>NW_026555307.1:4965938-5586680 GCF_021234165.1 Pteronotus mesoamericanus
GGGCGGCGGGTGCTGCTTGTTAGCGCAGGCCAGGTGGAGGATCTGATGGCACCGTGGAGCGGTGGGACCACAGTTCTAGAGCCAAGGCTCAGCATCATGGGGCCGCTCAGCCTGCCAGCCCTCACTAGAAAATGCTCAGAGGGGCCTTCAGTCAAGAAACGGATTCACCAGTGCTGCAGCACCCAGGGACGGGGGGCCCTCAAGAAGGAACACGTGGGGACAAAGCCAGGAATACACCCCTTGGAGGCCCCAGCACAAGGAGCCCCTCAGAGCAAGTGGGATTGGCAGCCTGCACCCTTAGCTGGCCCTAGAGGCCCCAGAGAAGGGTAGAGTCCTGGGAAGTGCAAGGCATTTGGAATTCTGGGCGTGCTAAGAATGGGAGCGCTGGCCCCGCTGGGCGCAGCAGCGGGGGTCTCGGCAGGCAGCATGGTCGCTGGGCGCCTACGGCTCCGTCTCTGGGGCCTCACTGAGAGGCTGGCGGTGGCCCCTCCCGAAGTTTAAACAAGGTACTTGACCAGTACAATAAGACTGAAAATAAAGAAAAGCAGTACAGAAATTAGAAAGAAAGAGACAATATTATCAGTCTTGGCAGATAACATGTTTATATTTACCTAGAAAATCCAGGCGTTAACCTCATGACAATTAGAGCCACTGAAAGAGTCTGGAAAAGCATTCTCATGGAAGATTCATCAAGAAGAGTTCACAGCTTACCAGTGAAATGAAATGAAAAAGGGTCTCATGCAAACACTGATAAAGCTACAAACTGTATAAACTTAACATGAAACATGGAAGACTAGATGAAGAAAACTCTAAAGCATTAAAAAGGACAAAAAGACATGTCTGATTAGAGAGAAATACTTGTCTCCAAGTTTTTCTGTTTTTCTCACAATTCCACCTTTTAAAATCCCCCCAAACCTCTTCATTGGAATTTGAGAGAAAAAATGTTTAAGTTCATCAGAGAAGGCAGGAATGGATGGGCTGAGAAGCACTGCAGTCCCCTTCCCCCACCACCAGCATCCGACGCGCTCCGCCCGCCCCAGCCTTGCGGGAACGCTGAGCTGAGGACTGCTCTGGGGGCCGCCCTCGCCTCTCGCCTGCAGTGTGTTCTGAATCCACACAGGGAAGGCGAGTTTCCTGAGAAAGGCTGCGAGACCAGCTCAGTCTAGATCTTTGACGGTGGCTGCCTTGGGGAGGTCTCCTCTGAGCTGCCGGACACGGGGGTGGGCTGGGCTCTCAGAGGTCTCAGCATAGTGCAGACACCCTGGGGAGGAGGGGCAGGTAGGGCATGGCAGGGCGGGAAAGACTGACAGCCTTGCCTTCCACTCGGGAGTGGCTGCTCCCTCTCTGTCCTGAGCCTTCCTGTGGCTTCCTGGAACCGGGAGGCAGAGCCTGGAGTCCCTTCTGGTCTGCTACTTCTATTGTCATGTGACCTTGGACAATCCTGCCTCTCAATTTTCCAGTCTCCCCTGTTGTAACTTGAGGTGGGGGGTGGCTGAGTCTCAGGGCCTGGGTCTCTCCAACAGGGCTGCCTTTCGAGGCAGGTGAAAACTGCCCCCTTATAAACAGACACCTGGCTGTCAGGCCGTCTGGGAGGGCTGGGTGGGCCAGGCCAGAGCCGAAGGCCCCGGAGAGCCTGGGAGAGAGGTCCAGAGTGGGGCTCTTCCAGGCCCTGGAGGTCCCAGCAGAGAGACAAGCAGGCTGCAGGGAGGGGGTGTGGACCGTGGGAGGATCAGTGTCCTCATCCCACGTCCCGCCTTCCTTCCGTGGGCCTGGAGACCACGCCTCTCCCAGACAGGCCTGAGACCAGCTGTCGGAGTGGGGGCCTGGCACAGGCAACTCCAGGAGCCCTCCTACCTCCTCCTAGCCAGCTGCCCCCACGCCGCAGCTGGGGACATTTTGCCGCAGGATCACGGCAGGAGCGGACGGGAGCGGCAGGCTTTCCCACCTCAGAACTGAGGTCACTCTCAGATTCATGGGAGCTGTAAACCCGTGCCCTATTTCTGCTCTAATTGAAGCTATTTGTATTGTGACTAAAATAATCAGAGACAATTTTATTGGTACATTTTAAAAAATAATTACATTCCATATATTTAAGTTATGTAAGTGCAGTGAGAGTCTGATGGGGCTCCCCAGGGCCCCAGCTCACAGGGCCTGTGCTGGAGGACCCACCCTGGCAAGGCCTGGACCACACACAGTCAGGGCCCTTCTCCGTGACAGGCAGCAAAGGCCTGGGGGCAGGCACACCAGCCCAGTGCACCATAGGGAAGCACAGAAGAGGGGCTCCCTGGAGGCTGCCCAGACCCTGGCTCAAATCTGGCCCTTGTAGTGGGTGTCTGTGCTTTGCTACCCAACAAGGAATCACTTGCCTTGTAGTCACCCCATTTTTCTCTGGGGACCCTCCCGCTCTTTGTTCTCCTGTTTCTGGAGCAGCCGAAGGCCCACCTGCTCTGGACGGGGGGCCAATCAGAGCTCTGCATTCCCCAGCCATGGTGGCTGGTTCAGGGTGAAGCACGTGACCCAAAAATAACACCTGCCCTGATCCCGAGAGTTTTTGGATACATAAACATCCCATTTTTGCTTAAATCTTTTTGAGCTGGGCTTTCGTCCTCACGGCCAAAAGTGTTCTAACAGAGATCATTTCTGGAAAGAAAGATGACAGCTCCCACCTTGTGGGTTTGTTAGGAGGGTGCACAGAGATGAGCTGCGCACAGCACCCCTGTAAATAGTCACCATGCTGTTGTCCGGGGGCATCGTGGAGCATCGACGCTTGTCGCCAGTGTTAGGAGACAGCGAGAAACTCTGAGCGAACACTGCAGCCCAGGAGCACATTGGTCCACACGCTCATAGTGGCAGGAGCAGCTCATCTTCTGGCTCGGCAGTGGCCCCCTGTCTTCCTCATCAGACCTTTCCTACATGGACCCAACACAACTGACTGTGCCCAGCCCGGGGCCCTGCGGCCCCGAGACCCCCAACCTGGCTTTCGTCCTTGGTATCGCCCAGCTCTCTGGGGCCCTGACGGACGCCTCAGCATCCCCACTGCCCTGCGAAGGCCCGGGACCCTGCATTTGGAGCTGAGCAGGATCTGGGTCTTCATACCCACCAACAACACAACACCAGCAGGCACCACAGGGCAGAAGTAAGCCGAAGCTCCCACCCACTCGGGGCAGGTTTCCACCGCCACAGCAGCCTTTCACTCTGGGGAAGCCACTTCTGTCAAAGTCGCTAGCGGGTGGTTGGAGCCTTACCTCCCTTCTCCCAGGAAGCCTTCTCTTTGCTGGACTCAGACCACCTTGATCTTAAATAGCAGCGAGAGCCTTGAGGAAAACCCCACCGTCCACTCCCAGCTTATCTGGGGAGCCCACTGCTTGGAGTAAGGCCCGAGAGACACTGGGGCTGGACCATCCAGCTGGCCCCTGGAGGTCTCGGTCAGTGGATATAGGCACAAACACATGCACATACTCACACATACCCTGCAAGTGCTTGTTTTTTCTGCCTATCCCAGAGCAGAGGAAGCCCAACTTCCTCTGAGGAGCCCCTCTGTGGAGCTCTGCAGCACCCGCGCATCCTGGCACTGTGCTCCATCAGCCGGGAGGCCGCCTGCTCCTGGGCATCCTTGTCCTCCCCAGTCCTCAGGGTCCCCAGCCTGACAGGATGTATCCAGCATCCTTGATTTCAAACATTCTTTCCTGTCATCAGGTGACTGTGAAAATCCAGCCTCCCTCCTCACAGGCCCAGACATGAAGGTGCAGAGGACCCCAGACCCAGCATGACAAGCTCCCCACAGTCACTGGGAGACAAGTGGACTCAGGGAACCTTTGACACAGCCGAGCTCCTGGGGATCAGTGTGCATGTGATGGAGGCACACTCTGCCCCTGGGTTAACTTACAGGTCTCCCCTTCATGAGTAGAGCAAGGGACACAGTCTTTGTCCCCTGATGGTAGGGGGTGTGGCACAGACAGCCTAGAAATGCACAGAAGAAAGAGGTGGGGAGAGAGGGTGAGAAAGAGAAGGTAGGGGGAGAGAGAGGGATCCACACGGGTGTCCAGAGAAGCTGCCATCAGACTGGAAGGGTTAGAGGGGTGCGGGGTAGTCCAGGAGGGGCCACTAGCGGGACAGACGGACAAGAGACTGGGACACTGCCTGGCTCCCCATCTGGGCTCCACAGAGATAAATAGGTCCACCCCAGAAAGTGCCCCAGGACGGTTCTGCTCCCAGGACCTCTGTGCTGACAGCCCTAGGCCCCACCCACCCCATCCCCACTCCTTGTGCAGAAGAGGAAACTGAGGCCCCGAGGCAGCTGGAGCTGCTTCAGGTTACACTGCGGGCTGTGGGCATCCAGAACCCAGATCCCCGAACTCCCGTGTGGCACTGGGCTCTCGCCAGTGACTGCCCCAAACCACCATGCCTCTCTACCCCTGGATTGTACTCATCTGTGAAGCGGGGTGGGTCATGGGCCAGAAGCCTGCAGATGCCCCTTCCGGCTTGGATGTCTAGAGATACAGGACTCCTCCCTCTGAATCCTTGGGAGTCTAGCAGGAGCATTCTGCGCTGGACAGCTTCTGTAAATTAGCTCTGTCAATTACCAAAAAAAAAAAAAAAAGCCCAAACACCCGTTGGCTTGTTAAGCTATTTGAAGTAACACAGAGGAGACTAGGTGGAAGTGCCTCCCACCCTGGCCCATCTCCACCAGGTGCTGCGTGGTCCATGCAAACAAGACAAACCCTCCATCATCTCTCCCAGGCCCTCTTCCCATAGAATTAAGGAGGGCAGTCCGGAGTGGGTGACCAGGGACAGCCCTGAGCCCAGGCTCCGCCATCCTACTACACATGGCATCCCTGGCCTCTCCAGCCCCTTCCTGTGTCAGCCCCCTGCTCAGGGCCCGGGGACAGGGGCTCATTATCCCATCCGGCCTGCCTGGGACTCTGCAGAGTGACAGCTGTTCCGTGTTTAATTACTGATGGGCTGCGGCTATGCCAACCCATGAATAAAATTACAGTTGTTCTGCAATGCAAATACTGCAGCCTCAGTTTGAGGGTCTGAGGTGCTTATTTTGATTGGCTGGCTTTTTTAATGAGAAAAGTTTTATTACATTTTAAAGCACATAAGTAATGATGAAACACACACACCTAAAGATTTATATAGCACTGCAAACAGTAGCAGGGAGAAAGGAAGTTATTTATAACTTCAAATATGTTCCTGCCATCTGATTGCATTGTTTTAGGGAGCAGGACATTTTTAGCTGATAATTGTTTTAATGATAAATATGGAAACTCAAGAACCAAAATATATAATGTCTTAAAAAGGCAAAAGCCTTGGTTAAGTTTCGATGAGTTGATCTTTTTTAGGGAAGGGGGTTGGAAAAAGGAGGAGCTTGACCTCAGCAGGGCACAGGGGATAAGAATAAATTAGGAACATTTGACATTGACAGGTGACCACTGAACACAGGTTCAGCCCATGGAAAGGGAAACGGAGACACCATCCTTCTGTCAGAGCTGCCAGGGGGGACACTTATTTCTTCTTTGTTGTCTTTGAATGTTTCCCTTCAGAGTGATGCATCTGTGTTCTGGGTGACTATCTCACCTGAGCCACAGCTGGGTGAGAATACAAAGTTTGGATTTCAGTTCAGTGACCTGAAATCCATATATATTTGAATACCGTGCATCTGGTTTGACTTCCCCTATCACTTAGCAAATGGACTTTCCCTGGGAAGGCGGAGTTTGCTGATGGGTGGGCTTGGGAGGTGGCAAGTCTCTCACTAAGTGTTCTCTGCAGCTCTTTCCCTCTGGGGACACTGCTGAACTCGAGAACAGTCTAGCTGAGACAGGGAGTTCCCCTTGCTGGCCTAGGTCGTTGTCTCCAAACAGAACAGAACTGACTGCAACTCAGCACTGTTGGTGCATTCATTTGCTCATTCTTCTGCTGGTACGTGTTTATTGAGGGCTTACTGTAAGCCAGGCTTCTGGTATATTCCAACCAGGAAGGTGTGGCCTGTTCCTCCAAAAAGTGACTTAACAAGTATAGCAGAGATACCTGAGCCCTCTTAAATGACAGTGTGACCAGGACAGTGGACACCCAGCTCAGGAACAGCAGAGGATGGGGCTGGCTCTGCCCAGAGGGGAAAGGGGGGTATCAGTGGAGGGGACACCCAAGCCAGCCCCAAAGGGTGCTTAGGAGTTTGGAGCAGGCACCGACCACCTAGAGGTCTGTGGGAGGAATAGGGCCTTTGAGTGACTGGAACACAGGTTGCTATCTGTGAGGGGGCAATCAGGGTGAAATGGAATGTCAGGCCATTGCCCTTTTCCCTGAGGTGGCTCTGCAGCTCTGGGCTGGGGTTCAGAGTGACCTGAACGCAGCTCGGGGGCCGGGGGGGCCAGAGAGGGAGCCTGGAGAGCGGGGGCGGGCTGGGGGAAGGCAAGTGAAAACAGAAGGTGGAATCGATGTTTTCTGATTCCCCTCTCCTGGAGGCCAGCCAGGCCGAGTGCCTCCTGTCCATTCAGCCGTGGGTCCCATCCCGGAACGAGGAGGCAAAAGGAGATGGGGCAGGAATCGCAAACCAGCTGCAGGATTCCCTCTTGGCACTCTGCCCCCACTGAACACGTGTGTGTGTGCAGGCTTCTTTCTGTGCACGTATTTACCAATGCGCACGTCTCTGTACAGTAAGTCCTCACTTGACGTCATCAACAGGTTCTTGGAACTGCAATGAAATGATGTATAACATACCAGTCTTACCCTAGGCTAGCTGGTATCAACAAGAGTTAGGTTCCCACAGTATCCCATCAGTGTTGTAATGGGATGACTTTGAACAAAATACTATTGAAAGACCTACTGTATGTGTTGTGTGTGTGTGCCCTTTTATATGCGTCTCTGTGCATGTACATCCTCTCTGTGCTTGTGCCGTGTGTACATGAAAATGTATGTGGCATGTTTGTGTGAACATGCATGCATGTGTTGGTGTGTATCTCTTGTGTGAGTGTGCATGTTGTATGAATGTGTGCTCGTGCATGCATTTGAGGATTTCTGTGTGTGTGTGCACACTCACCAGAAGATCCACGCCTAGGCCAGACACTGGGTTTTTAGATAAAGTCTGACACTCTGGAATCGACAGTGTGACATGACCACTGGAGCTTCTCAAATGAATCCCACACAGCTCCGCACGCAGCTCATACCCTTTGGGGGCTCAGGTTGCTGAGGTTGCCTTGGTGAGGGAAAGAAAATGAAAAAGTAAATAACAGTGCTGCCTTCTGGGGCAGCCAGGGCCGGGTTCGGAGGGCTCTGGTTGCGGGTGAGAGGGCATCTAATGATAGCCAGAGGGCATCTAATTCTACCATCAGGGTCCCCAAGGCACAATAGACCCGGCCAGGCCCAGGGCAGCCTCTGGGGTCCTGCAGACAGAAAAGATGCACAAATGCCTGTGCGTGTGTGTAGGCATGTATGGTGTATGTGCATATCTGTGGATGTGAATACAACAAGTGTATGAGTGCATGAGTGTATGTGTGTGCTGGTGTCTGTATATGTGCATGCATGTGACCTATTTCCTGATCCAGGAAACTATCTTCATTGACCATGGAGTTACCCAAAGCCACAGTTAAGGAAGGTGAAGACAGGAGAGAGGGCAGGGCACACTTCTGCACCTGCTGTCCCTGGTGCTGGCCCTCTGATCTGCCATCAGCAGTGTCCAGGGAACAGACCGTGCAAAGGGCTGGAGAGATTGTCCACTGGGCATAGAACGTAGCCCAGTTGCCCTGCATGCCACAGTGGGACAGGAATTCATTGCGTACGCTGGAGGCCTGTTCCATTCTTAATGGCTTCTTGGAGTTTAGCTGAGGGCAGGGCCTGCATTTACAGTCATTATCAGGTTTAAGGAATCTTTCTTGGGTAGCCAAGTCACCTGAGCTCTGTTTTCTTCTCCCTCCTCTATACTGGAGGAGGTGGAGGGGACTGGGACCTGGGAGCAGACAAGGGATTTGGTGATTAGGTGAGTGGGACCTGCCAGTTGTGGTGAGAACAGCTGGGCTATGGTTTTGACACAGCGGCCTGACTGAGTGGGCCAAGGAGTGTCTGGAGGGGGCGGGAAGTAAGTGTGGACATGAGTGTAGATGACTTACCAAGCAGTGGGGCCAGTGGCAAGGGGAGGTAACCCACTGGGCAGGACTAACAGGGTTGGTCCATCTGCAGAGCACTTCTCCCCACAGATGCCCTCTTACCCAGGAGCAGTGTTGTGAGCGCTTCTCACGGGCTGGAAACCAAAGCTCAGGTTGTGCAGCTGCCTGTGGCCACTTAGCAGGCCTGATCAGAGCTGTGACCCGTGCCGACTGAGACACAAATGCCAGGCTGGCCTTAGAGTTTTCTCCCTGCATCCTAACGCCCTACCCTTCTTGGGTGGAGCCTTACCCTGCCCTTTCAGTCTCTGTCTCTGCTTTCCTGGTTACCTCTCCCTGCTCCTGCTCTCCATCAGCAGTTAATCTGAGTTGAGATGTACTTGCATGTCCTGCAGCCCTGCCCTTGGGCTGCTCAGCTGCCCCAGGGAGTAGAATAGTCCTTGGGGACCAGAGGCTGGCAGTACACACGAGCTGAGTCTCAGCCATTCAGGCTTTCCCAGAAGGGGTCTCTTTCTGCAAGTAGGATTTCGATAGAAGAGAAAGACCCATCCTTCTTCATGCAAATGCAGGTCAATCAATGAGACAAACCCCGAACAGCAGAAGCCATGTAACTGTTGGGTCATGTTTTAGAGCAAATGAGTGACCTCTCCTGGGCTGGCACACCTCTGGGAGCTCACCCAGATGTTGCCTGGCAGGGTTGCCCAGGCCCTGACCACCTACCTAGCCTATGATCCAGGGGGGAAATCGTCTACCAGCCAATTTCTCAGGTACCTTTTCCCAAGGGTCATTCCAGCTGGCAGGCCTAAATATCATACAGGGTATGAATGTGCTGCATTTATTATTTTCACCATGGAGACGTCCAAGAAAACTGACCTTTTCAGCTTCAATAAAAGAGGATTTTCCTGTAGGTCCTTTGACAGCGGCTGCAGTCGTGAGCTGGGCTGAAACTCAATATTAAACACGAAAGAACAGAAAAAGGAGTTACTTTCCCTCAGCTTGTGAGTCTTAAAGACACACATTTGTGACCCGGCATGGGAAAGCACGTGGTGGCCTGAGCCCAGCTCAGGTAAGAGGCCCCGCTTGGACCCTGATGGGTCAGGCACCCTGTCCCCATAGCATCAGAGGTGCTTGCTGTTCATGCACTCAATTCAAGGCAAGACGGACTCTGAACAGAGCTGTAGCAGCAGGCTGCTTTACAACAGCAGGAGTGGGTTACGGAATGCTCAGGACTCAGTGTCCCTTTCTAGGCCCAGGAGCCCCCAGACATCCCACTTTGACTCATCTTCCCCTAGGTTCAGCCCAGAGCTGACTGTCTTGCCATTCCTTAGCCACGCTGATGGGAAAACCCTTGCAAACTTTCTGCCCCATCTTTTCTCCTGACCTTGATAACCAACACATAGGGGAACGACATGACAGTCAAAGGATAGCAGCACTGCCTTGCGCTGAACCACGATGTTTAACAGTAGCAAAATCTAGAGTTCCTGTTAAAGACCAGTGGCTAGACCTCAGGCATTTTCTCTTCCCTATTCCAACCCTGCCAGCGTGAAAGTGAAGCCATTTCAAGAGGTATAAACCAACAGAGATGAATGAAGGAATAATGGCAGTGAAAAATTTCAATGAATTTTGGAAGGCAGAAAGTAGAGGGAAGAGTGCAATTAATTGCACAGAGCAGAGAAAGTGCCACTAGGTGCCTGGGTGGGAGGCACTGCTGAGCAAGAGTGCGCTAAGCACAGAATGCCCAGGCTCAGTAGCAGCTGGGGCTGGGAGTGGGGACTTAAGGAAATTCAAAACAGGGGTCCTGGGTGATGTCCCAGAAGATTGTGAAGTAGGAAGCAACAGAAATCTGTCCCTCCATCCAAACAATGATTGAGCTGGCAGGAGCTGTCTGAAGCAATTATTTCAGAACTGTGGAGTTTAGCTGAAAACTTGCAGTGTCCAGAGAAGAGCTTGGTGAAGAGGCCAGTAAATTTTGATAAAATCTCATGTTTTGCATATGGGCTGCCATCCTCCAGCCACCAGTCCCGGGCAGGCAGTCACGGGGATGACAGCCATGGTGTGGCTTGCCGGTGCCAGGGTAGGCAATAAACACCTTGCACTCCAAAAGGCGAGGCTGTGTGTTTTGATTGCTGATCTCTGTTTTTGACCACTGAGGGGCTGGCACAGAGGCCAATCATTGTTTGCAATCCCTTGGGCTGAAGCAGCTTCCCCACAGCGAGAGAATTTAAAGTGACACTACTCCTTTTTCCTCGATATTTAAAGGAGTATTTTTAAGGTCACCGACTGACTGCAGAGAAAAAGGAACAAAAACTTCAGTGATCAAGTAAAATAAAGAATACACACTTTGAAGAAATAGTTTGGAAAAATCACAAATAAATGGCCCCGGCCCTCAAAAAGCAAAAATTAGCAATACCGGAAAAGTGGGAGAAATGTGGTCCCACTGATATCACAGCATAATACTCAGAAGGTCCACTGCTCAACAAAAACAACAAAAATACAAAACGGAAAAACAGGAAAGTATGACCTATTCACAGAAAAAAGAAATTTGACAGAAACTATCCCTGAGGAGGAGTAGACAATTATTTTTCAGAGATATTAAACTGGCTGTCTTCAATATAGTCAATGAACCAAAGGAAACCATGGGAAAGAGCTAAAGAAAATCAGAAAACTGATGTCTAAAATATTAGGATATCAATAAAGAAATATTATAAAAAGGAACCAAAAAAATCTTTTGGAGTTGGAAAACACAATAACTGAAATGAAAACTCACAGGAGGGGCTCAACATCAGATTTGAGTAGGCAAAAAAAAGGACCAGTGAACTTAAAAGATAAGACAGTTGAAATTATCCAGTGTGAGAAGTAAAAAGGGAAAAAAATGAAAGAAAATGAATAGAATCTGAGGGACCTATGGGACACCATTAGTATAATAACATATACATTATAGAAATCACAAAAGAAGAGAGTAAGGAGCAGAAAAAAATATCTGAAGAAATAATGGTGAAAACATCCCAAATCTGATGAAAGACATGACATAACCACCCAGAAAGCTTGACTAATTCCAGAATAAACTTGAAGCAATCCACACTGAGGCATATTTTACTCAAATTGCTGAAACTCAAAGGCAAAGAGAAAAATTTGAAAGCAGCGAGAGAAAAGCAACTGGCCATGTACAAGGGATCTTCTACAAAATTAACACCTGATTTATCATCAGAAACCATGGGTGCCAGAAGGCAGTGGGATGACATATTTAAAGACCTGAAAGAAAAGACCAGAATTCTACATCTGGCAAAGCTATCCTTCAGGAATGAAGAATAAATCAAGACATTTCCAGATACAAAAAAGCTAAGGAAAATCATTATCAACACAGTAAGGAAATAGAACAATTATAAATATATATACACTTAACAACAGAGCCCCACATTATATGAAGGGAAAATTGACAGAATTGAAGGGAGAAATAATTCAATACTAGTTGGAGACTTCAATATCCAATTTTCAATAATGGATAAAAACAAGACAGAAGCTCAATAAGGAGGATTTGAACAACACCATAAAGCAATTAGGCTTAACAGCCATACACAGAACACTCCACTCAACAACAGCAGAGTATACATTCTTCTCAAATACAGAGGGAACACTCCTCAGGATAAACCATTATGTCAGGCCACAAAACAAGTCTTAATAAATTTTATAAGATTGGAAGGATACAAAGTATCTTTTCTGATCTCAGTGGAATAAAACTAGAAATAAACAACAGAAGGAAAACTGAAAAAAAATCACAAATACGTGGAAAGTAAACAACACTCCCTTAAACTACTAGTGGGTTGAAAAAGAAGGCACATGGGAAATTAAGAAATACCTTGAGGTTAATGGAAACAAAACCTCAACATACTAAAACTTATGGTATGCAACAAGAGTATGCTATAAGTGAAATTTATAGAAGTAAACATATACATTAAAAATTAAGAAAGGTTTAAATCCATAAACTAAAATTATATACCTTAAGGAACCAGAAAAAGAAAAGCAAACTAAACCCAAAACAAGTAGAAGGACTGAAATCATAAAGGTTAGAGGGAAGATAAATAAAATAGAGAATAAAAACCCCAAATCAATGAAAGTAAAAGTTGACCCTTTGAAAAGATTGACAGAAAATTGACAAACCCTTTAGCTGAACTGACTAAGGAAAAAAAAGAGAAGATTCAAGTTACTGAAATCAGAACTTAAAGTGGGCACATTACAGAGGTTAAAAAAATTATTAGAGAAGATGCCAGCAAATTGGAAAACCTAGATGAAATGGACAAATTTCTAAAAGCATGCAATCTACCAAAACAAAATAAAAAAGAAATAGAAAATCTCAATAGACCCATAACTAGTAAGATTGAATCAGTAATCAAAACTCTCCTGCCCTGACCAGTGTAGTTCAGTGGGTTGGGCATTGTTCTGCAAAGTGAAAAATTGTGAGTTTGATTCCCAGTCAGGGCACATGTCTGGGTTGCAGGTTTGGTTCCTGGTCAGGGTGCATACGAGAGGCAACCAATCAATGTTTCTCTCTCACACTCATGTTTCTCTCCCTCTCTTTCTCCTTCCCTTCTTCTCTCTCCAAAATATATAAATAAGTAAAATCTTAAAAAAACAAAAACAAAAACAACCTTTCTTCACAAAAAAAGCCCAAGACCTATGTCTTCCCTGGTGAATTCTATCAAACATTTAAAGAAGAATTAAAAGCAATTTATCCCAAACACTTCAAAGAAAAGCATGAACTATAAAGTAAAAAAAGCACTGTATTTAAAAAGGAACTACTAAGAATACTAACACTAAATACAACTTGGATTAATTCTCAAACTGGGCTACGAAGGTTCACTCTGCCCATGGTTTTGGCAAAAAAAATGAACTCATGAATAGACTCTTCTCAAAATGCAAACATGTTTGATGCCAGTGATACCTTGATATCCAAAAGAAAAAAATAGACATCAACTTTCATTACTTTTATGCTTCTTTGAACTTCTTTGTATTACTTCTAAGCATTAAAATATTTTAAAATTGTAAAAAAAAAAAGAGGAAGGAACACTTCTTATCTCACTCTCTGAGTCCAGCATCATACTCACACCAAAGCCAGGTGAAGTCACTACAAGGAAGAGAACGAGGGTTGCTCAGAGGCAGCGTCTCCACAGCAGATTGCAGCTCGAAGGAGCTGGTTCCCCCAGTGAAGTCCCCAGGACGCGCTAAAACAGAGTTTCCCTTGTCTTGCTAATTTTTTCTTGCTACTCCTAGGCTAAAAGAGAAACCTAACAATTTTGTTTATTAGATAGGTAGGTTAGAACACTTTAATCAATATTGACATCCTAACAATTTGGTGGCTATTTGAAAAAAACTAGTACACATAAGTTGCAAGAAAAATACTTGAATTTCATTCTCTAATAACCACAATTACTTCCTAATATGATGTGTGTGTCTATGGGACCCTGCACAGCTTGTCGATCCTTGAATCAGATTGTACACCTTCACCCAGCACTTGCTTTTCGTTATAGAAACTGCTGAAAACCCAGCCTTGCAAAAATATGACATCCTCATAAGGACTGTAGTTCATTCTAACATTGAAACAGTGAACTACCTGTTTGGAATATCTAACAAATGCCAACTATCACTGTTTCCCTCAAAAATTTAAAATATCTCGTGGTGCTACAGTGTGTTCATGACAATGTCCTGGGGTGTCTTGCGGCAGTTAGGGAATTGTGACAGTAGCGTTTGTCAAAAAATGTTGTTCAACTTGTGGCAGAGATTTCAGGACATTTGGAAAAATATTAATGAAAGGAATATTGAAAACCAGGCAAAGAAAAAAGTGAAGCAATTACTAACTTTAGAGGAAAAAAAATCAAGGTTGGGTGAGAAAGGTGAGAGATCTTATACTTCTTCACTCAACAATGAACGGCGTTTTCGCAGTCGCAATAATACAGGCACTGACTGGGCACATACGAGAGGGTCAGCTGATGCAGAGCGAAGCACACCTTCTGAGAAGAACGATGAGACCAGGTTCCATCTTCCCAGCAGCATGGTGGGGGATGGTAGAGGAGAAGCAGGCAGGAGCTATCCTAGGAAAGCAGGAAAGTCATTCTCATGGTGGGCTATCAGCATTGAACGACAGACTGATGAATGAAGAAAGGGCAGGGGTTGTAAAGGTGGACTCGAAACCTGGAGGTCAGGGCTGGGGGAGCAGGTATATAGGAGCTAAAAGCGTCTCTGGGAGCAAGATTGGGATGTAGGGAAATAGAACTATTGTTCCTTATTAAAAATCTTTTGGTAACATTTGACTTCTTGAACTATGTGCATGCATTGCTTTGATAACAACATTTAAAAATTAAACAAAGCAATGGTAAGGCCTAACAAATGTAATGCACATGCTCCTTATGATCCAGATAATATTTCACATTCAGGAGAAAGTCTAATAAGTCTCCCGAGATTTCTGCAAATCTAGCCTGAGAAAGGGGAGATGAATTATATTCTCATGGCGCTTCAGGCTCTGGCTGCTGCCTCTGCTGAATTCTCATTCTCTGCTCTCCATCATGCCTCTGTGATTTACTCCTCAGGACTCACCTTCCTCAGCCTCGCTGTGTAAACTCAGAAAACAAGGCCCATGCCTGAGAGTTTGTAAACCTCTGAGGAGGGGCTGCTTATTAGACAAGACACCCTTTTCTCCACATCAGGCCTGGGCTCCCCCTTCTAGCCTGATCCTCTGGCCCCTGTCCCTGTCCCAGAGGTGGATGCTCCCAGGAGCATAGTTCTCACTTCCAGAGCTGGATCCAGATCATCGTGTGCGCGTGTGCACGTGAGCATGAGCATGAAGATGCACGCACACACTCTTGGGAAGGTCAGCCGAGGCAGAACAAAGCAGATTCTCTGAGAAAAAATGACAGAGACCTTCGAATGTTCATCTTTCCTTCCTGAGGCTTTATTCTCCCAGAAGAGAGCCGTGGTTTGAAGCAGCATTTTCCCCCTCTACTACGCGTTACTTCCCTGACATAGATAAGCGCAAGAACACAGTGCCTCTGCACTGTGACTTGCGGTGGTCCTTGGGTGTGGTGATAGCAGAGCTCTTCCCTGACAGTTGGCCATCCCCAGGCTCTGCGTGTCTGTATGTGGGGAGGTGTGCTGTGTGGCCAGGCTGCCATCAACCTTTGCCGAACACGAAGATTAATGATTACTGCACAGGTGCGCCAACTTAAATCTCAACAATCCCAAATAACTCACTCAGAAGGCGCCTGGTAGGAAGCCCATGGTCAAATGTTTTAGGCGTGAGTTGTCTCACTCACCAAAAATAGCTGACCAAGTACTTTGGATCCCCTTGCAGCCCCTGAAGAGGTCCCATTCCCACATGGGCCAAGCATCCCAGTTTGAAGAAGCTTGTCCTGTCCCTGCAGCGTTATGTTAAGCTGGTGGAAAGCAGATTTACATTTTCTTCCACTGTCCCCGTAAGCATGTGCCACAGCCCTGGCTGGGCATCTGGGATCTAACCCCTCTCTCTGGGGTGACCAGAACCCAGCTTTGGTCCCCATGTCCTGCCCGAGGATGCTGTCTCACAGGTGTTCTGGAGAGGCACTGACTCAGGCCTTCCAGCTGGCTCCATGCCCCTGGCCAGCACCTGCATCTTCGGGCTGCACATTCACATGACGCATATTGAAGTGGTCTTCTCCACTCCACCCTGGGGGCTGCAAGGAAAGGGCAGTAGAGGGCTCCAGGGGAACATCCAGCCTCCATGAAAAGCGCAGACCTCCAGCCCTGGCAATGAAGGAAGCGCTACTCTGAGGCTACTCCCGGTGACCGCTGGCCTAGCCGCACTGGCTCCCGCTCCAGCCCAAGTGTGGACACGTGGCCCTTCCCTGAGGACCCCCGAGGATCAAGTCGAGGACAATGAGAGTGGACAATGGCCAGCAAGCCCCCGATAGCTAGGGCTCCTTCTTGGGCCTGGGGGCCAGCTTTCCTCCCGGTCCCTGGCCCACCGCTCTCCGCATCCCAGCCTTGGGGCCCATCCTCTGGATGCCACAGCTCAGGGCTTTGCCTTCTATAGAATCTACCTGCCCTTTCTTCCCACCACCCCTCCCCGCCTCCCACCTGGGCAGACACAGCCTTCTCCACGTGCCCAGGGTTCCCTGAAGGAAGCCCTGAAAGTCACCGGGAACAGTTTTCTCTTTAGGAAGAGCCTCTGCACCCCGATCCCAGCCCCCACCTCACCAGGACTCCCTTCCAGAAAACTCATCAGCCATTGGTCAGACACAGGGGAGCCAAGAGTCACTGAGGATGAAATGCCAAAGTCTCCTCACATCCTCATCTTGAATATCATCCCTTGAGCAAGCCAGCCTTGCAGCTGTCATCAGAAACCCAGCCACACAGGCTGGCGTCATGTCCTCCCTGTCCTTCCCCCGGGGCAGGGCCTATGTCCTGCGCACACGCTGGGCTGGGTCACTAGTGCTCTTCTGAGCTGGATGCAACCCCCCTGCCCCAACTCACAGGTCCTCTATGGAACCCACTTTTGCTTGGGACCTGGGCCTGAACCTCAAACACACTGGCTATGACTGCTGAGTAGCCCCTCCTGTGTCCCCGCTGAAGAACAGGGCTGTGGGGGAGCACACACTGTTCTGAGCTGCTCTGCGTCATCGACAGCCTCCGTGCCTGGGAGGCAGGAAGTGCTGTCCTTCCGTAAGTGTGGCTGGTCCTCCCCGCAGGGTCAGGGGCAATGCCAGTGTGAGCAGAGCTCCCTCCTAAGTTGTTAGTTGTCCTTCCTGGCTCGGGGCGTAATCCATAATGCTTGGCTCCTGCCACCCAGCTCCCCACAGGCTCCAGGGGTGCTGAGGAGTGCGGCATCCAGTCAGGGTGAGGGCAGAGTCCTGGGGCAGTTTTAAGAGAATAATGAGGAGCACGAAGCTGAGCTGGCTGACAGCCCCTCCAGCAGGGAGCCTGATCTGGGGGCGGCACACGCGCCCCTCTGCCGCCAGCGTCAGGTGCCCGAACCCTCCCCAGACCTCCTCATGTGGCCAAGCTGCCCACACATCTCCTATCTGTCGATCTTGCTGAGGACAATTTGTTAAGAGCTGTCTGCTCAGCTGATGAAGAGGCTTGGCCCTTTGCTCTGGCCCTGGTTGGGGGTGTTCCAAGGAAACAGGCTTTCCAGTGACGCTTAGGCAGGGCTGTCCCGTATCCTGGCAACCAGACCCAAAGCCAGGTCCTCCTGAGACCTAGGCTGCAGCCCAGTGCTGGGCAGAGTGGAGAATGGTGGCAGCACAGAACGCACCCCCCCCACCCCTCGGCTGCACCCCAGCTGGGCAGGAGGCGTAGCCCTCCCTGGGCAGACATAGACTGCTCTGTACTGGCCTGCTTCCCCCCCACCGCCACCATTCTGGGCCCCAGGGCAGTCCTCAGCCTTAACCTTATCTGTAAAGGGGTTCGGGGCTGGTGGGGGGCACAGCTTTATTCCTCCAGCTCCCACCCGTGGGCCTGTGGCTCTGTAGCTACCCGCACCCCTCTGCCATTTCTCATTTTCTGAACGATTTGTTTAAAGGCAACAGCAGTTGAGGTGACCGGGATGGGGATGTGTGCGTGCAGACGCACAGACAAAACCTCCTGCCCTCCAGGCAGCCCTTCTCTCTGAGCTCGGCCAGGCCCAGCCTTCCTGGGCGCCTCTGTCTGCTCTTCTGATCTGGGAGCTGGACAGGAAGCCGTGTGCTGCGGGCTCAGGCCCACCTGCCTCTGGGGGAAACCCTCTCAAGGGGGTGCTGCTGCCCACAGCCTGCACAGCCCAGAGAGGCACAGAGCATTCACTGAAGTCCACTTGCTCAGGCCTGCTGACCACTCTGTCAAACCACCTCTTCCTCCCGCAGCAGGGCTTTGGGGAGACAGGCCACAAGCTGCAGTGCCCACCACAAAGGGCGTGCTTGTGACCTTTGGTGTTCCCCCTCGCCAGTCTTCTGAGGACGTCTCATTCTCTCCGCAAGCAGCTCTGCCAGGGAACACAAGCCCCCAGAGCCTGCCCCTTAGAGGCGGGCCCACTCCGATGGCCTCAGAGCAGTCGCTTGCTGGGCTCTCCCTCAGCCCCCCTCCTTGGGCAGTCATAGTAGCCAGGACCTTTTAGGAGAGGAGACCACTCTACCCTCTTGCAGAGTGGACATTGTGGTGCTTCACCCACACCCGTCTTCCGGGCCGATGCCGCCATCCCTTAGGTGCTGAGAATATAGCGCTGTGCACTTTGCTTTTAATTACCTTGGCAGCCAGCAGGCACCTCTCCCAAGGTTATGCTCCTCAGACACGTTCCCCCAGCCAGTGACTGGCTGATGTGGGGCATGAAGACCTGTTCTTTGCCTCAACATGGGGACCACTCTGAAGGGCGTCCCAGCTCCAGAGCTCTCTGCAGGACTGGCTGAGGCCTCCGCTGTGCCCCCGCTGTGAGCCTGCTTCTCTATCCGCCCACTCCTGTGCTCCTCATTCCCTCACAGGGGTCCCTCCTCAGAGCCCTCAGCGTAAACCCCTGCCCCAAACTCTCCACCTCAGTCTGTTTCCAGGGAAGTCGGCCTAAGATGCCTTTGGGCTTTGAGGCCAGCTGGCTGTGAGTATGAGGGGCTGGGGCTCTCAACCTCTTGGAATTTTCACTGCAAACTCAGAGTTGCAACCTCAAGTCTTACCTCCATCTAAAAGTGGCCAGGGCCTGACCCCAGTGCCTTGCCTAGCTTACCACCTCTGCGTAGGACACCATTGATTCTCCTTTCGCACCTCTCTGGTCCTCTTTGCCATCTCTGCACCTGTACCCTGATGTGGTGAGTGGCACTTACATCTTCTCAGACACCTGCTCGGGACATCAGCAGCTGCTCTGTCCACAGACACAGGGAGTTTGCATCCCTTGGGCAGCCCTAAGCCAATGACTGACAGGTACAAGAGTATGGGAGCCCAGCTCCTTTACCTCAACAGGGGACAGCTGGGACTTTTCCTGAGATGGCAACCTTGCTGGCTTCTTCGCTGCCCCATGTCCCCACTCTGTTGCTTTTCCCTAGGACAGCATCCTTAATAAACCACGTGGATGATCATCTCGGGCTCCGTACCCAAGACATTGTTCCCTCACAGGGAAAATGTGGACTCCAGAGAGAACCTCCCCCCCACCCCACCTCATGCGCAGTCAAGCTGTGGGCCTTGGACTTTGTAGTTTTCAAATTTGAGTTGGGTCTGGAGATGTGAAGATCACTCACCTATGTTGTCTTCTGTTATTTTTTTGAGCATTTGTTGTTATAACTTTATCTTTAATCCACTCCTTGGAATTTACCTTGGTGTATGGATAGGGAAGGAAACCAATTTAATATTTTTCATAAACAGTTAATCAATTATCACAGTACCACATATTTATTTATATGGTTTTTAAATGAAAAATGAATTAGCACATGAAATGATATTCGAGATACTAGGTAAAAACCAAGAAGAATAAAGAGCATAACAGGGTATATAATAAGCTCTTATGTGTTTCAAAGACTACATACAAGTGCTTCTACATCCACGGACAGTTCTGAAAGGGTATATAGAAACCTTTTCATGGCAGCTGTCTCCGGAGAGAGGGGCAGGGACTGGGGTTGGAGGGAGGCCTACTTTTCATTGAATACTCCTAGACCTATTTGAATTTTTTATCATGTTCGCTTATGACCTTTTTAGTAAAAAAATAAATTAATTAAAAAATTCAAGACTCTGAAAGTGGTAACAAAACAGCTGATGCATAAGGGAACACGCATATATAATATATATATATTTTAGAGAGAGAAAGGAAAGGGGGGGAGAGAGAGAGAGAAGCACTGATGTGAGAGAGAAACATCGATCAGCGCCCTCCCATGTGCACCCTGACGGGATCAAACCTGCAGCCTAGTACGTGCCCCAACCTGGAATTGAACCGGCAACATTTTGGTGCTTGGTACGATGCTCCAACCCAATGAACTACCTAGCCAAGGCAAGGGAACACATATTTTAAAGGAATCAGTGGACACCCATGAAGTCCAAGGCCAGGGGGCAGCCAGTGTTGACAGACCTGAAACTAGGGATGCAAAGCTAACAGCACAGCCCTTTCTGCTTGTCCAGCTGCCTCCGTCCTGGCTCAGAGGACTCTCCTTCCAATGGAAAGTGCCTAAAACCCACTTGTCCCTGCCACCCACCCCTCAGGCAGCCACAAGGCTCCTCTTCTCAGAGCTCACCATTTACAGGGAGAGGGTCACTCGACTGTTTCACCTGTCCCTAGTTCCCAGGGTACCACCTGAAGGCCGAGTGATAGCACATCCCATGGACAGTGGTGAGTTAAGCTTAAAAGAGGGAACATGTTAAGAACCTGGTAGAACAGAACTGTGTCCCACTCAGTTGTCAGTAGAAAGCAGATATCATTTCTTTTTTAAAGATTTTATTTGTTTATTTTTAGAGAGAGGGCAAGGGAGGAAGAAAGAGAGGAAGAGAAACATGGATGTACAAGAGAAATACTGATTAGCTGCCTTTCTCAAGCACCCAACCAGGGACCCGGCCTACAACCGAGCATGTACCCTGACTTGGAATCAAACCGGCGATGTTTCAGTTCGCAAGCCGGTGCTCAATCCACTGAGCCACACCAGCCAGGACAGATATCATTTCTTCCTGTCCAGGAGGAACATGGGAGTGAAGGGACCAATGGATTCTTGCCTTCCACAGTTCTTCAGTGTCTTGCTTTCCTGGCTGGCAGCCACCCCAGAGTCTGCTGGTCATGGGGGGAATTCCACCTCCAGTCCTATGGGGACACTCCAGAGAGGAGCCCTAGGGAAGAGCTTCTGAGGGGGCTGACTGTTTTGATGGTTCAAGACCAGCTCAAGCCCAGCTCAGAGCTGTAGTTTTCCTGAGGGGCTGAGGGTCACCAGCCCCTGTTGGCCTTTCTTTTGAGGGGAAGAGGAGAAGGCAATGCATCTCTTGTGAAAACCTGAGCTGCCTAAACTGTAGGGATCTCTTACAATCTTACTCTCTGTTGGCCCCTATTCCTAGACCCACAAGCCAACAAGCATCACGATTGTTTCTTTAGTATGTAACCCAGCTGGGAGGCTCCTGGGGGCTGGAACATCTCACTATTGACTTCCTCGCCCCCATCCTGCCTCAGTCAGCTCATTGTCTTTCAAGGACTGTCTTCTTGTCACTCCACTTCAGGTACCAAGGTGGATATCTGTTAATATTCTTCTAATTATATCCTCCAACTAGAACAGGCTTTTAAAAAACATGTTGTGTTTTGTTTTTTAAAGACTGTAGAACCTGTGAGCAGGAACCTGGGCCTCAGGAAAGTCCACCAGTGAGAGCCTGGACTCCTGTTGCCACATGGTTGAAAATGTTAACACCCACCTGGATAGGTTACAAGCTCAGCCCCATGAAGGACTGGCCACCAGGCCAGAGGACCTCACTGGTCCAGCCTGGGTTGCGGCCCGGCTTGGGCTGGATCCCATCCCTGGTTTAACCCCTATGGCCAGGATGGAGGCAGGGTTGGGGGCTGGGGAGTGAACAGGCACATTGTACATAATGCCTGCTAGACGCCCACCAACATTAAGATTCTAGGATTAGGGATTATTTTGAGTGAGGAGATACCTATGAATGGTGGGAAAAAAACTAATGGTATAAGAAATCATTTGTTTATTTCAAGAAAAAACATAAAACTCGGGAACACAGAAAACACCCTGATCCCATCTACTTAGACAATTGCTGTTAACACCTTGTTCAACTCTCCTGCCCCCTCCTCCACTTCATCCTTGGGTGCGGGATCTTTCAGTCTTTTTTTCTCTGTATTTAGAGTAAGTTTTACATAAAGGTGACAGCAGAATGTGAATGCTCAGCCTACTTTATTGGAAAATCTAAATTATTTGATCTATTTTCCCTTTTTTTTGTAGCATTAGAGAGACAGCATGCAAACACCTCATCTCTACTCCGGAAAGGTTTGCATACGAAGCCCTACTTGCCCTTGAGGAAAGAAAGGGTAACCAGGTTTTTGGTTGCTAAATGATGGGCTTAATGGCTCATCAAATCAGGCCTATTGTGAGAGAATGAGAGAAGATGAGGGGTTTGTTGGCATTTGAGGTGAGCAATAAACAATACCCTACTCTCCCCATCAGGTTCTGAGCCAAGTGAAAAATAAAATTCAGTAATCAGGCAGATGAGGATGAAATTATCAGTGTTGGGCTGGACGAGGCTGATGTGGAGGAGTCCCTAGATCTGCAGCAGGTGTTAAACTTTCTAATATCACACCCCAAAACCAAGCCCCTCCCCACCAGCTGGGACAGTGTGTGGTTAGCGACACTCCCCTGCATATGTATCTACAAAAATGAATCATACTGTTGGCGTCGAGAACTGTACCAGGTGTTAGACCAGTGGGGTCAGACCAGACCTTGGTCAGCAACCTCGGTACTGGAGTTCTGGCTAGGAAGAATTCACAGCCAAGAATCAAACGTTTGTTTAGAAGGTCACAGAGGTAGAAGAAGTGAGCCGTAGGAGAAATGAGCTCAGCAAACAAGTTACAGAGGCAAAAGAAGGGCCCTTGGAGTTTAGGAGAGAGGAAGGCAAAGGCAATGTGCTTGAGGGAAAGCAGAGGGGGAAGGAAAAGGTTGGTGTGCTCCCTGGAGGGTGAGCTGCTGGGGCCTCTGGCCTACGGGCCTTTTATTGATAGTTTAGCAGAGGTCCCAGAGGAGGATCTCGATAGAATACTCATCAGCTTTACAGGCGTGTCCTTTCTGGGTCTAGACTCCGCCCGCCAGAGCAGGGGGTCTTTAGTCAGCGAAGCTGGTCCTGAGGCAACCAGGACGTGGCTTGTCTGGTTTTATTGCTTTTCTGGGCCTGGAGCTGAAACACAACTGAGGCCTAGATGTATTTAATGCAGGTCAGCGCCTTATTGTCCTGGGGGCTTAATGCTTAAGGGCTATTGTCCGGCCCCACTGCTCATTCCCCCTCTAAGGGGGTCTGACCTGCAAGACTAGCCACATGAGGGGGCAGGAAATGTCAGGGGAGGGTCTGAACTGCATGGCCCATGGTTTGAAGAGTCAGGGGGTGTGAACCAAATGACCTGTGATCTGCTAGGGGAGGAAAGGTTACCCTGGGGGCAGTGTCTCTGTTTTTCAAGTTTTGCCTGTTGCTTCCCACCCAGGTGACCTTCTATACTTGGCGATTGTCCTTGCTCTGCTCCCGTCTGCCTAAGTGCCTACCGTAACACCATGCTCACTTTGCTCTGAAACCTGCTTTGTCCCTTATCAATGCCCTTTGCTTTATGAATCTTCCTTAAATGGTACCTGTGTTGTTTTATCATGGGGACCATTATGAATGTCCTTCTTCATATATTGTTTAAACCTGTTTGATGATTTCCTTGTGATAAATTCCAAGATTTGAATCGTTACAATTGTGTAAGCATACTGCTACATTTGTCTCAGAAAGATGGTAACAATTCTGAATCTGCCTAACAGGGTATGAAAGTTTTAGTTTCTCCACCTGCCCATCAGCATTGATAATTATCCTTTTTCACTCTTTGCTAATATAAAAGATCAGAAACATACTGTTTTAATACATATATTTCTGATGACCATTAAAGTTAAGTGTCTTTTAATATTTGTTGGGCATTTGCATTTCTTTTGAAATTGATTGCAGCTGGTTTTTCATTTCTTTCTTATTGCTTATTTTTTTAAAGATTTTATTTCTTTTTAGAGAGAGGAGAAGGGAGGGAGAAAGATGAGGGAGAGAAACATCGATATGTGAGAGAAATGCAGATCAGTTACCCGTACCTTGGACCTGGCCTGCAACCCAGGCATAGTGCCCTGACTGGGAATCAAACCGGTGACTTTTTAGTTAACAGACCAGCATTCAATCCACTGAGCCACACCAGCCAGGGCTTTTTCTTTTTGATTATTAAGAGCTTTTTATATATTGAGAACAATAACCTTTTGCTCATTATAATGTGCTGCAAGTCGAATTTTGTTTTCTGGTTTTCTGGATGTTAAATGGGAATCACTAGGAAATTTTTCGGTATGCAGATGCTAGCTACATTTATTAAGTATTTCTTATATGGCAGGAGCTATTCTAATTGCCTCTCATGTATTAACTCATTTAAACCACACCACGAGAACCCGATGAAGTACATGCTGCTCTTGTACCAGTTTTACAGATGTGGAGACAAGCACAGCAAAGTTAAATACCTTGCCGAGGGGCACACCACCAGTAAGTGGGATTCAAGCCCACTGGCTATCTACAGCGTCCTTGCTCTAACCATGACCTAGTGCCACATGTCTTTACTCTAAACCTTGGAGAGTCTGACGTGTTTCCTTGGGATGTGGCTGCTGTATGCATGCTGATAAAGCTCCCCAGGCAGTTTTGTACATTCTCAGGATGAGCACCAGTTGTTAATGGTGTTTTATTTGTTTGTGTTTTGCCTTACAGAAGCTTTACATTTTTACATAGGCAAATTTCTTATTTCTCTCATATTTTTTCTATAGTGTTACTTTAAGAAAAAAGATTTTTTTAGCCCAAATGTACCACTTGTTTTTGCTGCACAACACTCCACTCCAAAGCATAGTGACTTGAAGTATTAACCACTATTATTTTTTATGATTCTCTGGATGACCGTGGAGTGGTTTTTCTGCTGGCCTCACCTAGGATCACTTATGAAGCTAAGGCTGGTGTTTGGTCCTGGCTTTTGACTGGGATGTCTCGGTTCCCCACCATAGACCCTCTCATCCTCCAAGAAGCCAGACTGGCCTGCGTGGCACGGTGGTTTTAGGGCTATGAGAGCATAAAGAAGAAGCTGCAACGTCTGTTATGGCCGAGGCTCTAGAACGGGCCCAGTGTCCCTTCCCTGCGCTATACGGCCAAAGCAAGTTACAAGGAGTGGGGAGAATGACTCCACCTCTTGGTGAAAAGAACACCAGTCACATTGCAGTGGGGCACAGGCACAGGAGGACATGATCCACAGGAGGCCATTAGTGCAACAGTCAACCACAAGATGTTAAATTTCCTCCACAGTGCTTGCTAGTCCTTTTTTAAAAACTGTATAAGTAGGTGACATTTACTATATTCACAATATGGAGGAACCATCATCGCTGTCTAGTTCAAAGACATTTTCATAATCCCAAAATGAAAACCCATATCCATTGAGCAGGCACTCCTAAGTCTCTCCCTGTTCTTAACTGTGAAAAACACTGTTTTCCATTCCTGCAAATTAGCCTGTTCTGGACATTTCATATAAATGGAACCATTCAACATGTAGCCTTTGTGTCTGCCTTCTTTCACTCAGCTTACTGTTTTCAAGGTTCATCCGTGTTGCAGCATGTATCAGTCCTTCATTCCCTTTTATGGCTGAATAATGTTCCATAGTATGGACATGCCATATTTTCTTTATCTACTCATCAGCTGGTGGACATTTGAGTTGTTTCCACCCTTTGACTATGTGAATACTGCTGCTATGAGCATCTAGTACTCTCGCTTTTTCTTAATTTGAAATCATTCCCATACCCGGGATACAATTTTGTGCATGGTTTGAGACAGAAAATCTTACTCCATTTTCTTCTATCCCAGTGACATGAATTTATAGGTATTCTTACACCAAACTTATCTGCCACTCATCATGTAACAGTGTATGTCCTTGGGCAAGTTATTTAACCTCTTTGTGCTATACATAGTTTCCTCATCTGCAACTTAGGATATTAAGAGCAACCTATGTCACAGGGTTGTTGTCAGGACTAATGACTTATCATATATAAAGCACCAGAACAGGGCTCTGGCATGTGGGAAGTACTCAGTAAGTATCATTATTGTTCTCAGTAACCTCACATGTCTATATATTCAAGGATCTATTTGGGGGTCTTTTCTGTTCTGTTGTTTCATTTTCCTATTTTTAATTTTAATGAGCATCCTTTATGTTCTCTTTTAATACCCAGTAAACCAAGGCTACCTTCATTGTTCTTATTAAAAAAGGTTCTTAGTTCATTTTGGTCATTTGGAATTCTTCCAATTGAATTTTATCAGATTCTTCTCCCTAAATCCTGCTGGGGTTTTTATTGGAGTTACATTTAGAGATTAATTTAGGGAGAGTTGAAATATTTTTATTACTAAGTCTTCCTTTGCCACAATGTGTCTCTCCACTCATTAAGCTCTTATTTTATCTCATAGTACAGTTTTATAGATTTTTTTTTCCTTATAGATATTGCAGATTTCTTTTGGTTTATCCCTGGATATTTTATATTTTTTGTTGCTATGGTAAATGGGATACTTTTTCATTATGTTTAACAAGTTACTGTTTGTATTTCAGAAAAGTATGGATCTCAGTTCTTTTTTATGTTGTTGATGTTCTAATGGTTTTTTATTTGCTTTTTTTTTTTTTGCAAAGCACATAATCTTCAAACAGTTACCTTGTTTCTTTTTTTGCATCATTATAGCTATACTTTTTCTTGTATTATTGCATAGGCTCAGGCTCTCAGAACAGTATTGGATAATGGGGGTAGCAGGTGTGAGAGGGTACTGAGGAGTGGCGGGGGAGGCATTCCAGTGGAATAGCATGAAAGGGGGATTTGCGGGAGGAAAGCAGTGGTGTGACCAGAGAATGGTCCACAGAAAGAAGTTCATCTTAAATCCCAGGGTGAGCATTATGGATGGGACCTGGTGAGCGGTGGACGTCACCCTGGTGTGGCCAGGTTGTGTTATGGAAGCACAGGGAGGTGAGACCCAGACAGGGAAACCAGTTAAGTCCTAGTGAGGCATTAAATGGCGGGGGGGGGGGCGGTGGTGAGGACAGGAGCTCTGCGGGAGGGTGTGCTGATGCCTTCCTTCTGTCTTGAGGGACACTGAGTCTTCCACTGAGAAGGGTTAGGTGTTGAGACACTAAGGAGCATGGGAAGCACATCCAGGAACAAAGCCTCATGCTTCTCCTAAACAGGTTCAAGCACAGCAGGGCCATGGTGATGACCAGCCCCCAGGGCAGCCTCTGCGCCCTGCATGTCTCACCCTCCAGAAGGTTGTCTCCACTCTCAGTTGTACTTCCAAGTGGGGGCAGGGTTTTGTGGGTTTTGCTTTGTTACTGGTTGTTGAATGTAACATAAGTAACAATGCATAAACACTCAAGATTTCAGGCCCCTGGCTGGAGCTCCAGCCTTTAGTACCCACTCCGTGGGTTACACATCCATAGTAGTGGCTCAACTCTCTCCTTCTGAGGCTGAGGCTCTCCCACCCACCTCCCCCATTATCTGGCCTTCCTTGACTCAGCATCCTAAATGTCTGGGACCACAGCGGTCCTCTCCAGGTGGGCGGGGATGGCTGGAACTTGGGGGTGTGGTGTGAGAACGGGGAGAAACCTGGGACCCAGTGACCCAGCACTTCCCTCTCCCCACCAGCATCCCCTGGGCAGCTGTTCAGACCTCCTTTCCAGCCCCCATCCAGCCATTGTAGCAGCAGAAGAGCAAGAGGCGGCCAGATGTCAGGCTCAAATCTAGAAGCTAGAAAGAAGCCCACAGTAGCTGGGGCAACAGGGAGTGGGTAGGCAGCCAGCAGGCCAGAAGAAGAGGGACAGCCCTGTGCGGCAGAGAGAGGAGCAGTTTGATGGCGGTATTGGAGGCCCTGTGAGGAGTTTGGATAGTGGGGTATGGGTTTAATATGAGGGCATAACTGGGGAAGCAGGGACACCTCGAAGTTCTTGAGGGAAATCAGCACTGGGGTGGGGGACAAGACCCGCAGGGAGCCCTTTGCTTCTGTGACCCCAAGCTCCACCAGAAGCCGGGAGTGGTGAGGAGCCCCTCTGCACCCTCCCAAGCCCACTCCGGTTCTGCTGGGCTTCTGCTGCCCCCCCTTATCTTCGTTCACATACGCACAGAAGCAATGCCAGTGGTGTCTGTGGCTTCTGGGACACCGAGGTCCAAGAATGATGACAGACAGGAGATAAACCCTGGTTTTCTGCCCAAGCACAGCCCTGGGTTCCTGGCAGGGACCTTGATTTGGTAGTTGGCAAAAGGGTATGTGGTGGCGATGCAGGCGATGGGCTGTTGGACAGGCAGAGCTGCTCCACCCACACCGGATGGTGCTTGAAGCCTCACTCGGCAGTGCTCACGGCTCCACCGGGGCAGGGCGGAAACCCAGATCTACTTCTGGTGATAGAGGGTGTAGAGTTTTCCAAAGCGTCCAGGGCAGACCCCAAACTCCAAATCAGGCAGGAGACCACCCACCCTGGCAAGTTACTCAATTCTGATGTTGGGATCGTGAGCCCTGCTTCAAGGAGGCTCTGAAGCTGCAGGTTCCTCCCTGTGCCGGACCCTGGCTCGTGGGCAGCGCCCCCACCCCTTCTCCGTTCGTCTTCTTGCTCATAGTGGGCACGAAGGAAGAATCCAAGTCTGATTGTGGCTGTGTGTTTGTGGGCTCACATTTGCTGGGATGAGAACTGTGTGGAAATATGCACGGAGCGAGCATTTTAATTAAAGGAGCTGGTCTGAAACATTAGGCTGATGCAACTTTGCTCAACATTAAGGATGATCACAGTTTAACATCGGGAGAAGCAAGCAATGAAGGAAATAGATCAGATGAGGCAATATTGGGAGTTTATGAATCTTGTGCATTTCTTGTGGCTTCACAGTGATCGATTTTAAACTGGCTGTCACCCATGCATGAAAAATTGCCTCAACCTGGGGGTGGGGGTGCCAACAAGACAAACACTGGTGCACAGGACATAGGCACTTGCCCGGCTCATAATTCTTTCTTGTGCTGCAGAAGTGGAGAGCACTGTGATAGCAGAGAGAGATGTGACCCTTGTGATGTCTTTGAAAACAACAACAACAACAACAAAACAACAGAAACCCTGGGGGCAGGAGAGGGAAGAAAAGAGCTAAGAAATAAATAACAAAGCAGGATGCTATTTACATACCCAGGGAAGGCCTTGGAGACTTTGTTCAGTGCCTTGGATGTCAGTAATAACTTGGTGATGGAAATAAAGAGACTCGGCTGCAAACCCGCATCGCCTGAGATGGTATCAGCACTGTTTTCCCCATTGTTTCCAGATAAATTCCAGCACAGCAGTGGACAAGAGAGGCCCGTCAAAGGGAATGGCGAGGAGGGAGTGGGGGTAAGTCCAGTGGTCCCCATGAAGACTCAATTATGTTGGTTGTGAAAAGATTAATTAGAATTGAATTTTCTATTGATGTAAAACTGCCTTTTACACCTGCTGCTGGCATCCTCATTACTGGTTTTCTATTACAGGGGATTATACGATGCAGTGAAATAAAGTTTATGCTTCCTGAGCATACTCTTAAAATGGGTTTACTCTACTTAAACTGGTGGTAAAGAGGGTTACCTGAGATAAATATGATTTAGTCCATTTTTTCTTCCTTTTTTTTTTTCTTTATTAAACCCTCTATTCACTCCTGTGAATTGCAAGGTGCAGACGTTTTAATGAGCGGGAGCCAGGCAAGAAGCTCCGTGAGGGGAGGGCCGGCCTGCGTGGCTCTCTCTGTGCCTGGCACGGAGGATGACGTGGAAGGAGTAGGGAGCAGATATCCCAGGGTGGGGAATTGCAGGCCCTGGGGATTTTGTAACTTGTCCCCTGGAAAGGGGGCTGGAGGGGTATGTGCAGGGGCAGCCTCCGTGGTCTGAGAAGGGAACGGCAAATGAATGCCAGAAAATTGCCTCCTGCCTGTGGCCCCTGCTCCTCCCTGCCACGGCGCGCCAGGAAGGGGCAGGGCGGGAGCGGGGCCATCCCGGCCCAGGGCGGGCTCAGTGAACGTTTGGTAGATGAACAACAGAGGCATCGCCAGCCACAGCCTTAACCCTCTCCAACTGGGATAACGACTAACCCTTTGGCCTCCACTATCCCGGATATTAAATGGCTACAGAGCAGGATGGAGGAAGGTATGGAAGCAAATAATTCTCAGCCATTTGTGTAAACCTAATTTCATCTAAGTCACCTTAAATGATGCTACTTTCCAAACATGCCCCAAATTTGGGTCTCCAAGGATAAAGTTACTGCCTCTTGTGGGTATGCAGGTGTACTTGGAATCCCCGTGTCCTTGGGGGGCTCTGGGAGCTGGACTTGGGAGCCTGTATGGGAAGCAGAAGTGGCAGAAGGCTGCACACACTAGCACAAGTCTGCATTGCCTTGCTGTGAGGTTTTCAGGATGAACCCATCTTGAGTCCCAGAGCCCACCGATGTCCCTGTTTCTCCTGAGCAGCCACCATGGCAAATACTTCCCTGGGTAGGAGGGAGGGGACCGGGCACAGTCCTTGCTTCTCTGAAGTGTTACTGATCTCTGGTTCAAAATGAAGGCGGAAGTACGATCCAGTCCCTCCCCTGCCCTGCCCGTCCCTCTCTGCTCTTCCTCTGGAAGCAGCAAGGTGTCTTTTACAGATGTGGTTCACCTAGGAGGTTCCCACAGCTGCTCAGTCACCTCACTCAAGTGGTGGGAGGGGTGGTGTCCAAAGATGGGCCAGGAATTGACCTTAGAGATGCAGATATGACTGACTCAGAAATAAGGAGGAGCCAGGCCTTTGCAGCCTGGTTGCAGTATCTTCTATGGGGCTGATTATTCTACGCATTTCACCCTGACAAGGTGAACCCTCTCAGTCCAGCCTGTCATACACCTGTCCAACAAATATTCATTGAGTGCCTGCGACAGGTCAGGTGCAGCTGGGAATACAGCAGTGCGTGTGGCAGACGTGCTTTCTTGCCTTCTGGAGTTTACACTCCAGCAGGCCAGTGGGTCTTTCGCATTAGACACTCAGCCCCTACTCTGGAGCTAGAGCTCGTAAGGCCTCACACTGGGAAATCTGCCACAGCCCCCGCCATCGACTCTGGGTATGGGCAGAATGAGGATGAAACTATGGATTGGGAACTTTTTTTAAAGAAATATTTTCATTGTAGATTAAAAAGTACAGGAAAATAAGCCAAACAAATGTATAGCACAGGGAGTTTTAATAACACCCACCAGATCAAGGAATATAGTGCCACCAACATCCCCAGGAGTCCCGCATGTGCCTCCTCCCCATTTCGGGGGCCTTCCTCCCTGCAGGAGCAGCCCCTTTCCTGGCTTTGATACTCATCTATTCTCTTTCTTTACATTTTCATCATCTGCATGTGCCTTCCTAGACACTTAAAAAAATTGACTTATTTTTGAATCTCTTTGAATCTACAGGTTTTTCTCCTCCATCCCTTTCTTTTCCTCTCTACATATCTGCTAAAGAAGCTAAGCCTTGACCTACAGTTTCCCACTGTTTGGATTCTGCTGATTGATACCCTTGGTGCAGTTCAAGACGTTCCTCTGAATTTCTTGCAAATGGGCAGGTGGATCCAGAGGCTGGGTAAGACTCAGGTTCAGTCCTTTTGGCAAGACCATAGGTGGTGTTGTGTTCTTTCATCAGGGGGCACGAGATGTCTGTTTGCCCGCCTTTTTGTGAGGTTAACAGCTATTGCTGCACAATACCTAACTCTGTTCATTCACTGGTGGGTTTCAAAATGGTGGTATTCTAATTCTGTCCTTCCCTTTTCATATATTAACCTGAGCACTTCTATAAAGAGATGCTTTCACTCCTCTGCCAGTTGGCTCCCTGGTGGTGCAGTTCACATATAAGGCAGAGTGAATATTTGATTCTTTCCCGCTATTTACCAGTTTTTGAGAGAATGAATTTGTTCCTTATCCTCTGAAGGTGACAATGTTTTAAGTACCTTAATGAATTAAAGTTTTAAATGTATTTGATGAGTTTTAATGCATTCGAATTATAATCTTTATTGAAGCTCAAATGGCTCCCTATTTAGCCACTGGGAGCCCTTGCAATTGGTTCAGATGTCCCACTGACATCATCTCTTAGTCTCTGCTAGCCTCTATGGAAGCTGTCTATTGATAGATAGGGAAATATATCTATCTATCTATCTATCTACCTATCTATCTCTTTTTAAAAATATAGTGTGTCAAGAAAATGAGAAAACAAACCACAGACTAGGAGAAAATATTGTAAAATACATATCTGATAAAGGATTGTTATCCAAAATATACAAAAAAATAATAAGAATGAGCTCTCAAGCCACAAAAAGACATGAAAGGAACTTAAATGCATATTGCTAAGTGAAGGAAACCAACTTGAAAAGGCTATATACTGTATGATTCTGACTATATGACATTCTGAACAAGGCAAAACTATGGAGACAGTAAACAAGATCAGTGGTTGCTAAGGGCTGGGGAAGAGGGAGAAGGAAAGGATGGATAGGTTGAGTGCAGGGAATTTTTAGGGCAGTGAAACTATTCTGTATGATACTATAATAGTAGTACATATTATTACACATTTGTCAAATCCATAGACTATACAATGAAAATCCTGAACTCTAATGTGAACAATGGACTTTGACTGATGTTCATCAATGTTGGAATATGGATTGTTACAAATGCAGCATACCGATGCTGGATGTTGATGGTAGAGGAGGTTGCGTGTGTGTGGGGTTGCAGAAGGGATATAGAGGAGCTCTCTGCTTTCCACTCATTCATGCTATGAATCTAATACGGCTCTACAAATGAACTGTTAATTAAAAAATGTTAAAATGCCCCCAGAATGTATACTGACTCCAATTCAAAATCAGAATTATTAGGTGTTTACTAAAATTCCTATTTCTTATACCTGAATTCCTTTTTCTCATCCAAGAATCCTGAGGCACAGAAGATGACAGAGTTAGAATATCCAAAAATCACTCATTTATTTTATCCCATATCTCACGCACAATAGTCTCAGTGTAAAACACTAATGCCACCTCTATCAACATCATTGCTGAAAACAGTTTAAATTTTTCCATGTGCTTTCCTCATTCTCTTATCCCTCTCATCTATAAATAGCTGTGCTGTTGGAGTACATAGCCTTTATGTACTATACTCTTTCATTTTAATCCTCATTTATTCTTAATTCTATAAACAACTAAATATTTAATGTTCACCTCCTTATGTTGATGTCTCTCTAATCACTTTGGTTCTCTGAAGAATATTTGCAGATGATTCCTCAGGAAGGACTCATGGGAACAATATTTCCTGAATTTTACGTGTTGGTTAGAGTTTGTACCCTTTCTCCTTGAAAGCCAGTTTCCTAGATCCTTGGTTCATATTTTATTTTCTTGAGCGTCTTAAGTATGGTATTCTGTGTTCCTGTGGCACAAGTGTTGCAGTCAAAAAGTTGACAATGATCCGATTCTCCATCTCTTTTGAATCATGAGCTATCTCTGCTTACTTAAAGGATTTTTCTTTTTCTTTAAATTTTCACTATTTTCCTAAAATTAAGCCCTGATGCTGTACATTCTGGGTCAATGATCTCAGGAATGTGGTGTGACCTTTAATATGTAGTTTCAACCTTTTCTTATTTCTGAAAGGCTTTCTTGAATTATTAATATTTGTTCTGTTTCCTGCTTTCCTTTTTTCCCCTCAGGGATGCCTATTCTCCATATGTTGGATCTACCTAACTTCAAGGTTTGTCACTTTCTCTTGGATCCTTCTATTATGTTCATTTCTTCCTGGTTTTTAAAAATGTCTACTTTTTCCTTCTTCTATTCCTTCTAAAGCATTACCTGTCATGTTCATTCACGTTTGTATTCTTTTTAGTTTAGTCTTAATTTCTGAACTTTTTTCAAAGTCAGTTATTTCCTGAGTTTGTCATTTCTTTTCTGAGTGTTTTTATTTCTGATTTATGTTGTTTGTTCATATCTGATACCATTTTCTTCATTTCTTTTAGCTATTATTTTTTGAAATAGTTTATAGTTTCTTTCTTTCTTTTTGTGGACATGTCTTTCTAGTGTGTTTTTCATTGTTGAGATGGTATTCTACTCATTCTGTTTTTTCTTACTTTTTGTGGGTTATGACTTGGTCCTTTTCTGTTGCACATTTTTGCAAAGAAGGAATTAATTTTGTGAGCTTTTAGAAGGAGGCTGAGTTCAAAATTGCCTTTCTAACTTCATAAAGCTCCTGGCTTCATTTCATATACTTAAAAGATATGGCAGTTTGTTTTCCAAGATTTGGCTCTTACAAACATTTTCCACATGTATCTGGATCTTCTGTTTCCTTCTCCTCTAGTGTTCCCGCTCTGTTTAATTTTGATTCTTCTTTCAGTAGCAACTCCTCATGGTGGGGCCCTGTCCTGGAAGGAAGACCTGGCTGGTCAGTTTCAAGAGTTCACAGGGGCCAGGCAGCTCCGGTACCTTTAAATCTTCTCACCTGATGCCCTTTCCACTTCCACATTATTGGAGTGGACAAAATGCCTCCCAGTTCGACATACTCTTCTAAAATGGGATCTCTGTACTTTTCAGTAACAGCTGTCAGCTATTTTGGGGTGTTCCTGTCCACAGGCATGACAAACAGCCTATTTCTTTCCTTTGCTAGTATTTTGATGTTTGGGGGATACATTGCCCATTAGTTTTATTGTGGATGTTTCTCATAGGTTTTTGGTCTTGCTATCTAGTTGGTCTGTTTTGATTAGGGGATTCAAAGATATTCATAATTCTATCTCTAACACTGCTGCTATCATCTCAGAAACACTCCAGGGAAAACTTTTAACATGGGCCCTTTAACACCACCAGGAAATGCTTTATCACAACTAAACCAGGGGAGAAAAACTATGTAATCTGTGTCTTGTGCTGATTATGACCCTATGGATTCCCTCAGCCCATCTGAGTTCAACCCAGGGACAGTTCCAACTTTAAGTTCCTGCATCTCTCTCCTCTCTCTAGAGCTTTCTCCAGTAGCACCCAAGCTTGTTGGCTTGCCTTGTGCTTCCTGAGATCACTCTCAAATAAACCACTCAAACCCAAATGGCTATCTCAGGTCTGCTTTTGTGGAAATACAGTCCTAGGCAGACACTAAGCTGCGGTCCACCAACCTTGCCTGTTTCAAACATCTCCCATGTAGTAAAAGCTGCTTATGATTTTCAAAAGTGGAGTGATGTTAGATTAATATTGCTAATAGTTTTTGGTGAGACATTTTTGGATTATACACAAATGAAATGCTTGTCTTTCTTTGTCTATACCCTCTTTGTTCTCTCAAAAGGCCCTGGTTCATTAGCTGATTCCCCTAGACATTGTCTTTTCTAAAGCTAGGCTTGTTTATCAGAATTCCACAAGCCTACCTTATAATTACAGAGTCGATCCTTTTCCTGGACATGGAAATGAGAGTCCTTTATCTGTACGTGCCAGTGTATCCTTTGTGTTTAACAAAATGTGTATTGAATTGTTGTCCCCCTGGTTCTTTGTGACTGTGAGTCTTAAGAGTAATAACAGGCCAGGTGAGATTAGGTCAAGTCAAATGCCACCTCCTCTATTAAGCCCTCCTTGATCTCCTGGGAAGATACCTCAGTCATCTCTCTTAGGACTGCATTATAATATGACTTGCATTCTGGTCTGTCCTTCTGTCTGCCTGTCTTCTTCCTTGACCGTGAGCTGCTTCCCCCTTTGCCTTCCCCCATCCTGTCTCTAGTAGTCCCTCAACAAAGGTTTGGCTGGGCCATCTGCATAAAGGCAGGTGAGTCAGACACTTGTAAAAGGGCCTGGGCTTTATACCCGTGGGCCTGCACCACCCGGTGCATCATGTCAGCACCCCTCTAACTGGGGCTAAGCAGGGCCTATGCCCCACACTCCTGAATCTTGGACAAGGTCCTGGGGCTGGAACAGGTACAAAGGGTGGACTCATTTGAGCTCAAGACATCATCGCTAAGAGCAGGCAGACAGGAAGCTCTGTTTGAGGACAGGGATGAGGGACAGAGTGTGACAGGCTCCTTGCTGGGAAATGCAGGGCTGCCTTAATACCACAGGGCCCTTTGCATGGTGTCAAAAGAGGAGATTTGGGTTGTCTTGTTTTTTTAAAGCTAACTTTAAACACTACTGACAGCAAGATGTCTCTGGCACGAAAGCGGACAGCCGACAGAGAGGCAACAACTCACTGTTTCCATAGCTACCAACAGGACGCCACTGGGCAGTGCTCTGAACTCTAGAGCATCTTGGGCTCTGCCTGCAGGATGAAGTTCCTGGGCTCTGGGAGAACTCAGCAATGAAGTGGCAGTTGCTTATCTTAGTTTCTGCTGAAATTGCCTTCTATTTTCAGAGACAGTGTTTTATTCCTCCCGGTGTCCGAGGGTTTCCCTGCAGAACCCTCCTGCACCCAGAAATCAGTCCTATGGAGCTGAAGATGTCCCTCCCCCTACACCTTCTGCAGGTTGTGTCATCTGCTTCCAAAGTCTGGTGACTCTGGAGCCTTCACAGTGCTGAAGGATGGCTTAGCAAAAGGCCGATGGGTGGGGAGGGCGGGATTTCCTGGTTGGCTGGCCGGCTCTCAGCGACATCCTGGGCATGGATAGGAGGGACTGAAAGTAAACTTTAGCATTACCTTCTTCCAACTCGGGAAACCTTTGGGAGGCCTGAGAAAGCAAACCCTTTCAGGTGTTTCCAGTTTTTCCTTGGCAGGGAATCTGCAGGACAAGGTTTCCCTCCAAAGCTAACCTGGGCGTGTCCTGTTGCGTGGACATCCTCTCCCCGAGGCTGTGGGTCAGCGAGGGGCCTGGTGTGGGTGCTGGACTAGGGCAGGCCTTCCTCATCTGTTTCCTCAGATGTCCCTCTGAGGGGAATCCTGCCGAACAGATGGCTCCTCCTGATCTCGGCTCCTTGGACTCATCGATCTCCAGGCTTTTGTCTTCAGTGCTGGTGTAGACTTAGACTGCCAGGCATTTTGTGGGCTCCTGGAGCAATGTGAAAATACCACTTGCTCAGGACCTGAGAAGGGCAGTACCTGCCACTGTTTCTCCATCTCCACTGTGGCCGCCCACGTGGTTTATGGCACAACTTGCCTTGTTAAAAGGGTCTGAGAAAACCTTGAGACTAACCAACCACATTTGGGAGGTTTTTAGTCTGTCCTTGGCAAGCAACAATTGCTACTGAGCTTAGTGACCCCTTTGCATTCCAGCTCTGAGGCCTCCAGACTGAGGCCCGGCCAGCCTGGCTATGAAATTGCCACATGTGTGTCCCCTTTCTTTGTGTCGTATTTCTAAGCCCATCTGATTATAAACCTCCCAATTCAGGGAAGTCTTAGGGTGCACATTCTTACCACACTTCAGTGTCATCTAATGCATGTTTTGCAGTGTTCCTATAGAAATATTTTACTAGTTTAAACAACCCTTCATATCCTTTCAAAATCTCCAAACCTGATTCTTACTACTAAGCATTGAATTTAGAATAACATTCAAGTTTGTATTTTAAAAACGCTTGTAGCTATCTCAGGAAGTCAGAAGATACTTAAGCCCCACTTTCCAACCACATGGTAGAAAGAGATGACCTGATATATAGCCCCTCATACGGGCGGAGGAGTTCTGAAAACGCCCTCTGGGCAATGAGGCTGGAGAGATTCTGCTCTCAGAGACCCCACTGTCTGTCTCAGACCCCACAGAGTCCTTGGTGACGCTGACCAACCTACAGTCACTCTGCTCTGGGGAGCCACCGACAGACCAGCAGGCACATGAAAGGAGGCTGAGTCATGTCCATTGGAGCTAAGCCTGAGGGAGTCCCAGAGAATCAGCAAGCTCTCCCAATTAGGGAGAATTTAAAAAGAAGTGCCATATATTTGTGTTAGACAGTTATTTCCTCATCTTAATGGTCACCTCAGTTAATGACTAGCAGCATATTGTAAAAAAAGAAGGTCAGCCAAGCAAATCTGATGGACTAGAGAGAACCATTACTAATAAACGCACTTATATCTGGATGCAGATAGATGCACAAAAACAGCATAGAGGCAAAAGGAGTCAAAGCCATTTACACACCCAGATGGGGAGACTCGAGCCCGCCAGCCCATTTCCCACTATCCAACTGATGGTGAAAGAGTAAACTTCAGTCCGGCCCTGCAGGACATGAACGCTGAGTTAGCTTGGTCCAAATTAAATAGGATTTCCTGAATTGTGACTTATAAATATGTTAGAATTTGAAACTTTTTAGCCCAAAGTAAAAAGGAAAATCTATTGTTTCCGCTTAGGGTCCCCTATGTGGGCAGGCCACTGGAGGCTGATCATGCTCAAGGATTTGTAGGAACTCACTGAAATACACGCGACCGACCAGCCCAGAGTGTTTGGTTTGTTTTTGTTTGTTTGTTTTTTTATATTAAGAAGCACCAGAACAAACTTCAGCTTGGCAAGACCTCAACAGAGAAACCAAGCTGGCTCTGAGCCCAACTGATATGGATGGGCTGGACTCGGACTTGGGCCTGGCTCCATCTTGGACTCTGGGCTCCACAAAGGCCCATTTGCAGACCTGCTCATCTTAGGTCAGGGGAGAGGGCATCCCTCCTGGAGACCCCAGTGGTGCTCTGTCCTCCTGGATGCTCAACTGCTCCTCTGCCCTGAGAGATCCCCAGTGTCTTTTCAAGGAGAGTCTCCCTTTTTGCTCAAGTTAGTCGGAGTCACTGTCTGTTGTGTGTTACCTAGAAAACTGAACCTGTTCACCAACTCTCATCTGTGCCGAGGACGGACTCTGGCGTCACCTTAGCCTGCCTGGAGACCTGCTCTTATGCCCTGAGGGATGACGGTGGGATTTCAGAAATTATAACAAGTACATGTGATGTGGGGTTGCCTGGAACTCCCCGCAGCATTGCTAATACAGGGGACTCTCCCACGGGCATGATGACATCAGGAAATTTCAGGCCACTCAACACAGAAGAAAGCAAAGCAAACCATTTTCTCCAGCTTCTTGGAAACCCGAGGGGTGACAAAAAGGGAGAAGGGTCATGAGGAGAGCAGGCAAAGGGCACAGAAGGGACATTCATTCAATAAATTCCTGAGTGACCAAGGAAGCCTCGGGGCCTCCTTTCCAGATGAGAAGTTTTTAGGAATCATGGAATCGCGGCCCAAGCTTGGAGGGGGCCGAAGAGCCTGGGCTGCAGTGCTCTCACTGTTTGAAGGGGGGTGTCTGGGGGGGCCTTGGCCACCGTCCCGCACCAGGGCCACAGCAGGGGAAGCTGGGAAGGCAGCTCTGTCCCCAAGGAAGAGTCTCCCGTGTGGACAGTGCTCTGGTCAGCATGTCACAGTGTGTTGAACTGACTTGGGAAAACTTGGGGCCATAATATTTTAAAACCAGTGCAGGGCCAGATGTTTGACACCCATGCTCTGAGGTGGCTGATCTATGACTCAGACTCAGAGGAGGCGGGGCCTCACTTTCCAAAATGCTTTCACAGCCTTCACATTATCTGAGCGTCCCTACTGCTGGGAGCAGGGCAGGGTCTATTGTCCTCATTTTACAAATAAGGAGACAGGTTGGGAAGGGCTAGAAGACATGCTCGAGACCACCCATTTAGCACCTTGAAGAGCTGCAACAGACCCTCTGGTCCATCCCAGTATTCTCTTCTTTTTCCCCAGGGAGACAGGGAGACAGGTGTTCCATGACCTGCCACTCTAGATGGCTCCCATTTTCTCCCAAGAACTGTGTCCTGGTCCTTCTCACAGCAACAGAATAGAAGGTTCAGGACTCAGGCTTCAGTCCTGCACCTGGTTTACCTGCCCTTCATCAAACACAAGGTGCATCCCCACTGGGCTGCCTTCGACTCCCTGCTCAACAACGGGCGGAAGTCTTCGCTCCAAGGAGTGCCCAGGGCTGAGGGGCAGAGGAGGAGGCGGTTTGCCTGTTGCCCACCTCCAAACCTGGTCAGGCCCCCACCTCCCAGGCCCACCTCTTTGGCAGCAAACAGAATGCCTTCTGAATGCCTCTGTTACCTCTTCTGGGCTTGGGTTGTGGGCTGAAGGGGCCACCCAATGAAAATATCTTTTCACCTTAGTTGGAGTACAAAGGGACAAGTTTGCCACTTATCTGTCAGTGGAAGCACACACAACAAAAACTGCAAGCGGGCACAGAGGCTTCTTGACTGGGGTTTGCAGCATTTCTCTGCCTCCCTTGCTGTACAGGCCGAGGCCGACTTTCCAGGAAAGGGCATGCAGCCCTGGGCAGCTCCCGAGCTGGAAAACCTGATGCACAGAGGTGTCATCGACTTCAGGCCCCCTTTTGGGGATGTCTCCAAAGACCTATCATAACAAGAAGCAGTCTGAGTGAAAAATGGAAAATATAGCGGATGTTGAAGGAATGCAGCATTGTCAATTCCTGGAGGCATCTGCCTGAATATTAGATGCAAATAAGTGCTAATAAGTACAGTTGGAGAAGCTAATGGAATAATCGTCCTCCCCAGGAGAATCATTGCATAGAGATGCAAGGAGCAACTGAGATGGCCTGACCAGCCCCATTCGCTGCTAGTGTGGTCTGGGCGAAGCCTGTGTAGACTCGTCCTGTGGAAGTAGAGCCTGCGTAGACCTGTCCTGTGGACGCGCCTGTGGTGCGGAGGCTCCCCCTGGCTGTAGGGTTGGCTCCAGGGAACGGGACCTCTTCTCATTCTCTCCCCACTCATTGCCTAGTGAGAGAGAGCGTGTGCATGTGTGTGCTGGCCCAAGGGAGTGCGCATGGTACTGAAGGGCTTCCCAGCTAACCAGTGGCCCTGACCCCAGGTGGTGAGAAGGCTGCAGGTGTGGGGACAAAAGCGCACAGAGGCAGGGACAGGGTCAGTGCACTCAGCAAGTAGCTTTCTGCTCACTTTACTGCCACCCCCCTTTGTTCACCATCATCTTTCCTCCTGCTCTGCTTTGACAGCTTTTGGATGTGAGTTGGATAAGGATTCCACTGTCCTGTCCTTCCTGACACTTGAGTCCTGTGCCTTACATTCCTTGCACCTGACTAAAGTGGAATAGAGTGATTTCTACCATATACATGTCGCCCCACCCCATACCCCATCCCCTCACATGAGTAACCCACAGCCAGTGGAGTGTGGCTGGGCCAGTGCCCTGAGGCAGCAATGGTCCCTGAGCTCAGGGTCTGGGAGAGGGAACCCCAGGACTAAACTCTGGAATCAGCAGCCCAATCCTGGCTCTGCATTTTCATACCTTGCTTTCCTCATCTGTAAACCAGTAATGGTAATGCCTACTTCCTTGCTGCAGGAATTGAGGAAGATCCATGATAAGGCTGGCATGCTTCAGTTTGCCATCTCATCTTTCCTGCTCTGTCTCTGAGTGCTTTCCTGCATATGGCCTCAGGGCTGCCTGGGGCAGAGTCTGGGTGCCACCCAGGCCTACCAGAGCCCTAGTTCTGGGAGTGCCCAAGTCTTCCTCAGGAGAGGCTCTGCTCTCTGCCAGGGCTGCCCCAGCCCTACCTTCTCTGGCCCTCCAAGGGCCATGAGTCCACTCCAGTCCCCACCTCCATCCCTCACTCTGGGTCAGCTGAAAGGAGTCACCAGGCCAATCAAGCAGCAGATTAAATGGGAGGAGGTTAAGCACCCTTCACCTTATTTTACTAAAGGTTTCTCTGCAGGTTAAAAAAAAAATACTGGGTGTCCCTTCAAGACTAAAAGGTGACATTTACACAGCTTTATGTAGTTCCTGTGAGAAGCCTGCCCAGCCTCCTTCCTGGCACCTACTTGCCCCCTGCACAGGGTGGGGGCTGGGGGGAGCTACCTCTGCTCAAGAAGAACAAGAACTAGAACCAGAGCTCCACACCCCCTTCACATCCCTCTTCTGTGCTGGTGCTGTGGGGCTGTGGACCTGGCACGTCCCCTTCGCAGCTCTCAGGCCTGTGACCGAACAAGGACTTCCAAGGAGGTAGCCCTCAAGGACGAGCCTGGGTTGTGGGGCACTTTTGGCTGAATCCAGAGCCCCCAGGAATTTGGGCATCGGCATGGACAGCGGGCTAAGTCCACCCAAGACCTTGACCGAATTTCAACGAGGCTGGATTTCTTAGACTCTTCCTTGGAACCAATCCTCTGTGTTTCACCAGCCCCGCGCTCCCAAAGCTTGAGGTCCTGGGAGCGCGTCCCTGCCCAACTATGGTCACGGCCCGCTCTGGCGACGCCTTGTTTTCCTGAGCCGGGCGGGAATACGACCCACCTAGGCAGTGACAGCACTCAGGCCGCCGTCTGGTGATAAGTGACAGCCAGGAGGCCATATCTCAGGGAACCCGGGCGAGCGACTTCCCCCACCCCCGCCCGGCCGCACCCAGCGGCGGCTCCTTCCCAGCGCTCAGCCCGTGGGGCCGCAGGAGCCGCAGAGTGCGCGTGGGCGCGGCGCCCGTGAGCTCCCGGGAGGAGCCAGCGGATCTCAGGAGTGATCCGCTTCTTGCCGGGCCACCGTGGAAACCGGCACCACCGCGGGGCGGGGCCCAGGCCGGGGGCGGGGCGCCGGGCGGACTCGGCGTTATTTCCAGCGTTGCTGAGGGTTTCGCTAGCACTTCGCTGGGAGCCTTCCCGGCGCGCGGCAGCCGGCTCCCGCGGCGTTGTGGGGAGGACAGAGAAGAAGGCGGCGGCGGGAGGCAGAAGGCGGAGGACGGACAGGCACCCGGGCTGGAGGAACACGGCACCGCGCCCTCTTCCTCTCCTGTGCGCTCGGGCCGCCGGCCCCACGCCGCTCGCTTCACCCACCACTGGGAGCGGGAGCAGGCACCCGGCCCTAACATAGCTGGGGCGGAGGTCCTCTCTGCTTCCCGCGCGCCCCGGAGCCGAGGATTCGCCGTGGAGGACCGCGCCGGGTCTGGAGGCGCCCCGCGAGTGCCGGCTGCGCCAGGTAAGCGCGCTGCGCCCCCGCACCACCCCTGTCCCCGCCCTGTGTAGGTTCCCGGCTAGGAGAAAGCCCTGAAGGGTCTTGAAAGGGCCCAGAACTGCACTGCGCCCCATCCCTGTGAACCAACGCCGATCCGAGTCCGAAGCGGCGGGCGAAGATAGCGTGCGCAGGGTTCTGGTCTGGCAGCACTTTGGGGACCTTCTCCAGTAGTGGGAACCCGCTCCAGCAGTGGGAACTTTAATTAGACTTTTGCTTCTTGGATTTCACTTGCCTCGTGTCAGTGAACTGCCGCTCCTCAGACTCCCTGGATCCGTGCGTATCCTCTGCTCCTCTTCCCAGATCTGGGTGCTGGGCGCGGAGAGGCAGCGTCGGACTTGGAGAGGGCCGGGCTGGAGCTCCCAGGGCTTTCCCGCGCGCTCGGGACTGGGACTCGGGGGCCAGTTGCGGTGGGCAGGGACGAGGGAGGAGTTAGAGGCTGCCTCGGCTTCCTACCAAGCGGCGGAAGGTGCCCCGGCGCTCCATCGTGCGCGTCCTCACCCCAAGAGTCTCCAGGGCACCGGCCTGTTTTGTACTCGAGGCGAGTGTGTGTGCGTCGGTGACTGCCGAAGGTGTCTGCGTGCGTGTGTGCAGGAGTGCAGGAGTCGGGAGTCTCGGGCGGCTCGGGTGGGAGGTGAAAAAATCCGCTTTGCCGCGGGACGCAACCAAGCTGTGGCGGCGGCAGCAACCCCAGCTGCCGGCTTCTAGTTCTGCACACCAGCTCCGGCCTCAGCAGAGGCCGGCCGGGCCAGGCGAAGGCGCCTGTGCGGGTTTTGGCAGTGCCAGTGCTGGCGCTTGGAGGTGATCCCTCAGCCCTTCCCCGGCGCCGGACTGTCCCCGCCCTAACTTTCACGGTGCAGCTGGTCTCCAGGCCCAGCGACCCTCACCCGGAACTGGTGCGGCCGCCGCACAGCGTTCTCCGCTGTGGACGCTGGTTGTCTGATCTACCTAGGGAGTAGGGGCCCATCCTGGGACCCTGGTCCCGCAGCAGTCTCTGGTTTCGAGGTGGACCCCGGTTCCTTGGGCCGCCTCCCTCAGCGGAGATTGGCTTTACTAAGGAGAATGGGCGTCGGGGCCCTCTAAACGGGCTTGGCCGGGATTTACTCCTGGCGGCCGCAGAGCCGGAGCGAGATGCGGTTGAATAAAAGGGACCACAGTCTCGAGTGGACGGTGGGAGGGGCGTTGGTGGAAGGGTGAGGAGGCAGACTAGACCCTTCCGAATCTCTGGGGTGCTTACAAGGTGCGCTATCAAGCCCTCTTTCTTTGGGTAACCTGTCACATCTGATTCACCTTGACCCTTGCCCATGGGGTGGGGAACTTTTCCTAAGTCCTGCCCTACAACAGCAGGCGTGTCAGAGGCCTCTGAAAAACATCCCAACCGCCATGGCCTCTCCTGCTTGCCCTCTATCCCTGTCCCAAAGGCAAGGCAGACAGGCTGCAGGAAGGGGGGGCACGCTGGCCCCTGCAGGGTACCCTCCTTTAATCTGCACAGCCCACTGTGTATGGCAGGGACAGGGTCTGGGGGGCGCTGTCGGGGGGGAGTGGAAGCACATTCTAGAGCTTTCATCGGACTTGCCTCCGTGAAATGACCCACAGGAGAGAGAAAATTCAGACCTGAAGAGATGGAGTCTCATAGGATGATCAATAATTCAATAGCATTTGAACACAGAAAACCTCAAAGTCTGACCCCATCCCATCGCCTGGCCCCTTCATCCTGGGACGTACGGATGGCACAGCTTATTGATTTTATTTACCTGGATTCAGCCTCCACAAGAGTGAATTATGTTTCCTAGGTATTGATTTCTAAAAAGACCCCAAATTAAAAAGTCAAGGCTTTCTTAAAGCAAGGTCAAGGATTAATTATTTATAGAGAGACATCAATCAGCCAGTGTTGGGGGCTCATTTATAAATTGCCTGCACGGGCAAAAGGAGCATCTTCTGCCTCTGCTTCCGCTGGGAGGGGCGGGCCTGCCTGACCTCCTGGTTTGGCCGAGCTCCCCGGACTGCGAGGACCGCGAGGACTGCGACCGAGGAGGTTGCCGTGTAACTCAGCCTGCCGACAGAGATGCCTTTTTAATCGTGTAGCCAGAATATCACTTGGGAAATTTCAGGCATATTTGCTGTGTTTCCGTAATGAACATTTACTGATTACAGAGTATCAAGGGAATTTCATTTTTTAAACATTTATTCAAAGCTCTGTTTATGTAAGCTAATAAGTCTGGGAAAGTTCGACAAATACTTTTTTGCCGTATGGTTGTTGGTAGGCTCATCTCAGAATTTACTTTCAGTTTGAAAGGAGGAAAGTCAGATTCTCCTGATTGAAAACATCATGCTCTTTTCTCCAAGTTTGTGCCAGCGTGGGCCTGATAGGCTTTTTGTGGTTTTTCAGATTGCAGAGATGGTCACTTAGAGCTTTTATCATTGTTTGCTGATGCATCTATTTGGAGTCTTGTGCAGGCTGGCATGGGAAGGTGTGGAGCCCCATCTCCTGCTTGGCTTGGAGTCTGAGACGCGGGGCTTCACTGCACTGGCTGCACTTCCCTGATTCACCAGTGTGTGGCAGCCCCACTGGAGCCATGGAGCGGGGAGGGAACCTATGGACAGGAAAGTGGACTCAAGTTTATGGCGTCTTTTTAATGAACAGCCTTGGCAATTAGAGTCGGTAAACACTGTGGGAAACAAGAGCCTAGCCTTTTAGCTAATAAGAAGATAATGAATTATAAACAGGAGATTTATGAAGTGCTGTCCCAAGGAGATCACTGTGGCCCTGCTGTGGGACAGCAAGAAATTAGAACAAAAACATTGAGGATGGTTCTCCGGGAGTGTCTGTGGCAGTGGTACCTGGAGCCCCAGGGATTCGCGGTGGGGAGGCAGCCCGCATGGTAACAGTGTGGCCGTGGTAGACATTCTGGCACCGTCTTTGGAGTCACAGCCAGGACTTGCCTGACTCCAGAGCAGCTGTGTTCCCTCCCTCTGGGGAAAAGGCTGCCCAAAGGCAGGGGAAAGCCCTGGGCTCGGACAGTCATGGGCCAGAGCTGCATTAGCGCAGGTGGCAGAGGACACAGGACACACCATCTCATTCCTTCTGGCTGGAGGACATGTGACCCTGCTGTCAGTAAACCACCGTGGCAGAAGATGAGACTTACGAATTGGTCGTGGGACAATGTTGTGACTTTAACTATGTATAAAACCACCTGTCGTTGGTGATCTGGAGCTCTCGCCTGCGCCTGTGGCCATAAATGCAGCCTCGGCCACCGACAGCATGGGGAAGGCCGTGTTCGGGTAGGCTGACACCTACGAGCAACCCTGATGCCACCTTTCAGGAAGGCCGAGTGTCTGTCTGTAGCAGGCAAGGTGCTGCGGACGGCAGGCCTCGCTGCCCTTCCAGACCAGCGGCCTGGGTCTCAGCATTCCCGCTTCCCACCTTGAGCGTCACACACTGTTGGGAGCTCAGTGCTTCTTGCCGCCCACGACTGAGGGAAAGGCACCCTGTCTCTGCCAAGCCATGACCAGAGCAGGCCCTGGTGAGTGATATTTATTTGAACTAAATGAGAGTTGTCAACATTGAAACCTGAAGCCAAATGACCCCCCATCCTGCACTGTCAGTGTCAGACCCACTGTCCGTCTTCTCTGCTCTGCCCTCAGTGAACGTTTACTAAGCATGTGTCAGGTGTTTGCCATTGTGCCAGGCTCTGGGGACACAAGATGAGAGAAGCCAAGGGTGGTCCTTGCCCTTGTGGGTTTTGTAGTTCTGCAGGACAGAAAGTTCCTCATCACTCATTCATCACTCACTGATACAGGCTCTGCCAACAACACTGATACTAAACAAATAAACAACACCGGCGTGGTCCTAGGCTATGATAAACGTGTGAAGGGGGCCGGGGGAGAGTATGAGACCCATAATGGAGTGATCTGGCCTACACTGAGGGGCCAGGCACCTCCCTGAGGAGGTGACTCTCAGCTGAGACCTGAAGGAGCTGGAACTAAGCAGGGAGGGGTGGGAGAAAGGGACAGAGAGAGCTTGCCTGGCACAGAATGTGAGTGAGCATCGTCCAGGAGCTGTGGGAAGGCCCATGCGGCTGGCACATTGAAGGAGGGGAGATGTGGTTGCTTTGAAGGTTGGCGGGGCTGAGGGGGCCGACTTGGGGCTTGACTACTGGCTCCTGCAGAGGAGGGAGTCCGGTGAGGAGGGGGCTGCAGTAATCCTGGAGGAAGGTGACTACTGTCCTAAAGAAGAGGGAATGGATATGAGTCCACTAGGGCTTGATGTTGGACTAGGTGGGGGAGGAGATGGTGGAGGTGGTTGGGCTCTGGCTTCTGGATCAGGGCTGGGAGCTGTTAGTGCTCTGAGACAGGGCCCCCTGAACCAAGCACTGTCCAGTCTTGTTGAGTTATGTCCTTCAGGGGCGGAGGGATTCCTGTAGCTCCTCATGTGACCCTGCCTCTGTGCCCCTGTACGCCTGGCCTACCTTCAGTTTTTCCTATAAGCCCTTGGGCCTTCTTCTGCCTTTTCCCCTGTGGTCACCATTTAGCCCTGGCTCATTGTAGGTACTGAGTAAGTGACAGCTCTGTACCCCATACACAGTGATCTCTTGTGAGGACAAGCTGCTCCAATGCTCACCTTTCTCTTGGCCTGTGTATCATCCACTTAGCTTCCTGGTGCCCTGGTAAGTCCTTTACCTGCCACCCACTTGTATCTGATTTGGCAGCTGGCTGGCACCTGCCCTTCCGTCATTGCCAGCCTTCTCTCCTGTTCCTCCGACCTGCAGGAGTCAGTCTGCATCTGCTCCTGCCTTCTTCAAGGGGCTCTGCCCAAGGCTCAGAGCTCTAAACACCCTCTGATGTTGGGGCACCCTTCTGTGGCTGACTGTAGCTCAGCTCAGGCCCCCGTGACCCCGCAGACATCACGGGGTCCACGCAGCTCTGTCTTCCACAGCTGGGGTGGGTCAGCAGGTCTGTGAGTCACCCCACTTCCTGTTGTGCCCACACTGCTGGCTGCAGGCCCTCGTCCAAGTGCCTGCTGAGCTGCAGGCAACAGCCCAGGTCACTGTCACCTTGTCCTTACTCTGCCTGGTCCTGAGCCAGCTCCTCCCTGGCTGGGCCAGACTGGGGACAGGAGGGATGAGAGCCAAGAAGGGGATGCTAAGAGGTACAGATCTACCCCTTGGACCTCAGGCCTCTCTGGGGCTGATTCCTCCAACCCTTGGGCTCTTTGCCTGGAAAATGGACTCATCGGACTGGTCCTCCTATCCTGGCCACCACCCTGGCCTCACCACCATGGACCAGTGGACATGTCCAGGTGCTCATTGGTAGAAAGGCGACGCAGGAAAGCCCCTCTGCCAGCAGCTCCTAGCCGGGGCACATGTTGATTCGTACTTGGTAGGCAAGTCCTCCCCACCTGCAAAGCTGCCTCTTTGTGGGGGCCGACTCATCTCCCAGGACATCTGCCCAAGCCTGTGAGCACTGAGACCCTCCTTCATCCCTGACTTGTGGGGCCTTTGCTTCTTGAGCTCCTAAGGGGAGCTTCCAGGCACTGAGCAGATACTGACAGGGGTCCTTCCATGTGCAGAGCCTCCTGCCAGGCCCTGAGGAGGCTGAGCGAACACAGGCAGGTCACCATGCTGGTGCAAACAGTGCTCTCTCTGGCTGTCTTGGCCTTGCTTGATAAGCTCGGCAAGGAGAAGGTTCTTGGTGATTGCTGCTGGCAGGCAGAGTGAGCTAAAATGTGCAGTGTGTCTACACTGGTGGAGCCAGTGTGTAATGCAGTGTAATGTCTACATTGGTTGAGTCTAAGGTGTGAGCACCTTCCATTTAGTCAATGCCAGCCCCACTCCCTGCTGAGGTCTTTGACAAGGTTCAGAGCTCTTGGCCTGTCTCTGGCTTGGTGAACTTCCCTGTGTCTGAGCTTAGCCTAGACTCTGGCTTCCAGTCAGACAGTGGCCCTGTGCATCCATCAGGTCTGTCTCCCAGAGCTGAGGGTGTTGAGTCCAATGCACCATGCAGCTTGCCTGCAATGGCCGAGCCAGTGCACAAAGCAGGCACTGTCTATACCGCTTGAGCCCAGTTCTTGCCGTGGGCTGTCTGTTTACACTGGTTGAGCTCAGCACATGATTCAGGCAGTCTGTCTACACTGGTCGAGTCATGCGTTACACAAGCCATCTGTCTAAACTGTTTGAGCCAGTGCTCAAAGCAGGCACCCTGTCTACTGGTGGAGCTGGTGGGTGATGCATCCAGCCTGTGGCTGGCTGAGGCCTGTGTTTGGGCCTCCTTCTGCTCCCCTCACCAGGAATACTCTTTCCTACCCTCCCACGTACACATCTGTGTTCCATTTCAGTCCTGCTTCCAAGGAGCTTTTCTTGGTGTCCCCTCAGCTTTCCCGTGCCTCACTCCAGCCGCTTTGGCAGAGGCTGGCTCGGAGCCGGGAGTGGAGTGGAGTGGATATGGGGCATGGCAAGGCGTCATGATCTCACCGGGGCGCCCCCTCCGCCATTGTGCTCGGGGGCTGAGCCTGCTGCTCCCAGGAGGTGGTCACAGCACCTTGCCATCCCTCATCAGAGCCACTCATACACCTTTTTCTCAGGACAGCCATTCAGGTGTGGATCTCTGCCTCCATGTATGTGATCAACTACACCCGCCTACAGATTGTGTCCATCTTGCCTCCTCCTGCTTAGCTTTTGGACCTCCGTTGCTGTTATTTCACCTCCTGAGGGTTGGCCTTATCTACAAATTCAATTTCTTGACCATTCATCCCTGTGAAAGCACAATCTATGCCTATTATTCAACTCTTCTCAGTTCCCTCTGAAGTGTCAACTGACAGCCATGGCAACCAGATCCACCTCTTGCAGCCACCTAGGGTTTGTACCTGAAGTCAGACTGCCTGGGTTCAAATCTCTTCTTTATCACTTGCTCACTATGTGGGCTAGGGACTCCGTTTCCTCCTCTATAAAATGGGGGTGGCAATAGAAACCATTGAAGAGCTGTTGTGCCAGCCACCAGCTGCCCTACAATCAAAGGCAGCTGCCAGCATTGTTATTATTATTATCATCTCTTGAGTTTGGTTTCTCAGTTGAGGCTCAGTCCCTCTTCATCTCAGGTGCAAGGAAGCATGTAATCAATGGCCTTGCCTGGTGATATGACAAAGGCTTAAGGGGCATATGAATTCTACTGGCTAGTGTCCCTTCAAGTCCCACTGTTTCTAAGCAGTTTCCTGTCAATGCCTTTTTCCTGCTCTGCATTCAGTACATTTAAAATTGTTTATTCCAAATACATTATGCACACTGAAAAGTGCACAGATTGTGTGTACAATGCAGTGAACATCCACAAACAAAACAGGCCTGTGTGCCAGCACCAGAGCCGGGACCAGACCGTGACCAGCATCCCAGAGGCCCCTGTGACTCCTTCCAGGCACCTCCCTTCCCCCACAGTAACTGTTCTCCTTACTTGTAATGGCATTGCTTTGTTTTCCTTGTTTTTAAACTTGATATAAGTGGAGTCATAAATCTGTACACTTTTGTGTCTGGCTTACCATTGTTTGTGAGACTCATCCACATTGCTGTGAATAAGTAGTTGTAGTTTGTTCACTCTTATTACTAAGATTCCATTGTGTGAATATACCCGATTTATTTATCCATTCTCCTCTTGATTGACATTTGGATTGTTCAGGGTTTTGAGCTGTTATGAACAGTGCTGCTGTGGACATTCTTGCCTGTGTCCCTTGGGCATAGGTACACATTTTAACAAGTAAGCATCTAGAAGGGAGGTGCTGGGTGCTCATGTTCATCTTTTGCAGGTGTTGTCAAACAGTTCCCTCTAAAGTGGCTGTATTAATCCTGCCTCTCCCCGCTTAGATATGAGAGTTCCAGGTGCTCCACATCCTTTCCAGCACTTTGTGTTGTCAGTCTTTTACATTTTAGCCATTCTATGAATATGTAGAGATATCTTGCTGTGGTTTTACTTTTATTTTTCAGGTGATTAATACAGTTTATTTTTTTGCCAATAATGTGTTGAACTTGAAAACATTATTCAACAAATTTGAAAATTCACTTCTATCTCCAGATTGTGGATGTCTTAAATGTCGGGGGTGCTGGTGATTCCCTTGGTTGGGCAGGCCGGAACCTGGAAGGCAGTGGGTGAAGTGGGCAGCGTTTCTCTGGATGAGCCTGGGAACCCTGCCCCTGGCCCCAGAATCACCTGGGGAGCTTGTGAGAGCTGCCGACGACGCTGGGCCCTGCCCCGGCCTCCAGTCACCACACGGGCCCTGTGATCCGTCAGTCTCTCTGGGACTCGTCTTTCTTCCTCTTCACAGATTCCGTGAGCACTGAGACCCCTTACCTCCCGTGCTCACTGCTGGGTCCGAGTGGCTAGAACAGTCCTGGCACAGAGTGGGGCCCCATAAATACCCACTGAAGAAGGACCAGAGGACAAAGTGCTACCTGGGGGCCTCTGCCCTCTCCCACCCCAGCGGACTTGACTGGGATTTGTTGGGAGCCTGGGCTGCTATGAGAAGGGTTCTGGAAGTTGGCCTCTCGTACCCTAGAAGGGTGTTCCCGTCCTGGGGCTCTGTTCTGCTAAATGACCTCCTGGTTCTCCAAAGCCAGCTCCTGACCGAGCCTGAAGTGCCAGGTCCCAGGCTCCATGCTGGTGCCCCCAAGCCATACTCACCCCTGCGTTCTGGGCACTGGCTCTTGGGGAGCACCCCCTAGGTGACTCTTTCCTGAGAGACTTATCTGTCACTGGGTCCCTCTGGAGAAGCCTGAAAGTGCCACCCCCCCTGAAAAGAAAACAGCATTCCATCCTGGCTCCATTTAGCCCCCTCAGCTTTTTCTTTCTTTTAAAGAAAGATTTTATTTATTTATTTTCAGAGAGAGGGGGAGGGAGAGGGATATAGAGGGGGGGACACATTGATCGGTTGCCTCTCGCATACCCCCATCTGGCCTGCAACCCAGGCATGTGCCCTGACCAGGAATCGAACCGATGACCTTTTGGTTTGCAGGCCGGCGGTCAATCCACTGAGCCCTCCTCAGCTTTTCAACACAACCTTTTCATGGATGACATGCCTTCTGGTCAAGTGAAGGCCAAACGGCCATGTCTAGACCACCTCATCCACTCCTGTGGCATCACATTTTGTTGGGGACCATGATGCAGCCTCCTTCCTTCGGTTGTGGCTTGTTCCCTTTCCCCTGAAGTCTGACATAGTTATTTGGAAAGCAGCACGGCCTGGGAGATGAGAGCTCTGGGTCAGATCCCTCAGGTTGAAATCGAGGTTCTGCCCAGCCATTGCCCCCAGGGGAGAGAGGCAGATTCACAGTCAGCTCTGATGCAACTGGTGGGGGTGACTGAGGTGGCCGAGATCTCTGAGGCTGGGGAATGAGGGCCAAGGGTTCTGGCCGGGACATCTGCTGGGGGCTCCACAGAGGACGGAGGCCTGGGCTGGTCCTCAGAGATGGGGAGAGTGGGTGACACCTCATGGATCACTCAGTGCGGGCCTCCCCTCCGCCCCCCAGCATCAGCAGTGTGAAGTCCTCAGGGAAGGAGGTGCACTGAGCTCCCAGGGGACCGTGGTCTAGCTGATGCAACACATGAGGGCATAGAGCAATGATCAGAGTGCACTGGTGAGTTTTGGAAGGTTTCTGGGAGGAGGCAAGCTTGGGACTGCATATCCAGGGCTGGGGTGAGAACTTTGTCCTGGTGCCACTAGACATTCTCTCCAAACTGCCAGATCATGGAACATGGACAGTGTGAGCCAAATACCAGTCACTCCAAAACAGGGCAACAAAGAATGCACGACACACATTGTTTGTGCGATGTGGAGGCGGGTGTGCAAAGATGGAAGAGCTAAAAGCAGTTTGGGAAAAACAACTCGCTTTTTTTTTTTCCTGTGGAAAGACAGATTAGAAAGGTTTATACTCTTCTGAGATAACTAATATGAAAGGTTTATCAAAGTTTTTTAAAAAACCTTGACACTTTCTCCAAAATTGATTTGAAGACTTGGCAGATTTGAGGAATCATTCAGTAACGTTTTATGGGTCGATGCTAATTTGATGCAGCAGACCTGTGCATCGCGCCAATTTACTGCCAAAGCAACATTAAGCACCGACCTTTCGTGCAAGGTTTATAGGCGGATAGCTCATAAAGATGCATGCTTGACAAGTATTCTGCTTCTTAGGATGTGCAGTATGAAGTGTTTATCAAAAAGCAACTAAATCGCCCCTGCCTTTTATTGGTAAACAGTCTCTGGGGATTCAGACTTGGATCCCATGCAACATTTCACTGCTCTGGGTCCTGGTACATGGAGAGCCTTTGTCTCCAAAGCCTCAGTAGGGAGAGGGAGAAGGAGCCCTTTAGGGTGGAGGATGTCCTAAGGGACCACTTTGGAAATAACTTGTAACCCAGGACAGGGAGAGACAGTAACGCTCTTCCTAAAAGGAATCAAAGGTTGCACCTAAACGAGAACTGCGGCTCCAAGCAAATCCGTTTCCTGCTCTCAGATTTCCGCCCCCTGGGCTGATGTGTGATGGATCCACGCAGCATGTCTCTTTTTCTCCAAATCTGCACTGTCAGAACCGCTTCGGTGAGCAGATCATCAAGCTTTGTTTTGCATGTCAGAAAGGGGTTAACAATAAAAATTATCAGAACTCCTGTCTTTCTCCACTCAAAACCACTGCTCCTCTTTTCCACCAAGGGAAAGTGGACTAACATGGTATCCGTCTCCTCTGCCCCAGGCCAGTCCCACCCCAGGGTTAATTACCTGGGCTTAATGAAGAAGGTTGCTGGAGGGGGTAGAGTGTGCAGACTGCTGTCAGCACAGAGCCTCCTGGGTTTTCGCGAGGGGAAATTTGATCTTGGGCAAATGTCAAGGCGTTTTTGAAATCTGTGTTATGATATCAGCTCTTTGCCTGTGTAGGGCTTCATCTGGATTTCATAAATATTATATGGGGCTCTCTTATAGCCACCTAGGCCAGCTGGAGAACACAGCCACCCAACACACACACGCACACGCACATACACTCTTGCACCCACACACACACACACACACACACACACACACACGCAGGCACCCCACTGCAATTGCAATCTATTGCAGAGTTGTCATGAAAAGCCAATTGGTGATATTTCAATCACAATGTTCTTGTAACAAATTCCATTCAAATTCCCTTGGAAAGGGAGTTAAGGTTTCCTCCTGCTGCTAGGAGAATGATATGCTAAATGTAGCTTCCTGGGGCCCTGGCAGCCGTCCAGGGCTTTGTAATTTGTAGTTCTCCTTCGTGGTTTTCCAAGTGATTTTGGAACCTCCAACCTGGTGGATTCCTTAGGGTCACACGTTGCCCTTCAAGTCTTGTGAGAATGGCCTTCACTGTGCGCTCCGAGCACCAGTCAGGCTGGAGCTGGAGAGAAACGATGTGAAACGGCGGCGGGGGGCGGGGGGGGGCGGGGCGGGGGGGGCGGGGGCGCGGTGCCCAGGGAGCACGTGGAGGTGACTGGAAGGCTGCTTGTTGCTGCTGACCTGTCTTCTGAAGTTTGTCAGCCACCAAACGGTCCAGTATTGTGTTTAAAGGAGGCCCGCAGGTGACCGGAGCCTCCCCAGCCCCCGCCCGCTTCCGGTAATCCTGGCAAAGCAGGGGAGGGGCAATCCGCAATTACAGACATCAGCTATCTTGGGTTGGGGAATAAACAAAATGGCCCAAACTGCTGCTGTTACAGATTCTAGCAGAGGAGTGGCATGTAGGAAAGATTAATGTACAATTAAAACCCGTGTATGGGTAAATTACAGGGTGACAGCTATCTAATGCAAACACCGCAGCCGTGTAATTAAGAGGAGTTACGGGCTCTCAAGGATGGATTCGCTGAGGAAAGTGTGAGGAGCTGTCTGAGGAGCGGGAAGGGCAGGGGCAGGCGATGGGACAGCGTGGGGGCGTGCAGCTGGCGAGGAGGAGCGCCCACGGTGTCTGGGGGCAGCCTGGGGTGTGCCGCGAGCCCCAGCCCGGGCAGGGGTGCAAACCGCCTGCCCGGCTTCTGGCCCTTCCCGGAGCTGCCCTGCTCTCCCCCGCTCACGTTGGGCTCCACGGCCGCCGCGAGCGCCCACGGATGTCTTCTTTTACGTTCTTAATTTCTCCTGCTTTGTCAGCTTTTTAAGGAATATGTTACATTATGTGGAAATTGGATGCTAACAAGATTTGTATGAATAAATTAGACTCTTAACTTTTTATGTTATTACAAAATTGAAATGGACTCTAATGACAGTCAGAATTAATGTTCTGTTTCAAATAAATGCTGGGATGTGACTGAATTTTCAGCGCATTCTCCTCGGCTTGACTCTCTAGCCCTCCCTCTGGGCCTCGCCTGAGACGGGGTCTCTCCCACAGCCCTTCCCCTTCCCGAGCGGCAGCCCTCTGTCACTCACCTGGCACAGTCCCCAGGAAGCTTCCCGGAGGACCTTGGAGGGCTCCACCTGCACCTTCCGCGGGGGCTGCTGGGAAAACCAGCTGCTGATGCTCCCAGCGGCACCCCCAACAAGTACTGTCCTCTGCTTCGTGGCGGGGGCGCTCCTTGCCCAAGGCCGCACCCCACGCCGCATCCAGTGACTGGCTGGTGGGCAACCCTCCCAGGCCCAGAGCGCCCTGTCCTCGGTGGCAAGGCGGTGTAGCTCCTCCCTCTGCCCACGCCCGCCCTGGCCCGAAGCTCTCCCCAGTGAACCCTGGATTCCCAGGGAACTCAGCCCATGACAGCAGTGCCTAGGGATTTCCGGTTTTCCTAAACCAACTGCCAGGTGAGTGTCACCTGCTGGGATCAGAGTTCCCAAGGACCGGGATTATTATTTTCTGCTCTGTGTCCCCTTGCTGAGCCCGGGAGGCACTGACCAGGTCTGGGCCTCGGTCCCAGCCCCCTGAACAGGGTGGGAGCAGCAACAGGGCCAAAGGGCCACTGTGGATCCCAGAGGCCACTCCACGGGCTCTGGGCGGGGGTGGACTTGGAGAGATTTTCTGAAACAAAAGTCCCAATGTCCCAAAGAGTCAGGGAGGAACCGGGACAAGAGCACTGGGGTGTGGGCTCTTGTTTTCACAGCTGACAGTGTGAGGGAACGGGGGCTGGTAAAGTGGGGAGAGAGCACGAGGCAGCCCAGACATGGGACAGCCCAGGTGGAAAATTCAGCTCCCAGGGCAGCCAGGCAAGGAAGTGATGTGGTCCAGGGATACCCGGGACACGTACCTCTCTGAAGGGGGCAGCGGAGCTCAGGCAGCTGTCATTACAGGAAGGTTGGGGTTCAGCATGACCAGATGGTAGATTTCATAGGAAATAGGCTTCCCTTCTAAAGTCTGGAGACACATTCAAAATTTAAAATTGAAGCGCTGCACTGACCAAACAACATGCCTCTGCACTGCATTTGGCTTCCGGGATGGAGGAATTTGGAGCCCAGGGCTTCACTGGCAAAGTAGACACTTCTCCACCTGGAAAGTGAGGGCCAGAGCGCTGGGAAGGGACAGCAACTGCTGAGGCTGCAGAGCTGGTGGCTGCAGGCAATTGAGGCCTCTGTCTTGGAACTACTCCCCCCACCTCACCCCGCCGCCTACATCCACTGGAAGGTGGTTTCTACCACTGGGACTGGGCATCCTGGCAGCTGGTTGGGCCCCCAGTGTGGCTGGATCCTGACAAGCCCATCCCTGGCCATTTAGGCCGCTCGGTTTGGGGTTCAGTGGGTGAGTGGGTAGCAGAGGGGCCTGTGCAGACCCCTACCCTACGTCTGAGGGAACTCGCCTCAGCGTTCCTGCCCCTGCCTTCACGAGTCGTAGCAATTCCCTGCAGGAATGCTGTAACAAGAGCAAAAAGAGGAAGACAGAGGTCTCACCCCCCAGCCCCTCTCTGGACCTGGGGTTCCCACACCTTGTCACAGAGCGGAAGTGTCTTATGTTTAAATCACTTTATATACATAAACTCAGAAGTCATATTCATTTTATAAAAATACAATAATTTCTATACCTACTGCACATGACTTATTTAACCATTTTATATACCATGAATGCCTCTCCATGGATAGGGGCCTATTTCCATTCTACTTTTGACACCTGCATGGCATTCTTTCAGATAAATTTATCATCATTAATACAAATGGTTCCCCCCTTGGACATTGTGGTGGTTTTCATTTTCGTTTTTCAATTTGAAAGAATATCGGAGTGAACATTCTTGCTGTACTTCTTTATGTCATTTCAGAATAAATTCCTAGCAATGGAATCATTGGCTCAGAGGATATGCACGGCTTTAAGACTTTGAATACTTCCCAACAAATCACCTTCCAGAAAGACCCAGTGGTACCTGAGTGTGCCTTTTCTCACACCAGCAAATCTCTGTTTTCTAGATCTTTGTCCATGTGATAGGTTAAAGAGGGGTATGCTTAATGCTTTTAAAAAAATAACGATACTTATATGTAGTTTAAAAAGCATAGCTAATAAAAGGCTTAGAGTAAACCCAGCGCTCCCCTGCTTGATTCCTCACTGTCCCTCGCAGTGACTAGGGGCTGCCCAGAGGGACCCCCTAAAACACTCTGAGCTGTTTCCCGGGCATGTTTATTACAGCGGCATTTCTGCATAACATGTGTATACTGCGGGTGTAAAATGGCCAAACAGTTGTCCCAGCATCATCTGTTGAACACTTATTCTTTGCTTACTCTTTTAAAATGCCAGCTTCATCATTTGCTTAATTCTTATATTTACTGGGGCTGCTTTGGACTCTTTGGGTTCATTCTGTTTATTCTTGTACCAGAGCCCACTATTCCAATGATCGTAGCTCACGAACACATTTTTACTATCTTAGAGGGTAAGCCTCCTCTCGTTATTCTTGTGTGATAGCACATTTTTATTCTTTTATGTGCACTCTAGAAATACTGGGCCAAGTTTCAAATAATATCCAATAGAAAAATGTATTGAGATTGTGTTTCATTTATAGATAAATTTAAGATGAATTTTCAGATAAACTGGTATTCTTACTTTATTATGTTTTACCATATCGTGTCTTCTGATCCATTTATTCCACAAATATTTATTGAGAACTGGCTCTGTGTCAGGCACTGGGGGCTATATCAGGAAGCAAAGCAGAGGACTATCCCAGCCCCCATGAAACCAACATGGTAGTTTCTTTGAAAAGCCAGGCAGGGTAAGGAGAGATTGGAACTGTTGGCTGCGGGGAGGGTGGACCTCACTGAGGAGTGAGAACTGAGACTTGAACAAAGATGATACCTGAGGGAAATGAGGGCATGGGCCATACGTGTGATCTCGATGAGCAGTTCTCAACCTGGGGCAGTTGTGCCCCCCAGGGGAATCTGGCAACGTCTGGGGATGCTACTGGCATCTAGTGCGTACAGGCCAAGGAAGCTGCTAAACATCCTGTAATGCATAGGACAGCCCTTACAGCAAAGATTTATATGGTTCCAAATGTTAATAGTGCTGGGGTCAAGAAATCCTGAACTAGGCCAAGATTTTCCAGGCCAAGGGGCTTGTTCATGAAAAGTCCCAAGGCAGGAGTGAGAAAGAACAAAGAGGTGGAGAGCTGTGGAGGGGGAGGGGCGGCAGGGAATGAGGCCACAGACCTGGGGGTGGCAGGGGGTGGGGGCAGAGGGCGGGCACATGAGTTGGGCCTTGCCAGGCAGGATGGGGAATCTGACGTCACTCCCAGTGAGGAGGGGAGCCACTGCAGGATTTTGTACAAAAGAGTGCATGATTGAATTACGTGTTGAAAGAATCACTCTTGCTGCCATGATGAGGAACAAAGAGAGCTGGCAGGCTGTCGCAGTAAGAGATGGTGGCCTGGGCCAGATCTGTGGCAGTGATGTGGAGAGAATGGGTCAGATTCCAGATATGTTTTGAAGGCAGAGCCAACAGAATTTCTTATGGATTAGGTGGGGTGTGAGGAACAGAAAGCTTTTGGTCTGAGCAACTGGAGGATGGAGTTACCCACAACTGAGATGGAAAAGGCAGTGAGTGGGTGGAACAGGTGTTGGAGGAGGTTCAGCTAATGACACACTGTGTTTGAGATGTCCAGCACACCTCCAACCGCAATGTTGGAATTCGGTTAGATGTACCAGTCCCTAGTTACAGAGAGAGGTTAGAGCTGGAGATAGAAATTTGAGAGTTGTCAACACATGATTTTTGAAGCTATAAGACTGATTGAGGTCAGTAAAGGAGTGTACCTGTGTCAAATTCTGGTGGCAGGTCAGGTAAGATGAGGACAAAGGATTGCCCTCGCAAGAGCAGCCTCGGTGGAGTCGGGGGAAACACCATTCTGATTTAAGTGGGTCTGTGGGAGGATGGGAAGAGACTGTGGATCTGAGTAATTCATGTTTTGCTGAAAAAGAGAGCAAAGAAATGGAAAGGTAGCTGTTGAGGGAAGAGGGTTTGAGGGTTTTTATTCTGTTTTTGTTTATAAGATGGAGCCAAGTGTCTAGGAAGGTAGGAGAGCTTTGGAGTTGGTAACGGGGGAGGGCTGGCTCTAGGAGCACAGACATTCGCCCTCTGATCAGGTCCGAGGGCGCAGAAGAGTAGGTGCCGATATGGTAACTGAAATCTGAAAATCTCTCTCTCTCTCTCTCTCTCTCTCTCTCTCTCTCTCTCTCTCTCTCTCTCGCTCGTGGGCGCGCACACACACACACACACACACACACACCCTTTCTTGAGATATAAGCACATACAATTCCATTGACCCATTTAAAGTGCATAATTCAGTGGTTTTCAGTATAGTTACAGAGTTGTGAACCATCAACATGGTCAATTCAAAAACACTTTCATCACCTCCCCAAAACCCTGTACGTATAGCAGTCACTCCCCATGTGTACCTTCCTAGTCCTGGGCAGCCACTAATCTACTTTCTGTCTATAAAATTGTTTATTCTGGATACTTTATATAAATGGAATCATACCATATGTGGTCTTTTTTGGCTTTTTTCACTTAGCATAATGGTTTCTCTGTTCAGCTACACGGTGGTACTTCATTCCTTTTTATGGCGGAATAATATTCCATCATAATGTATTTACCACATTTATTATTTTATTCTTTGGTCAGTTGATGGGCATTTGGGTCATTTCCACCTTCTGGCTATTGTTAATAAAGCTGTTATGTACACATTCATGTACAAGCTTTTTGTGAACATTTTTTCCTTTCTTTTGGGGATGGGACTCCTGGGTCATTTGGTAACTCTACGCTTACTCTTTTGAGAACTCACCAGACAGTTTTCCAGAACGGCTATGCCATTTCACATTCCTACACTCAGGCATGAGGGTTCTGATTTCTCCACCTCCTTGCCAATACTTGTTATTGTCTGACCTTTTGACTATAGCCATCCCAGAGTGTGTGAAGTAGTATTTGGCTTCTACTTAGTATTTGATGTCATTGTGGTTTTGATTTGCATTTCCCTAATAATTAAAGATGTTCAGCATCTTTTCATGTGCTTATTGGTCCTTTGTACATCTTTGGAAAATGTCTATTCAGATCCTTTCCCTATAAATTAATTTTATAAATAATTGAGTTTTAAGAGTTCTTTGTATATTCTGGGTGCAAGTTCCTTATCAGATATATGATTTGCGAGCATTTTATCCCATTCTGTGATTGTCTTGTTACTTTTCTGACACTGTCCTTTGCAGAAGTTTTTAATTTTTATGAAGTCCAATTTGCTACTTTTTTCTTTTGTTGCTTGTGCTTCGGTATTGTGTCTAAAAATGCCTTGCCTAACCCAAGTTATGAAGATTTATTCCTGTCTTCTTTGATTTATTTGTGTTATTTATTTAATTTTTCTTTTTTCCTTAAATCTATTGGGGTGACATTGTTTAATAAAATCATACAGGTTTCAGGTATACATTACTATGATACATAATCTGTGTATTGCATTGTGTGCCCACCCCCCAAAGTCAAATTATTTCCTGTCACTCTAAAATTGGCCCCCTTTACCCTTTACCACCCCCCACCCCCTTCCCTCTGGTAGCCACCGTACTGTTGTCTGTCTGTGTCTATGAGTTTCAGCTTTATATCCCACATATGAGTGAAATCATATGGCCCTTAGCTTTTTCTGACTGACTTATTTAGCTTAGCATAATTTTTTCAAGATCCATGCATATTGTTGCAAATGGCAGTATTGCATCTTTTCTTATGGCTGAGTAGTATTTATGTACCATATCTTCTTTATCCAGTCCTCTATTGAAGGACACCTTGGCTGCCTCCATGTCTTGGCCACTGTGAATAATTCTGTAATGAACAGAGGGTGCATATTTCTTTGTGAATAATGTTTTCAAGTTTTTTTGCGTAGATACCCAGAAGAAGGATTACTGGGCCATATGGTGACTCTATTCTTAATTTTTTGAGGAGCCTCCACACTGTTTTCCATAGCTGCAGTACCAGTCTGCATTCCCACCAGCAGTGAATGAGGTTTCCTTTTTCTGTCCAGCCTCTCCAACACTTGTTATTGCTTGTTGATAACAGCCATTCTAACAGGTGTGGGTGGTATCTCATTGTAATTTTTTAAAAAGATTTTATTTATTTATATTTAGAAAGGGGAGGGAGGAAGAAAGAGAGGGAGAAAAGCATCGACCAGTTGCCTCCTGCATATCCCCACCTGGGGACCTGGCCTGAAACCCAGGCATGTGCCCTCACTGGGAATACGAACCAGTAACCCTTTGGTTCATAGGCTGACGCTCAGTCCACTGAGCCACATCAGCCAGGGCCTCACTGTAGCTTTGATTGCATTTCCCTAATAATGAAGCTGAACATCTTGTCATATATTTGTTGACCATTTGTATGTCTTCTTGAGAGAGGTGTCTGTTCAGGTCCTCTGCCCGTTTTTTAATTGGATTGTTTGTTTGTTTCATGTTAAGTTGTATGAGTTCTTTGTACAGTTTTTGCGGTTAATCTCTTGTTGGAGCTGTTGTTTGTAAATAACATCTCCCATTTGATTGGTTACCTTTTTATTTTGTTGTTAGTTTCTTTTGGTGTGCAGAGTTTTCTTTTAATTTGACTCTGCACCACGTTTTAGAAGTGTCTCATGTTTATTGATGTATTTATTTTTTTTCTGTTTTATTTTGTGTTTTCTACTTCCCTTGCTTTTTAATGATTTCTTTTTTAAAAAGTCTTTTCTGTTTTCTAAAGGATTGATTGTATTTTCTGTTTAACTTTTTAGCTCCTCTACCAATTCGGAAGTTATGCATTTTAGTTTTTATTCTTTCAGCGGTGACCTTGACATCTTTAATATGCATGTTTGGTTTAACACAGGCTGCATTAATCAAAATGTCTGCCTTTGTCCAAAATAAAGAAATGGTGGTAGAACACTTTAATTCTGATCATAGTCCCATCTCATGTCTTTTGTCTAATTTTAGTACTGTATTGTAAATAAACCCCCAATTTTAAAAACCATTCTTCTTATTATTTATAATTAATGTCTCTGTAGATTTATATCTGCTTATTAACTTTTTTGCTCACCTTTGCGGATTGATTGTTACCCCTTGTCCCTGGGTTCCATTCCCAGCTGCCTCATACAGCCCTACAGTATTTCTTTCAGGGAAGACCTGTGTGAACCCTCTTGAGCTTTGTTCATTTAAATGCTATTTTGCCCTTAATGATTGAGCTGGGTAAAGAATTCCAGGATGAGTGTTATTTTCCTTTAGTCCTTTGAAGACCCCTTTCCTTGTGTTCCTGTCTCCACTATTCTTCAGAGAAGGCTGAAGTTTGTCAGTCTTTTGTGGATAATGTCTTTCTCTCCAGTTTTTCTTTCTCTTTGTTTTGATATTCCTCGGCTTCCCTCACATGTATCTGGCATGTAATTTTATTTTTCTTCCTTGGAAGTTGAAGCGCTTATTTATTCAATCTTACGGCTTTTTTAAGTTCTGAAAAGCTTTCAGTCGTCATCTCTTCAAATAATTCCTTTCCTTTACTCTCAGCATTAGCCTTTGAATTGCCTGTCACATGTGTGAGGCACAGTGTACGTGGCGGTTAAGAATATGAACTCTGCACACAGCTACATGGATTTGACTTTACCTCAGTGCTTAAATCAATAGCTGAGGGAAATTACTTAAACTCTCTGTTTCTCAGTTTTCTCACTCATAAGTTGGGCATAATAATATTACCATACACTTAGGTGGTTGTAATAATTAAATGAGTTAATATATGTAAAGTGCTTAAAATAGCTCCTGTCACAGGGCCGTCTCTGTGTGAGTCCTAATTCTCAGGGCTCCCTGGAGGGCCCCAGAGGCCCTGCACTGACACTAACATGTTTGCCTCAAGATCATTGTTATAAGTTTACTAGAAGGATCTGACTTTGTTTCAGTCCCTAGGGACGCATTTCTGCTAGTGTCTCCATGATTGTTAGTGTTATTTCGGACCTTCTTATTCTGTTCTCTTCCTTGCAGCCTCAGTCTCCTATTTTTCATGTATACATTCTGGGTGGTTACGTCACTTACCTCCTGGATCCTCACATCTCCTAGTTTACTAATTAACCTGTCATTAAACTCTTGCATTGTGTTTTTAATTTCAATCTTTATGTTTTTTATTTGCAGAAGTTCTGTGGCAATCTTTCAAGTCTACATACTTGTTTTTGTAGTTTCCTATTCTTTCATTGTTTTCAGTCTTTCTTTACTCATTTAATAATCCAAACCACAATAATATTGTCTTTTCAGGTTTTTCCTTGTCACAGGTCCATGGCGTACTAGTTCTTCTGTTTGCCTATGGGCTGATTTTCTGTCACTGTGGACCATTTCCTTGAATGGATTATAATTTCTATGTGATATTCTAGGGAAGCAAAAATTACCCAAACTAATTTAAGATTGGTGACTTTTTAAAAGTGGTAGCCCTGTGCTTCCTGGGTTGTAAAAGTGTTGGGATTCTCATACTACCACATAAGTAGTGTGAATCTGGACTCCACAGCCAGGGCGCAGGCTTGGGATTTCCATTCTTTCTGGAAACTGCCCTCTCCTCCCAAGATTATTTTGTATTTCCCCAGACGTGTTGAGTTTTCCAGCCCCCATTTCCAATGAGGTGGGATCCCTGGCAGAGCCTGAGCTGTGTGCAGGAGCTCAGTCCAGCCCCTTGTCTTTGGCAAGCCCAGGCTGCGTCTCCTGCCCATCCTGGACCCCAGCGCCTGCTGCTGGCCTCCGCGCTCTGCCAGCTGTTGTTTGGCATTTCTGGGGCGCGGGCTGAGGGTTTATTGCTATAGCTCTCACACCTCTTCATTTTTGGCACCTAAGGATTTCCTTTTCTTTCCTTCTTGCTCAAATATGTATTTAATTATTTTGTATTGTATTTTATCCAGCACTTCCATGCATTCAGAGGTAGGGGTGTTGGTGGCAGGGGCTGTGTGTGTCTGTCTCGATCTTTTATTTAGGGTTTTTATATCTAGAGTGACAAGCAAGATTAGTCTGTGATTTCATTTTTGTTTCATCTTTGGCAGGTTTTGGTACCAGGGTTATGCGTTATTCATAAAATTAATTAGGAAGTTTTTCTCCTTTATCCTCTGGAACATTTTAAGTAGCATAGACAATTTCTGTACCTTGAAGGTTTGAAATTTCCCAGGGAAATGCGCCTGAGGACAACGCCTCTGGGGGAGAATGATTGTTTTCTGCTTGTTTTCTATTCAGCTTTTCTACTTCCTAAATCAGTTTGTATAGCTTCTGCTTCCCTAGGCGATCAGGCTTCAATCAAGATTTTTAAATTTATTAGCATAGAATTCCACATGGTATTCTTATATTTTAATAATTTGCATCCCTGGTTATTCTCTTTCTCATCAGTGTTGTTTCTTTCTTTCTTTTTTTTTTTTTTTTTCATGATTAGAGTTTACCAGACTATTGTATATTTTATTGGCCTTTTCTGAGACCCTGCTATTGAGTTTATTTATTCATCCTACTATTAAAATCTTAAAAATCTGTACTTCCTCCTTTCGTCTTTAATCCCTTTTTAAGGTTTATTGTCTTGCTCTTTTTCTAATGTTTAAGCTGAATGTGCAAGTCATTTATTATCTTTTTTCCTTAAGAATAAAACACTTAAAGCAATAAAATTTCTTCTGAGTACAGTTCTGGCCACATTCCATAAGTTTTGGTATGCATAAGTTGTCATTATCATAATTTTTCATACTGTAAAATTGCTATTTTTATTTCCTTTTTGATATAAGAGAGGTGTTCAGGAGGGTATTTTAAAGCTTTTTATTTTTTTCTTTTGTTATTAATTTCTAAGCAGATAGCATTGTATCCCATACATTTTTTAAAACTCCCATATTTTCATGAAACCTAAAATGATGCTGATTGTAATGCACGCTGTTATTTTTGTACCACTAAGAAAGAGGGAAAAAACCATTACTAGTTAAACTCTAACATTCCATCTATTGTAAGATATAGCTTGGCTTCAGAGATGATGAGAAAAAAGTGCTTCTCAGAATGTATGAAATATGGAGTTTAACATTCATTTGAAATTTAAGCACACTGTGGTAAGAGAATGTGACCTGCATTATGTTCGTTCCTTGCAATAGATTATAACCTGGCATGTGGTTAGTTTTTGTGTTTTACAAGTACTTGAACATAATGTATCTTCTCTATTTGCTGGTTATAGGAATATATATATGCACACCCACACATATTTCTGCACATTCCATATATGCACACACTTACATGCATATATAAAATTAGTTTTGAAACTGCTTTTCAAATTTTTATATGCTTGTTAATTTTTTTTATCAGCTTGATCTTTCCATTTCTGAGTGAGACCTGTTAAAATCTTCCACTTTAACAGTGGATTGGTGAATTTCCTTGTGATTGATACTTTTTGCTTTATATATCCTGAGGTTCTGTTAGTAGATGCCTACCAGTTCCTAATTGTTATACATTCTTTTTGGATTGTTCTTTTTCTCATTATGTTGTACCACTCCTTACCCCTATTAATACTTTTTTGCCTTGAAGTCAATATTACCATGTCAGCTTTTCTTTGTCTAATATTTCCTGGTATTGTACTTTCCATTGCCTTATTTCCAGCCTTACTGTGTTGCTTTTAAAAGTTTTTTTTTTCCCACCAAGTTTGTCTTCATCTGGCAAGCAGTAGGCTCTCTATGTGTGTTAAGCATCTGTGTATGAAGGTGGCAGAGAATGGGCTGGGGAACCCGCACACTCCGGTCTGAAACCCAGCTCTGCTCTTTACCAGCTGTGGCTCTGCACACATTCCTTAACCTCCCGGGGCCTCAGTTACCCATCTGTAAAATGGGATAATGACGGTCCCTAGCTCATGTGCTTGTTTTGAGGATTAAATAAGCCAATGCAGGTAAAATGCTTAGACCATGGCCTGGCACAGAGCTAACATCACTAAATGTTAGATGGGCTTAATCCCTTATTATTTATATCCTCAGTAATATTTTAGATTTATTTCCATCACCTTACTTATGGCTTCTGTTTACTTGCCTTTATCGTGCTCAGTCCAATCAATACATTTTTTTCCTCTATTGACTTGAAAACTATAGATTTTTCTGTATCATTTAATTGAATACCATTAAAACGTTAACATACATATTTAACTATAACTTTTTTACCAAGTCTAAAGCTATCTCTGTCATCCTTCAAAATAATCAAAGATCTTTGCACATGGGACTGCACACTGCATACTCTCTCCCTCCATCGTCCTGCTTGTAGTACTGTTAATCAAGGATTTCTCTTCTATCTTAATACAAAAAAATGCATTATTAATCTGTAGAGTCAATAGTTAATTGAATTTGCTAACAAATTTTACCAGTGTTCATGTTTTCAAAATCCTGCCTGTTCTCTGTAATCACTTTTCTTGCACAAATGTATCCTTTAGTAATTCTTTCATTTTAGGTGGCAAGATATCTTTATTTTGCCCATATTCTGGAATAATTGAATAGAAAGACCTTTATTTTCCTACATTGCTTACCAAAAAATGATGTTCCTCCACTGTCTTCTGGGCATCTCTTGTAGCTAAGGTGTCTGCTGTTGGTCTAACTGTTGGTAGGTAATATCTTTCCTTTCTGGTAAACTTTAAGGGTTTTTTCGGGGGGTTGGTTTTGGTACCAAGATGGGTGAATTAACATTTTTTTCACCCTGTTTAGCACTATGTGTATGTTCTCAGTGTAAGAAATCATGTGTCTTTTCAATTCTAAAACATTCTCAACTTATTGCTTTTTCTACCAGTACCCCATTTTTTTTTCTGTATCAGATGAATCGGGTGATTTTTTTTAAACAATTGCATAGGATTCCAGAGTCTGGATGGACCAAAAATTAATTAAACATTCTTCTAATAATGGGAATTTATGTTTTTCCATATTTTTTTTGTTTTAAAAACAATGCTGTAGCCAACATTTTAATCTCTCTCTCTCTTTTTTTTTTTTTTTTGGTAGAGTCTATTTTTATTGCATTATGGTTAGGTAATGACTGCTATTGAGATTTTTTTCCTATAGTCTAATATAAGCCCATTTTTCTAAATGGTCTATGAAAGGTTGAGAAAACTATTCTGCTTGCCAAGCGCAAAGGTGTGAGAGGGAGCGCCAGATTTTTATTACTGAAATCTTCAATATTCTCACTTAATTTTCTTTGTGTAATTTGCTCATTTAAAATTTGTTAACACCTTCATGATTGGGGATTTGTCAAGCCTCCTTTTTGCCCTACTTGTTTGCTACATGGTGAGACATATCAGTACCTGTCTTGGAGGTCCCTCACAGGGCCGACGCCTGGCATCTCCCCGAAGCCTTCATGCGCCTCCTCTGTGAGCCCCTGGGCTCTGCCCAGGGCCCTGATTTCTGAGTGGCTGCCCCGTCGCCTGCCCTGTGCCCTCTGCACTGGGCTCGCAGGAATTCCTGCCTGAGCCTGGTTTGCTGCTGCACCCTGAGCAGTTTTCCTCCATGGATACAGGCTCCGCCCCACTCCATTTTTACACTTGTTCAATTCTTTTGATGGAAATTGGAAGGGAGAGAAATTAGACAAATGCTGCTTGTTGCCACTCTTAACACAGAAGTCCCTTTCCTTCCGACAGCTGCTTTTCCAAGCATGAGTTCTTTCTCTTACTCAGCTTGACCCCCTTCCTTAGCTCCAGCCTCCCCATCTGCATGAGTTCATGGCAGGAAGGACCATTTCTGGCGCGTCTGGCCCCTACACGGGGACACAGAAGCCCCATGAGGCTAGCAGCCTGGGCTTGATTCCAGGACGGAGGCTCCTCTGCTTCCTGCTGGTCAGCAAGGCCCAGGAAGTCTCTCTGCTGACAGTGCATGTCTGCCGAACACCTGCCATGGGCCCAGCACTGAACTGGGTGCATTACTAAGTGATCTCATCAAGTTCTCACCGTTAAGCCCTGAGAACTGCTCATAAGAAGGAACCCGAGGTTAAGTGCTATGGGTGTGGTCATCCAGCCGACCAGTGGCCTAGTGGGATTTTTAACCAGATCCTCTATTCCTGGCCATCTCATGAATTTCAGCTGGAGCAGAGCTGAGCAACCCTGGAGCTCCTCTCTCTTTCCCCAAGGGAGGGTCTGTGGGGCTTTTTGCAAGAGGGACAGTTTGGCTTCCCATGGACCGTCAGGAGAATGGCCATGCCAGCTGCCCAGCCACATTCTGCCCCGCAGCCTGCCCTGCCCCTGCCCCAGCCTCCTGTGGAATCCCCGCTTCTTTGGCCAGATGTTTATCCAGCACCACTCAGGCTACCTCTGGGTGGGTGGGCTGGGTGGGCGGAACAGCTACCTCCCACTGCTCTGTTCTCCACCAGCAGCCAGAATAGATCTTTTTATTATCCTCACCCGAGGACATTTTTTTTTTCATTCCTTTTAGAGAGAGAGGAAGGGAGAGAGAGAAACATCAATCAATTGCCCCCTGTATGCCCCCGGACTGGGCATCAGGGATTTAGGATCAAACCTGCAACCTGGGTATGTGCGCCTAGGGGGATTCAAACTCGCAACCTTTCGGTTATGAGATGATGCTCTAACCAACTGAGCCAGGGCCAGAATGGGTCGTGTTGTTTTATTTTTTATTTTATTTTACTTTTAAAAAATATGTTATTGTTAACGCTGTTATAGTTGTCCCAATTTTCCCCCTTTGCCCTTCACGGGCTGGGTGGAAGCGGGCAGAATGGGTCATATTAAACAGAAAATTGCCTACCAGTCGGAGGGAAAAGTTCATGCCCGTCCCACCAGCCCTTTACCCGGCGTCCCCTCCCCTCCTCCCACCCCTTACCTGCCCCACCCACCTTCAGTTCTCACCTCCCGTCCTAGGCACAGGGCCTTCCTTTGCCCAGACCAGAGCCAGCTACCACACACAGCCCATTACAGAGGGACTGTCTGTCTGCCTCACCGGGGGCTCTGTGAGGGGGGTGTACACAGGCTAGCACACAGTAGGTGCAGTGCTCAGGGAGGGTTGGTGGAACAAAGGGATGGGGTGAAGGTGGGGGAGGTGGTGGAGGCTCGGGAAAGAGGAGGAGAAAAAAAGGTGGGGGTGCTCTTGAGCCTGGCTCCAGGCTCTGCTGTTCTGAATGCCCGCCTTTGCTGCACTGTTCCCAGTGGGTGCCAGCACTGAATGCCTGTTTAAGTCGCTCCACGAAGCTCAGCTTCTCAATCTGTTTTGTATTTGCCAGGGCCAGATTCATCTTCCTTTTTTAAAAGTCAGGCTTCTGAAACAGTCATTTAAATTCACAATGATTCTTCTCTCAAATGGCTTCTCTGAATGGGGCGTTCGGAGCCGTGGATCTTCGGGACTCTGCCAGGAGGACCTGAGGGTTCACGCAAAGACTCCTTGACAGGGTGCTTATTGTCAATGACAAGGGGCTCTCAGGGTGGGGCTTGGCTTCAAATAAACAGGGTGTGAGTCGGGGGTCTGCAGTCTATCTGCTAAAAGGTCACTTTCTGAGGTAACCCGTGGATATTGGGTCCCTTTCCTGGGAAGAAGGAGGGGTGGCTCAGCCGCCGCTCCAGATGTTGGTCTGCACTGAGATTAGACATTGCAATACCCGTAGCTTGGAGTATTCTGGACAGTTAAGAAGCATGAGGTAGAGCTGTATATACTGCATGGGAAACACATCCGTAACATATTGTTAAGTGAAAAAGCAAACTGCGAACGACATAGACATATATACCATTTAGGACTGAAAAAAACACATGCATGTAAAAAAAAGCCACAGCTGCATATTCACTATTTACATAGTTGCAAGTACGTATCTAGAAAGAAGTCTGGACTGGATTGGGGTGGCTTTCAAAGGGATCTTTGATTGTATTGCTTGAAGTTTTTTCCTAGGAGAATTCCTGTGTACATGTGTAATTTAAAGAGATGTGTGGGTTTAAGACTGGGAATCTACATGACTTACTCTGAGCTTCGGGGATTTTCATTTTTCTTTCTTTGAGTAGTAATGTTGAATGGCTTACCCAGCATTTATTGGACATGCCAAAAAGTTTCCTGATTGATACTTTATAAGAAAATTATATTAGTAGTTTAGGTGAGAGGTAACAAACTTCTCTTTAAAAAACAAGACGGTAAATATTTTAGGTTTTGTGGCCCAAAAGGTCTCTGCTGAAACTGCTCAACTCTGACTTTGTAATATGAAGCATCCATAGATAATAGGAGAATAAACCGTAGGTTTTGGCCTGTAGGCCGTAGTTGGCTGACCCCTAGTTGTTCAAGGGATCCTTAAGGCACAGACAGATATGAAATAGCGACAGACGGCAAATGGGAATATTTCAGGAATTTAATCAGAACTATCATGTTGAAAGGATTGTTTGAGGACCTGCAACAATTGGAACAAAACAACAAAAGCATTGCTTTTCTCAAGCACTGTTCTGTAGCCTCCTCCAGCGGGACCAGGTTGAGGCGGGGGCTGTCAGACCCGGGAGAAAGGCCCCTGAGGACCGTGTCCCCTGCGGCCCTGGGGGAGCGGGCCCTCTGGGAGGTGCTCTGGTCGCTCCCTGCCCTGTGCAAGTCTGTGAGTGGCCTGGGCCTGCACATGGTTGGCCCTCAGGACGCTTTGATGACGGGAGCAGGGTTCCGAGGGGCAGGCTCAGCCCTGGGAGACTGTGGACAGGGTCAGACTTGGGGCAGAGGAGCAACGTCCTTAGGTTTGGGGAGGGACTAGCGGCGTCCTTGTGGCTGGATGCCAAGAGCCAGGCCGCCCCCGGGCCAGCCTCAGCCCTCCTGGGTGGAGTGCCAGAGCCACTCCGCCTGGTCCCAGTTTCTCAGGGTCGGGGCTGAGGTTAAGCACCGTGGGCTGCCGGAAGGCAGGACTCAGTGGTGCCAGCTGTGGGGTCCATGTTAATGAGACATGTGGCTGCAGATGGAACGCTTGTGTCTGGGACTGGGCACCTCATGCCCCAGGTTACTAGGAGGGTCATGGACCCCTAGGGTGTGTGTGTTTTCCCTCCTCCAACCCCTGGCCCCCGTACCGACAGCAGCCACCCTCCACGCTGACCGGATGAGGGTGTGCGTGGCAGGGACACGGTTACTGACAGACAGGACCGAGAGCTTCTCCTCCAGCCTCATGGGGAGAACACTGTCTGCCTGGCAATTCCCCACCTCTGTGTGATCAGGGGGGTGAGACGAAGAAAGGCAATCCCAGCCCTGGAAGGAAGAGGGGACAGGGTTACCCAGGGAGGAGCAAAGTTATCACAGCGGAGAAAAGGAGGGAGTGGAAGCTGAGAGGGGCTGGAGGGCCAAGCCCCAAGGCTGGGTGTGAGGGGAGGAGACTGGGGTGTTTGGGGAGAGGGAGGAGGGGGACTGGCTGCCGTGCGCACACGCAAGGTCTCAGAATGGGAAGGAGAGGGCACTCCAGCAGCCGCTGCGTGTCACCAGGGGGATTCCGTTATCCTCGTGAGTTTCAAGAATACGTTTAAGAGGGTGTTTTTCTGAAAGGGACCTCAGGGGTGCCAAAGCCAGCGTCAGGCGAGGCCCTGTGCACTCACAGGCATGTGAGGGTATATGTTGCACACGTTTAGGTTTGGACATACCAAGGCTAGCCCAAATGGGTGCAGCCAGCATCATTTCACCTTGAAGAATGGGATTCATAGAAGGAGGGTGAAGGATGTATTCATTTTGTCTGTGTCTTGACAGACAATGGTCAGCCCCGTGGGGACGTCACCCAGAGACCCTTTCCTGGGTCTGGGCCTGGCTGGGGACAGGGCAGTAGGAGAAACAACGTAAGAGGAAGCTTTAATGCAGCGCCCACAGGAATGTATTCCCTGGCTGGGAGTCGGAGCCAACTCGTACCCTGGCGCAGCCTGGAGTTTGGCGCCGGCTCCGTTTGGTAACATCCCAGCAATTGGCTGCCTTGCCTCTATTTCGGTTCTGGCCACTGCCGCTGCTTCTTGCACCTTTCAGAAGTGTTCCTTCCCTCTGGAAGGCCGGGGAGCCAGCTCCCCCAGCTCCTTCCCATTTTGGTAAATTAAGGAACAAATGGTGCCAAATTGTTCTCATCTCTTTCATGAGATGATTCGTCACCAGCTTATTTTCTTTTCCTCCATTGAATGAGTGCATTAAAACTAAAATCCAGTCATTGCCCGAAGCACAGACGGCGCTCCCCTTCGTAATTACATCCTCTTAATTGGCATCTGAGGGCCCAGCTCATTTCAATGCTTGCTGGAAAATGTCTCAGACACATTTGATTTTTTTTTTTAGGTTTAAAGGTCAACAAGAATATCTTACCTTAATTTGACAAGTGTGCAAGAAATAATCCAAGGCTGGTTTATGTTCAGGTAATGCACAAAGAAATCTATAAATCAGGTGGGGGGAATATTAGATGATGCCATATCGGAACCATCTGCCTCCATTCTCAGAAGAATCGATACCACAAAGAAAGCGCCGAAGATGTAGTGATTTATGCTCTCATGTCGGTGGAGAAATATTGGCCATTTTTAGAGTCACTTCATATCATCCTAAAACAACAGGGCCTAAGGGAGAGAATGAGAGTGGCCATAACCCTGCACATGTCAGAGAGCAAATCTGACACTTGGTTTTTTGATTGTCTCTGCTTAGGAACGATGATTCTGAGGTCCCTTTGTGTGCGCGACTCTGCCCCCTCTGCTGCTGTATGCGGATTATTGAATGCTGAGAAGGGGGTTAACAAAACCGCCTGTGCGTGGTTGTTGCCGGGGCAGGGTGGGGGGAGGCTTACAGCTCAGGGACCCTTTTCCGTGCCAGGCCTGCTGCTTACAGTTCTGCCTGCCTTCGAGAGCCTTCGCTGGCTTTCTTCACCTCTGAGCTGAGGAAACGCAAGGCCTCGGGGAGCTCCATCCTGCGCCATGCTGGACGGTGGAGCTTGCAGACCAAGAAGTCTCAAGTGGGAGGAAGTGCTGCGGCCTTGTGAGGAGGGAAGGAAAGCCTCTCAGCAATTAGAGTTTGGAGAAACAAGTGGCATCGTTTTACCATCTTTCCTGGAGCTGGTGGTCGGCAGCAGCGCTTCTTCAGGGACCTGGGAGGAGGCGCAGACCAGGCAAACCTCAGCAGGCATATTAATCTCTGGGGAGGGAAAGGAGGCTTTGTGAGGCTTGCGAGAGAATATTTTGTAATTGGAGAGGTTTACTGGGAGGGGGGTTTGAAGTATAAAATCATATTTTCATAAGCTGTAGAGAGTAAAGCTTCTCACATTTTCCTGGTCAGGAAATTCGGATGCAAGAGATTCTGAGATTTTGCTTTGTGACACTTGTTTTAGATACACTGTGGACTGTCATTGTGTGTTTATGTTGTCACGTGTGCTGCAGTTCCCATTATGTGCCATAAACTTAAGTGTGTTCTGTTTTAAGGTGAGAATGTGCTTTGAGGAAAAGTTTGATTTTTGTATTTACTGCAGACTAGATCAAAAAAGGGACTGGGAGCCTGTTACATCTTCAGTTTTTTATCCTTTCCAAGTGTTGAAGTTGGTCCTAACACTACAAGCTGGAAATCAAAATAGACTCATTTCTATCACCACTGGCACAGCACACTGTACTCGTGACTTTCTGTGCTAAACAGACCCACGCCACATTCCTGCCTCCTAGAGCCCAGGCACGGACAGACGCCTGGCCTGCCGTACCGCTCTGACTGCCGGCTGTGGAGGTCACGCTGCCACTGCAAACCAAACCCGAGCCTCGGAACTCTTGGTTTTGTTTCCTTTGTCCCTTTTAGGGGAGCTGATGATGATGCATGGCACCTTCCTTGAGGTGCTGGCAAATTCTGGGCAGTGATGCCCATCCTCCTAAAGGTAATGTATAAATATTAAGTCACTTTAGATTCAGATCACATGAGATTCTTTCTAAAACCAGTGGGTTTTATTATTTCTTGCAAAACGTTGTCCTCTGCCTCACACAAAAGAAACTAGCAACGGCACACATCACCAGGATTGTCACCTGTCCGCACGAAACCTTGCAATCCTGAAGGATACTGATCCTCGCCCTGTTGGAAACTCCCGTGAAACTGGCAATGAGGACATCAGACCTTGCCTTGGTGAAGAAACTGAGAGCACAGCTCAGGGGAAGCCACTGGGAAGGCCAAACTCAGCACTCATCGGGGTTGGCATGCTAAAGGTTTGCCAAAGGTCAAATCTATTATTTGGCTGTTAGTTGCGATGAACGGATGACAAAGGAAACCATGAACAACCAGCTAGGTATGTGCGACACATGGTAAAGAGACGCTTAGAGAGGAAAGGCTGTTTTCCTGGGCCGTGGAGACCACCAGTAGAATTGATTATGTTTCTGAACTGGAGTCAAATTTCTTGGAAATAAATGAGCTGAATTGGAAAATAATATTAAATTTGCATTACGGGTATTCTTGTAATGCCAAATTCAAGACAAGGACTGTGTGTGTCTGTGTCTGTGTGTGTGAATACAAGGGAAAACCTCACAAATATTTTCAGAATATACTCCATCATTCCCTGCCAAGCTTCAGCTTCTAACATTTTGCCAATTTTTTAAGAAGACTTCAACCTTGCTAACAACGTAATTAATTATGTAAAAGAAATCCAACCAAGCTAAAACACCACCAAACCCAATGCATTGTATGCTATGCTGTTTTCTAGTTCTGTGAAGCTCTGAATGCCAATGAAATCAAGTTGCGTACTGAGTTCTTTTGATCTGAACTGAAATTGTCAAAGATGCTTGGTGAGTAAATGGGCCAAAGGTAGATGTTACCATATTTTTAATCACCAGGGAAAAGACCAAACTGCATTAAACTTTCAAAATCGATCATTCTGATGTGCTTGGCATACTCAGCAGGTGTGATGGAAGTAGTTTTGCAAACACAGAACTTCAGAAAAAATGCCAACCCCATCGCTCGTTGCAACGCACACCGAGTGTGCGCCCACGCGCACCACTGGCTGCACAGGTGTCGCGCCCAGAACGGTGGGTTACTTTTCCTTCTTGATGAAGTAAGTGCTTGAGGGCCAGTTTCATGGGAGCCCTTTCCAGGGGTGTCACATTTCTCTGCGGGTCTGCCTGTAGCCGGAGCTCCCGGGACATTTCCTTGGGACCCCCATCGGAAGCGTCACAGCTCCCGTTTCTCGCTGGCATTCAGGCTTTGCTAGATGATAGTCAGCAATAGGTTGTTTCTCCAGCTCCAGGCTGATGGACTGGCCTGAGAAAGAAGCACTTTGGGGAGCTCTGTCCATCCCCAGAGCAGTCGCTAGCAAGACTGAGCACTCCCTGTGTACCAGGTACTCCTCCAAAAGCAGTATCCTCATCGCCCGTTTAGTCCTTATTACAACCCTGTGAGGCAGCCGTTATTACACCCACTTTGCAGGTGAGAAAACCAAGGCACAGAAAGCTGAGGTAGCTTACCCTGGGCAGAGATGGACCCAGACAGCCTGGCAGCTCCAGGGCCTTCCTCCCAGGCATCGCTGTGTGTCCTTATCCCATTTCCATTTCATTCCCATCTACCAAGCAGCTGAGTGTCCTGCACTTCTCAGATGAAAACAAGCAGGGAGGGCCAGGCTTAACGTGAAGGTGACATAGTTGTTGTTGTTGTTGTTGTTTTAAGATTTTATATATTTGTTTTTAGAGAGAAGGGAAGGTAGGAAGAGAGGGAGAGAAACATTGATGTGAGATAGAAACAATGATTGGTTGCCTCTCGAACACTCCCTAAACCTGCAACCCAGGCATGTGCCCTGATAGGGAATTCAACTGGAGACCTTTTGTTTTGCTGGATGATGCCCAACCAACTGAGCCACACCACTCAGGGCAAAGGTAACATAGTTTTTCAGGATCCAGAATACACCAGGAAAGCTTATGGTCAGCAAGTGACCTAAGGCATAATGATACCGGAGCATCAAAAAAAAAACATGTAAATTTTTTATAACATCAAAATAGCATCCTCTAAAACTGTCAATTCTCATGTGAATGGCAGACATGGATCTTCCTGTCATGACTGAAATTTCTCACCAGGACTATTAAGGTGTCCTCTCCCCTGGCCTCCCTGCTTCTGCCCTTGCCTACCTACGTGGCCAGAGGGTTGCTGCTGAAATCCAAGTCCCGTAATGTTCTTTCTCCGCCCCATCCCACTCAAAGTAAAAGCCAGCATCCTCGGAATGGCCCTCATGACTGGCCCCCCACATTACTCCCTGACCTAATCTCCCTTCACTCTTCTTTATGTTCATTTCTCTCCAGACACACTGGGTGCCAAGGATGCCTGCACCCCAGGGTCTCTGCACAGGTTGTTCCCCAGGTGCACATAGTTCAAATGTGGGTGTCTTGTCGGCGAGGCCCCATCCCACGTGCTTAGGGCTGGAGACCTGCCGGTAGCCTCCAGCCCTCCCAGTTCCCCTTACTCTGCCCTGTTTTTCTTCTCCCCATGGCATTTATCACCGTCTAATGTTATTTATGATTTTCTAATTTATTATGTTTCTAGAACTGTCTGTCTTCTCCTGGTTGCAATGTAATTCTATGAGGGCAGGATCTTTGTCTATTTTGTTTACCAGTGGATCCCAATTGCCTAGAATGGTGCCAGGCACAGAGTAGGTGCTCATTAAAGATTTACTACATGTGTGGTTTTTTCTAGAAGGGAGGGAGAAGGGAGCAGGAGGAAGGAGTACAAAGGGGACTCCAAATATTGGCCATTGTTTTATTCTTTAAGCTGAGGGCACGTGCACTGAAACATTTTAACAATGGATTTTTAAGTATGAAACATGGCCTGAAAGTAAAATGTATAGGTGGCTTGTATCAGCAGGGTAGTCCCCTCTGTCTCCCCATGATGGACCCTGATGGAGTGGGTCCCAGCAGCGTGGAAACTCTGGCCCAACCAGGGCAGTGGTGTGTGGGTGAGGCGAGCCGGTCAGTGTCCCGGCCTCGTGGCTGGGAGGACATATCTCCTCCCGCAACGCACCAGGCTGCTCCCGGGACGTCGATCAATGCCTCTGGTGAGCCCGAGTCCTTCAGAGGAGCGCCATTGATCAGGCTCGACGGAAAACAAGTGGCAGCGATCGGGGCGAGTGAATATTCATTTGGAAATGTCAGTGAGCAAGTGGGATTATGCCTCGGTGACTTGCCTGGCAGGATCGATTCTGGACGTGAGGTGACCCGGATGTTTACAGACGCTGAGGGCTCGGGCCAGGGACCCTGGTAGAGAATGTCTGGAACAGCGAGGGCCAACATTTCCCTGCCATCCCACGCCTCCTCGCAGCCCTCCAGGTGCTGACTGAAGCTGGGGCTGGCCGTGTGTCTGCGGAGTGTGGCCATCCGGGCCGGACATTTGTCTTCAGGTGGGTCGCTCTCTGCACAGTGGCCACCAGGCCTGGGGACAGCTATGTGCCTGGAAGGGGTTGAAGGGCCTCAGGACACACAGTTGCTGGTCTCCTGAGCTGCTTTGGTCCGAGGCTCCCACCTCCCCTCCTGCACACTGGCTGTCCAGCTGCCGCAGCCTCTAGCCTCTAGCTGAGACCTTTCTTCCCACCTTTGTTCCAGCTCTGCTCAAATGGGGGCTAGGGCTGGGGGAGGCTGTGAGATTTGGGACCAGGGTCCTTATCATGATGCCTCCTCACCCTGGGAGGGTTGGGTGGATGGGAGGATGTCTGGGTTTACCTACTTCACCCTGGGAGTCTTGCCCCCTGACTAGAAGCTTCCTAGACCGAGGTGAGAGGTCATCACTGCTGGCCCGGGAGGCCAGGGACCCTGCCAGCTCATTGCCAGGTGCACTGTCACCAAGGTGCAGCCAGCCTCTCCCCCTAGGCCCAATTAACCATCTGCGAGAGCTGCCATTGGCGTGGGGAGGGACTTGTTTCACTTCTCTGTGCAGACGGCTCTCCTAATGAGGGGGTTTGTGAAATTTTTAATTATGGCTTCCATGCCTGGCTTAATTATTTGCATATGGCTTTTGCAAGTGAGAAGAGGACGCCTGCACACAGCGCTTCTCCCAGCCCCACGTTTGACTTTAATTAAAGGCAGAACCTGAGGTCTTTCCATCACTAATGATTGTGGAAAATTAGCTTCCAATTCCCAGGGATCGCCAGAGCGATGCACCCTGAGGCGGAGAGGGGATGGAGCGGGGAGTAGAGCAGAGACACAGATGGCAGATGACCCCCCTGTGTGGCCACTTCTGAGCCCCCTCCCAGCCCACCTTCCCCCTGTCTTCCCTCCAGGCCCTGGGAAAAAGGGAGCCTTGCTCTCCGCTGCCAGGAAGGAGACCTGACCCCAGGCAGCAGCTGCAGGGGAGCGCCGTGGGGCTGGGGGTGAGGCAGCTCATGGTCATCCTCTGGGCTGCAGCTGGACTGCCTTCATTGGACAGAGGAATGGGAGGTTCTAAAATCCCCACACATGGGTGCGCACATGTCCATTCACACAGGCGCTCACCCAGGCACACAATACGTGGGCCTTCACCTACTCATCCCCAGGACAGAGTCACAGACATGTCTGCACGGTCACACATGCATGTGTACACACAAAGTCACAGAAGCATTTACATGTGAGCCAAGGGCTCTCTTGGGGCCTCCCTCGCTCTCGCTGTCCCTCAAGCTCTCACCAAGGCCAGGGTTCACTTGGGAGTCGGTGGTGCAGGGAGTGGTGAAGCAGGCAGGGTGTGGCTCGGCTAGGAGGGCCGCTGAGAGTGGCAGAGTGGCCCTGACCACCTCCCAGCTGACTGACACAGGCCTGTGCTGGCCTGTGTTGGAGCGTGGCTTCCTCAGTGACATGAGGCAGGGTTGATGCTGGGAGTGGTGGAGGGCACTTTCTTTGGACTAAGACCAGAATTCGTATCTGCCTCCACTTATTAGCAGTGTGGCTTTGCGTAAGTTACTCAGCCTCTCTCAGCCTGTTTCCTCATCTGTAAAATAGGGGTTATAATTGTTCATGCAGCTTTTGTAAGGAACACAGGAGAGAATTGCATAGAAGACTCCGTGGCCAGCTCTGTAACCCTCCCCCGCCCTGGAGGGACGGGTCCCATGGCTAGCTCCAGGGAGGGCCGTTCCACCCGACTCGTTTCAGTAACCCAGGTCTGCTCCCCCCAGAACAGGGTATTCCCCTAGCCCCTGGCACTGGGTCAGGGAGGTGCCTTTGGCTCTGGGCCCAGTTCTGTTCCACAGCTGGAGACGGGGCTACCTCTCTCCTGCTGGATGTAACAAGGATGCCTGCAGGCTGGACTGCGGCTACGACCATCATGCAGTTGTAAAGGAGCCATCTGAAGACAAAACAGGCCCCCAGGACAGAAGAACAGAGCCAAGTCAGGAAGGACTTGGGTTATGGGTGACAGCATAGTGCTATGAGACTCCCACCCAGCTGGGTTTTCTATTATTTACCTGCAAACACATCCTGGCGGTCACAGGGTTCATGCCAAATGCTCAGGCTGACACCGTCTGCACACGGTTGATGGCAGCCAGAGAACGAGGCAAGAGCTTGTCTCCTGGCAACACCCCAGTCTCCTTCTGAGGAGACTGCCCTGCAGGCCAGGCCTGAGCCTTCTGCCACAGGGCCTGTATTAGGTGCTGGGGCTGCTGTAACAAAGACCACTGACTGGGGGACTTAAACAACCGTCATTTATCGTCCCACAGTTCTGGAGGCTAGAAGTCTGAGACTAAGGTGTCAGCAGAGTTGGGTCCTGCTGACGGGAGTGCGGGAGAATCTGTCCAGGCCTTGGCCCCAGCTTCTGGGGATCTGCTGGCCGTCTTCGGTGTCCCTTGCCTGGTAGGTCTCTGCTTTTATCCTCGCGTGGCAGTCTCTCTGTGTGCATGTCTGTGTCCAGCTTTCCCCTTTTCATAAAAACATCAGTCAGATTAAGTTAGGGGCTTGCTCTATTCCAGCATGACCTCATCCTAACCTCTGCAATGGCCCTGTCTCCAAGTAAGGTCACATTCTGAAGTACTGGGGTTAGGGCTTCAACATACGAAGTTCTTTTTTAGGGGGGAGGCAGGATACAATTCAACACATAACAGGTACACATGATGTGAGTGTGCGTACACGTGTGTGTGCCACTGCTGGGTGGGGGTCCCGTGCCCCTGTGCCCCTGTCCCTCCACAGTGACCGACCTCCAGGCCGAGGCAGGTGCTGGGCTCCCACGTTTCTGCACAGGGCCCACGCTGTTCCGAAGCTGCAGGAAGCAGCTCCTGCTGGGGAGGCCTCCGCGGCCTCTCTCCACACCCGCGGGCCTGCAGGCTCTTTCTCTCCTCACATGATTTTGCACACCATTCCTTAAACTGTCAGCATCACCGTAACCCAGAGGTGAGGTGCTTTTCCCCACCCGAGGCCACGCTGTTCGGGGCAGGGGTGGCGGCAGCAACCCCAGGCCAGATTCAGCTGGGACCTGAGTTTTGATTCCCTCAGGTAGGTTTTATAAAATGAGCATTGCTTGCCAATTAAAGAACCCGGAAATTTCAAGTTAAAACCCAGGTTTCCAGATTGGAGGATCTGACTGAAAGTCTGGATCTGCTACCAAGGGTCTTTGGATATGTCATTTTAAAAACAATTTTCATTATAAAAGTGTCATATGGTTATTGTAGGAAATGGGCTTCTTCAAACAAGTGTTCCCTGAAGACCAATAATTGGCCACTCTGGGTCTCATCATAAAAATGTGTATTTCCACCTGCGTCATTCTCTTTTCATCAACCATGTAAGAGAAGTCAGGGCTCAAGTGGCCCTTTGGATGACAGAGTGGCACAAGGGCACAGCGTGGGGCCTGTGTGGATGCCAGTCTGCTTTCAGGTGCCCCCAGTCAGCTGCGCGCTGCCTGCACCCTGTGCCCGTCTCTCCAGCCTGGCAGACATGCCGTGAGTGCCATGTGCAGGGATCATACAGGTTAAGCACCTTTTCTGTGTCCTTGAAGTGGAGGACATCTGGGGCTCACGATGGCAGAAAGAGGCTGCAGACTTGGTGATAGAAAAACCAGACCCCCTTCTCTATTGTTCAAGATAAGCAAAGAAGTCGGCAAAGTCGTGTGGCAAGAAGGGCAAGACCAACCGTAGGGGAGCACGTGCCTGCGGGAAGAGGACTGCGACCCAGCGTCCCACCCCCGTTCCCTGGGCGCCTTCCCCTCCACCCCGGGACAGCATCTCTGCACAGCAGGAATCTTCACAAACAGTCCCATGGTATCTGTTTACCAGGGACTGACTTACTGGTTGGAAAATACTGAAGCCCAAAGATATGAAATGAGGATGCCCAGAGTCTCCCAGTGAGAAAAGTTAATGCTGATAAGCAGACACTCTAAGCCCAGTGCTCTTTTCTCTGCATTATCCTCTGTTAGCTGTGCTGGAGGAAAGCCCAGGGGCTCTGGGGACACACACAGGGGTACCTCACCTGGCCTGGGGGCTCCCAGGGAATGGCGAGAGATGAGACTGGAGGTGGGAGATTAGAGAGCCTGGTTACTCACGGGCCTTGTGGGACGTGCTGAGACATTCAAACCTGGACCATTGGGCAACTGGAGGCCCTCAGACAGTTTTGAACAGGAGAGTGACAGCGCCTGCACTGCGCTGCAGAGACTGGTGTGGAGGCAAGGAGCTGTCCCGGCCCCCGGTGCTGAATCAGCCTCACTGGGGCTGGAAAAGAGAGACAGGACTTGGGCAGGAGGCGGAGTCTGTCTACACTTGGATGCCGGGCGGGGTGTGTCAGGGGAGGGATAATTAAGGTGGGCCTACATTTCTGGCTTTTCAGCACCCTGTGGTGAAAGAAAGGGAAGGCATGGGGGTCAGCGTGGGGGGGAAGACTTGAAGCACAGGATGTCAGCTGAAGACATGAAACAGAGACTCGCAGAGAAGACTGGTTCCTGTAGTGCATAACCACTCATTAGGGCCTCCAGGTCACTCTACAGCCATAGTCTCATCCTGGTAGCCTTCAAGGGACCCAATTATCCACAGAGCAACCAGGATAAGGCCAACAGACTTGATTGTTCTGCCATGTTCTTAGTCTCTGAACCCTCAGATTGGAAGTAACCAACTTGTTTTGAGGAGAGCTCCAGGGAAGATCATGATGAACTATTAGGGATCCAGAATATGATGGTCATCTTTGGAGCCAGCTCAGAGAGGCCTCCCTGCTCCCAAAGAGTGTGGCTGTGCATGTGCATTGCCTGCTGGCACACCTGCTGGGCTCCACGTGACCTCCGTGCAGAGGACCCAGCTGGATCTAGTAGTGTGCAAGCATTCCTTACCCTCCTCCCTCCTCTTAGTAGCTCTCTCTGCCTCCCATACATTGCCCAAGTACCTACTCTGTGCCAGGCACTATTGGCAGCAGGGTACACAAAGGCAGGTCCGCTGGGGCCTCCTGTGCCAGCCACAGAGAGAGGGATTCCCTGGAAGGAAGCCAAACCTCCTTGCAATTCTCTCCTCCTCCGGAGTCTGTGGATTGCTGTTAGCAGCTTGAAGGCAGTTGCACCCTGTTAGGGGCCAGGGCATTCTGGGTTTACTCATACACTCCTTTCTGTTCATATTATACTCCAACTTTCAATTTTGAGAAGTAAATACACAATTTTTTTTCTTTCCTGTAATTTTCCCTGCTATGGCTGTGAATGTCAGAGCAGCTGGAAAATGTGAAGAGCTCAGTGTTTTCTAAAAGTAAAAGGAGGCTGTACAGCATCATGCCTCGTCTGCTGCTCTTGGCCGGATCCACGCGTTCTCCTGAGGGGACATGCATTTCAGGCTGAACTGTCAAGGGAACTTTAACCCAAATAATGTGTCCCCGCCTTCCATTAGCAATGAGACGATCGCTAAGAAGTAAACGTATGTGCATATGTGTGTGTGTGTGCGCACGCACGCATGCGTTGCAGGGATGTTCGTTGAGGTGAAGTGAGGGTATCTGCTTACACAGCCAAACTTTCTGCATTTTCCTCTGGAGACTTTCGAAGGTCAGGACTGTCTGGTATATGCTTTTGTTTGTGAGAAACGAGTCAGACAGATCTGGGTGGCTTAGTTGCTGTGTAACCTTGGCCATGTTTAGTCTCTCTGGGTCTTAATTTCGTTATCTGTAAAACTGAGTGGTGGGCCTGGAGATACGCTGCCCAGATCCCCTTTCTGGAAGGATTCACTGATCACCCTCATGATATGTGAGCAGCAGCCAGCCCCCAGCTGGCAGCTCCTTTGGGAGCTACCTCTACTGCAACAGACAGCCTCATTCAAGGTCACGCCCTTTTCTGAGCAACCTACATCCAGCTACTGAGTAAGAGGAGGCCAGAAGGTGTGTCCATTTCTGCCTGCTGGGGCACCTGCGACAGGCTACACCAGCTCCAAAGCTCCCCATCCAGGCGTGGCTGGACCTGTGTCCCTGCTCATCTTCTTCTGCCCACCTTGGCATTCCTCCCTTTTCCCCTCTCAGGTGTGGGTCCTTAACAAGTGCCTTGCACCCCAAGCTCCATCTCAGCATCTCCTCAAAGAGAACCAAACCTATGAGAAGTAAGGATAATGATTTTTACTTCAAGAGATCATTGTGTGAAAGCTACATGGGATGTTTATATGCTTCTAGTGTTGTGCCTGGAACGTTAACAAAGCATGATAAGTACCTATTTCTTTCCCTTTCCTTCCCTAAAAATGGTGACACTAAATCCAGTTCCAGGCCTTGAGCAGGTGTTCATTACCTGTGCCCTGTCATATTGGTTTGGATAAAACCCAGAGAGGAGAGTGGCCCTGAGAGCCCGTGCCGGCTGCTAAGTGTGAAGGCCTCGCCGAGGACTCTGGGGCCAGCCTTGTCCCTGTGAAGTTTATTATGCCTGGATCACATCAGCCCTCCTCAAGGTTCCTCACTGAAAAGAAATTGAGCATGCAAATGCTCTTTTATCATAATCACCACGTATCCACAAAGTAATTCATAAAAGTGCTGGAAATATATTGGAATTCAATATTGTTTTAGTCCAAATCAATATTAATAATTGTTTGCATTTTTAAAGTGCACTTTGCAATTGAAAAATGCACAAAGATCAACCAGTAGTTGCTAACACATCAAATTTTCCTATTAAAGGCATAGTCCCTTAACTTTAAAATGTTTCTTATACAACAGAGGATGGCGCTGATCCATGAAAATGGTTATTTATTATTTACGTGCACAACATTAGAATTTGCTTCCATTATGCATGAACTGAAAGGCCAGTAACTTTTATTTTAAGTTCTTGATTTTTTAAAAAATTAAACGTTTTATTTTGAGATAACTTTTGATTCATATACAGTTGTAAGAAATCATACAGAGAAATCCTGTGTACCTTGATCCCATTTCCCCCGATAGTAACATGTTACACAACTACAGTACAGTATCACACTGAGTATACTGGCATTGATATAGTCAGGATAGAGCACATTGTCATCACCATAAGGATTCCTTGTGTTAACCTTTTAAATTCTTTACAAATTAATGCTTTTTAAATCACAAGGGTGACTGTAAATTCAGTGGGATCCCCCTCATTAGCCCTGTTTGGATTTTTGCCTGGAAATGATTTCTAGAATTATTTCTAGTCCTGTGTAGATTTTTGCCTGGAAATGATCAATAAGTGAGGCACTGTCCCAGCTGGGCGCTTCAGTACGGGGTGGGACTCACCTCAGCCAGGCAGGCCTTAGGGGAGCATGGCTTTGTGGAGCAGAAAGAACCCGAGAACACAATTTCCAGTTTGACACGTGTGCCAGGGGCCTCTGCCTCCTCCACGAGGACAAAGTTGTCTCAAAGGGAGACAGCTTGGCAGCTCTGGTCTACAGGGACACAGCAGTGGCCCAGATATGTGACTTGGGTGTGGGTGAGGGATGTTCTCATCAGAGGCTACCTGCTCTGCCAGGAAGTGGCCTCATGCAAGTGAAATTGACAAGGTGCCTTTCTGTTCTCTAAGACATTTGTCTCACACCAGGGTTATAAGGAGCTTGGGAACTCATCTACAATGGATATTTTGGATGCAGACTGATTCTGAGATTAGGAAAATCAAATCTTGTGGGTCACACTGGTGATGGGAGGGGCAGCCAGGCCTAGAACATGAGCTCCCCACTCTTAGCTTGTATCCATCCCATGAACATCCTGCTGGCTACAAACTCAGCTCCCCACGTCCTGGTCATGTTTCACACGGTCATGGTCCCCCTCAGCTCCTGGGCCCACACTCTCACCTCTGGGGTGAGTGAGACTAACAGATACAGAGTGATTTCTGGTCAGTGTCAGCCTTCTATTTGCTTTCACTGATTTTTTTTTAGTGGGGTAAATACATATGTAAACTTTTCCATTTTAACCATTTTTTTAAGTCCAGAGGCATTAAGTACGTTCACATTGTGATGCAACCATCACCACCATCCATCTCCAGAACTTTTTTCACCTTCCCCCGCTGAACCTCTGTACTCACTAATTAATAATTCCCCCCCCCCCCCCCGCCTTTGGTAACCGCTGTTCTGCGTTCGGTCTCTGAATTCGATGGCTTGGAATCGCACAGCAGTTGTCCCACTGTGACTGGCTTGTTTCACGCAGCACAATATCCTTAAGGCATGCATGTGTTGCTCCCATTGACTTTTGATCAACATATTGAAACTGTAATTGTGTTTTGGAATTTCCTGACACAGTACTATATATCTGGGGATAATCAATTTATAACGTTTAGATGTTTTGTGTAGTCACACATATATTACATGTGTTAATGTACATGTATGTATAGTGAGTCAACATTTACCTCTACAAAGATATTAATTAGTCTTCAAGCCCCATGAGTTGACATCTGTATGACTCACAAGGACACAGGGGTGCTGCCCTTGCAGGGAGGGTGCTTTCGGTGTGTGGGGGCTGTCAGGCCCTGTCGGGCCCCCCGATGGTGCCCGCCTCCTCTTCTTCTCTCATAAGTTCGCGCTACAGTTCAGGTATGATTCTAACCCAGACCTGATCAAAACAAACCCACAGTTCCCTGAAACATAAATGACCTTTTTAAAATTGCAGGGCCACGGAGCACCTCTCTGCACATGGCCCGGACACCTCCATCCATTAACTCCTGCCCGAGCGACGTGCTTCAGAGGTCGTTGCCCGCCCCCCTCCCCGCCCCGTCCTGTGCCAGGCACTGTGCGACAGCGCTGGGAATACCAAAGTGAGGAGAGGCCCCAGCCCTGCTCCCAAGGCTCTGAGAGCCTGAGACTGGCATGCGAACATTCTCCACGCTGTGGGGGAAGGGCTCTAGTTGAGGGGCACCTACGCCCAAGATCTGGGATACTGAATCCCCACTCCAGATTCTGCCGGGGTGAGAGTGGGAAGGGTCCGGTTTCACTCCTTGCCCCACTGACATAAAATGCCCTGAAAATTGAAGTCCTGGACAGAGGTGGTATTTATACAGTGTGGTTCTACCCCTAAGAGCTGTCGAGGACCTTGCAGCCTGTGCATCTGGGCCAGGCTCTCAGGACCCCCTTGAACAGCTGTGTGTTTGCAGGCTTCCCCTTAGTTTCTCTGTAGAAGCAACTGTGGGAAGCTGGGCCATGGCGTTCCGAAGTGGAGCTGTGGGGACAAGGCTTTGGGGCTGTCTGAGCCTGATTTACATCTCAGCCTCTGCCTTAGCGCTCTCTTCTCCCCACTGCAGGGAGCGTGGAGGATTCAAGGGAATCCCTACCTCATAACAGGGAGTTGGAAGGCAGAGAATTTCCTGCTTCAAGAGTGGGGTACAGCCTTGAGGGCCTGGGCACGACAGGCTGGGCCCCGGGTATTTCAGGACCCAGGTAAGCGCTCTCCCTCCGGCGTCAGCCTCGGGGCAGGAGCTGTTCCCAGTTTACAACCCCGCCCTCCTGTACCAGCCCTTGCAGCAGCCATTCGTCATCTTCGCAGAGCTTTGCAACTTTATGCCTGTGCATAAAAACTGGAGGGGCTTGTCCCAGAGTCTGCCGCTGCCGCTGCTGCCATTAGAGCGGTTTTAATTAGCTGCAGGATTTTAATGATCTGAAATCAAGAAGAACCCCATCTCAGAAGTAAAGCAGGAGCCGCACACACGGAAGAACTTGTCTGACAAAACAGATGGAGGTGGTGTTCTCTGGGGACTGGGCTGTGTGCTCCGTTTCAGCGAGGAGCAAATGAGCTCCGAGGCCAGGAGGCTGAGGAGGGAAGTGGAGGTCAGCTCCAGCGCCGCCCCAGCGGGGGCAGAGCCCAGGTTGGTCCCTCTGCTGCCAGGGCTAATGCTCGGTGCCGGATTCAAGGTGACGGCAGTGCCTGGCTCCATTCTCCTCAAGTTGCCATAGCAGCCTCTCTCTCTCAATGAGCAGCTTCTCCTGGAGCCCTCAGCCGGGAGGGAGGGACGTCATTGTTCGCTCCTGCCCGTTTGAGGAGGAGACTGACTGGACAGAGAACTTTCCCAGCCTGGGGTCTGCACACCAAGTGGGTGTACCCATGAGCACATGCCTGGACGTCCCCTGCTGCCTCCACTGGGGTGTGGGGTGGGTCCCCACAGCCAGAAGGGGTCCTCTGGGTGACTGGGGAAGCATCCAGGCCTGGGAGCAGCCGCAGCCAAGCGTGTCCTTGGAGCCGTCCGTCCGTCCGCCTGCCGACCCGTCGCCACTGGAGGTGCGTGTGTTTTGGCTGAATTCCCAAGTCCTTGCTTGTGCCCTGAAGTGAATTTTCCGAAGAGACAAATTTTAAAATCAGATCAATAAGGAAATGGGAGGAATCCTTGGCCCTGCCTTGTGTCCCAGGAGGTGTTTACAAGATTAATTGGATTTTTTTTCTTACAGTAAAAATTGGTGACGCCATTCAGGTCTCAGGGAGAGAAGCCGCTAGGAGGACTAGGAATTGTGATGAGGGCAGGACCTTCTGGAAACTCAATGGGCTGTTTATTTTTCTTGCCTTACCCCTCCCCACTCTGCCCCAGCTCTGTGAGGTTTCTTATCTGTTGGTCTTGGAAGGGAGGCAGGGAGGTAGAGGAGAGTGTTCTGTTTGTTGTTGGAATAGAGGGCGATGCAGTGTGCGGTGAGGGTGCAACAGTCCCAGGTGGGAGCAGAGGCCTATGAATGAGTTTATGGGACCCTGGGCAGCCCAGGCCTGCCCGTGACAGTTCCCAGCATCCACAGCCCAGGCAGCAGCTCGACTCCCAGGAGAAGGAGACAAACAGCCCTTGGACCAGCCTGTCCCTGTTGCCTTGAAAATAGCCTGTGACTTTGAAAACAAGGACCCTCAGGGGAACAATAGGAGATCAGTTGCGCACTCTCTGGAGTGTCTGGTGGTGTGTTGATAATCTCCCACCTAAATCCTCCCCCCTTTAAAGCAAGGAGGTTCTTATAGATTCTGTGCTGTTGGCCACCTCCTGGGGGACTGAGACCCAGCCCAACTGAGAACCAGGTACCCAGAAGGAGATGCATGCTAACCTTTTGATTCCTGTTTGCTGCGGAGCAGGGAGTTAGCTGGCTAGATGGTCTCCAGTGAGAGCGAACACTGACAGTAGGGTCTGCTGCCCAGGGGCAGGGCAGGGGAAGCCACGCACGGCCTCAGCTCCCCCCGCAAGGGCACACAGAAGGTGCTTGTGTCCTCTTGGGTACCCGCAAAGGGAAGGGTCTCTGAAAAGGGAAGCTTGCATGGTTGATGCTCTTGCCACGGTGAAGGTGTGGGTCCTGAGGCTGCATTCTCTTCTCCCCCAGATTTGAGGGCTGGGACGTGGTCCTTATCCTGGCTCCCAGGCCCACAGGCTGCCAGAGCCTAGCTCCATGTGGTGGGTCAGTTTGAGCAAGTTCAGAAATGAGTGAAGTCAGGCTATGGCTGCAGGACGGGGGCAGCTGGACGGTGACGGCGTGCGGATTGCAGGGGAAAGGGGACTGACCAGCTCTTCCGCAGGCACTTCTGCCGCGCCAGGTAGTACACAAACAACACGATAATGATGGCATGGGCATATCAGTCCCCTTTTTACATCAAACAGAAGGTTTGGGCTGAGGTTGGGTGGCACTTTATCAGCTGTTTTACCAGGCATTTTTAGCCATAAAACTTGCCATCCTTTTTTCCCTTTTTTCTCTCCCTTTCCCTCCTTCATGAAATGGCCTGACGTCGGAGGTCATCTGAGATCAGATTGGCCTCCTGGCCTCGGGTCGGACTCGGGAGGCCCATGTAGCTGTAGAGCATGTACCAGCCCCATGGCCAGCATGGTCAGGGCTCCGTGGCAGTTCCTTGTAGCTGGGGTCTTGCTGGGGACCATCAGTGGTGCGGGTGTCCAGGTGCTCACCAGTGTGCATGCAGGCATGTGTGTACATCCGTGTTAGTGCATGTGTCCTGTCCCCACTGCATCGGCCTGCGTAACGTCATTCCCCTCTTTCAACTCTGGGAATCCCAAGGGGTTAAGCCAACTCCTGGGGTGGGGGCAGCATGAGGACGGGAGAGAATAGCTCCACCTCCCAGATCAGCGGCTCGCACTTCCCTTGGAACTCGGGGCTGGCCCCGGTGCGCCCTGCGTGCAGTGCCTGGGAGACCGCAAGGCATCGAGCATGCTGTGGGCGGCACTGACCTTGTCCTTCAACACAGCCTGGGGCCTGCACTGGCCCCCAGGAGAGTCCCATCCGGGGCAGCCATGGAGGGGGAGGCCACGGCTCTACATGAAGGGCTTTGGGGTCTGAGCCATTGGGGACAGGGACACGTGGCTGCAAGCCCAGGGCAGGGTGTTCCCGGTGATGGCAGGGAGCAGCGGTGTTTTTCTGAGGTGGGGGCCATGCAGTGAGGTTGGGGCCAGCCTGAAACCCCAGGGCCAGCTACAGAACAAAGCTGAGCCTGGCTCAGCACTGCCTGCCAAACATAAAAGCTGGGAGGTCGTGGGAACCACCTGCTCGGCACAGCCCAGAGCGCCCGCGTTCAGGCGCGCTCCTGGTGCGTAGAGGCCTGGGGCAGGTTAATTAAAGTTAACTGAGTGAAAAAATAATTACAGAGACTGCAGAGGGGAGAAACCCAAACCTGCAATTTACTACTCCTCAGCCCCAGAGCTTTCCTGAGAACAGTCCGGTCCTTGGGATTTTTGGTCTGGGCAGGGGAGGGAGGGCTTCTCAATATCATTTCCTGCCTCATGCCCCACAGGCTGGACTCAGAGGGACAATAGCTGGATTCCTGCCCTAGGGCTTGGGTGCCAGGTCAGGAACTGGTTCCCTGCACTTGAGGAGACCCCAAGCAGAGAAACATCCTTGTGACAAGCAGCACGTCTGGTCCGGGGCCCAGCCACCCACTCTCCTGTGGTCTCAGAGGCTTCTGGGAGCTACCCACCTGGCTCAGCTCCCGTGGGCTCTGTCCTGTTCCAGGATGTGAAAAGCCAGGGCTCCTTGGGTGGAAAGAGGGTGATATGTGCCCTGACTGGTGTGGCTTAATGGGTTGGGTGTCGTCCTACAAACTGAAGGGTCACTGGTTCAATTCCCAGTCGGGGCACGTGCCTAGGGTCCGGGCTGGGTCCCCAGTTGGGGCTGTGCATGAGCAACCGATCGATGTCTCTCACACGTCAATGTGTCTCTCCCTCTCTTTATCCCTACCTTCCCCTCTCTCTAAAAATAAATGAATAAAATCTAAGAAAGAAAGAAAGAGAGAGAGAGAGAAAGAAAGAAAGAGACAGAGATGCCTCTGGGCCTGGGCTGGTGAGAACTGGAGAAAGGGTAACAGAGTGACTCTTTTTCAAAGGGGAGGTCCTGGGACACCTGCCCATCTGGCACGGCCTCCTGGGCAGGTTCATACCCTCCCCTCAGGCAGATGGCCTTCGGTTGTCCCATTTTGACCCTCAGCCTGGCCCAGCTGGAGTCGCAGGTTGATGCTGGGGTATTGGGGATCCTTCCCCTTCAGGAGGAACCAAGGCGAGGGGCCAATTGCCTGCAAGCACTGGGCCTGCAGTGGCCCATCTGTAGGAGCGTGGGGGCTGTTGGCACCAGCCTCTGAGGCTGGCCACAGTCAGACTTGGGTCTGGTTGCCCCACTTCAGCCTCAAACCTGAGGGTCTCAAGACTGGGGACAACCACGACTGGCCAGAGCTTCAGCTCCCACCAGTGTGACCATATCCACAATCCCACCAGTCCATCCATCTGCCTCTCAGGGGGGGACAGCTCTGGCTGGTGTGAGTGAATGGCTGGGTGGGTCAGTCTGTCCCTGACATCCTCTGAGCCTGGGAGGCTCCTTTGCAAAGCTTCCTGCTCTGTGGACACCCTTGTCCTGAGCATCTCACAAAGACGGGCCAGGGCAGAGGAAGATCCGAGCACTTCTCTGTCCACTGGGCCAGTTGCAAGGGAAAAGGACCTGGATTCCTGCCTGCACCTAGAGCCCGCCATGGGGCTCATGCGCACTCATTTAGAGGCTCGGAGCCTGGACAGTGCAGGCGGGAGGCCACTCTCCCTGGCTCTGGGTTTCAGGGCCTTACTCTGGGCTCCCTCAGGCAGAGGCCAGGGTGTGCCTCTCTCCTTGGTTTTCCCGGGGGTCCTGAGAAAGGAGACCTTGAAGAAAAGCTGGCATCCCAGCCACAGGTGGTGAGTGGGCTCCCCTCAGCTTCCTTGGGCTTGAAAAGGTGGAAGGGAGACATCTGAGTAAGCCAAAGGGCTGAGGGCCCTGGGGACTGCACTTGGTCACGGGCAGCGACGGGGCCTCCGCCCGCCCCGGAGGCCCTGTGCCTCGGTGATGGACCATCTTTCTTCCCCTCTGCCCTGTAGACCGTGGCCTGATGGACACCTGGTGTAGACAATGAGGGAAGGACTCGCTTCCCACACCCAAGAGGTGACCCCGGAGCAAGGCTCGGATGACCCCACGTGCCGGAACAATGCAGCTGGCCTGCATGTTTTCATCTATCCTGCTGTTCGGAGCCGCAGGCCTCCTCCTCTTCATCAGCCTGCAGGACTCCACGGAGCTCACCCCCCGGCAGGCGCCAGGTGAGTCCTCGCATTCGGCCCTGCCGCCTGCTTGCCCTCCAAGGCTGCCCTGGTGCCAAATCTGTGCTGAGACCCCCCAGCAGGCAAAGGAGGGGGTCCTGGCCTCCTCCTGGCGGGCACCAGCCTCAGTGTGGGAACACTGTGTCTGATGTCAGACTACTAGCCTTAGGGCTACGGCCTCTGACCTCTGGCCTCTTGGCCTCTAGCCCATGCACTCCTTTTGAGGATGATGGTCAGGCTTCCCATCTCTCAGCTGGTTGTTGCCTTTGGTGAAACTCAGATTTAAAGAGGATTCGGCCACCTCTCAGGGCCTCCTCCACACGATCTGGGGGACATCAGAGGGCGAATGATTTCTCCTTGAACCCACACCCAACTGGGGAGATGACTGAATCTAGCCCCTCTGCCTGGACAGAGGGGTCAGGGGGAGCTCCTGGCTTTTTGAGAACGAGGCTGCTCCTGCTGGCGCCCCACCTGCTGCCTCCTATCCCGCCTGTCCCTGGTGACCTACTGGAGGGGCAAACCCTCCCTGACTGGCAGAAGTCTGCTGGGGATGGGGGATATGGCAGTGAGGGAAGAACAGGACAGATGGTTCTGGAGCCTTTGACAGACAGGATGTGGAGAGGGAGCTTAGGCAAGGGGCCTGCTGGTGGGACATACCTCCTGCCTCAGAAAACACAGCAGGGTGGGAGGGCGGCAGGTGCAGGGCCGGGGCTGGGGGCCGCTGTGCTTTGGAGTGAGAGGAGAGCACCGTTGCCAGGCCCAGAGCACCTGTGTCTCCTGGCAGCAGTCCCTGGGGCCTTGTTAGGGGAAGATCCATGAAGACACCCATGTGCGCTGTGCTCTAGGACGTGGACAATATGAAGGAGGCCTGGAGGCTGGGGCTCAGGCAGGGAGATCCTGCACCCTTTCTGCCAGCTGCACTTAGAACAGGAGGGCAGAACATGGCCTGGGGGCACTTGGCCCTCGGGGGCTGGGGTCACAGGGTCCTCAGGCAGGCGGCCTCCTCCCAGATCCCCTCAGCGCTGGCTGGCGCTCACTCTCAGGGTAGAATGTGGGCCTGCAGTCAATAGGTGGAAAGGCAGAAGGAGCACGAGGAGGCCAGAGTTAGGGCGCCTGGTTTGGCAGCTGCTACTAGAGGCGCTGGCAGGGGAGGCCTATGAGTTGATTCTTTCATCACAGAGAGTCAGTGAGAGGCGGCCAAGGCCGTGTGTCCTAGGAGATGGCAACGAGTCATTGGTGCTGACTCACGCGGGGCTGAACCCTCACAGATGGTGGCTGTCACAAGTGGGTCTGGCTGCTCCCCAGCAAGGACATGTGACCAAGCTGGCTGCTGCGTGGGGACTTTGCAGCTTCCTATGAGGCTAACGACTCTGTGCCAGCAGAACCGGGCCCCGCAGGGCGGCACTGTCAAGACCGAGAGTCGGCCCGCGGCTGTGTGTTACCTGTGAGCAATCGAGCTCCTGGAAAGGGGGCCTCAAGCACAACTTGGGGTAAATGGCGCCTCACACTCCTGGTGCATGCCTTTGTGTGTGTGGCGGGGGTGCACACATGGGCAGAGGGTTCTCATGGCTACTGTCCGTGTCTTGTGGGATGAGCGTGTCTGTGGTGTCCGTGTGGGGCGGCGCCATGCGCCCACCTTGGCACGCACCAGGGGCAGGTGCTATGTTGCTGGGTGGGGTTGATCTCGTGGCTGGGATTTCCAGGGTGAAGCGGTGAGCTGGGTGGATGGGGGAGGATCACAGAGGCTCAGGCTGGCAGAGTGTGACGATGGAAGGAAGCTGAAGCCAGCCTCCCCTGCAGCCTGGCAGATACAGGCGAGAAGCAACCTGGGGTTGGAGCCGCGTTCTTCAGGCTGTAAATGGAGTTCGACCACCCTCGCCACACACCGGGTGATGGGCAACCTTGACACTTCGCGTAAATCACATCAAACACAGTCATAAAACTTTAAATAATGCTTACGTTACTTTCCCTGAGCAAAGTGTTCCTGACACAGGCTGTTTGTGTTGATTTGTTACTATTCATTTATTCTTTCCCTGTACTTCTCACAGCAGCCTAATTGTGATTCGGTACCAAGAAAGCAATATCAAAGTAATTTTCCACAACATTAGTTACAATTTTCTTCTGATCTTTCAAGTGAAACAATCCCATCCTGTTGGCTTCTCTGAGCATATAAACCTTGATTACATTTATCTGTTGGAAACCAGTGCTTACAAAGTGTATGTATCCAGTTGCAGAGGTGGGTGGCCCCAAGGGCCTCTGGGTGGATATCCACCCGTGGGAGATGCAGATGCGGAGGCTGCCCCACGGCGCCATCCGGACCAGGCAAGGTAGGGTGGGGGTGGGGGCAGGGCATCTGCAGAGGAAACTCCACGCAGGCTGCTCTGTCTTTCTCAGGGGCAGAAAGTCCCTGGGAGCGGAGTCGCTGGGACCTGCTGTTGGTGGCACTGACCAAGGTGGGAGGGGAGGGTGGACAGGTGAAGAAACGGAAACAAGCTTGAGGGCTGCTGGGAGCTCTTCGCTCCTGGTGGTCCCTCGGGGTTCGGGTGTCAGCGCTTTCTCCCTGGCAACTACTGGGTGTTAACAGCAGCTGAATTTCTCAGGGGCCAGTCAGCAATCCTCACCTAGCTCGTGCATCAGACGCAGTCTTATGGGGTTGCCAACTCTTGTAAATCAAGCTATATTTTCCAAACGTTTGCCATATTTAAATCAAATCTTTTGAAATGTGAGTCGCTGCCAGTTAACGTACCTTCATTCTAAGATTAGATTTTCTTGCGTATCAGAGAATTCACCTATCCAACTTTTTATTCTTCAATATTGCCAGGCCCTGAGGCTTCAAGAACCTCATTTCTTGACCCAGGAAACTAGACGTGCCCTTTCCCTAAGTGGGAGACTCAGAGAACATGCCAGAACTGGGTATAACACAGCCCAGCATGCGCGCCCTGGGGAGGCAGAAGTCAGGCTCCACGCCCATGGCTAGGCAAGCTGAGATTTCATGAGTTGGCTTTCTTCAGGAATGTTTCATCATGGAGAGTTGGGAACACACACAAAAGTAGGCCAGAACAGTGCGGTGAACCCCATGCACCCGGCGCCCCACCATGTGGTCAGGCGGGCCCCACCCACATCCCTGTCCACTTCCCTCCTTCTGTACGCTTGTAAGGCATATACAGATGGAATATCATTTCAGCTACAAATATTTCAATATATTTCTTAGTTTAAAAGATAAGAGCTCTTTGTTTTTAACATTCAACAATTTCTTAATATTATTAAATGTCTAAGCAGTGTTCAAATAACTTGTTGTATCACCAATATTATAAATACCTTTATTTCCAGTATGTATGTATGTATGTATGTATGTATGCATGTATGTATTCAGTACCCAGATCAGGCCCACACATTGCAGTTGGTGGGTGAGTCTTTAAATTTCTTCCATCTGTAAGATTCCATCTTTATTCCTCCCTTGCTATTTATTGGAGGAAACTAAGTGGGTCACAAGTCCTGTAGAGTTTCCCTCAGCTGGGATTTTTGCTGATTGTGTCTGCTTGGTGTAGTTCAATATTGTCTCCTGTTCTGTGTATTCCCTGTAAGTAAATTAGCATTGTCAGATACAGGCTTAGTTTTTCCTTCTTTCTTTGGCCGGAATTCCCATGCGGTACCGAGGTCTTCCTTCAGGAGGCGCACATCTGCCTGTCTCTCTTTTGCAATGTCAGTTGCCTAGATCTGTCCATTCACTGGGGCTGCACAATGCGCTGTTTAATTTTTATCATGCTTTCTTCATTCTTTTAAGTGGGATGGATTTTGTTTTAATGGGATGAAATGAGTCATTGTTAGTGATCCATGCAGCTCAAGTGACTGGTGGATTGATTGGTTTATTCATTGATACATTTTTAAAAATTGACTTTATGATACCAATTTTGTTGCTAGCACACTATAAATAGTTTGTTTCAATGTTTGGTTTTGGCGGAGTGAGTTTTCTGAGAGGGAGGCCACCCCATGCTTCAGTGACGGAACTCTGCCGGCCCGAAGTCGTGTGTAGCGGTGCAGGGGACTGGGGCTGGCGCTGGGGTGCCGAGGGGGGAAGGCAGCCATGGCGATGGCAGAGACCCCACTCAGGGGTCCCAAGTGCAGACCAGGGGGCTGGAAAGCTCAGACAATGTCTCCGTGCGCTGCCTGCGCCAGGGCATAAGGGCACCCCAGGATAATAATAATAACAACCACCAGGCATTTACTGCATGCCAGGTCTTGTGCTAAGCACTCTACATGTTTTAATGCATATAATTCTTATGAGCAATGATTATTCCTACTTGCAGATAAGGCACTAAACACTCCCTAGGGTAGACACACCAACAGCAACACGACTGACATCTGCGCATACTCCCAGGGATTCACCTCGTGACAGGTATTGTCACAAGTACACATATTTGGCATTCACGTAATGCTTTCAAAACCCCACGAGTTAAGTACTGTTACACCATTTGAAAGATGAGGCTTCTGGGGTGAAAGAGGTTAAGAGCTGCCCCCAGAACCACATGTTTTGGGCCTCGGGGCCACCTTCTGAGCTGGCTGCTGCCCACGGCACCTGCTGCCTTCCCAGCACCTGTGATGCTCCTATGGCCTGGTGTGGGGCTGTGCAGAGCCTGGGCGGAGAGAAGAGCATGGATCAAGGCTTGGAGGCCTGAGAGAAGGCGGTATGGCAAGAACTCCCAGTGGGTTCGGGGCTTGGTGTGCGACCTGTGGGTCTAGACTCATGGCTCAAGGCACAGCCAGGCTGAGGCCCAGGGAGCCCTTGGAGCGTTTGGGGAAAGCAAGCCTTGGCCGCGGGCCATAGGGAACTCAAGGGACTGGGATGGGGGCAGGGAGGGGTTGGCTTTAAGAAGCCCACTCTAGCAGTCACACGTGGTGGTGCCACAGGCAGGAGCAGGGAAGAGGACAGCCACCACAAGGAGTCCAGCCAGGAGGCGCTGAGTGAGGTCCGAAGAGACAGCAAGGCCTGGGGTGGGAGGGGACGGCGTGGGGTGGAGTCAGGGGTCAGGTTCAGAGTTGGACCGTGTGGGTGGGAGGATGAAGAAGGTGAGGAGGGCAGCCGTCTCGGTTCAGGGAGACTTCCGCGTGGGGTTTCTGGCTCTGGAAGATGGGGGTTGGGGTCCCTCACTGAGGCGGACACTGGACGGGATGTGGTCTGGGGGAGGGGGCTGGAGACCACGCGTCTGTTTTAAGCAGATGGCATCTGACATGCTTGGCATGGTGCATGGAGCTGCCATGTAACCTCTCACCCAGGGCTCCAGCCCCACAGACCTCAGCGCCAGGCGAGAGAAGCGGGAAGCCCGCCTTGCCTCCACCCGCATCTTCATTCTCAGGCCGTACACCCAGTCCTTCCCTCTCACACATCGAAGGGCAGAGTCCTGGCGGGAGGAGTCAGGAGGGCTCCCTGGAAGAGGGGACTTGTGAGTTTCTTATTTGCCTTCTCTACCTCACAAGAGGTGACCAGGCACTGACCTCCAGCAGAAGCAGCGCAGTGGGCTTGGATGAGACTCTGGAGTCTGGGGTTTCTCCCCAGAGCACACTCTGCTCAGGGTCTTGCCCAGCAGCTCATAGCTAGAAATCTACAGAGCCAGCATTCCAATGCCCACAGGCCTGGCCAGCTCCGGGGGCCTGCTCTGGTCCCCTAGAGGAGGAAGGCCCTGCCTCTTGGTGCCACAGTGACCAGAGACACACAGCCCTGCCTGAGCCCGTGATGAGGGCTACACTGCAATGTCAGAGGGTTTGTCTTGTTCCTACAACAACCAGTTTTGTCCAGGTGTATCCCGTTGGAGCTCTGAGAGCAGACCTCTAGGCCAAAAGCCCTGGGCGGGCCAGGCCACAGGTGGAACTGCTCTGAGACTCTCGTGGCTCTAACATTGCCCGTGTGAGACTGATGGAGAAAATGAAAGTGTGGTGGCCGTCCCTCCTTGGCCCTGTCCAGGGAGGGGCGGCCTGCTGGGCCAGGGTGTCCTACTGCTCCGGGCCAGGCGAGCCAGCCCCTCCAGTTTCCGTGCAGCCATCTGCTTTCCCTGGACGAGAAGATTTTATTGGAATCCTCTCGAGTCTGTTTCCTGAAACCATTCTCTAACGGCATTGCAGAACATCATATATATTTCCTACAAACCTTGCGAGGCTGACACATCCTTGTTGTGACTGTTAATATCAGAAGTGACATGTAATTGCAGTGATCCATCCTGTTAAGTAGCTGGCAATCTATCATTGCAAAATCAGCAGGGCTGGGACTCTCGGAATCCGGTGTTTCTAAACAATGCACCTGCAGCCTGTCCCAGCTCTTACCTCACCCAGAGTGCCGCTGGGCTCACGAGGGCCTCCCCGCCCTTCCCCGCTCGCCTGTTTGCGACCACAGCAAAGAAAAGTGTACTTTGGGAAAAGCCACCCACTGACTTTCATTCTCTGGAGGGCCTTCTTCTCATCACAGCATGCGCCAGGCTCTCAAAATCGGGGCTGTGGGTTGGGGTGCTTGTACCAGTGGCCCTTTGGCTTCCTGCCCCCCTCTTCCTTGTAAACTCCACAATAGCTTCATAGGGGTTCATCCTGGTGCCAGGGAGTGGTCAGTGAGCTGGAGCCCTGGTGGGCTCCGTGTGGACAACGTGAGGGCTGGCGATGGAGAGAGGACCGGGGCTGGCCAGAGCCCAGGCGCGTGGACGGCCAAGCCCACCTCGATGGGTGTGGGTGCCTTGGGGCAGGACCGGCACGTCTGGGGCACCACTCACACTGTGTTCTGTGCTGATTGCAGGGTGGTGTTGACTTAAACTGCACTGTGAATGCTGTTCCCCAGAACTGCGCAGAGGGCAGCACTGATGCAGGGGCAGAAATGGGCCCCCCATGTGGCAACTGGCCAGCGAGGGCCAAAAAGGGGGGTGGCGTCAGGTAGGCAGCCCTCAGCTGTGGGCACCCGGAGCTCAGTGGGTTTGGGGGGTCCCTGGGGATGCTGGCTTTGGGGCCTTCTCTGCTTATATTTTTGGGGACAGGGCTTCATGAAGGATCTTCACCACTGCCTTCCCTGGGAGGCCCTGACCTGAGGACGCCCAGCGTGGGCCCCGCCTCTGCAGTGGGAGTTGGTCTGCCTCAACCGTCCCCCACCTGAGGCTGGGCCCTTCCGAGTGGCTTGCCTGCCCTAGCTCCCGGCATCTGCTCCACTGATGTGGCCTCAGTTTCCTGGGTTCCTCCCCCCTGCAGGTGGGGGGAACACTTCCCTCCTCCCTGCAAGACACCCTGGGGTCTCCAGCCAGAGCCTCTCTTTCCTTTGGTACATTAAAATATGCTAAATGAAAAATAATGAGCATGTAGGAACTAATAACAGGAATCACCTAATTAAATTAGGAAACAGACATCATATTGCTGTAATCTGAAAATTCATATTAATAGAAAATGGTCCCAGAATTGTTATGCTAAAGGTTCCTAGGGGTGGGGAAATTAAAAAGGAGAGCAGAACGGAATATTGGGACAATCGTATCCAATAAGAGCAAGACTCATGTTTTAAAGGAATTAAAGTAAAATGCTAAAAATAGAAGGCAGGATCATTGTGTAGTTCTAATGAAGTCATGGACAAAAATGGCTTTGAAAGCCACAGAGCTCCCCACTCATGCATGATGATAATTTTGAAAACAAGACAATGTAATTAGCTTCAGTGTGCCTGAAACATAGTGCCAGTTACAGTTTCTCGGCGCCTGGCACTGTCCCGGTGCCTGCACTTCCTCTTCCTTCCCTTTGTGAGGGCGGCGTGTTGCTCTCAACTTAGACTCTGAGAGGTAAGTCAGACGCCCCACGTCCTGCCGTGAGAGTGGCCCAAGGCAGGATTTGGACCCAGATTTGCCTGATAGCAAAGCCTTTGCTTGGTCCGCTCTGCCCTCACCTGTTGCTACTAGTTAATGTCACAGTCTGCATTTCTTGTGTATTCTGTGTTTCTGCCATTTCTTCAAAGGGCACTTCTTGCCGACACTCAGCAGATTTTGGCAGCAGCCTGTCTCCCTGACCCCAGCCCCAAGGCTCCTCTGGTGTCTTGGTTAACAAAGGGCACACCGAGACACCTTCTGAAATTACAGTCCAACTGGAAAACTGGGTCTCCCATTGTGCCCGGGCCTGAGTGGGGGCCAAGGAGGGCTGGCGGTTCCGACACTTGCTCCAGCTCCCGGAAGACCCAGTTTCAGGTGGTGTCTCCACAGCAGTTAATTATTCCCCCAGGCCCTCTATTCAAGGGGTGAATTGGGCTCTGTTCACCTGCGACATGAGTCATGACTCAGAGAGCCCAGAGCGGAGCTCAGGTGTGGGCTGACCCCTTTCCCACTCACTGGGCCCAGGGTAAATTGGAGGGACCCAGGGAAGAGAAGGAGGGGGCCAAGATCTGTGTGTGAGATGCCCCAGAATTACATCTGGTCCGGGACGCAGTGACTGCAGCTGGGCAGGCGCTGAGCCCAGTGTTGGGGTGGTGCTGGGGAGGCGTTCCAGACGGGGCTGAACTTTCTCTCCCTCCACCTGCGCCCCACACCTTCCCCACCTTTCTCCCCATTCACCGCAGAGGCATCTTCAGTGGGAGTCGCCTGCCACCACAGCCGAGTCCCCTCTCAGCCCAGGAGATCTGCCAGGAAGAGCAGAAGGGCAGGACAAGACTGCAGCGCAGGGGGGCACAGGGTTTGGAGGGCTGGCCCCTTCTCCCTGGCTTGCCTCCCTTCTCAGCCCTCCTCGGCCTGTGGTCTCAAGGCTGTGAGAGGGGTGAGCTCAGGACACACAGTGAATCAGAGGACCCCGCTCAATGCCAGCATGGGGAGGGACTGCTGGAGCCCTAACACACGCTTCTAGGCCCCACCAACCTTCCCGACATGGCTAACATTAGCCGTGGAGAAAGGGTTCTGTGCCAGAACAGGGTCCAAGGGCAGGGCCGTTGCTATGGTTGCTGTCCTTCTCCATGGCCACTGGTTTTTTAAACCCTGACAAGGTCATGGTGGGAGTTATGACAATGGAGGCACTGAAGGGCTACTCTGGAGGCTGGTGCGCAACCACGGGGCAGTGGGCCCTTCAGCGCGCCCTGGGTGTGGGCGGCAGCCCTCACGCCTCAACTGCCAGCCTCTCCTGTTTATGGTGACACCTTTCATGTGGCTTTAGGGTCAGTGTGGGCATTCTCCTTCCCAAAATACTTGCAGGAAGTTGGAAGCTCAGGCAGAGCCTACCTAAGCCAGAAGTGCATAATTATGTATCTGCAGACATTTTCATTATAAATCTTCTTTCCCCAGATTTGTGGCTCTGCAGAATTAATTTGAATCATAGTGGAACTCAATGGACAATTCTTCCATTCAAAATTTTTACTTAGGTGGAAAAAACAACTGAACTTACATGGGTCCCATTGCCCCCAACAGCCTCTGCCTGGGGGACCCAGCACAGCTCGCTGGCTCCTGACAGGGCAGGGAGCACCTGGGGCCCTTCCCGTTCTCACAGTCTGGGCCCAGGCAGGGAGCTGGGGGCTGCCTCTCACTGAGCCTTAAGGCCTGGCCATGCCATTTTCTAGCCCCCAGAAGTCCCGAAGAGCACCCATAGCGTAGACTGGTCCCCATCCAAGCTCTGCCTTCTCTCCAGTTTGGTTTGTCCCCAAAGCAAGTCAACGGTCTGTCTAGTCCCTGGCCAGTAGTTCTCAGCCCAGGTGGTTCCCAGCCTGGACTGGACTAAACGCCTTGCCACATTTTGGTTGTGTGTTCAAATGTGCTTTGTTCTGTGAAAGGCAGCCGGAAAGGAGCCTGGGACTCCCCTCCCCCTCCCCCCAAAACTACCATTTGTGAATACATTCAGCCTTTGCCCTCCGAGTCTGGACCAGCTCTGGAGGGAGGGTGATAGGGAAAAGGAAGGGATGATGAGGGGGATATCAGTGAAAACAGTGTGGGGTCTTTAGTCCATCAGAAAATGTACGCTAAGCAGGATGGGGGAGGGGAAATGGACAGACAGCTCCCTCCAAGAGTTCTGAGTGGGTTGCAGGCCCAAGGTGGCCAGACCCTCCTTTTTATTTTTTTTCAAAGAAACTAGGAATCTATAACACATATTTCTGTGAATTCTTCTGATTTTTAAGTGACAGTTCTAATTTTAGAAGGTGTTTTCAAAGTCCAACAATAAGCCATCTTGGCACCTGCTGTTGGTCGGCTGGAAGGAGAGGGTCTGTCCAATATCCCAACCTCCCTCAGGCTGAGGCCTGCCCCCTCCTCCTCTCCCTGTGCATCTCTCCCCTCCCCCCAGAGAGGGTGGGGCCCCCTGGCAGGTACTCAGATCAAGCCAGACCCCAAGGGATCATGGGCAGAGCTTCTCCAGAAGCCTGCTGACCATCATTGTTTCCTGGGACCCCGAGGGGCCTCTGTGTGGCTCAGAGGTTCAAGAGCCCTGCCAGACACCTGCTCACCAATCAGGCGTGAGACCTGGGGGCCTAGAAAGTGACTGGTCAGGAGAGGTGTGGGGGAGGGACGAGGGCCAGGTGGGGGCCTGGGTAGGGCACACAGTGAAAACTTCCCTTCGTTTACGCACAGTTAATCATATGTAAATATTTGCACCGGAGAGCAAGCTATTGTTTCTGTGAAAAAAAGGACAATCATTTCTGGTTCTGGACAAACCCCCCTACAAAGCTGGGCCCTTCACCAAGGAGCCGGGGGTAGGCTGTGGAGTGTGCTTGGGTTTCTCTGGAAATCCTGTTTTCCACAGTGATGGGATATGCTACACTGGCCTTCTTCCTTCCCCAGCTAGGACACTGTCTGTGGCAGTCAGACCTGTCAAGGGTCTCCTGGGAGAGGGGCCAGGCCCGGCCTGGCAAGGGACACTTTTCAGACAATCCCTTCCCTGTTGCCTCTACTTCAGCAGGGGCCAGGCCACCCGGGAGGTGAGCGAAACCGGGGCTCCTGACAGCAGCTGGGAGGCGGCCCCTGGGGGCGTGGTCTGACTGTGGTGATGCAATGAGTGCTGAGTGCCTACTGTGCGCCCGGCGTTGCACTTTCTGTGCCTTACACATGTTCTCCCACTGAAGCCTCACAGCGCCCTGTCTCCATTTTACAGATAGGAAAACTGAGGCACAAAGAGACAAGTCACTTGCCAAAGATCACACAGCCAGGAAGTGTCAGTGCCTAAACTAGAACCCTCTGTGTGTCTTCAGATCCCAGACACACAGCGACTTACTGGTGACTCTGACAGTCGCTCAGAGCTGTAAAAACACCCACTGTGAGAGACACATGGTGTGGGAGGGCCAGCCTGGCGCCTGCACGGCTGGCCACGCGGGTGTCTGGGGTGTGCTTCATTCCCGTGCATTGCAGACATGTTCTTATCTGTGCACACATGTGTGCTGGTGAAGGGATGGGGACCTCTGGGAATGTGCATGCTTATCTGGCTCTCATTCACAATCGTGTGTGCACAACCATGAGGTGTGTGTGTGCTTCGGGCTTAAGGCTCCTGTGGAAAGTGCTTCCCACCAAAGTCTGGGGCTGGCTGCTCTGCGTGCACACGGACATCTTAACCTGCAATGAGCAGGTGTGGGACACGGCCATGCCCCAGGCTGAGGCACGTGACTTCGGTGCTGCACGGGCACAGAAGTGAGTGAGGAATTGCCACTTAAGCACGAAGTCGGCAAAACCAGTTATTGTAACCCCCTGCCTGAGACCTGAGCAAACCAAATAATGAAACTATATTCGTAATATTTCAGGTCAAGTGATTGCTGCTCGAATTAGTTCCTTCCCACAACCCAGCCAGAAGTAGCAGCAGTAATTAAAGGATTTTCTGGGCTTAAACCAAGTCTGCTCACCAAGCAGGTAGAATATGGGCTTGCAAAATGTGTGTGGACCTGTCCCTTTCTGGGGACTGGGAGGGACAGTCAGTGAGAGCAGGAAGGCCACAGGACAGGAGGAGGCCGGCCCTACCTGCTGTGGCGCTGTCCCGCCTGCCCTCACTTATTCAGAGACAGGGACCCCGAGGTCCCATTCTAATGGAACTCACAGTGACCCAGGTGACGGGGGACTGCGGGTGTCCACCCTCACTCCTGCCCAAGCAGGCATTGCAGCGCTGCTCCCAGGAGCCCTTGATGTCGCAGCTTCCTCCTCCCATTCTGCAGCTGCAAGTTAGGGTCTGAGGCCAAGGACATGCTGGCACTTCCCGCCGATCAGAGAACGAGAAAGGAAGGGCACCAGCATGGCCTGTCCATTCCGGTGTCCCAGAGAGAGTGAGGCAGCCAGGCCCAACAGCAGGAGTCCCACCCAAGCTGGGACATCGCTCCACCAAGCCTGTGTTTCCCTTCTTCCATTGGCTTCACTGAGGGGAACACATGGCCTTCTTGGAGAGCAGGAAACACCAGAATCTCACGAAAGTGAATACCAACAATGTGGCCAGCCTCGGCAATGTGGGCTGACTGAGCTGCTGTGCCCACGTGCCCTGGGTAAAAGGGAACCTAAAACTTTTTAAAAATTCAGGAAGGAGAAATCCCAGGAGCCAGAAAAAGACGGAGGATGAGAGGGAAGCGGTGAACTCCAGGGATGCCTGCCACGGGGCCCGGGACGGGGGCCTTTTAAATAAAGCTTTATTCCGGTAAAATTTATGTGCCGTACATGCATCTGTTTTACATGTACATTTCAGTGATTTTGAGTAAACTTACAGAGCTGTGCAACCATCACTACCATCCAATTTTAGGATGTTTTCACTGCCCCCCAACCCCCCATGCCCCTTGGCAGTCAGTCACTCGCAGGCAACCTCTACCTATTTTCTGTCTCTATTGATTTGGTTTTTTCTGAACATTTCACATAAATGTTATCATGCAATATTTAGCTCAGCATAATGTTTTGAAATTTGTCATGTTGTAGCTTGTATTAGTAGTTTACCCCTCTTTATTGCCAAGTAGTATTCCATTACGTGGAATTTCAGTTTATTCACTCACTAGTTGATGGTCATATGGGTTGTTTATACTTTTTTGGCTGTTATGACTAATACTGCTGTTAAAATTCACATGCAAGTCTTTGTGTGAACATATGTTTTCATTTTTCCTGGGTAAATATTTAGGTCATATAGTAAATTTATGTTGACTTTTTAAAGAAACTGGCAAACTGTTGCCAAAATGACTGCACTGTTAACAATCGCACCAATAACATACGAGGGCTCCAATGTCTCCACATTCTCATCAACACTTGTTACTGGCTGTCTTTTTAATTATAGCCATTCTAGTGGGTGTGAAGTTGTGGTTTTAATTTGCATCTCTCTAATGACTAATGATATTGAGCATATTTTCATGTGCTTGTTAGCCATTCAAATATCTTTTTTAGTGAAATATTCTATTCAAATATTTTGCCCATCTTTTAAATTGTTACTTGTCTTTTTATTGAGTTGTTATTCTTTATTTCCTAGATACAAGTACTTATTAGATTTATAAATAATTTCTCCCATCTGTGGTTTGTTTTTCATTTTCTTTTTCTTTTTGTTTTTTTTGGGGGGGGTTTGTTACATAAATTAACCCATTTATTATCGACTAGCAATGCTTCAAATTGTGGAGCTTCTGCTGGTCTTTCCAGTCCTTCAGTCTTCTGATGGCAGACTTGACTGCGACAGCGGAAGTGGTGTTGTAGGTCCAGGCACCACCAGCGACCGTTTTCATGCAGGAGCCACAGTGCCAGATCCCCACTGCTCGTCCTTCATCTTGGTTTTGCCACAGACGGAGCAAGCGTGTTGGGCGTGCTGGCCGATCTCAATTTTCTTCACCATTTTCCTGAGGAAGGCACCGTAACGGGTGCCGTATTCATCAACAATTCTCAATTTCTTGGTGCATTTAGCCATTTTGCCACAAAGTAGGTCAGACCCCCTGTTTTTCATTTTCTTAATGGTTTCTTCAAAGCACAAAACTTTTTAAACTTGGAGAAGTACCGTTCATTAACTTTTTTCTTTTATGGGTCAATATTCTTGGTGTTGTATTTAAGAAATTTCTGCCTAACTTAAGATCATAAAGATTTTCTCCTATGTTTTTTTCTAAGTTTTTCTAGTTTTAGCTCCTACATCTTTGTGATCTATTTTGACTTAATTTTTGTCCTTTGTGTTAGATAATGGTCTACCTTCATCTTTTTGAGTGTGGATATCCAATTGTTCCAGCACCACCTACTGATGACCATCTCTCCCTGCATTGAATTGCTTTGGCACTTTGGTCAAAAATAAATTGGCCATAAATATAAGGGTTTTACTTCTGGTGTCTCAGTTATATTCCATCGATCTATATGTTGATCTTTACTCCAATAGTACAATGTCTTCATTACTATGAGTTTATAAAAAGCATCATACACCATGAAATCAGAAATTATAAGTCCTCCAGCTTAGGTCTCCTTTTTCAAGATCATCTTGGCTGTTTAGGACTTTGTAAAGCCATGTAAATTTCCATTAAATTTTAGGTTTAGTCGATGTCTGCCAACAAAAAGCCTGTTGGGATTTTCATAGGCATCGCATCAAATCCAACAATCAATTTGGGAAGAATTATTCTCTTAACAATATTGAGTGTTCCAGTCCATGAACATGGAATGCCTCTTCATTTATTTAGGTCTCCTTTAGTTCCTCATAGCGATGTTTTGTAGCTTTCAGTTTACAACTCTTACCCTTCTTTTGTTAAATTTATTCCTAAGTATGTTATTCTTTTTGATGCTTGTAAACTTTATTTCTTAGCTGTATTTCCGGATTGTTTATTGCTTCCTTATTCTAAGATTTTATTTATGTATAGAGAGAGCGGAAGGGAGGGAGAAAGAGGGAGAGAAACATTGGCTGGTTGCCTCTTGCCCTGACCAGAAATCGAACTGGTGACCTTTCACTTTGCAGTACAATGCCCAGCCAAGTGAACCACACCAGTCAGGTGGCAATTGATTTTTCTATATTGATCTTGTACCCTTCAACTTGCTGGTTAATTCTAGTAGTTCTTTTTGTGAATTCCCTAGGATTTTTAAAATACAGGGTCATGTTGTCTGCAAGTAAAGAGAGTTTTATGCCCTGACCAGTGTCACTCAGTTGGTTGAGCATCATCCCACAAAGGGATAGACCGCTGGTTTGATTCCTGTTTGGGTCACATGCCTGGGCTTTGGGCCAGTCCCACTTGAGGCACATGCAAAAGGCTAGCTGATTGATAGTTCTCTCACACATCATGTTTTTCTCCCTCTCTTTCTCCCTCCCTTTCCCCTCTCTAAAAAGAAATAAATAAAATCTTTTAAAAGAGAGAGAGAGGGTTTTACTTCCTTTCTAATCTGAATGCCATTTTTTCTTTCCTGATTGCACTGGCTCGTACAATATGGAACACAAGTGGTGAATTCTGACCTCAGTGGGGCGGCACTCCCTCTTTCACCAGTAAGTATTACTGTAGCTGTAGAAAGGTAAAGGATGGCCTGGACCAGTCTGAGAAAGTTTCCTTCTACTGCTACTTTGTGGGGGAAAAAATTGTTTTTTACCATGAATGGGTGGTGGATTTTGTCAAATGTGTATTCTACATTCACTGAGATGTATAAGTGGTTTTATCCTTTATTCTATAAATTTGGTGTATAATGTCGATATATCAATCTTGCATTCTTGAGATAAACCTCACTTGGTCTTGGTGTATGATCCTTTTTATATGTTGTGGATTCAGTTTGCTAGGATTGTGCTATGGGATATTTGGAGAGATAGCTATCAGTAGTTTTTTATTCTTAAGATGTGTTTTTCTGGCTTTGGTATCAGATTAATACAGATCTTAGAATGAGTTGGGAAGTGTGTCTCCTCCTCTCTACTTCTGGAATGGTTTGCAAAGGATTGCCATTATTTCTTCTTTAACTATTTGGTAGAATTCTACAGTGAAGACATCTGGAGCCAGATTATTTATTTATTTATTTATTCATTCATTCTTTGTGGAAAGATTTTTTGAATTACTAATTCAATTTCTTAACGTTAGGACCATTCAGATTCTCTGTTTCTTCTTGAGTTAGCTTCAGTAATTTATGTCTTCATAGGGCTTCATTCATTCCATTTAAATTGTCTCAAAATTGTCAGCATCTCATAAAGATGCTGATAGTATTCTTATACTCGTTAGTGATGTTCCCTCTTTCAGTCTTGATTTTAGTAATTTGTGTATTCTCTTTTTTCTTTAAGCCTAACTAAAAGTTGGTCAATTTTGTTGATATTGTCAAATAATTAACTTTTAGTTTCATTGCTATTGTCTTTTATTATTTTCTGTTTCATTGATTTCTACTCTAATGCTTATTATTTCCTTCTTTTGCTTGCTTTGAGGTTTTTTTTTTTAAGTTTCTTAAGGTAGAAGCTTAGGTTATTGATTTGAGATCCTTCTTTTTTAATAAGAACATTATAGCTATGAATTTCCCTTTCAAACACCGCTTTATCTGTTGTCCACTTTAGTTATCTCATTTCCCAGATCTCCCGTTAAATTTCTGTCTGGCCTGTGGGTCTACGGCTTCCCCCAATCCGTATCATGAGCTCAGGCTAGCTGAGCTTTAGAACTATGATTTCCAACCACATTCCTGGGCATGGCCTGCTCTGCCGCATTCGAACGTCACCCATCACGGAACTGGGTGAGGAGGATGGAAGCAGCCCCAGGCTAAAATGCCACAAGCTCAGTTCAGTAGATTTTCTTGGGGAAAAAAATTGCTTCTTAATATGTTGTAAACATTTAGTCAATTGTCAGAGTTCTTCAATTGCTTGCTTTTCTTTTTCTTTTCTTTTTTTTTTTGTCTATTCTGTCATTTCTTTGGGGAAAGGAATTTGCCAGATCCTCACTCAGCCATTCCTGAGGCCCTCCCTGCAGGACTGGGGTCCTGTGTCCACACAGACAGGACATGAGCTCTCTGGCCTGACCCAGGCGCTGATATCGGGGGCACCCTCCCTTTGAATATTGCCCTCAGAAGCCATCACACCTCTGCCCATTAGACCAGATTGCCTGAGACAATCCCAGTCAACACTGTGGCCTGATGTAAGTATTATCAGTGCCTCCCTCACTCTCAGAAGTGGCTTTATTTTTAAGACAAATCATTGTATAGATATACTTATATAAGAAGAAAAATTTAACCAGCAAGAATGGGGTGGAGATGGAGCTGGTCCCACCAGTATGGGCCCTCACCCTGTGGACAGCAGCCAGGCCTCAGTGATGAAGCCCTAAGCTCACAATGGGACTTCTGGCACTCACACCCCCGCCTGTACAGGAACCCCAGCCTCACCTGGCACAGGCCCCTTCATCCCTGACCCATTGCTGCATCCCTACAACCGGTGTAGTCCAGAGGTGGGTGAAGTGAGGTTCCACTTGCCACTTGCAGCTTCTTCTGGCTCACAGGCATCTGTGGAGGTGCACTGTCTTCCAGCATCCACTCTCCCAGAGGAGGAATGAGAACTGGTCTCCCCGTGGGCACCGCTGCTTGGCACACTGGGTCCACAGCAGCGGTGAGGCAGGCTCCCGCCTCAGCGGTATTTGATGTGTGGGTGGTTGTGTTGACTGACGCAGCTGCTCACATCTCTTCATTCCCCCGGGTCTCCATTAAGGCATGTAACGACCAGGCAAAGGCAGACATTTCAAGTTGTTGCTGGAGAGACTGGGACTGGGGTTTTGAACCTGTCATTCTTTTGAGCTACAGAGCCTGGCTAAGGCATGCAGGGCTGGGCGAGAGCAGCCACAGAAGTACAAGTGCAATGCCAAGGCTTCCATCTACAAGGCACAGGGAGGGGCAGCTGCTACTTAGAACAACGGTTCTCTACCTGGGCCGCTCATTGGAGTTGCCTGTGTAGGTGTGAAAAACCTGATGTCCCAGCTGCATCCCAGACCAATCAAATCCGCACCTTTAGGGGAGGGATCCAGGCAGCAGTTTTCAAGGCTTGCCAGGCGACTCCACTGTGTGAACAGCTTTGAAAACCATTGGTTCAGAATAGTGCTTCTCAGACATGAACAGAACAGTCACTCGGACCACCTGTTAAATGCAGATAATGATCCAACAGGTCTGGGTGGGATCCAAGGTTCTGCATTTCTAACAGCAAGTGTTTATATTCAGAATCATGCTACTTAGAGTGTGAGTGTGGATCACTAGCACCGGCAACATGTGGGAGCTCCCTAAAAATGCAGTCTCTCGGAACAGGCTCCAGATCTACTGGACTAGAATCTGCATTTTAACAGGTGGTTGGAATGTGATGGGAGGTTGAGAAGTGCTGATTTCGGAGACTCTCCTGGTCCGGCCTGTCTGAGAGATGGAGGGTGACATCAGGCCTCATCTGGGATCACAGGCCAAAATCTCATTATCAGAATGACAAAGCCCAGGCTTGGGTCCTTTCAGCTCTGTAGCTCTTTTATCCTCTCTCTCCTGGCCCACTCTACTCTGGCAGGTGACTCAGCTGGGCGTGGCGCTCTCTCTGTGCCCTCCCCACCCCCTGCTTCAGCTCCCTCCTTCCCCAGTCTGCCCTGGCTGGGGGTGCTGACTCCAGGGCTGCCCCACACTGCCCCAAGCCTCTGAGTTCCGCTGTGGCTATGGCACAGCCTACTGACTGCAGAGAGCTCTGTCTAACACAGCATCCACCCTCCGCCCCACCTTGAGAGACCCAGCTGACCCCTCTTCCCACGGGCCCCAACCCTAATCCCAAGATGTGTCACCTCCTACAAACTCATGGCTCTCCAGCAGCTCATCTAGGATGGTTGATCTGCTCTGCTCCATTTTCACATGCGCTCTGTTGCCCTCTGAGCTTCCCCTCTTCTCCAGCCGGTAAAGAGCTCCATCCCTGCCCTTGGACAAGTCACTCCCTCACACCCTGCACCCTGGCCCGCCCCTTCCCCACTCACCAGGGGCTGCTGTGTGGTCAAGGCCATGGGTGTGCTGTGACTGGCCTGAAGCGCCCCATCTACTGTCTGTCTGTGCCGACCTCTGCCTCCTCCCTGGTGTGATCTGAGCCCTGCGGGAGCTCGGACCCAGACCCCCATGCCCAGGGTGTGTAACTTGGGGGTCTTGGCTGGGCCACTGCAGCTTCTCCTGACAGCTGGGGTCAGGGAGGGAAAGGAGACACAGAGGGACAGTTTCTACACTGACAGTGACAGGCCTTTCAGGAGCACTGATAGGACTCTGATTCAGGAAACGGAAGACAGGACTTCCCTGGGTCTGTCAGCTCTGCATCCCGTCGCACTTCTGGTTGCCTTGGCAACGCAACAGGTTCAACTTCTTTTTTGGGCATCTGTGACTGTTCTGGCAGGAAGTGACAGGGCCCATGGAAGTGTGCAGATCTTCAGGGGGCAGGCACTCAGTGTGCTCAGGATGACGCCCGCCTCCTTGCTGGGTGAGCTGCCTCTGGTTGTCGTCCAGCTCCCTGCCTGTTCACATGAGCATGTCCAACCAGCCACCCATCCTCCATCCGTCCATCCATCCGTCCATCCATCCGTCCATCTATCTGCCCATCCATCCGCCCATCCATCTGTTTACCCAGTGAGCAGTCATTGAACACCTGCTGTGTGTCTCACCTCATGCTAGCTTGCTCAGACAGTCAGTTCCTGACTCTCTGTGTCAAACCAGAATGCCTCTGTGGGTCTTAAGGTGTCTGAGCAAGCAGAGAGGTCAGAAAGTCCATGGTGACTTTCTTTTTGAACCTGGCACATGTGTGAGCCCATTTAGAAGGTATTCTCAACTTCTCACCGCCACTCCACGGCAAGCCTGCCTACCACCTTCTACCAAACCCTTCTTATCTACCTGCAATTTGCATAAACGCAATCACCCGCCAGGTACTGCCATCCATTTTCCTTTACCTAACTCTGTGTGGGAGACCTCTTTCCAATTGATGCCCATAGAGTGTAAAAGGGGTGAGCTCCTTTTAGCAGCCTTACAGTGTTCATGTAAAAATGTACAATTTAACCAGCTCCCTACCGATTTATGTTTAAGTTGTGTGCAGTTTTTGGCTAGTTCATAGATTATTTTTGTTTCCTCTGGGGTCACTTTTTCCTACTTCTTTCGGTCTTTCTTGTGTTGAAGCCTCTCTGCACGTGCTGAGCGACCTTAAGTTATCCCTTCATAGTTGAGAGAGGGACAGCAAATATCTGATTGATGTGAACGGGGGACAACGGAACTTTATACACAAAGTGTGGTGAAGAGTCAGCGTCTTGCTGGAGTGTTCCAAGGACGAGTGTACTAGTTTGCCAGGGCTGCCACACACCAACACAGACTGGGGGCTCAAACAAGGGAAGGACAGTCCTGGGCGCTGGAAGTCCCAGACTGAGGTATTAGCAGATCTGGTTTCCCCTGAGGCTTCTCTCCTTGGCCTATAGATGGTCTTCTCCCTGTGACTTCCCGTGGTCTTTCCTCTGTGTCTGTCTGAATTTCCTCTCCATATTAGTACACCAGTCATATTACATTAGGACTCACCCTAATGACCCACTTTAACTTAATTACCTCTTTAAAGGCTCTATCTCAAGTCACATTCTGAAGTCCTGGGGGTTCGGACTAAAACGTGAATTTTGGGAGGATGCCACTCAGCCCGTAACTGAAAGACTTGCAATCTCCAGCCTTGCGGGAGGAGCGGGGGAGGAACCCCGGATACGTGCGGCTGGGCAGGGAACCTGGGGCACTGGCATCTGTCCCTCTGAAGCCTGCCAGTTAATCCTCTTATTTCAGAGCCTCTCTGCTCCCCTCCCAGCCTGAGTGCCGGGTCCTTTGTCCTTGCTCTCCCAGCAGATAGTCATCTCCCATCTCCTGCCAGGTGGGGACAGGCGAGGGGATGGACACTTCAACCTCCAGATTCAGTGAGGTGACTCCGTTCTTCACACAGGCCGCTCACCTGGGGATCTGTTACCACCCTCCACCCACTTTCTGACATCCCAAAACTTGGAATCTGTCACCTGCTGCTGTCCCCACTCCAGGTCTCTTTGTTCATAGGGAACAGAGTGTTATTCCCTGCTGTCATCACACTGGGGTGTTGAGAGGAGGATGAGATAAATGCACATGTTCAGTCCCGTGTCCTGCAGGGAGGCAGCTAGAGTGCCCAGGCCCGGCGGATCCGGTGGCAGGGGCTGCAGCCTCCTGGGCTTGGGAGGGCTGAGACCGCGGCTGCGTCTGGGGCCTTGGGGTCTGCTCTTTGAATCCAGAATCGCTGTTGCTACTCGGAGAGGAAGGGAGGCTCCCAGGTCTTGCTCTGCCTGGGGCCGGTGGGGTGGGTTCTGGACCCCAGGCTCTGGTTCCCAGGGCCTGGAACCTGCCTTGCCGGCCAGCTCCCTCTCCCCCTGGTGATGTCATAGTGTGACTCTCTAAAGCCAGAGACGAGGTGGGCGTCTGACACCTCCCAAATAATATGAGTTTTCCATACTGTTTCTGAAGCTGCTAAAATATTTTGGGATTTTGGGTTTTTTTTAACCATTTGCACTTCCCTTGCTATAAGGCAAACACCTCCTGGCGCTGGGTGCTGGGCATGGGTCAGGTGGGGGAAGCTGGGACTGGAGAAGCAGGCTCAGAGCATCTCTGGGTTTGCATTCACCGCCCCTCTGCCCCGGACACATGGGGAGGCCTCAGGGGAGACCAGGCCTGGAGGAGGGGCCCTGTGTCTGTCATCACTTCACTGCACCCAAACACACACCACACCCTACACACACACACTCTGCCAATACCACACACATGCTAAACTTGCCACATATACACATACCATGCTCAGCACACACATACGACACACTCACCACATATACATACACACACACCACACACCACACTCTATTCTATTGGCCACTGTTCACCAGCCAAAGTCACACTCAGCTGAAGCACCTCTGTCAACCTGAAGTCTACTCACTGCAGAGGGGGCAGCGCTTTTCCCCATTTTAACCAACTCCAGGGCTCCCACGGTGACCTCAGCCCCTCACAGCGATCAGAGGGAGGCAACTTCACTCCAAAGTCATGAGGACACAGAAGGCAAGGAGCTGGTGTGCAGTGCAGGAGCTTCCAGAAGGAAGGCCCTGCTTGCCTATCCTAAATGTCACCCCCTTGGTTCCTCCCTCCCTGCAGGGGTCGGCCTGGCCCGGCAGCTGGGCCAGGAGCTGAGGCGTCCCCATCAAGGATGGCCGTGCCCATCGCCATTAAAAGCGTCAGCAGCCAGCACTGTGCTCTGGCCCAGCCTGGATGCTGAGAGGAATGCTGGTCCGACCTGGCCTGAGCCAGGGTGGCCAAAGCTCGGTCTGACCAGCGATGCTTTGCCTGCCCTTGGCCTGCACCTGTCGTCACGCCCAGGCTCAAGGCCGTTTGTCCCAGATATGCCTTGTCTGTAGCAACAGGAAACCCAAAGTCCACATATCCATGAATGAAACTTTTGCAAGAAGTGATAGGGCCTGACCGGAAGGCTGATGGTCTCTTGGGACCCTTTCTTGGAGCCCCATGGCCACTCCTAGAAGCCCAGTTCAAAGGTCTCTAGAGCCAATGCTGCCTTTAGAGGTGTGCAGTTGCTTTGCCACCAGCAGAGGGCGCCCTGAGCCAGCTCACAGGGTACTAATCTGCCCTCAGTCATCTGTCCTGGTCTTCTGAGACTGGGCACCCCCCAGGACAGGGCCCAGGTCTGTTCCTGTCTCTGTTTGCCTCCAGCCGCCTTCCCACTTCCCATAAGCATAATGGATGCCAGGATTAAGGGCTGCTAGGTGCTTAATAAATGTCTGTTGAGTGGAAGGAAGGGAGGGAGGGATGGGTAGATGGTTGGATAGATGGGATAGAGGGACATATGGGTGGGTGGGTAGACAAGTGGTGAGTGAGTGGATGGATGGGTGGGTGGATGGATGACGGGTGGATGGATGGATGGATGGATGGACGGACGGACGAACAGATAGATGATGGGTGAGTAGGCAAATATACTATGAGGGGGAAGTGAGAGGGAGATCAGTAAAGGTTTATTGATAGACTAAAGCCATAGTCCCTGCCGGGGACTAAATTATGTCAGAAAACAGAGAAAAAGCTTAATAACATCTCCAAGAAAAGAGCCCGAATGCTGCTTTCTTTCTTGCTTTTTTTTTAAGCTCTCATGAACAGTGTTTCTGTTCTCTTGTCATTAGCTTTCCCTCTGTCCTCCCTGTTCCCTGGTCATATCCCTTCCCCTCCTCAGCCCGGGCTGGGCATTCATGGCTAAGAGCACAAACCTGTCAGGGGCGTAGCTGCACAGATGAGCTTTCTGAGCAGAAGCAGCTGTTTCTCCGCAGCACCCTCCCTCCCCCTGACTTGGCCCTTCCCTCCCCTGCTTCTTATGTTCTTCAGCTGGTCCTGGCTCAGGCTCTGGGGTTGCTGGTATGAGTGCACTAAGTGGATCAATAACGAGTCAGCCCTTTGCAGAGAACGAACCACATCAATCAAGTGCTGAGTGACAGCTAATCATTTTCAGCTGGTGTTCACCCTTCCAAAGATCCTCAGGCTGCGCTCTGAGGCCTGCTGGAGACCAAGAAGCAGTACCAGACTCTGCCCTTCCCCTGCAGGCTGGGAGTGCTCCCTCAGGCCATGTTTCCACGCCAAACACACATCAGTATGCGGTTTAGTGGGAACGGGTGCATGACCTGGGCTCCCGAGAACGGGTGTGCCTGTGAGTGTGAGAATAGCTGAAGGGCGAATGCCTCACTTTGGGGCATGCCTGAGGGCGCATCTGCGTGTGTGTGTGTGTGTGTGTGTGTGTGTGTGTGTGTGAGACTGTATTTGTCGGAGAATGTGCATGTCTGTTTGTGTGTGTATGACTGCATGCATGTCCGTGAATATCTCTGAGCATCCTGTGAGTATGAACACACAGGTGTTTAGGAGTACATGTCTTTGTGAACATGTGCCTCTGTGTACGTGCATGGGCCCACACGAAGGTATGTGCTGGGTGCCTGTGTTTGTTATCAGGGCGTTGCTGTACAAGCCAGAGGTCGCAGCCCCCTCGGACACTCCTGAGTTCTCTCCAGGGACGATGTGCCTGCAGGATACCTGTCCTGGGCCAGCTCGCCGTCCCTGGGCCAGTGCCTGGGAGGGAGGAGTGGTGGCTGGAGCCCTATCTTCTCCCACTGTCCCCTTCCTGAGAGAGGGTCCTGGGTGGACAGGAACGGTTCCATTTCCAGGGACAGCACCAGACGGGGCTGCTTTCAGGAGCTGTCTCGGGTCGTCAGGACCCCGCCTCTCCACTCCTCTCCTCCACTTTCCCCCATGGGCTTCGCTCCCAGGCAGCCTTCCCTCTAGGGGTGGCCTGGCATCTCCGGCCGCCCTATCAGCCCGGCTCCGTCCCCTGGCTATCCCTGAGGCAGTTCCTAGGGCCGGGGGATGAGCTGAATCCCATGTCCCTCCTCGTGTTTATGGTGTCACCTCACCCAAAGCACAGGGGCTGAGAGTGGGGAGGGGGCGAGCGGGTGCTGGTGGAAGGGGCGTGGAGAGATGGGTGGGCGGACGTAGTCTATTGCACTTTACTCCACGACGTAGGTCTCTTGTCCCAGGCACTAACTGGTACATCCTAATGGGTGCTGGGCCTGCCTCCTCAGTGTCCTTAGCCTCACCCAAGGGGCTCACAACAGTCACTATGCAGGCCCTGTGTGAGGCCAGCTGTTCTTGCTTGCTTCAGGCTTTCAATGACCCTGGTCTCTGACCACATGTGCTTGACCAGACTCCACTGGTTACCACCAGCCACCCAGGCCCTGAGCTGGTTCCTGTTCCTCAAACCCAAACCCTACCCCAGGTTCCATTGCCAGGCCTCAATGTCTCCTCCCTGGGCATGGGGCCCCTCTCCCTGTAAAGCCTCTCAGAAGAGGGGGAAGGTGCTGGGCCAGGCCCCCACGCATGGGGTCAGGTACAGTGGCGGGGCTCGCCCTCCCCAGTGGTCCTCCCACCCTAGGTAAGGACACACCCGGCCCCTCGGGGGCACAGCCAGAGGAGCCCCAATCAGCCTTGTGCAAAGTGTGGCTGCAGGGCTGCTCTGGGCAGGCACGCAGCTCTTCCAAGTCCCCATGAATAATTGAAGACACCTTAAAACGTGCTTCTGCAGTCGGGAGGATACCCCTCCCCCACTGTGTGCAGGAGCAAGCCCAGACAATGCCCCTGGGTGGGCCCCATCTGCTGGGGACAGCTCTGAGGGGTGGGGAGTGGAGGCCAGGCCCAGGCCTGCCCACCCTGGGCTTGTCCCCCTCCCGTCTCCTCCGCCCCTGTTCTACCCAGTCTCCTTCCCCACCACCCTTAGAGCCCCCAGGTCATGAAAGTCTCAGCCGGGAGGGTGTGCTGCAGACGGCTGGCAGGCACAGCAGGCTCTCCCAAGGGCTCCTGAGCCCCGTTGCAGAGGCCAGCTTTGGGTGGGGGCAGTGGTGGGGTGGGGAGGACTGACTTGGGGCCATCCCTGGCAGCCCTTCCTCTCCACAGCCACTCCAAGGAGCCCGGGGGGCAGACCACACTTGGTTAGACCCCCATGAGGGCCAGGCTGGAGCAGAGCCAGCCTGTAGCTGCTTTAAGGCAGATCCCTGGAGGAGGAACCCGGCAAGTGATGGGGAGACAGGGCAAAAGTGTTTGCCCAGAGTTCCAGGGAGCCGCTGAACTCGGCTGTGTGTGTGCACGTGCGGGCGGGACGGGCACAGGTGTCATCGTGAGGGCCACGAGTGTGCATGAGCGGTGTCACACTGTGGGTGCATTGGGAGCTGTGTGGCCGTGTATATGATTGAGGGAGCACACTGGGTCCCCAGGTCTGTGGCTTGCTCTGCGTGTTGCAGAGACCTGACTGGGGAGAAGAGGTCCTGGGCCTGGAAGGGCACCCCCTTTGGTTGCAGGCTGACCCCCGCACACTGCCCCAGGGTACCCCCAGGGTATCCTACACCTGAGCTTGTCTGAGCCTCCAACTGGCTCCTTCCAGACCCTCACTCTGGGAGCTGAGCCTCAAGTCCTAATCCTTCAAGCTTGAAATTCCTGGTAATGAAATTTGCAAAAGGTGAAAATTAAAACCAACTGCCCCAGTCTTTTGTCACTGTGCTGGCCTCGCCCCCTGCTGGGCCCTGCATGACCTCTCGGAGGCTGAACCTGCTCTTCTCTGGATAACTCTGCCCTCGCGGAGGGACCTCAGTCTCCTCCTTGGTAGAAAGGGACAACTCTTTCTCAGCCATTCTGGAGGCCACATGAACGGGAGAGAGGATTTCTCCCTCGGCTCTCCTGCCCGCCTGGGACTTCAGGGTTCCCAGGAGAGAGGCGTGAGGAGGGAAGGGTTTAGGGTGTGCAGGGAGCTGGAAGAGTTGGCCTGCGGCATTCAGCTGTGGGAGACCCTTCACCTGTGGCCTCAGCATTCCCTGTCCCTTTGTGTCCCTTCATCCAGTCACGGTAGATGCTTTGGGAGGCTCAGGTCAGAGTGGCTGGGCTCAGCTGGACTTGCTGACTCAGGACACCGAGAATGGAGCCATTTAGGGCAGCCTGGGTTTACTCTTTCCAACGGCCACGAAGGAGGGAGCCCTGGCAAGGGGGGTGGGGAGATGTGGGCCGAGGGCTGTGAGCAAAGGGAGTGGGAGGAAGTGTGACAGCAGGCCTGGCATCCGGGGCGCCATCTGCCTTGCCGCGGGGCTGCTGCTCCCACCGCCACCAGCACCCCAGCCGGGCCGCCGTCCCTGACTGCTCCTGACCTGACAGGCCCCCTCCCAACACGCAGGTGCCGGGATGATGTGCCTCGTTCAGAATCACTCAGGAGCCATTGACAGCCCCACACCCAGCTCCCCAGATGGGTCCCACAGGTCACGATCCTCTCACTACCTCCCTTCCTCCAGAACCATGTGTTTTCTTGCTCTGAGGAGGAGCCTGTGCTCCTGCCGGGGAACAGCCTGGCTCCGTGGGCATCCGCTCCTGGAAGCCTCCATCTGTAGAGCTAGGGATGGAAAGGCAGGGTCGAACCACCACCTCGTGCTGACCCAGGAGGCTGGACCAGGCTCCCATGGCTGCTGCCAGCACCACCCAAGGAGTCCCTGCCCGGTGGGGCCTGGGGCTGGGGGGCAGGACTGAGCCTGTGTATGTGGTGTGTGCGCCTAGGCTCCTGCAAGCCTGTGGATGTGTCCCTCCTCACACATGAGTGTCTGTGCACATGTGTGTCCCACATAGGCCTGAGTGGGCCTCGGGAGAGCCGGGCCTCTGTGGCTGGCGGGTCCCCTGCTCCCAGCGGAGGCGCGGTGCTGGGGCTGGGGCTGCTGCTGGCTGGGGCTGGCTTCTTTATTAATCCATTTTGTGAGACGACTCAGGAGTTCATGTTGTGAATCTGGCCATTTGCTCCTGTTTCCTCTGTGCCCCCCGGGAGGAGGAACACATGTTAAATATTTGCGGTTTTGCTGTGTTAGGTTTTAAAGTTCAGCAGTAATTACCGTGACCAGGTGCCAAGTGCAGCTGCTCCCTGGGGAAGCCTCCCTGTGCAGCAGGCTGGTGGCTGCATTCCAGACCAGCGGGCGTGTGCTGTTTGCACAAACCCGTGTGCCTTCCCTTCCGGAGTCCCTCTCTCCTGGGCCCCTGCTGCCCAGCTGAGCCAGGAACCCAGCCAGGCTACACCCCCTAGGGATGGGGTGCCATGGATGCCCTGCAGGGGTGCTCTCCGCAGAGGGCCTTGGGCGGGGCTGTGGCAGACGACGCTGACATGGACCTGCTGTGAGCAGAGACTGGGAGCTCTAGCAGGCACCTTAGCCCCATGGCAGGCTCACAGCCACACCTGTGGCAGTCCACACAGATTCTGGCCTCACATGCAGGACTGTCTTTATTTCCAGAATAGACTCTAATCCTTTTCTAGACCTCCAGCCTGCCTTGTATCAGATGACTTCACTAATCTCTCAGGTAAAGTCGGTCCAACCCATGATTTCCTGGAGAAATTCAGGATAATTGACACACTCCCATGAAGCCCGGCACTCTCTCCAGGCTCAGGCATGGCTGAGGGGTGGCCTCCCTGTTCTCGATCTGGTTGCAGGGGGTGCTGCTTTGGGGAGGTTCCTGTGGAAGTGTGGAGCCCTTGGGCTTTCCAGGTAACACCTGCTTCTCCCCTTGGTGTTTCCCAGGATTACACGTTATACCCCTCAGCAACGGATGCCCTTCGGGGTAGCTGCCAGGTTCAAAGAAGGGGAGAGGCGATGGCGCTAGGCAAAGAAGGGGCACATTTGGGCTGAACCTGAGATCACCACGCCCCATAGCCTCAGGCAGTCCTGGGAGAGAACTCCTAACATGTCCCCTGATACTTGTGTTTGGTTGATCGGCACCTCGGCCTCCCCTCTGTGGTCCCTGAACTGGCTGTGGGCTGCCAAACATGCTCTGGGGCTCACAGCTCCCTGGGAAGAGGGGTGTAGGAGAGCCCAGAGGGAGGACACAGACCTCAGGCCTTCCAGCTCTCTGGGAAGCTGTGAACTGGGGTCCAGAGGACCTGGGCTCCCCTGGGAGAGAATGCACCGCAAGTCTGTCCGGCCTGGTGAGGGAGCCTTGAGCCTCAGGATGGAGGCGAGCTCACACACTCAGGGCATTACGTGCTCTAGTCCCACCCCAGCCTCACCCTCTGTGGACCCCATCCAAGTCCTGTAGGAGGGGCTGGAGGCGGAGGAGTAGAGCAGCTAACCAAATGCTGGCAAAGCATTCTGGCACAGGGAGCTGCTCGGGGGGCATCTAGCAGGGGTGGGATGGAGGGAAGGCAGGCCCACCCCCATGTTGCACCAGAAGACCTGCTATTCGGGCGTGCCAAGAGCTCCAGGCCTGGTTGCCAGTGGCACTTAGTGGGAGGCCCAGCGGAAGCGCAGAGGGAAACACACCGCAGTCATCTGAAGGTCCGATGGAGGGCAGAAGGGTTTCCAAGCTCAGCCCAGGTGGGTGCTGTCAGGATTCACTTCCCTCGAGCTGTTGGCCAGAGAACCCCCTTGGTTCCTGCCACGTGGTCCTTTCCATAGGACGGCTCCCAGCTTGGGAGCTGGCTTCCTTTGAGCAAGTAAGTGAGAGGGCGAACGAAAGCAAAGTCTCGGCGTCTTGTGGCTTACTCTTGGAAGTGACATCCCATCATGTTAGATGTCTTGTGGGTAAAGCTAGTCTCTAGGTTCATCCACACTGAGGGGATTACACGGGCAAGTTACCAGGCGGTGCGGCCATCGGGGGCCACCTTGGAGGCTGCCTGCCGCAGGTGAGATGTGTCTGAGGTGCTTTCAGGGGGAAATTTACTATGTAAAAATGGCCTTCTGGCTGCTGTGGAGAAACAGTGGGCAGGGGGCAAGGTTGAAGCAGGGAGGCCTTTTGGGAGAAACTTCACTTAGAGCCGTTAGGTGGGTGTAAAGTCAATGACAGAGCCTTCCCCAGAGGGCATCATGACATGTGGACTGGGAGGACCTGCGGCCTTTTTCCTTTGGATACACCATTGCCCACCCGACCCGACCCTCCAGGGTCTGGCATTTGCTCCACCCCCTTTAGTTCATTGGATGTGTCTTTGTGTGTCCACGTGTGTCCGCATGTTTGTGAGCAACGATGGGAGACAAGGGTCACGTTCTTCCTGTGGGGTTCCAGCCGTGTGCGGGAGGGCAGCCGGTCTCTGGTTTGCCCAAGAAGAGCCTGGGCAGAGGACAGGTGCGAGGTTGCACTGGCCTCCTCATGGGCTGCCTAAGACCCTGTTTCCTCCTGAAGCAGCTCCCAGCCCCGGGCAAACAGGGGAGCCAGCCCAGCCCCATGATCACACGGCAGAGATTGAGGTGCAGGGGTAGGGGGCCCCTCGTCCATGTACTGGGACAGCTGAGCCTCCACTTCAACCCTACCCGGTCTGCCACTGCCCTGAGCGGGGCCCTGAGTTCAGCTGAAAGCTGGATGGGCCGCTCCACTGCGATACTGCCTCTTTCTTTTGAGGGTCTGAAAAATGGGCCCACGAGGCCTGGGATTGCCCTTTAAGGATGAGGTCAAGCACCCAGAAGATCCCACTGTCTAATCCTCAGACCAAGAATCCTTGCTGTGCCTTGGCGGTTGGGAAGCTCACGCCTGGTGTGTGAGGCCGCGTGCTGTTCCTCCTGGCTGGGCTGCATGGCAGTGTCGGTCGGCCACCAGCCCTGGGAGTTGCATCAGCGCCCACGAGCGAAGGGCAGAGTCCTCCTCAGGACTGAGCGACGGCGGACACCAGCTGCGGATGCCGCCCCCTGGCCAGCCACACTGCGATCAACACACCACCAATTCAGGGGGTCCCATAACTTTGATACTTCACTGGAAAGACTCACAAAACCCAGGAAAGGGCCATATTTACAATTACAGTTTTATTATAAAGGAACACATAGGTCAAGGCCTGGGAACTTCTGTGTCCCCCCACAGAGTCAGGGCACGTACCCCCCACCATGACCCCAGCACATCACTGTGCTCAACCAGGGGTTCTCCTGAGCCCCAGTGTTCAGAGTTTCCTTGGAGGTTACAGTTCCCAGGCACATTCAATCAATCATCAATGGGTCTTAATCGCCAGCCCCTCCCCGTCCTCGGTCAGGTCTTGAAAGTTCCGACCCTCCGATCAGGTGGTTGACCTTTCTGGTGACCAGCCCCCATTCTGAAGCTGTCTTGGGGCCACCACCAAAAGTCATGTCATTAGAATAACACAGACACTAATCACTCAGGAAATTGCAAGAGTTCTGAAGCTCTGTCCCAGAAACTTGAGGACTGAGACCATATACATTTTATTATACCCCAGCCCTCTCCCAAGGGAGTCTGTCCCTGCGAAGCCCACTTTCAGCCCTGGTTCTGGATCCATCCGCATCCGCTTACTTATTTTCCTTCTGCTGTCACTTTTAATCCATGCCATTACTTCTTGTGCACCATCCTAAAGCCTCTGCATTAGACAGAGTAGGATAGACAAATTATCGCTGGCTCTGGCTTCAGTGCCAAAACCACCTGTAACGTAAGAGCGGGAACTTCCTGTGTGGGTCACGCCGGCATCTAGGAGCACTGCTTCAAAGTCCCTGCTCCACACCTGCTGCAGAGACCTCAGTGGCTGGCCTTGTGGATTCCCCTGGCTCGTTTCTCTATGAGCAGTGACAGGGACCCACGTGGCATGACACAGGTCAGGGGGAGGTGAAGGGATGGGGGTGACAGCTAGTCAGGCCAGACCCCAACTCAGCCTCCAGGAGCGTGCCCTTCCCCTGTCACCCCAAAGGCAGGAGCTCAGCAAGGGGAGAGGAAGGAGGGAGAGCACTTGGTGCCCAGGCCAAAGGGGACACCAGCAGCTGAGTCAGCTGGGACCCACCGTCCTGCTCCCAGAGCTGTCCCAGCCTGATCACCATGCTCAACGCACCACGCTGGCAGCTGGACTTTCCTCCAGTAACTTTCCTGCCAGGAGCAGGGTTGGGGGGCAAGACCCTGCAGGCTGAGGTCCCATCGACAACCACGAATCCTTCCCCATTGGTCCCCAAAACATCCCCTGCCTCTCGCATCAAGCTGAGCAGCGGGTAAGCAGGCCCTCTGTCTGGGGGTCCTCCATGCCATGGCGCATGCAAGGCCAGAGGCTGTAGGCAGGGAATGTCAGGCAGGGAAGTCCCCAGCCCAGGGAGAAGGAGGCAGCCTTTAAAGGCATGTGCTTGCTGGCAGGCAGCAGTGCCAGGCCTGGCTTTCGATCAGAAAATCCCAGCCATTGAGACAGAGACAATCCCTGAAACGACCTGGCTGAGCAAAGATGGGAGAGAGGGTGGGGACGGCTCTGGGCCCCTCCCCCACTGACCCACAGCCTCCCACCACTGTGGCCAACCTTGCTTCTCAGTGGGGAGCGAAGGGGCACATCCAGACAGGCTTCAGGTGCCTCAGCCTCAGTGTAAGCAACTGAGTGGGAGAAGAGAAGTCACAGGCTGATAGGAAGAGGCAGCAAATGTGCCCCCGGCAACATGAGGACTGGATGTGAGAGGGGACATGCCTGCCTCCAGCCAAGGGCTTCCCTCCTCCTGACTGACCCATGGGCAGCCAGAGGGTCTGTTCTAGTGCATTGTCTCTCTCTCACACACACGCTGCTCTCTATAGCAGTCATAGAAAATTATATTCTCTGCCTTCTTCTGAAAGGATTGCTCACAACTGTGAATGTACTGACGCGTCCCCTTCACCTGTTTCTAGTTAAGGATGTGTGTTTTCAAATGTATCATCCCTCTTACAAAAAGGACATTTCTCTGTTGAGGGGACAAAGTGGCCTCCACCCAACAAAGCCAAGAATTTGGAGACCTAGACAGACACCAGGGGACGGCTGGGATTCCAGCCCTGGACCTCTCTTGCAAGGGCCGCACTCCTGTCCTGGACACTCAGCCTGGGGACAGTCTTGGCGGTTGTCTGGAGGGAGGCGGCCTGCAGAATTCCTGCCAGAGCCTGTGCTCCGCTGTGTTTGGGGAGTCTAGCAGCACCCGAAGCTGCCCTCAGGCTGAATGATTGGCTTTCATTCTTGTCGCTATCACCTGTGCCCACTGAACTGGGAATTGGGCCCCAGGAGGGAAAGCAAAGGGGCTGGAGGGCCAACCAGAGAGCGAGTGCTCCAAACACCCGTGCGTTCGGAAGTAGGGAGTGAAGAGCGGGCCAGGAACTCTGTACTGACCTGGACCCTGCCTGCCTTCCCCGGAGCATCGCTCCTGGACGCCGTTCCTGGCCTTCCCCACGGCCCCCCAGCTCCCGGGGCCCCTGCCTTTCTTTGCCAACTGTGAGCATGCTGGGGTGGGGGACGCTTAGTCTAACCAGGGGCTGTCAACCTTGGCTACAGGTCAGGACCACACTGCGCTCTCCCAGACCCTCCCAATCAGAATGGGGTGGGGCCTCCCAAGGTCACTTAGAAAGGCTCCCGTGAGTTCTGATCTAACCCAGCCTGCTTCCCCCTTCTCCTCCCCCAGCTACGATTTGCACCTGCCTGTGCCTTTAACCCAGCCCTGCCCATCTCCAGAGAGCAGGACCTCGCTTTTACACTGCGGGGATCCCTCTGAGAGCCCTTCAAGGCACTCCGGGGAGTTTGCCTGAGCTCAGACTGGCTGCATAGTCCAGTGCCTGCTGAGCCAACTGGGGTGAACACTTGCCTGGCAGATGAGGGGGGCAGTTTTGGGGACCTAGGGCACTGCAGTGGGGCCTCCTGTCCTTGCGTCTGTGGAAAATGTCCTGTCCAGACTCCCTTCCTGTTCTAGAAGAGCTACGCTGGCATCAGCGGACACTCTGGCCACCACCCCCAGCCTCCTGCCTCATACCGAAGAGGTCGGGCACTGTGGCCGTGTAGGCTGCAGCCCACAGCCCAGCCCCCAACAAACATGGAAGAAAGAACGTATGGCGTGCCATTGTCATTCCACACCTGAGTGCAGGCAGGGCCCGTGGGGTATGCACCGGAGCTCTTCCCAGCAGTGGAAATTGGCTGCCTGGTGACTGGAAATAAGGGTTCACTGTGGCCATTATTAGAGCTGAGACAGACGGGGGAGACAGCCCAGCTGCCCATGCGGTTCTGTTCTAGCAGTCAGCTTTTCAAAATCCAGAAAAAGGCCACAGGACAGAACTCCAAGAAGGAAATGTCCTCAGGGAGCATCTGGGTTTGTCACACTCTCCTCTGAAGTGTGGTTAGAGGACAGGTGTCTCAGCCAGCTCTTCCCTTGGGCTCCCCTTGGGCTTTCTCCAGTTTGTTCTCTGCCTAGCTCAGTCCTGTTGCCCGACCCTGGGCTTCTTGCTAGTCCTGATCGATCACTTGTTATGTGACCTCTGCATTTGATAGCCTTGCACCTGACCTCCAGGTTGTGACAGCATTCATCTCCAAGTCCTGGAGAATTTTTTCCTGTCATCTTCTTCAACAAGTGGTTGCAGTTTTCATTATAAGACTTAAAAAAAAAAAACCCAAAAAAACCTGTAGCTGAGAAAAGAGATGTGCTTTCCACCTTACACTGGGGACATCGTGACATTTAAATCCAATTATCCTTTTCCCATGCTTGATGAGGATATGACATGCAGCTAGAGAACATTCTGCTAGATAAATACATCATATCCTCTGACTGCTCAAAACTCCCCAGGGCTGATTTGAGGGTTCTGGGTCCCCGGAGCACCGTCAGCCTGTGTGGGAGGACTGGGTCATGGGCTGGCCACATTAAAAGGCCCTGCAAATGTATGTTTGGAGAATTTTTGTAGCATTTGATCTCTGCCTTTCCTTGAGTCATCATTTGGGAAAACAGAACAACAGCAGAAGCAGGAGAACCCTTGTCAGCCTTTGTAAAGAGTCTGTGGTCGTTCCGAGCTCCCAGCCCTGGGCTTTCAGCAAAATGCCACAAACCAGTTGGCTGCAGTAGAGCAGGATTAGTTCAACACATTCCCTTATTAATTCCAAACTGCAGTCTCTCAGAAGCAAAGCATGGTGGACTCCAAGTGAATCAGAAATCTAGTGAGCAGCATTTGTGCTATTATTCTGAGGTAAATATCGGTTCTCTTCGGCATCTCGAGGGATGGAGTGCAAATTATTTAGCAGGGTGCACAGGCTGTTCCTGGCTGGAGAGGGAGACAGTGGGAGAAGAGGAAATTGCCAGGATTAATTAAGGCTGGGAGAATCCTGCCTCTGCCTTTTAAAAGGGCTCCCTGGTCTGGCCAGTATCTAAGGAGACCAGCCCCAGCTCCCCACCCCAACCCTGCCCCCTTCAGAAATCCCCTTACCACTTAAACTTACAGGGTTTGCCTCGACTCTGCCCGCTCCATTTCCATCTGCAGAGAGAGAGGTCAAGGAAAATACGAGTTCATGGAGATTTAAAGTCTCATTTTAACTTGGTTCCAACCACCTACTCTCTCCCCCGGCTGCCTCCCGGGCATGACTATTACCAGCCTGAGCTGACTCTTCTCCCCACTCCCAGAAGATGGAGTGTGGACAAGCAGAGAAGGGGTTACCCCACCGCAGGAGTCAGGGAAGCAGGAAGGCACTCGCCCCTCCCTCACCGTCGGAGCCCTCCCACACAGCGCAGCCGCGCCTGGGTTCCCAGCCTGCCCAGGCCTCTCCAGCCTCATCGCCTCCAGGAGCCCCCAGAGCCCCCACGGTCTGCGTAGTCGCATCGGCTTCATCGGGCCCGGGTTCCTGCCCTCGCCGCGTTTCTAAGAGCCGTCCTCGCAGCGTGTCCACGTCGTCACCTGGGGTCCTTGCCGTAATGTGAAGTCTTCCTTCCCAGGAGAATGCTCCCCTGTGAATTATTCCCCCTCACCCTCCTCTGTGTTCTCCTTTCTTAGCCAACACCCTCAAGCCAAGGTCTTCATACATTCCTCGATCCTGCCAGTACCTGTTTCTGGGTCATTCTTCTCTTGGGGGACAGCCCCAACTCTTCACATGCGTCAGTCCAGGTGTCCCCCTCCCATGCCTCAGGGCCCCGTTCTTTCTTGGCTTGGTGTCTGACATTGCTGAGAATTAACCTTTGCAGCTGGGGCTGGTCCCCTCGCCATGGAAGACTATAAGTCTCTTTATAGGCTGCAGTTCCACCGTCACTAAATTGCTCCTTGCCCCATATTTCTCAGCCTTCTGATACATGCTTGTACACACCTGGGCGTTTTCCTCCATGGCTACGCCATGCCAGTTTACCACCAGGAAAAATGTTAACAGTTGCATTACTGTCTCTTGCCAGGGGTCATCTGTGCCCCACCTACCACCACCAATTCTGGGGGCCCTGTTACTGGCTGGTCACCAGGGGATTCAGCACTAACATTGCAGCTTAGCATCTGCTTTCTTGCAACTGTCAGATTCTTGGGAATAAGAATCCGAGACGGTTCAGGGAGTGCTTGGGGGAAGAGAAGGAAGCAAGAGCGGGCAGAGGAGAGGGTTGGGCTTGATGTAGTCAGCCGGCCCCACGTGGAGCTCTGGAGCTGGGATGGTGCTGCGGGGTGGTCCAGGGTTGGTGCAGGGGGCCTGAACCTTCATACTCCATCCACATCACTCAGCAGCTAGACATAGGCAGCCTCTGGGAGCAAGATATGACCTTGGGTGAGGCAACTTTCTGCAGCTGAGAATGACGTCTAGAGGGAAACCCGGCCGTGAGCTGTATCACTGTGCTTCCACAGCGGCCGCTGCACCCCGCCATCCCCACAATTTGACGTGACCCGGCCTTGCTGCAGCCTTGGCCCCTGGCTCGCAGCCCGCACTCACCCCACGCCTGCCAAGGGTACCTGAGGCTTAGTTTGTGAGGGGGACAGTTTTTCCAAATTGCTTAGCTTACTCAAGGATCATTGAAAATTGACTGTAGCTGATGTTATTGAATTCCCCCCTCCTTTTTTTTTTCTTTTTTTGTTGTTGTTGTTGTTGTCAGTTTTATGAAAGCCTTTTCCTTCCAGGTATTGCCATTTCATTTCTGAGATACTAGCAAGATCTCGGCAAAATTGAAATAGCATTTTTTTAACATGGCACTTTAGAGTTCTAGAATAGGTTCACACAACTTTTTATCAATTTAATTGAGGTATAATTTATATACAGGAAAACACATTCATTGTGAGTTTGAACAGATGTATACCATCACTTCAATCCAGATATCCAACATTTCCTCACCCAGAACATTCCCTTGTGTCCCTGCTCACTCAGACCCCCTCCGCCACAGCCCCCCAAGCAACCGCAGAACTTATTCCATGGCCAGAGATTACTTTTGCTTGTAGAATTGATATACGTGCGATCCCACAGGACGTACGGTATGGCTTATTTCACTCAGCCGAACGTTTGTGAGCTTTATCCATGTTGTCATGTATATTGGTCATTTGTCTCTTTTTGTGGACAGTAGCATTTCACTGTATGGGTATGCCAGTTTGTTCATCCATTCACCTGTCGATAGGCATGTCGTCTGAGTTTGTCGCAGCATACGTGGACACAGGCAACCTGGTCCTTAGTGACATTCAGGTAGGAGGTGCGACCTGTCCACAGCCGTGCAGCCAGCGGTGCTGGAAGAGGGGCTTCATGGGTCAGGAGGCCAGACGCACTCCAGCATCACTTAACTAAAGAGCCCTAAAAACAATGACCTGGCCAAGTAACATGTATTTTTCCAGAAGGGGCTCTAGGCATTTTCTCTCGATGCTACTAGAGTTAGCATCCTGCCCAGCAAGATCAACTCTCCTTTTCTAATTCAGGATAATAGTAATGGAGGGGCAGACTTGCAGAGCAATCTGTTTGGGCACATGCGTGTGGCACGGACCATATATCATGACATCAGACATTCTGAGAAAATTGCTTTTCCTCCCCGAATGCCAAGTCATAAATAATTTCGGGTTGGGAAGAGCTCTGGTAAGTATGTGCTTGACTTCAGGGAGTGGCCTGTAAATACTGTGAGCCATAGAACAAAACAATGAGGGGGCAGATTTGTGGGGTCACTTCTAGTCTGGACGCCGCTCTAAGTTGCTGAAGTCAATGCTGTGGGTGCCCCGCCCAGATCTGCTTCCCAGGTGGGTGCGCCCATCCCCGGCCTCTGTGAGTGTGGGCTGTTCACGGCTCCCAGCTGCACCCTTAATCAGAGATTTGGCCTCTTCTGGAAGGTGATGCCTTCCCCGGGAGGCGAGCTGGTAAATGTGCTTTGGGGCAAGAGACCAACCAACAAATCCTGGGTTTCTGATTTACCAGTTTCTGTGGTGTAAATACTCCCACTGTGGCCAATTCCAAGCTACCTTGCACAAATAAGTTGCTTACAGGTATAAGCACATGCCAACAACAACAACAACAAAATTAAAAACAAAGGAATGATAAACACAGAATGCAGTGCAGTGGTCAGTCCTGGCCAGGGTGGGATGGGATGTCTGAGGGGCAGAGGGAGCTGCGATGATACTGATAAAACTCTGTTTCTTAAACTGGTGGTGAATACCGGGGGGTGTGTTCTTATTCTTTATACTGTATATATTGTTATATGTTTTCTTTTACCTGGATGAAAATTTCATGACAAGAACAATTCTAAGGACACCTTTTAAGATTTGAACTTGTTTTCACCTGCACATACGGGATATGGCTTTTGGTGGAGACGCAGCAAGCAGCTCGAAGGCGGGTCTAGGTGCCCCTGCCCTTTGGCGTGTATCTGCCAAGCTCACATTCCTAACGAGTTCTGTGCAGGAGAAGTGTGGTCCCGCGAGGGGAGACTGCCATTTCCCTCAGGAAGGGCAGCCGGAGGATGTGAGCGAAGGTGGCGGACAGAACTGCCCTGTCCAGTGTCCTCTCCCATGAGGACCAGGAGGAACGCCACCCCCGACTCATCCAATGCAGTTCTTCTTTGAACCTCGTGGGCTGTTAGAGCCAAGCTGCCCCACTGCCTGATACTCAGCTTTCGGACCTTGAATGTCTAAATATGCCCAGGTATTTACCTTACCGGCTGCAGGTATTCTGCCTCCTGCCTCCCGCCTCCTGCGGATGAGCTTGCGTAACCCTCTCCACAGTCTCCCTTGTCATTTCCACCTTCCACGTGAGGAGATGCAGGACCAGAGCCACTCTGGACCTGGCCAGGGCCCCACGGCTGCCGGGAAGCGGAGCCACAACTTCCACAGGACGGATTGCTCCCGCGCCACTCGGTGCCCCCTGCAGCCTGGTGCCAGCGCCACTGAGCCGCTGCGACACTGTGCCCCCAGCAGCCCAGGTTCCCCTTCACCGGAGCCTGCCTTCCCCAGGCTCCTGCTTCTGCATGCAGCCTAGCCTGGGGTCCCAGCCAGAAAGGGGGAGAGAGAGGGTCTGGCCCCGACCTGGGCACCAGGGGCTCTTGCTGTCTGAACACGACTGGGGGTTCCTGCACGCTGCTTCTCCGAGCCCACGGGCCAGGCTGTTCACGGTGTCCGTTCCTCCCAGAGACTCATTAATCTTTGGGTGCAAAGCCACTGGTTTCCCTTTGTAGAGAAGGCAAGACCGAGGCTGCGGGCAGGTGAACTGGGTCATGGGACCCGCGGGGGCAGGGGTCTCAGGCTCAGGCCCACGGTGCTCAGGCCGCCTTCCCCAATCTGGGAGCCAGTGCAGCAAGGCAGGAGGGACCCACAGCTCAGGGAAGGTGGCCGGGGCTGAAGGCAGCGAGCCAAGGAGAGACTGGCTGAAGAAGGACATGAGACCGGGCAGCTGACGCCCCACAGGCACACACAGACTCCTGAGGGCATCAGAGAAGTTCCCGAAGCTCTTTCGGATAAGGCCGGGGCTGAAAGCAGTGGGGGCAGCCAGGAGAGTCTCCTTCCTGAGTGGATCCCAGAGAGGCCCCGTGGCATGGTTGGGGGGATCAGTGCTGAAGAGGGGAGGCGGGGCAACCCAGTGGGACCCCACCTGCAGCCACAGGCAAAACGCCGTGGGAAAGCAGTAGGAGGAGAGGAGAATAGAGCCTGAGGCCAAGGACATGCAGGTTCAAGTCCCAGCTCAGCCACCTGCCCGCTGTGCACCCTTGTGCAGCTCAACATGTGGACATCATAGTTTCTTCATGTGTTAATTTGGGTGGACTTCTTGGGAGGGTCCAGGGCTGCGAGCTAGTGGGAACTTAGTGGGAACGTAGAATCAATAAATACCTTCACCAATGACAGGTCAGTACAATAGTGGGCCCGGTGGGGCTCTGCCCTGGGTGGCCCCTGTGGGTGGTCTCTGAGTGCCATGGGGGGTGCATCTCCCTGAGCCCCCAGGCTGCTGAGGTGAGAGATGCAGCCTTGCAGGCCAGGATCAGACTCCCAGGGAAGGGAGGCCGGAGCCCCCGGCGGATGAAGGGCACTGTGCCAGTAGGCTCCCCAAGCGCGGTTCATGGAAGGAGTGGGTCGGTGGGTGCATTAGGCAAGGGGGCCACGGGTGGGCACACTGGGTCTCCAGGTGGTTCTTGCCTTCCACCTGTCCACAGGCTGACTGAGTGGGTCCTGCAGGGCCTGAGGGTCTCCCGAAGCCTGGTGCCTGGCCTAGGGGCGGTCCCCGGCCGCTGACAGGAGTGTGCGGCCGCAGCATCCAGAGATAGACCGGAGGGGTCAGGGTTGGGGTCGGGGAGGACCCAGCCCTGCTTCAGAGTGCTCTGCACCAGGCCCGCCTGAGACGTGGGGACGCTCCAGGGGGAGGGGAGGTAAGGTGACTGGGAACCTGAGAGAGAAATGGGGCCTGCAGAGGGTGTGGTAAGAGCTCAGGGTCACCTAGGAGACCGTGAGGGGGCCAGGGAGTCAGGTCTTAGGGGCCACAAGGGTGTGACTAGAGGAGGGCTACCAAGTGGGGTCATTTTGGGTCGGAGGGTGCGTTCCTGGGCCTGTCACATGTCCAGGGAGGGCCACAGCTGAATTCAGTTTTTTCAGTGGCATGTGAAGCTGGGTGCCCTGGCTGGGGGCTCTGGTCGTCAATGAAGATGCGCCCAGGACAGACTCCTTCTCCTCAGAGCCTCTTGTTCACTCCTCTCTGGCGCTTCCTGGGCCTGTGGTCCTGTCCTGAGGAAAAGCCCCCGAGTTAGCACCTCCTTAGGCCACCCCTCTCTTCATGCCACCCGCCTCAGCCTTGGGCCAGGTCATTTGGTCAGCAGAGACTGCGAGAAGAGAGAGCCACACGCCCACTGTGCCAGCAGCCAGGCTCTGGGGTCGCCCCCCTTCTCAGTCCCCTTAACCCTAACTCTGGAGCTATCGGATGGTCCTTAGTTGGTTGCCCATAGGGGATCACAGAAAAAAATAGGCAAAGCAAAGTAAAACATTCTTCTTAGTTTTCCACAAGTGTGGACACCAGCCTCATGGCTCTCCCATGAGATGCTGGACACAAGACCCCCAGACCCTCGGACAGAGCCTCCCCTCCAGGACACACCTGCGTCCCTCAGCAGGAGGTAGACGTGCCCCACCAGCCCCACAGCCCCCCGCCCCCACCCCGCCATGCTGAGGAGGGCTGAGCATTTCATTATGAGCTCAGATTTTTATCAAGTACAAGAGGGAATGAAGGGGACATGATAAGCTCTCCTTTTAATAATGAAGCCCATTTCCTCTTGCAGTTGGTTTTCTTGCAACAGATGCTGTTGCAGAAAATGGAACAAAATGGAAAAGATAAAAAGGCGACTAATTAACTCAGCCCAAAAGCCTTCCCGGCAGATGTCAGGGACAGCAGGGCAGGGTGCCCAAGGCCCGCCCACCACACTTGCCCGGCACGCCTGCCCGCTGCTGTGGCAGGGACACATATGTTTGCATGATTCTCGGCCCTCCTGCTGTGTAGTAACTGAAGACCATTTTTCTCCAATTAAAATGAAATTGAAGGATCTTCAGACTTAGACACCCAAGTAAAATAATTAGTGCTTCAAACGTTAATAGTGCTCAGATGTGCCTTTGCCTGTGAAGCAAGCATGGAGGAAGGTAATCCTCTGCCGAGAGGGCTATGTCGCTTCTGCTCCCTGCCACCCCTCAGCCGCTAGACTCCCCAGCAGCCCCAGTATGGACAGCCCCAGGCCAAGACCGTGGGACATCACTGTGATGGCTGTGTGAGGCCTGCTGTGACCCGCCGCACTGCCAGCTCTCTGGCCCCAGACACCCACAGGCAGGGTTGTGTAATGGTTAGAACACGGGCATGGAGTCAGACAGGTCCACCTAGACCGCAGTTCTGATGCCCGCTGGGCCAGCTCTGTGGACCGGGGCAAGCCGAGTCACCCCTGAGACTCACTGCCCTCACGCAAAACACTGAGAGTAAAACCGATCCTGCTGAAGCACTTGAGAGCCTGGAGCATCGTTTTATCCACCCTTTTGTCCTCTGCACCCACAGGTCCTGGATGAGCCATTGTAGAAGGGCAGGCCCATTGTGTTCTCTCCCTGTGGGTGGCGAGGGGCCGGTTCTGTGCAGCCTGCTTGCCCCGGGCAAGGCTCCGCAGCCAGCTGTCACCTGAGCCTGAGGGGAAGGAGCATGGGGCTGCCTGCACCCACCAACCTGCTCACAAGCTGGGGGAGCGTCTTCCTGCCCCTGGAGAGGCATGCATTTCCTAGGGCTTTTCCTGCTGTGACTTTGTACACACATGCGCCCCAGCTCCACTCTCTGCAGAGATGACAAACCTAAGAGGCTTAGGCTCCTTTATGCCGCGCATCCCAAGGAAATCCACTTAAGATATTCTGAGTTCCCTGATCTGCCATACAATACAATTCCTTTATCTCTTGTTGTCATGAGAAGTATATACTAACTGATTAATATTAATGTGTTAGCAGATTAATATTAATATCTGAACCAATTCATACTTCACAAAGCAATGATATTGACGAGCCCCGCAGAGCCCAGACGGCTGTGGGGTCTTGGCAGCTCCCGGGGAGACGGCAGAGGCCGCCGCGGACCCCCGCCGCGCCTCCTGATGGACACCGCGTTCTCCAGCAGTGTCTGTCGAGCCGGCAGGGAGGCGTGTTCGGACTCTGATTGTGGCAATTAAAATCCTTGCCCTCCAAGACAGCATATTTGATCATTTAAACAACATTTTACATTCTCCTAGAGTATTTTCCCAGTAACGTTGTTAAATTAGGTGATAAGGTTGAAATACATTCCCCTTATTCCTTATCTGCCTGGAATTAGAAAGGTTTCGGCATTACACGTTCTAAAGGTTTCATTATCAATATTTGCCAGACTTGATAAAACAAACAACTTTTTTTGCCCTTGTTTCAGCCAAAGATGGACAGAGGCTTTGTCTTCTGATGTGGGGGTTGCTTTCAGCATTGGTGGACGGGGAGGCACCATGTTTTGCAGGAGCCAGGATGTACCCTCAAGGGGTCAGTGGGGCCCTGGCTTACCTTTGATTTGGAGATGCCACCACTCTGTCACCTGCACGGCCTCCTGAGCATCAGGGAAGCCAAAACAGTCAGGGGTGCCCCAGCTTCCTGTCCTTCTTGCCCACAAGGAAGGTCCAGCCAAAGGGGACACCGTTGGCTCACAGAGCTGGACTGGAGCCTGCCTGTGGCTGTGTACCGTCCCAGCCCCTCTGTCTCCCCTCGAGCTGCCTACCCGTCTAGCCCCAGCCCCTGCCAGGCCCCCATCTCAAATCCTTTACTCTCAACTTTGAACCATCAGCCCACCACCCACCCACCACCATCCACCAACTACCATTTATTCATCCACAACCCACCCGGCATCCGCCCGCCACCCTGTACCATCCACCCGCCATCCCAGCTGCGGTCAGTGTGCCATCCATGTGCCGTCTCCCCATCACCTGTGCTCTGTCACATCTGTCATGGAAGATGCCCTTATGCAACACGAACCTCTCGCCACCGCGGTTCCCTTACCCATGCCTCCCAGTTAAATGTGCCATGAACAGTGGCCGGGGCCACATACCTGGTGAGGGATCACTTCCTCCAGTGCCCAACATCCCCGACTCACCCTGCATCATGACCCCTCACACGGCACATGGGGGTCTTCGGAGAACACATCTCTGCCTGGGAAAGAGAGCACCTGGACTGGACTGTGTTCCCCTGCGATGAGGGGACTTTCCCCTGAAATTTGACCCTGGCCCTGCCTCCTCCCATCCCCTGTCCCTCTGGATGCTAGGGACAGGATTAACTTGACCAATGAGGAGGCCCCGCTCTCACAGACTTCTGGCCCGAGGGAGCTTCAGCTGGGCTAGTAGGGGCAGGCGAGGTTGCTTGGGAGGCAGCTCCTCAGGTGTTTGCCCACCCTGCAAGCCACCTCCCACCTGCGCCCTGCCTCACAAGGACAGCCGGTCCCAGCTGTTGGGGGCATGGGTGACAGCCTCTCTGACAGAAGACCTCAGCTGAGGACAAGGATGGGAGCTGGGGAAGCGGGGCTGCCAGTTGCTTCCTGAGCCAAGGTGGAGTCTCCTGTAAATCTGCTGTGGAGGTGAACCTCGACATTGACTTCAGGGCCTCTGAGCTCTTTTCTTTCTGTAGGGCAGGTTTCAGTGGAAAGGGATGACTCTCTGCTGGTCACTGAGTGAGAGAGGCCAGCTCAGGGGCGCCTGTCTGCAGCGCAGTCGGTCCTCATTCTTTCGCGGAGCTCAGCTCTGCAGGGCCATCCTAGCCTGGCCCCACCCCGCTCTCTCCCGTCCCAAGACAGAGCTGCAGGCTGGAAAATGGCCCCGGTGTGTTCCAGGAGCCGCCCTGAGCACACAGGAGAGGTGCAGCCCTCAGGAGGCACCTGGGGGTGGGGGCCCCGGCCTCATCTGGCTCATGCTCCCCATTGGGGATGCAGCAGGGCAGACGGGAGGAGAAAGCTGGAAGTGACATTCTCAGGATGTCCACCACGCACACGCTGCCCCAGCGCCCCCGATAGTGCCTTCCTGTGAATTTCCAGCTCTTTTGAAAGCCCTGCTGTCCCCAAGCACAAATTCTCATCAAAGCCTCAGGCATTCAAAGCCTGATGCCCTTTGCCCAAACTCCCAGCCCCTGACACCATGTGCATCCTTGCCCCGCATGTGCGTTACTCAGCAGCCCCTCATTCTCCCATCCCCTCCCTCCAAACAGAGAACATGCTGGTCGCCATTGTAAGCATCCCCGGTGTGATTTATTGCCATCATCACAATATTTTGTTTGGAGCTGTAAACCTCCAAACATAAATCAAGTCATTAGAAGGAATGACGTATAATCCTGCAGAAGATGCCTCGGTGGGCTGAGCAGCTCTCACCCAGCTATGGATTCATTAATTTCGGAGAGGATGGCCCCCTACACACCTCCACAGGCAGCTCCTCATCTCCGCCACACATAGTGTGGAAGGCCAAAGGCACAAGCCAGGCAGCTTTGTGTCTCGGAATAAGCGCATTCGTGACTGCAAAGAGGTGTCCAAAACACATGCCCGGTAATTGAGACTGGAGTCTTCATTCCGCAGGGAATGCACGCAGCCGGGAGGGGCCGCCTTTGCGCGTGTGAGGGCTCTCGTCCTGAGAGCTGCCGCTGGTCGGACTTCAAAGGCAGCAAGGAAACAGCTCAGAACATCTTCCAGTCTCCTCTCACAGTGACCCTGCCATCCTTCGAGCAGCCATTATGCGGGGACCGTATTCTATTTGCAAAGCTACAGGTCTCGTTCCAGTCTTTGCTGCGGATGTGCAGGCCATGGCTGAGCCTGGAGGGAAATTCAGGGACTTCAGACAGTGCTTTCCAGGAGCCCAGCAGCCCCCACCCCACCAGGCAGACACCGCAGCAGTTCCCTGCATTGGGGGTCTCTCATCGATCAGAAGACGATTCCATTGTGCCAGAGAGGGGACGGGACTGGGGGTCTCCACTGAGGGATTGCCCTAAAGTCTTTGGCAACTTTAAGTCCACATGACAATCGTGAAAATTCTGGGTGACATTTCCAGTGTTTAGTCCTACTTCTTATTCTTGTGCTCAGAGTTAACAAGGGTGTTGTTTTGCAGCGTGGGTCAGAGATGTTGGAAGCTGTGGGGCTGGGTGGCGTGGTTTGTGTCTGGATGCTGTTTTTCCCTACACTCTACACTGCTTCCAGCTGCGGGCTTCCACCTGCGGGTCTGTGTCTCTGCCTCATGTGGCAAAACCCAGCATGGGGGCTTCTCCCCTCAGCTCCTCCCTCCCCCAGACCTCCTTCCAACAGCGTGTGGGGACAGGGGCAGAGAGTCCCTTACCTCGCCCCTTGGACCTCTGGCTCCAGCCCTGCACGGGTCGTTCTCCGGAATCTGCCCTCCTCTTCCCCTCCCTGCCTTACCCCCCATTCCTCACCTACCTTAGGATGTAAGAATCCTAATCTGTTTTCCCCTTCCTTTGGGCTTTACTCTTCTCCGGGCCATTCCCCAGTCACCTCCAGAAAGACCTTCGAGCCTGCAGCCCGCAGGCCCCTCGCCCCGCCCCCCTTATCTCAGCCATGTGTTTGGTCCCCCAGGACTGGTCACCGTCCATGAGCCAGGGGCTGGGTGCACAGAGCCAGGGGAAGTGAGTGCTGGCCAGACGTGTGGGGAAGGTAGTGTCCCCACAGCCAGCCACTACAAGGCCAGGATGAATGTCTGCACTCCGGGCCTTACCCCTCAGGGGAGCCGGCCAGATCCTCAAGCCAGAGGCTTTCTGAGCTGCTGGTGGCCCAGCTCTTGGCTGGACCCTACTCCAGGTTCAAGGCCTTGCCTTCGGGGTGTTACCTCTCTTCTCAGATGTGCATTGCAGCTCTCCAGACCGCAGCCCGGAACTGGACCGGCTGCCAGGGCTCCCAGGTGCTGCCCGCACTTCCCGCCTTGCCCTCTCCTTCTGTGAGTTGTTGGGGGCCCTGTTCTGTCAGGGGCACGCAGGATGGCCTCTGAAGTGCAGTTGCCCTTCTGTGGTTCCTGGGGTGTGTGAGGAGACACTGGAGACAGGGAGGGCCTGGAGCTCCCTGCTGCCCATCCGTGGTGCTTGAGCAGGGGCCAGGAGGGGAGGTCTGCTGCCCAGAATTGGGGTGCAATCAGTGGACAGTGGAGACCACGGGTGCACAGCCATGTCCCTGAGCTCCTGGGCAGCCTTAACAGGGGGCTGGCACCCCCAGGGGCCTAGAGTGCCTTCCTCAGGAGGGAGGGGCCCCCACAGCAGGTTGGGGGTGTGGGCACTTCAAGGAAGCATCAGCTAGGACGGATTTGCTTTTGTGGCTCTTCGGGGTATCTCAGGCAACAGCTGTGACCGTTCTGACAGCCACAGGCCAGCTCAGTAATTGACGCTGCAGCCGGAACGACACATCCTGAAGCCAGCGAGAGCTGGGCTGATCATTATCTTGTGGCCAGGCTGCCTCAGTAACGAGGCTGCCCCGCTGGCGGCCTCCAATGGCCTGACTCTGTTCCAAGAAAGAGGTGCCTGTCACAGGGCTAGGCCAGTCAGCATTGCTGGCACTTTTCCTGAAAACGGGCAGCCCTTCAGTGGGGCCACCCCTGCCTCCAGCTCCAGTGTGACTCACTCATTTTTATTTCTTGGTAACCCCTGCCGGGAATTCACCAATATTTAAGCCAAATTAGATCCCTTCCTGCAGAGCTGGCTGGAGAGCGGTCACTCGGTGCCCTGACAGCCAAACAGGAGGAGTCTCTGCGTCCATCCCATTTGACCAGCCTCAGCTGCTCAGAGCCGATACTGGGACTCCCTGTGGGTTCTGGACAAAGGCAGGGCTGGGGCTGGGCCTGCTGCCGGGGCTTCTCTGGCTGCCTCAGCTCTGCGTTCTCTGCTGTGAGAAGTGCTGGGCCCCGCTCTCCCCGGGCCCTGGAGAGCCACAGGCAGTGGAGCTTGTTCCTGGGCACCTCTGTTCCCATCCCCCAAGTACCCTCGGGACGTCTATACTTGGGAGGCCCACAGGCATCTCAAACTTACGGACGCTCTGCACTGCTTTGCAGGGAATGGCACCGGTGTCTACCCACTGTTCAAGTCAGAAACCAGCGTCTCCCCGTCCCACTCGCAGGCAGCCGGGCCCTGCTGGCGCGGTGACGGGCAGGAGCGGGCTTCCACCTGCCCAGGGGGCCCGACTCCACGTTCACACGAGCAGCTCGAAATCTGCTGTGATGGGAGCGTACCCCACAGAAATCAGCACACACTCCAAATTAGGCTGCTCCCTGTCACCCAAGGTGCCAGTTGTTAATACGTTTACCAAGCACACCACCCTGCTAACTATTTCTCCTAAGTGCGTTTCATGCTTTCCTCTACTTTCTGCCGTCAGCACCTCGGTCCAGGCGCTGGGCAGCTCCTGCCTGGACAACGGCATTTGCCAACCAGCCGCTCTGCTTCTTTCTTCAGCTCTTCATCTCAGGAAGGTGCTTACATTCAAAATAACTCCCAGCTGAAAGTCCTTCTAGGCTCCCGTTGGACCTTAGGAGCCGGGATCCAGGGCCTTTGCCCGGACCATAGGCTCTTCACGTGCTGACCCCTGCCAGCGCCATGGTCCTGCCATTTCTTACATGCCTTTGTCCCAGGAGCCCTGCACTCGCGGGGCAAGGCTGCCAAGTCACTACCTTCGGGAGCCCTCACCGGATGTCCTGGGCTTGCTGACACTTCCCCATCCCACGCTGCCTGCCCTGTCCTCCTTTGCCACCACTGCACTTGGAATCGCCATTCAGTGCCTCACTTCTTTGGTAGATGGTAAACTCCATGAGGGCAGGGACCATGGCTGTCTCATTGGTGGCCAAGACACCGTTACCTGTGCCTAAGACACTGTCTGGCACCTACAGGTGCTCAGAAGTGAATGGGAAAATGGTGTTGGACGATGTGACTTCTGCTGCCAGATATCCTTGCTGCCAACGGGCTGAGGGAGGCAGGGGTGGGCCGCCAGCGGCACTAAGGCCTTGCTGGTGAGTTCTTCCTCCTCTGCAGTGCCCTTCACTAGCTCCTGCTTATGCTTCCAGGCCCACGTGTGTTGAAAGGGTACACAAAGGGAAGAAAAGGCATGTACTCTCAGGAACCGTACACAGACATGAACACATATACTCCCTACCCGGCACATGCCACAGCACATAGCAGGAAGCATGCACACGAGTGGCACAGAGGTGTGGTGTGACGCATCCCTCCGGAGTGCGTGCTGTAACATAGTGTAAGACGTTACCAAGTCCTGTTCCATGCAATGTGCATGTGTGGGTATGCAGTGCAGTGCATGGCACATATGTGCTGGGGCCACACACACACTGACCATGGTGGGAGCCGCCCCCAGGCTCTAACAGGACAGCTTCAAAGCAGGAGCTGAGGATCCCTCCCTCGGGGACAGGCGGGCACGCGGAGGATGCTCAAGGACGCCCCCGCACCCGCCAGGTGGTGGGCCGGTGAGTGGGTGGGGAGGGGCAAGACAGCTGTTGGGTTCGAAGAGCGGCTAACTGGCGGGCTGGCTGACTGACAGGCAGCTCCTGTGCTCCACTCTGACAGCTCCAAGGGAATTCGCAGCCAAGGCTGAGCTGACAGGGAACTACCCAGCTGAATCGTGAATCCTAATCACGGAGGCGAGGGAATGGAATCGCTAAACAAAACAAGTAGCGGTCAGAGCTGTCAGGTGCCTGTCAGCCCGAGACAGAAGAGTCCCCCGCCTCTCCCATGCAGACAGGTCCTAGAGTCCCTGTGCCCACCCGTGCAGGAGGTGGGGAAGCTCAGCTGCTATGAAGGTGCCAGGTGTTAGGAACACCAGGAACTGCAGCTGCCATCCTGTGGGCTCGCTCTCAGCCCAGCACTGTGCACCACTTCATTTGCACATGTGCAGACTTGCAAGATGGGTGCTTTTTATCCTGTTTTATAGATGAGGAAAGTAGGTTCAGTGAAGTCAAGGACTTGTCCAAGGTCTGTGTCTGTCTGTCTGCCTGTCTGTCTCTTCCCTTTCTTTAAAAATATGTTGACCTCTTGTTAAAAGCTGTAACTCAGAGTGGAGACTCCAGGCAAAAGGGTCAGGGGTCACTGTGTGACCCATTTGTGGGTCTGGTTTTCTCAGAGCAACTGGAAGAAGCCCACGCACAGAGGCTTAAGCAGGAGGAGAGGGCCCTGCAGGGCCACCGGCCCTGCCCAGGAACACCCCTGGCCTGACTCACACCTTTCCCCCAGGCCCACGGGGCCACCTTTGGGTTCCAGGAGCAGCCAGCACCTTTGTCCAGGGCGGCCCCACTGCCAGGAACCCCATCTCCCCGAACCCTGGGGCAGCAGAGGTGGCACGGCTGTGACCAAGGCTGGCCTCCAGGGTGTGACTGAGGCCCTAGCAAAGAACCTGATGAGTTAGATTTTCCTGTGAACACACGTGAGAATTTAAGGCCCTTTGGTGAGGCTTCTTCCATTTGAATTCTGGGCCTTGAGTCCAGACTGCCCTCTAATTGCTGAATGTATTTAAACTTTAGTTTTGCATCTAATCTGCATAGATTAACAGTCGGCCCAGGAGAAGGGAACAGCTCACAATGAGGCAGTCAGAGGCGGATGCTGGGAAGCACCCCTCCCTCCACAGGGCACAGCCTGAACTGCTGGGAGGAGAGCCAGCAGAGATGCAGCCGCCACGAGGCTCGGCCCCAGCGGCAGGCTCCGGCCTGCGCCCCACAGATGGCAAGGGAGGCAGCCAGCTGGGTGCATCACAGTTCTGACCACACGGCCGGGGTGAAGAGGACAGACCTTCAGCTGGGGCAGCCCTTGTCTGCATCCTGCCACTTGGCTGGCAGCTGCCACCCAGACGTGCGGACCCTTCCCAGGCTGCCAGCAGGCCAAGCTGGAGAGGTCACTGCCCGGGGTTGGGGGGGGGCTCCAGTCAAAGCCCTGGGCCTAGGTTCTGCAGGGAGAAGCCCAATGCCCACCCTCACCTCCAGGGCCAGCTCTCAGGCCTGGCAGCATCAGCTTTTCTGCAAGCATTTCTCGAGCCCCTGCTGTGTGCCAGGCATTGTGCCAGGCCCTGCCTGGGAACAGGTGGACAGACACAGCCCCTCCCCCAAGAACATGAGAACTAACACAATCTTTTGCTACTGATGAGACACCCCAACCCAGCAGGGGAAATATTTTCTCGCTTTTTCCAAGCTGTAGCTGGCCTGTCTCCAGAGTGTCCTTAAAGCCCCCTGAAGTCACATCAACCCTGTTCTGAGTTGAATTGTGTCCCCGGAATATATTGAGGTCCCAACCCTGGTACCTCTGAATGTGACCTTATAGGGTCTTTGCAGATGTTATCAAGTTAAGATGAGGTCATTAAGGAAGACAATCCTATGAAGATAGAGGCAGAAACTGGACTTAAATTTGCCACAAACCAAGGAGCATCTGGGGCTGCCAGAAGCTGGAAGAGGCTCCAGAGGGAGACAGCCTGGGCGACGCTTTGCCTTCAGACAGCCAGCCTCCAGAGAGAAGAGGTTTTTGCTATTTTAAGCTACCAGATTTGTGGTAGTTTGTTACAGCAGCCCTAGGAAACTCATACACCTCTGTGATGCTTGATTTCGTGCACTAATTAGGCCCTGGTGCCAGATGTTTGGTCAAACACCAGTGTAAATGTTACTGTGGGGGCATTTTTTAAGGTGTGATTGACCTTTAAATCAGTAGACTTTGAGTAAAGCAGATTACCTTCTTTCTTGTGGGTAAGCCTCACCCAATCAGCTGGGCGAAAAGACTGAGGTCACCCGAGGAAGGAGGAAGCCTGCCACCAGACTCAGGCTGCAGCATCAGCTTTTCCCTGGGCCTCCCACCTTGGCCTGCCCTGCAGATTTTGGACTTGCCAGCCCTGCCATCGCATGAACCCATTCCTGAATAGATGTCTCTCCCGCAGTTCATGTATGTATCCTATCGGTGGTTTCTCTGGAGGACCCTGACTCATGCCGTCTGGCACTCAGAAGCCCTCCGTACTCCTCCGGAGCGGGGCCTGGCACTTCCCTCGGGGCTTTGCCCCCTGACCCCCAAGGGCCGCCCGCCTGCCCTGGCCGGGCTTTCTCCTGCCAGCACCCCTGCCTCACACCCTGTGGCTCATCCCGTCTGTGGGAGTCCCACACACTGACCAAGCTGTTCAGGGCACCTCACGGCAGGTCTTTCTCACAGCATACACGTTAGGTGCGGGAGCCGCTTCTTTCTAACTGGGATGTGGAAGCGCAGAGCAGGACCAGGTTTTTGTCCCACCAACTGCCAGGGAATCTGGGGTGGGACCGAAGCTTGGGCTCAGGCTTTCACACTGTGGGGAGCCAAGAATCCATGGGCAGCTCACCTTCAAGTGTCTCCCCTGGCTCAGAACAGTCTGAACCCCCGGACATTTTCTGGCCTCATGGGCAGCCTAAGTGGATGACACAGGTGGATGTGGCCACACAGGCCCAAGTATGAGAAGATGTAGGACATGGAAAAAGAGCCAAGGAAAGGCAGCTTGGTTCCAGAAGCTCCAGGGATCCAAGAACCATGAGTCTCAAAGTCGACACAGCGCAGGGACTTCAGACTTACACCCATGCCCGGTTGGTTCTCCTGGCCCCTTCAGCTCTCTCCCATCTCTGTTATTTGTGGGTCTGACTCCCTCAGGACAGCTTTGCCTTCTCCCAAACCACAGTGTTCAAAGAGGCAGGACCCTCTCCCCACTGCCTTCCAGGGCCTGGAGCTTGGGCCCTGTTGTGACCCTTGTCTGTCACCTGTCTACACAAACTGACTAAAAGGCTGATGATCCTCAGGCCTCATCCCCAGTGGGTCCTGGGCATTGAGGATTTGGGGCTATTGAGTCAAACCCAGCAAGCCTTCCCCCTGTGACTTGAATAGGAGTGGGCAAGGGGCCCTTCTCTCCAACAGCTCATGTTGCCAGTGAAGCCCTCTCCCCAGCTCTGCTCCAGGCCCAGGTTGCACAATCTAATTAAAAGAGCTGGCTTTACACTCCCTCCTCAGCCTTTGCCTCCCCATGGCCGGTAACCAGGAGGCTTTTCACCCAAACACCCGGAAGAAAACCCACGAAGAGTTCACAATGCGGAACACAGGTGGAAGTCCCAGTACCTCACACCTTGTTTATTCTCACCAACGCTCACTCTTAGTGTATTGTGTGTATTCCAGCCACTCTCTGAGTGGCCATCTGTCCAGGAAGGCAAAGCGGTTGTTTATTTCTACCAAAGTGCCAGAGGATGGAGCCCCCTTACAGATTGTTAACATTATGTTGAAAGGAAGGGACATCCCTGGCCAGGTGGCCCAGTTAGTTGGGGCGTCATCCCATACACCAATAGACTGCAAGTTTGATCGTCGTTCAGGGCACATACCTAGGTTGCAGTTTCAGTCCCCAGTTGGGGCTCATATGAAAGGCAACTGATCAATGGTTTCTCTCTCACATCAATGCTTCTCTCCCTCTCTCTAGAATCAATTAAAAAAATATCCTTGGGTGAGGATTAAAGGAAAGAAAGGAAGGGAGGGAAGGAAGGAGAGAGAGAGGAAGGAAAGGAGGAGGAAAGAAAGGAAGGAGGGGACAGGTAATTGAGACACTGAAAGTAGCACATACATGACTGGCCTTGGGATTTCCCTGCCCCGGGGTGGGGGCAGGAGGGACAGGGGATGTGCGTGGAAGCCTTGGTGGCATTGGCTGGATGAGGCGGCTGGGGGTCATGGCTTGTGTTGCTCAGAAAGCTCATTGTTTTTATCTGGATTATATGTTCATTTCGGGGCTTAGGAGGGGCTGGCTGTGGTTATATTGAGGCCAAGCACTCCCTTCCGTAAGTCCCTCACAGCACCAATCCTGGTGGCTTTTGGTGACAACACCTTCCTTGTGGGTGCGGCAGTGGCAGGGCCCTTAGCTGCCTCCCCTAGCTCCCCATGGAGCTGTCCATGGTCCTGCAGCGCAGCCCGCTGGGGGATGTGCAGACCCCCAGCCTCAAGACACCCAAGGCTCCTGGCCATCCCTTGTTCAGAGCTGGGGTGCTCTTTGCTTCAGCCTTTTGCAAGCAGTGTGTGGAAGAGCGGCATCCTCCCTGGAAACAATAGGGACACTGGGCCTCTGGCCAGGGGGAGAGGCCACTGCATTTCCTTTGCTAAAATTCTGTCTTTATTCCAAAGTGATCATGTGGGACAGGGGTCATCTTTGCCCACCAGGTTGCCATAAGCCTAAGGGCTTGGAACATACAGCTTGTGGAAAATTCAGTTTCCCCTTAGGACAATTTTTCTTTACGATGGAGGGAACTGCAGCCAGGTCGGCTTGTTACACAAAAGTGGCCAAAAGATCAGGAGACTGACTCACCCAGTGCTGAGCTCTGTCTAGCTAGAACTGTTTCTTTAGCCCATGCCCAGGGCTCTGGGCCTACCAGCCTTCACATGGGCCAACCTTGGAGACTCCCGTCCAGTCTGCACAGATCAAATGGGACAGCCCACCACCCTCTAGGCTGTGGGGACAGTGCCGGTGGGAGGTCACAACCGTAGGGGATGTGACCTCAATAAATACATCATCATCTGACTGCACCAGCTGGCAGGATGCCTTCTGTAAGTGGCTTCTCGGCCCCACTTTTGGCCAAGTCTGGCATGACTCATTTGCGCCAGAAAAGGAATATAAATAAGCGCCATTGCACCTTGACAAGTTGACAGGATTGACAAGCAGAGTAAATTCCTGCGTCTGAAATTCTGAGGAGGAGAGGTGATTTAGCAGAGCCAGCTGCCATCACCAGAGAAAATAATTAAGGAAACCCAGCAGTGTGGAGGAAAACTGAGTGTGTGGCAGGCCCCTTCTGGAAAAGGGATCTGTGATCATTGTTCTGCGGAGGAAGCTGCACATGCCAGAAAAAATGAGCTCGGGAAGCTCCTGCTGGGGGTGGCTGCCACGAGGAGGATGTGGGGCTTGGCTGGCTGGAAGGAAGCAGGCTCTCGGCTGAGAAGGGGACCCTGGCAAAAGGCTTAATTCTACAAGGCCCCTGCCTCACGGTCAGGCACACCCTACTCACATCCCTTACTCTCAGGGTACAACCAGTTCTATGTGGAGCTTCTCCTCAGCCTCCATGGAAGAGTCTAGAAGGCCTGTTTCTGAGCTTTTCCACCACACACGTATATGCACGTAACCTTGAGAATACTCAGCAAGGTGTGGACACTGTCCTTTGCCCAGGGAAGGCCGCACACCTGTTCCCAGCTCAAAAGCATCAAAGAATAATACTGCAGTAGTAGAAAAACACAGTGCACCCAAGTTCTGCCTTTACTTCCACCTCTTGGGACTTGAGAAAGGCCCCAGCAGGCTCAGGATCTTTAGGCTTTCCAGTCCAGGGGGACCCTGGCCGCCCCCCTCATCATTTGCTCATGAATGAAAGAGGCATGTGGGCACTTCTTCAGAGTGACAGGCCACCAGTATAAGGCCAGGGCCATAGCAGTGGCTGAACCTACAAAACTGGACCTCATGGAGAAACTGCTGGACTTCCTGGGTCAAGAGCAGAGGACCTGGATGTCCCCTCACCAGCTGGGCTCCAGCCACTGGAGCCCTGCCCAGAACACAGAGACAGCAGGGGAAGGCTGGGCCTCCAGAGCACCCCACGCCAGGCCGCCGCCAGAACTTGGTCAGGCGTGGTCAGACACCATGCCCCACCGCGTCAGCTGGGAGTTCTAGCTCTCCGCTTGTTTAAAGGGTGGCTGGTTCAGATCGTAACTGGCTTTCGGCAAAGCCTCAGTGCAGACAGCCACTCACATGGCACAGGGGCAGAAAGAGCCCCTGATGCCTCAGTGGCCTGGCGGGGGTGGGGGAAGGAGGCCCAGAACCCTAAATAAGTTCCCCCAGAAGGAATGCTCTTGACCTCCCAGGACATTCCCCAAAATAGATCAAACCAGGTGTGATGCGGGACCACCTCCTCTGCCAAAGGTTCTCCTCCCCAATGCTTGCTATCTCGGGCGAGCCCAGCCACGGCCCAGGCAAAGGGCCTCTGGTGGGCAGAGGGGACATTTTGGAGCATGGCCACTGATGCGCTGATCTCTCTCCGTCTTCTCCCAGTCACCAGTGAGCGTTTTCTGGACACTCTGCCTGGGCTCTGCTCAGCCCTTTGGATGCGGTCAGCTCACCGCCAGAGCTCCACGGCCAGCTGAGAGGCCAAAACCGCAAAGCGGGTGGCTCAGTTAGGGAACTTCATGGAGTAAGTGGGGAGGCCCCATTCAAGGGGGACGAGTGTGTTCCAATCCCAGGCCTGGTGTGTGCCAAGGTGTGTGTTCAAGTGTGTCATTTTCCAAGTACAGAAAGTCCACACTGACTCCAGCCAGGGCAGGGCCAACAGGGCATTGGGGAGTAAGGAGAAAACTTTCTGAAGTGTCCTTTCCCCCATGACTTAATGGCAGTGTGCAGTGGGGAGTGGACTGTGAGGTTCCCAGCTGCTCCACTGGGCAGGTGTGTGGGCACCCTTGGGCAGGGCACCTTCCCAGACCTTCCAGGTCAAGGCAGGAGCTGAGACACCAAGGAACGAGCATCAGCAGGCAGTCAGGGGGGCAAGACTTCCCGGCACCACTATTTCCTATGTGGATGGGGAGGGGGCCCTCATACATACTGAGCCATGCCTCTTCTCACGCCCCCCCCCAACTGTCTTTTTACGGAGCCTCCACCGAGCGCCCTCCCTGCATGGCACCCACAGTCAAGAGGCCATCAGCAGGTTCCTGGGAACCACGTGGTTCTTCCACCGTTAATACTGTCCTCTCTGTTTTCTTTTCAGGAGTAAAGTTCGACATCAGGCTACAGCAGCCCCACAATGTGAGTTCTAAGAGTCAGATAAATCTCATTATGGGCAGCCTGGGGAAAGTAGGTGAAGGCAGGGAAGAAAATTTGGAGCTCACATTAAACCCATTCGTGAAAAGAAAAATGTGTCCGGTCCTTCCCAGAAGCCTGGGGAGCAAAGCCGGAGGCTTTGGACCCATGAATTTCCCTTTTGGAGTGAGCTAATTGACTCAGTAAATCTGAGCCAGCCTCCCCCAAGCCACCAGCTACTCACCGCCCCCCGCCCCCCGCCCGCCTCGCCAGGCCGAGGTTCCTGGGAGGCCTGCGCCATCTTGTGGCCAAAATGACATTTGCACCGCAGACAAGGCCAGCTGAGAGGAGGGGGACTGCAAGGGCTGGGCAGGGGCCCAGACCAGAGAGGTCACGTCCTGCAGGGTCAGCCTGCCTCCCTCTCCCTCGTCTTGGAAAAAACTCGGGTCACGGAGAGGGCAGGGACCTCGGACAGGGCGAGGGCCTGGCCTGTGCGACCCTCAGGACCCCGCTGTCCTGTCCACCCTGGTATAATCATTTCTCTGCTTGCCCCAGGAGTTCGCACCAGGCCGTTCCCAGGACGGTGATTTTAAGGCACCCGCGGAGAGGGTCACCCAAGACTTGTCCAGCCGGGCACCGAGAGGCTTCAACCTGCTGGTGCCTGACCAACCTCAAGCACACCCGGGGGCCCGCCTGCGACCCCGGCAGCGCCGCCGCCGGCTGCTTATCAAGAAAATGCCAGCTGCGGCGGCTGTCCCGGCCAACAGCTCGGCCGACACCTTCGTCCGGCCAGCACCCCGGGCCCCGGACGGCCGTTGGGTCAGCCTGCAGCAGAGGCAGCAGGAGCGCAAGCGGGTGATGTGGGAGGCGTGCGCCAAGTACCGCGCGAGCAGCAGTCGCAGGGCGGTTACACCGCGCCACGTGTCCCGCATCTTCGTGGAGGACCGCCACCGCGTGCTGTACTGCGAGGTCCCCAAAGCGGGCTGCTCCAACTGGAAGCGGGTGCTCATGGTGCTGGCCGGGCTGGCCTCGTCCGCCGCCGACATCCAGCACAACACCGTCCACTACGGCAGCGCCCTTAAGCGGCTGGACACCTTCGACCGCCAGGGCATCCTGCACCGCCTCGGCACCTACACCAAGATGCTCTTCGTCCGCGAGCCCTTCGAGAGGCTGGTCTCCGCCTTCCGCGACAAGTTCGAGCACCCCAACAGCTACTATCACCCCGTCTTCGGCAAGGCCATCCTGGCCCGGTACCGGGCCAACGCCTCTCGGGAGGCCCTGCGGACGGGCTCCGGCGTGCGCTTCCCTGAGTTCGTCCAGTACCTGCTGGACGTGCACCGGCCGGTGGGCATGGACATCCACTGGGACCACGTCAGCCGGCTCTGCAGCCCCTGCCTCATCGACTATGACTTTGTGGGCAAGTTTGAGAGCATGGAGGATGATGCCAACTTCTTCCTGAGCCTCATCCACGCGCCACGGAACCTGACCTTCCCGCGGTTCAAGGACCGGCACGCTCAGGAGGCGCGGACTACAGCGCGGATCACGCACCAGTACTTCGCGCAGCTCTCGGCCCCGCAGCGGCAGCGCGCCTACGACTTCTACTACATGGACTACCTGATGTTCAACTACTCCAAGCCCTTCGCTGACCTGTACTGAGGGCCAGCGGCTGGGCGTGGGCGCCCTGCCCACCCACTCGCCCGTCCGCAGGGCATGGTTCCTCAGCCCGGAGCCTGCAAGTACCCCGAGCAACTGGGCTCTGAGAACGAGAGGAGCTGTGTCTGCTGCAGGCCTTAGGTCGGGGACAGAGGCCCAGCCCTGGGTGGGGACCCTAGCCTGAGCTGCATAGCTACTTCCTTGCTCCTTGGCTGAGGAGCAGACGCGAGGAGGTGTGTGAGCTGGTACCTCCGGAGTCCCAGCTGTCCACCACACCAACTCAGCCAAGAATCAGGGTGACCAGGGAAGTCTGAGGCCCTGCGGCCGAGGGCCCAGCGGCAAGGGATTTCCTGCAGTCCCTTAGCCTTTGCCTTGTACCAAACCAAATGGTTTGCAGCTTTTGTATGACCCAGGAGGAGGTTCCCTTGGAATGAGATTCCAAATAAAGCACATGGTTTCCAGAGCAGCAGTGTCTACACTCCGTGTGTTGGTGTGGGAACACCTGGCCCCTTCCTGGTGCTGTCTAGGGCTCTTCCTCCCTTCCCAGGGCAGCCAGAGCCAGGCGCCTGCAGGCTGGGCTGTTCACGGAAGTCCAGGGCAGGAGCGGTCGGTGTGTGGCAGGAGCAGAGGACTCAGCAGCTTCCCTTCAGGGCCTCTGAGGCCAGGACCCAATCAGCTGGGTGCTCCTGTCTCAGTGCCAGCACCCTCGTCCTGAAAAGAGATAGACCTGTCCCCATGGGGGCCCCTTGGGGTCTCCTCCTGCCAGTGCACTTTGTGGGGGCCCCCTGAGGACTGCCAGGGCAGTGACGAGCTCCTTAGGCAAGCTGCCATTTGGGGACGCCACTGGGCTCTGCGTTGCGCTGTATATGGATGGGTCTCAGTGGGTGTGGCATTGCCGAGCAGGGAGTAATGCCATCCCTGGCCTTCTGAACCTCTGGGGTCAGCAGGGCTTTGGACCAAAGCTGCCATCTGCAGACCCCCTGACCCCGTCCTTAACCCCTGGATCCATTCACCTGATAAACCACTTCAGAGTTGTCAGGATCATCTGCCCCTGGGCGGACCAGCTCTGGGGGAGGGGGAGGGGGTGTGGTAGAGGAAACTTCTCCAAAAGCCAATGTGATTCCAGAAAGGTCTTGGAGAAAGTGTTCGTTGGAGCTTTGAGTGTGGGTGTGACTGGCTGTTTTGGGGTCTTGTTTGCAATGGGAAGTGCCGCCTATTTCTAGGGATCTGTCTCTGTCTGTCTGCCCGCCTACTTTCAGGTCTCTTTTCTCTGTTTGCCTGTGTCTTCCAGGCCCTCCTGTGGTCTCTCTGTGGATCTCTCCCAGGGGATCGCTCTCACTCTGTTCCCACTTGCTAGGGGAGATGCTACTGGATGCTGAGAAGGAGATGCTGTGGTCCCCAAGGTGGGACATGCTGCTGGATCCCAGCCAGGTTCACATTGGTGTGAGCAGCTCCATCTCCCTTTCTGCCTCTGCCACAGGCTCTGAAAACTTATAAATGTGGAACAAGGAGTTGAGACTGCCACCCCCCTGTTCAGGCCACGTGCATCCAAGAACCCTGAGCGCGGTGAGGCTCCGGCCAGGTTCCAGCTGGAGTGGCCTGGGCCCCCTGACAGAACGAACCCAGAGTGGCAGGGAGGAGGCTGTGATGAGGGCCTGAGGGGCTCTTGGGTGTGGGCGGTGGGAAGGCAGATGCGGAGAGGCTCAGAGAGCCGGGGCCAGGTCGCGTGCGAGCCAGCAGACTGAGACGGGATTCACAGCGCAGACACAGTGTCTCTGGCCCCGGCTGCACTTGGCCAAGCCTGAGTCAGAGTCACTGGTCATCTGCTCAACAAGAGGGACACGTGGGAGCCCAGCTGGGGCAGCCTGCAGCTTGGAGAAAATCAGGACGCCTTGCGACCATCCTTCCCCAGTGTGAGCGTGTATGTGAGTGTGTGAGTGTGTGTGAGTGTGTGTGTGTGTGTGTGTGTGCATAAGGGGTAGGAAAAGACATCATGTGTCATCTCTGAGACAACCAGACCTGAGTTGCACAGGTGTTCATACACAACACATCCATCAAAGAGGGGGTTTCCTTCCGGGCAGTGGTGGTAGGTGACAGAGTCCAAGCAGTGACCATGACCACCCATTTGGTGTCCCCCAGCATGACCTCCAGAGGCCCAGTCCTGAGACCTCACCCTGCCAAAACCACTGAGGTGGTTTTGGACCCAGCTCCAGCCCCAACCCCAGCCTCAAGCTTTATATGGCCCTAGGGCTTGGGGACAGTGGACCTAACTGCCACAAAGGAAAGTGTGTGTGTGTGTGTGTGCGCACGCATTTGTGGGCTGGTGGTGGGGGCTGGGTAAGCAGGTACATCTATATAAAAGTCTGTGTCTGTGTCTCTATGTATGTGCATCCGTGTAGACATCTGGGTGTTGGGGGTGAGCATGCGAGTCTCTGTACGTGTATGTGGGGGGGGCACGAGTGGTGTGGGAGGTGTCTGTCTTATGGATATCTGCGTCTGTGGGAAGGCGGTGTGTGCATGTGTGAGCCTGTATAATGTGTCAGGCTTAGGGGGGACTGTGGACAGTCCCCCTCCTCTCTGGGACCACCCTATGCTCTCTGTCCTGGCCCCATTTCATCTGCTCCACACTCTGTGGGTATAGTCTGGAGGGAGGGGCTCTCTGGGTCCAGGACCCCAGATGGGCCCACAGGCTCTGCCCAGAGGTCAAACAGGCCCACCAAGCTGGGGAAATAACCACCGAACCCCAAGCAGCCTTCCCTAGCGTGGTCTTCCAGGTGGGGCTCCCTGGCGCAGCCCACAGTGAAGTCCCTGCCAGGCTTGTGCCCTCCGAGCGGCTCAGACTTCCTCTCAGCCTTGCTCTCTGAGCGGGGAGAGCACAGACCTAGGGTCCTCCTGGAGGCCTGTGAGTCCCTGGAGGCCTGAGTCCTCTAGGGAGATGAGTTTTGAGGTTCAGCCAGATGTGAGATTCAGGCACCTCTGGCCTCCAAGACACAGCCAAACCCTCCTACTCCCTACTGTCTCCACTGGCTTGACCTCCCACACAGAGGCCCAGGACAGAGGTGGGCGGGCAGTGGATGAGCGAGCAGTCCTCCAGCCCCCTCTCCCCTCCCATTTGCCAATTTCGTTCTCCCTGTTACCCAGACCCTTCATTGGGGGTGGGGCATGGGAGCCTCAGGTAAGCCCTGGGCCTGGCAGGGGTCTCCCCTCCCTCTCCCCATCTCCTCTGAGCTCATTCTCTCTGGGGAGCACCCATGGCTCATCAAGGGAATCTCCTCCTGCTATCTCCTACCCACTCCACCCAAGTGCAGCAGGACTCAGAGCTGGGCAGCGGGTGACAGGGATCAGACCTCCGCTGGCGGACACACCGCTCGGCCACCAGGGGATGCTAAGTCCTCGCTCCTGAGCGGAGGCCTGGTTATCCCCGGCTTGGCCACGAGGTGGCAGCAACACCCCGGCTTTGTGCTGCTCCATGCAGGGCGGGGCATCCCCATACCCACGGGGCACCGCGTTCCCAACCTCGCACACCATTTGGCGTCTTCTACCCTCTCGGCCACGGGTTCACCGGGGCCCTGCCTCTCCAGCTGACTCCGGGAAGATCCTGGAGGTCATTCGGAAACTCACCTGCCCTAACACCAAGCCTCCAAACATTCCCAGCAGACCTTACCCCTCACATGGGCCCAGTGAGAACATCCCAGGAATGCCTTGCAAGCACAGGCTGGTTAGCAGGGAGGACACGGTGCATGGAAGGGCCGAGCGGCACCAGGGGTGTGTGGGGAGCTGCCATCGCCTGTGCTGTCTTCTTAGACTGGGATGCACCCTGACCCGCCTTTCCACCGTGCCCGGCTCCTCCTGTCTCACTTCCCTGGACGATGCCAGCCCCGCCGCCCTTCCAGCCTCCTCCCCACGCTGCAGGGGGCAAGGGCTCGCAGCGCTTTTCTTACGCTCATGACCACAGACTTCACAGAGCCACCAGTAGGCCACCAGCGTTTGTCCTCCACTCCCCATGAGTGTGACATCAGGCCTTCTGTGACCTCAACTGCGACTTCGCACATGCTGGATACATACCGACACAGGCAGACACACAAGACATACCCGTCCTCACAAATATACTTCCAGACCCAGAGACACATCCACGAACACACAGACACAAACCTACATGCAAGCATACACGCACCTGTGACACACACGCACACAGCCCTAGATGCACAAGGACACAGAGAGACACGTCCGCACACTCACACGGACGTCCCAGAAAGGTGCACAGCCAATGGTGTGTTTCTGACTGCAGTGAAATAAAAGGGGAGGGCCAGAGAGCCCCTCTCTGTCTTATGTCAGAATTATGCTCCTCCTGTCTGCACTGCCTCCTGTTTCCCCTCCACTCCCCAGGGCCCTTTCAGGGGTCAGCCCTCCACTTGCTCTGGGGTCCCCAGCCCTATGTCTCTCCCTCAAGCTCTTCACTCACACGCTGCTTGGTCATCAGACTTTCCCATCAGCGCCCCCTCTCCAAACAAGAAAAAGCTTTAGCCCCACATCCCCTCCATCTCTTGCCACTTTCTTGCACAAGTCATTCTCTCTGCCCCCTAAGTGAATCCTTTTCTTCCTTCTCCAGTGCCTACGTCTTTTTTTTTTTTTAAGATTTTATTTACTTGTTTTTAGAGAGAAGGAAAAGGAGGGGGAGAGGGAGAGAAACATTGATGTGAGAGAGAAACATCGATTGGTTGCCTCTCACAAACCCCCAACTGGGGGGCTGAACCCACAACCCAGGCATGTGCCCTGACCAGGAATCAAACCAGGTGCCTTTCGGTCTGAGGGACGATGCCCAACCCACTGAGCCACAGCAGTCAGGGAGCCAGTTCCTGCATCTTAACCCACGCCACTTTGTCTCCTGCCTAGGCTCCCAAAGCAATAAGAGTTATGATATTTACTGGTTTATCAGGTACTGTTTGAAGTATTTCATATGTGTTATCTTATTTAATCCTCATCATAGCCCTGTAAGATAGATATAATTATATCCTCCCCATTTTGTACAGATGAGGCACACAAACTGAGGCACAGAGAAGTCAAGTGATTTGCCCAAATTCACACAGCTATTAAGAGGATGTTCCAAGATTCAAACCCTGGCAGTTTGTCCCTGGTGTCTCCAGCGTGCCCTCCTGCTTCTCCAGCAGCCCAGAGAAGGCCAGAGCTGGGCACCTCCTAGGCATGTGTGGCCCAAGGAGGGACAAGACAGGAAAACAGTGGCCCATAGGATCTAGGCTGGACAAGGAGGTGCACGAGCACAGGAAGGGCAGATGGGCAGAGGGAAGGTAGGAGTGGGGAATCCGGGACCTTGGACAGAGTGTGGCTTCCTGTGGTGATAAGGACAGACCGTGGTGGAATGGGGTGGGAGGCCAGGATAGACAGAAGGAAAGGTCATTGGACATAAAAGACCTCAGTTCCAGATCTTATAGACAAGTCATGTCCCATAGACACATTCTTTTCAGACTCCCCTTGGATCCAAAGACACCATCATCCTACACCTGTGTCTGCACCCAACCCCATCAGATCATACCTATTGCCCGCCCACAAACCTGCCCAGCACCTGGTGCCTGGCACAGCCTGACCATGCTCTGTGGCCCTTTGTTATCTGCCTGTGTCTGGGTCAGCCTGTCCACCTGGGTAGGTAATGGTTACCAGGGCTACGATCCAGGCCTCTCCTTGAGGTGCAGAGGTTGGAGCAGGAGGGGAGCGGAGCCCAGGACTACAAGGCCAGGGGCCCGCTGGGGAGACCCGCACACAAAGGGCAATCCCCACAGACCCAGGGAAGGGAACGTGGCCAGGCAGGGCAGGGCAGGGTGGGCGAATGCAGGCCAGGAGCGAAAGCTCCATCCTTGCTCTCTGAGCCGATGTGCTGAATTTTACTTTTCCTTTTATTTATTTCTTCTTCTTAAATCCTGTTTCTCTCCCTGAGGCATCTAATCTATTATTTAACATTGGATTGTGCGATTGAAACTCCCAGGCAAATTGAAAATTATTTGTGTTTGAGGTTTCAGGCATGAGGCTGAGGCAACCAGTTCTGGGAGATCCAGGGAACCTGGGCGAAGGCGCAGAACCTGCAGCCCTGCTCCTAGAAGGGGCTGGGCGGAGCAGGCTGCAGAATGGGGGACTCAGGCCCGGCAGGCCCAGCCCAGCTTCGCTCAGGCCTTTCGCACCCAGAGCCCCCCGCTCAGGGGTCATTAATCTCCACGCAGCATTTCACCAGGGAAATGCCGTCCAAGCCTCCCACTGGCCAAAGTCCTCGCAGGCGGAGCAGGTGCAATCAGTCAGCCTGGCCCTATGCCCACCCTGGGGGAGAGGCCTCAGTCACAGGAGGATTAATGACATGGGACGAGGGCCCACCATCATTTTTCAGGTGTTGGGCTCTCCATGGGATTGCAGTCAGGGTTGCTGCCTAACAGGGTCTTAACCGAACCGACGGGGACAGTAACCGAGGTGGGGCACAGGGTGGGGCCCAGGGCCCTAGCCTGGGGGCACAGACCCAACTGGGTACTGAGGCCCCAAGGACCTGAGGGCGTGTGACCTTATAGAGCTGACTCCAAGGACATGACTCAAGACCACTGCTGAGCTGGAGCTGGCCGGAGCCCGGGCAATGTGCACAGACACGGTGTGGACGCCTGCCACACACGTGTGCAGGGTGCAGGGACGACAGATGCCAGGTCAAGTAGGACCTCATGGGCAATGATAAGGAGATTGAATCTGGTGCTGAAAACAATGGGGACCACTGAAGGGGAGGAGGGATCACATTCCATGCCAATAAAAGGTCCATAATGAGTCAAGGAGGCCAGAGCTTGTGTCCATTTCACGTTTTCTGAGTGGCTACAGGTATCAGACGCTGTGCTAGGCACTGAGGACAGGAGGAGATGGCACACATGTGCTCCCAGCCTGGAACAAGGACTCAGCGTCCAGAGGAAAATGAGGTTGAAGGAAGAGCGTGTGCAAACGTCCTGGGGTAAAAGAAATCGTGGCCAGGCTAGGCATGGAAGAAGGTTGCTGGGCCGGAGCAGAGGGGATGTGATGGGTGCCACGATGTCCCAGGTCCCCTTCAGGAACGAAGGACTGGTCACTGAGTGCTGCCAGCCGAGCGTTCTCCGCCACCCGCCCTCTGGAGGGACTGCCCAGGCTGCTCATTCAAGGTCTCACCACACCTAGCAACTAATCATCTTGGAAGCAGAAAAGCCCAGTGCCCTCTCCCAAAAATGCTGAAGGGCCATCCAGCTTCAAAGCTACACAAGATAGAAAGAACAATGGCCTCCTAAAGATGTCCATGTCTTAATCCCCAGAATTTGTGAATATGTTAGTTTACATGTCAAAAGGGATTTTTCTGATATGATCAAGGATCATGAGGCGGGGAGATTATCCTGGATTATCCAGGTGGGCACAATGTAATCACAAGGGTCCTTATAATAGAAGGACAGAGGGTCAGTCAGAGAGAAGATGGGACAATGGAAGCAGAGGCCAGAGTGAAGACAGAAAGGAGCCATGAGCCAAGGAAGCTCCTACAAACTGGGAAAGGCAAGGAAACGTGTTCTTCCTAGAGCCTCCAGAGGGAACACAGACCGTTTTAGACTTCTGATCTCCAGAAGAACAAGGTAATAAATTCGTATTGTTTTAAGGTGCTTATGTTTAGGGTGAAGTGCCATAGCTGCAGCAGAAAACTGATACAGCACCGGAGCCCAGCTTTTTCCTCTGCCTAGTCCTACGTTCTTCCCCTCCATTCCACAAGTGTGCGTCCTGGGGGCCCCTCTAACGACCGCTTGCATGATAATGAATTCTCTCCAGGGAGCCCCACCCCCAGCAGTGAGTGCCCAGGAGCCTGAGAAGGCAGGGGCAGGACTATGAAGCAGGTTCATCCATCTTATCTGCCCGGCTGCAGTTGTAGGTAGGCACAGGTAGGTCCTGTCACAAGATGACTGCGCGTCATTCAAACTTTGACCTTTGGTGAGTTGGGATGGTTTGCCTGTGCAAGGAAATGCAGTGCTGAGGGCAATGCATTCACATGCTGGAAAAATATCAGGGAAAAGCAAAGCCGCAGAATTAGGTGGCCACTGCTAACACTGACCGACACTTTGAGAAAAGAAGGAAAGGCTGAGAGCAGTGAAGAGCTAAGCGTGGAAGCCGGAGGCCTGAGGAAGCCTGTACGGAGGCCCTCGGGTGCCGTAGCAGGAGGGCAGACAGAGCTGAGGACCTCGGAGCAACCAAGCTCCAAAGAAGGTCAAACTCAGCCTGAGCAGGCAGGTCTGCTGTGCCAAGGTCATGGCCTGGTTGGCAAAGAATGACATCCTCACATTTCTGGGAGGATGCCTGAGTTGATGTACCTCAAGTTGTAAGTCCCTAGATTATCTTGAATCCTCTGAGCCTACAGAGGTGGCCTACTCTTCCCTATTAAGGGCTAATGCTCCCTCATTCCTGGAAGAAATGCGAGGTCTTCTGCCCTGCCAGACAGCGTGCAGCCCCTCTGGGGCCTTCTGGCCACTACCCATAATGAGGGGTCAAGCCACAGCATAGCTGGGCTGAGGAAGTGCTGCACCGGATAGGAAAGGGAAGGAACTATCGCCAAGGAGCCATAGCCCACAAGTTCTGGCAGGGCCCAGGAGAGCACAGGTGGGGCTGGATGCTGAAGGGACTTGGTTTGAAGTCAGGCAGGGGTGGGCTGGGTAGGCACATAAGGTTCAAATGGGTTGGTGAGCTTACAGATATGAGAGCATTCTCCTGGGAGACAGGGTTCAGTATCCTAGCAAGGACTACAGGTGATGGTACAAAAACACTGCTCGGATGGGTCCTAGAAGCATGGGGGAGGTAGGGGCCCGTGCCCTTAGAAATGCCTGAGATTGCGGGTTAGGTGGTAAAAGGCCCTGCAAAGTGGGCGTGCTGCACTGAACCTGCCACGTAAGGCCAGCAAACAATGGAAGAGGACTGTGTGCTTTGGGAGGGCCCAGCCGATACACCCCTCACCAAGGCAACACCGCTCATCTGACCCAGTGTCAGCCACTAAGAGGGCAGCGCTGCCTCGCTCTATAGGTCAGAACTAAGGCAGAAGAGGCTCTCATGGCATGTGGGTCACTGATAGCCATGCGGGCAAGAGAACCCCCAAACCATAGACATCTAACGGGGGCATTTCCCCAGCAGAAGTGAGGTAGATACAATTCCTGAAATGAGGGGTCTGGTAAGAGTGCGACCTGGCTGCAGCGAGTCATAGAGCCAGTAATACCACAAGGTGTTTCTGGGGGCAAAATATGTGGTAACTGCCAAGTGTACTCCTCAATTTGTACAAAGAAGTCTAGAATGGACAGTCAGGAGCCTGAGGGCAATCCTCCCAATTTAAAAAAAAATGAGCCCTGGCTGGTGTGGCTCACTGGATTGAGTGCCAACCTGCGAACCAAAGTGTTGCGGTTCGATTCCCAGTCACAGCACACGCCTGGATTGTGGGCCAGGTCCCCAGTGGGGGGTCTGCGAGAGGCAACCACACAGTGATATTTCTCTCTCTCTCTTTCTCCCTCCTTTCCCTTCTCTCTAATAGTAAATAAATAAAATCTTTTAAAAATAAATTTCATTTGTAATATTAACTTAAAAAAGAAAAATGTGATTCCTTGCCCAGTTTCTGGACTTAAGCCAGTTTTTAGACCAGGAACATAGTGACTGAAGGAGAGGCAAACTCCCAAGGTGAACCTGTAACACCAAAGTACATGTATCTAGTAATCATACTCTCAGTCCCTCTCCAAAAGGTAGGACCGTTGGAGAGTATCTGACTTGAGATTGATACACAGAGATCTAATGTATCATTCTGGTCCTCTGTTAGAGTTGGGGCGTGTGGGACCAGGTAATAAATGGAATGCTGGCCCATGTCTGGCTTTCTGTGCTTGCACCAGATGCTTCGACTCCCCACTCCCCTAAAGTGTAATTCAAATAGGCTTACTTGGTAGTTATCACAAGTCCCACATGGACTCCTTGGCCTATAGAGTAAGAGCTTTTGCAGTGGGGCAGGCAAAGAGTAAACTCTGACACTGTCCCATGTCCTCTTCCAAAATAGTAACTTAAAAAAATATATATATATATATATATAGCACCCTGGGGGCAGGGGATTGTGTGGAGAGTGGTGGCAGATATTGGAGCTACCTCTTAAAACCTAAAGGTCCCAAGGGTAGTGGTCCTCATCATAGCCCCATTGAACGGACTGCTTAGCTCCTGTAAAGACAAGACAGATCCTGGAGGATGACAGTGAGCCACCGCAAACCCAGCCAAGTAGTAGTCAAAACTGCAACTGCTGCGCCTAATGTGGCATCCTTGCCAGCGTGAAGTACCACGACCTCAGTGCATGGTATTTGCCCATTGATCTGGCAAGTGTGTTACTTTGCAGCTTTATCAAAAAGATGACCAAAACCAGTTTGCAGCTCTGGCTGGGTAGCTCAGTTGGTTAGAGCATCGCCCCAATACGCCAAGGTTACAGATTCGATTCCTGGTCAGGGCACGTACAGGAATCAACCAATAAATGCATAAATAAGTGGAACAACAAATTGATGTTTCTCTTTCTCCCTTTTTCACTCTCTCTAAAAATAATCAATAAATTTTTAAAAAACCAGTTTGCATTCAGTTGGAATGGAATGCAGTTTGCATTCAGAATTAAACATAAATATATGCATTTATATAGTCCTGCCCCAGCAATATGTTAACACTCCAGTGCTCTGTCCAAATTTAGACCAAGAAGACCCACACGGGTGGGATATCCTGTGGAATACCATACTGGTCACATATCAACAACCTCAAGCTGATCAAGAATGAAAGGGCCAGAAGTGGCCAGTGCGCTGTGGGCCCTCGGAAGACGCACACACTGCAGAGGGTGGGAGGATGAGCCCAGCGGAGTGTCGAGGGCCTGTCATATCAGAAAAACTTTTAGGAGCTGCAGGAGGCAGGGCATGCCAGGACAACCAAAGTGAAGGGCAAACCATGAGATCCTGCCCCTCCCACCACCAAGGAGGAAACCTGGAGTTCAGCAGGCCTCTTTGAGTCCTGGAGGCATAGTCCTCGCATAGGAATACTCCGAACCACTTACCAGCAGCGTGAAAAGCTTCCAGCCTTGAGTCAGTCCAGAGATGGAGAGGGTTTTGCAGCAGGTCCAGGCTGTGGTGCAAGAGGTGCAGACTCGCGCTATGCGACCCAGAGGACCCCATGGTATTGGAGGTATCAGTATCGGCAAAAGACACCATGTCGAGTTTTTGGCAACCCCCGAAAAGGGAACGACAATGCAGACTTTTAAGGTGCTGTCACAAGGCCATACCATGTGGAAAATTATACACCTTTGGAAAAGCAACCCCGGCGTGCTGCGAGCGCGGGCAGAGACGGAGCGCCTGACCACGGCCCGGGGACGCCACGTGAAAATGCAGCCAGAGCTGCGTGTCTTATCCATTCTGGCCGCTTTAACAAAATGCCATAAGCAGAGAAGTGTATTAACAACAAATATCTGTTTCTCACAGTTTTCGGTGCTGGAAAGTCCAAGACCATAGCGCCAGCGCAGGTGGGCGAAGGCCCTCCTTCTGGCTCACAGCCAGCTTCTTGCTACATCCTCACAGGGTGGAAGGAGCTAGGGATCTCTCTGGGGCCCCTTTCATAAGGCACTAATCCCATCCATAAGGGGTTCACCCTACCCTTAATGACTTAAGCACCTCTCAAAGGCCCCCCTTCCTAATATCATTATCTTTGGGGGTTAGGGTTTCAACATATAAGTTGGGGTCGGGGGACACAAACATTCCGACCATTGCACTGTCCATCTGAGCTGAGTTCTGTCAGACCCACCCTGCCAGAGGGTCGAATGGACCCAGAAGCATCCATGCACAAGACGGAAAGGTACATCTAGGACCACGTGTGAGCAGGACGAGAGGTCACAAACTAGCTGTGTGAGCACATAGCCCAGAGGCCCTTGCTACCCACCAGGGCTGCACCAAGTTCTCCCCCTTGACTCCCGGGGCCCCATGGTGGGAGGTGTGACGAGTTGGCAAAAGAACAAAAAGCCAGAGCTTGGCTCACAAGAGTGCTGGCTTTGTACGTGAGAGCAAGTAACACTGGATGGTGTCCGCCCTGCAGCCCGCTCAGGGTGGTCTTGAGACATGTGACTCAGTTGGTTGGGCATCGTCCCACAAAACGAAGGGTTGCCAGTTCAGTTCCTGGTCAAAGCACATTCCTGGATTACAGGTTCCGTCCCGGCTGGGGGCATGTGTGAGAGGCAACTGATCAATGTTTCTCTCCCTCTCTTTCCCCCTCCCTTTCCTCTCTCTCAAAATAAATAAAATATTTTTTTTTTCAAAACCCTCCCAAGGGGTAGAGCTCTGGGTACTACACCTGGTCTTCCAGGTTGGTGGAAAGAAAGTGGTCAGGGGCCTAGAAAGAGACTGATTAGAAACCAGGACAAATCTTTCGGGGCAGCCACGTGGGTGGGCCTTAGCCCAGGCGTGAAGCGTGCGGTCCCCCACATTGACACTCATTGGCGAACGTCCATTATGGAAGATGCACTAAACAACCAGGTCAACAGAATGACTTGGCCAAGTGACATCAACCAGCTTCTGTCGGCAGCTTCTAGCAGCAGAGCCCAATGCTGAGTCCCAGACACAGTGCCATTACCTGCGGACACCAACCAGTTACCCAGCGGCAGGTTGACTACGTTGGATCCCTTTTATCCTGGAAGGAGCAGTGATTGATTCTGTCAGGAGGAAACACGTAGTCTGAGTACAGGTGTGCTTTTCCTGCCCAGCCTGAGTCAGACCGCTATCCAAGGATTTAACAGAGTATCTGATGCTCCAGTACCACATAACATTGTATCAGATAAAGGGGGTCGCTTTGCAGCAAAGGAGGTGGGAGGGTGGCACATGACCATCAATGCATTGGTCATATCACTTACTGTATATGACCAGTAACCCTGAATCTGCCAATTTGATAAATCAATGGAAGCCTGAAAGAAGCATGACTAAAATGCCAGTTCAGAGTTGGTATTTTGCAAAGATGGGGTACCATTCTCCAGAGAAAAATGTACTCTTGGAATCAACAGTACATTGTTGACACAGGTCTACCCATGTGTGGTAGGCAAACTAAAGACCCCTTTTCCCCAAAATGCCCTAATTCTAAGAACTTGTGAATATGTTCCCTTACATGGCAAATGGGGCTTTACAGATGTGTTTAAGTTGAAGATCCTGAAATGAAGAGATTACCCGGGATCATGAGGGTGGGCCAACAAAAGTGAAAGAGCAAGATGGGAGAGTGTCAGAGTGATGAATGTGACAAAGGCAGGCAGCCATTGCTGGCCTTGAAGATGGAAGGGAGGCATGAGACAAGGAATGCAGCCACCTTCTGGGAGCCAGAAAACGAGGAAAGGGATTGTCCCCTACAGCCTCTAGAAGGAACCCAGCCCTGCCTACACCTTGCGTTTAGTCCAGTGAGACCCATTTTGGACTTATGACCACCACAACTATAAGATAATAAGTCTATATTGTACTAACTCCCAAAGTTGGTGGTAATTTGTTACAGCAGCAACAGGAGACCAAAACACTACCTTGTAGCTAAAACAAGTCTGGGAACCAAGGTGTGGAAGCAAGAGAGCCTGCCTACCATCACTCCTCACCACCCACTCAGGGAATTTGTGCTTCCCTGGGCGCTAAGGGCTTAGAGATTCCCACGAGGAGTGCTTCTGCCAAGGAACACAGCAAGACTTGTATGAAGTACATGTGAGGACGCTGCCTGGGCGTTTGAGGCTCCTCATGCCGAGGTGCCAGCAAGGAAGATGGCCACCATCTCAGCAGAAAAAATGGACCCTGATCATCAGAAAGAAGTCACGCTTTTGGTATAGTATGGGGGCAGGGCAAAATATATTTGATGCCTGGTTAATCTATTTGGGTGCTTCTTGGTACCTCTGGCCCAACTTTTAAAATATGTGTATTGATTTGATTTTAGAGAGGGAGGATGGGGGAGGGGTGGGGGAAGAAAGAGAGAAACTCATGTTGGTTGCCTCCTATATGCACCCCAAACAGGGACTGAACCCACAACCTAGGTATGTGCCCTGACCGCGAATTGAACTGGCAAACTTCTGGTGTATGGGACAGTGTTCCAACTGACTGAGCCACCCGGCTGGCCCCCACCTTGCCCAGTTCTGACAGTGGTGGACAAGTGTAGCAGCTCTGGCCTGAGAAGGTCATGTCAGTCACAGTCCTCAAGGATGAGGGGGTGGTTACTCCCCCAGGTAAGCCACGGAGGCCAGGACAGTTGTTGGCTGAGGGTGAGGCGAATTTAGAATAGACGACCAGGTGAGAGAAGGTGAACATCAGTTGAAGCCTCAAGACCAACTGCAGCAGTGGGGGCTGTAGTTGCTCCCACTAACCCCCCGCTTCTACGTCTTCCCATGGCACGCCAGTGTCCCGGGGCACTGCTCTCTGGACATATGTGGAGAAGTGGATCCTGGCCGTGCGCCACCCAGATCCTCCTCCAGTCGTGGAGATCAGGTCCGTCCAGCTTCTGGAAGCCTTCTGTAGAAAGCCTTCAGCCATCACCCTTTTCAGAGAATGCCTCCGGTGAAGAGTGATAACTCGCCCATGTCCAGCGACACCTCCAGCCATCAACATGGCCACACAGAGATATGTGAAATGGGGGACAACTCTGTGCCCCTTGGGTTGGTGGCGCCTCTGTTCAGACTGCAGGAGAACTCCACTTCTTCCTCTGTCCACTCCTCCCTTCCACAAATCTTAATACAGAAAAACGCCCCCTAAAGAGAGCTCCTGCAATAACCTCCACCTCAGAGTCAGCTTCCCAGGGAGCCCAACCTGCAACGGAGAATGAGGGGTGTGTGAAGTGGGGTAGGGAAAAGGTGGGCCAGTCACATGCACCATATGGGATGGTGTTATTATATTGTAGAGCAAGGGAAGCCTTGGCAAGGCTTTAAGCAAGCAGTTGCATAATCCTTTGAAAAGATCCCTCTGGATGCCATGGGGAAAACAGATTGTAAGGGCAAGATTGACAGCAGCGAGACCAGGAGGACAGCGGCGGCAGCCATCCAGGTGGGAGACGGCGGCGGCTGGGCCAGAGGGGCGGTGGTGATGGAGGAGCGAGGGTGGGTCCGAGGGGTGATGTGACAGGTCTCGGTGATGGGCTGGAGATGGGAAAAGGGGAGGAGGGTCAGGAAGGAGGCGGTTCCTGGATTTCTCCCAGGTTCCAGCTTGCACAACTGAGTGGCGGGCTGAGATGGGAACACTGGGAGGAGGCCAGGTTTGGAGGGGGCAAAACCGTGAGTCTGAGTCAGGATGTGTTGGGTCTGAAGAACCTCTGAGACATCCCAGGGGAGGCATCAAGTGGGAGGTAGAAGGAGTGTGAATCTCTGAGTCACTGATGCTGCAGAGCTACAGAAGATTACGTTGGAGACAGTGTGGGAAGAGAATAGAAGGGAGCCTGGGGATGGTCAGACAGAGGTGGATCATCCAGCCAACAAAGCCTGCAAGCAGTGGCTGAGTAGAAGGGTAAAGAAATGGGTGCGAGTTCTGCTCTTGAGATGTCAGCTGCGGCCACCCGTACAGCCGAGGTTATGCTGCAGAAACTAAAATATCACAGCCCTAAAATGACACCGGTTAACTTCTCCTTCACGGCACAGGTCCAGTGTGGGTCTCTGCCCATCATGGTCCTTTGGGAGCCTGGTGGATGAAGGCTCCGTCTCAAAGCCGGCTTCTGCAATGGCCCAGGCCGGGTAGGGGCCATGGGAACGGCACATTGGCTTCTCAAGTTTCTGTCTTGCATTGTGCTGACAAAGCAAGTTAGAGGGCCTTGCCTAACTTCAAAAGAAGCAGGGAAGGACAATGCTGCCGTGGAGCCTGCAGAGGAAGAGAGCTGGGAAGTCTTGGGCAGCACTGACCTCCAATGCACTGAGGAAGGAGAACCCGGCTGAGCCAGAGGCTGCTGAGCGGCCCAGTAACCTGAGGACTGAGAAATGGCCCTGAATGAGGTGATGTGGGTACTTACTGACCTGAGAAGGAGGTGTTTGGGGACTGTAAGGTACTAAAGGTCTGAAGGTGACAAATTGGTTGGGGAGAACGGAAGGCAAGTAGACGAGAAGGGTAGACCACTGTTTCCATGGCATCAGCTGGGACAGGTGGAGGGAGGAAGAGAAGGGGCTGGGAGGGCATATCCCGAGCAGCTGGAGCTTCGTGTTTTTTAGTGGGAGACAACTTGAATGTGCGTAAAGACCAATGGAAAGGACCCACTGAGTGGGAGAGATTAACTATGCAAGAGGAAGCCAGGATAAACAATAGAGAGCACACAGGTCTCCTTGTCCTGATGCACCTGGGGCCCTGGAATTTCCTGTCCAAACAGCCTTAAGCTGCTGTGGCCAGGGCCTGCATGGACCTCTCCCTCCAGCCCCTTGTCCAGAGGGTGGACAGCATCCATCAGTGTATGCACGCCAATTCTGAGGGGTGACCAAGAGGCAGCCATTCGCAGGGCGTGCGGACAGAGCCAGGCAGTGCAGGCTCAGATGTGTGTGCAGTACTCACGAAGCGCCCGCCTCACGGTTCGGGGTGGGGCCAGGAAAGCGAAGGAAGGGGGCTCTTCTCACGCCGCCAGCTCTAGCCACTCAGTCCAAGGAACCTGAGATTCCAACTGAGCCGGGTGCTGCAGGTCATCATGAGGGTATACCTGCCAAGGTTGGAGGATAAAATGTGTTTTATTTAACAGTTGTCAGCTTATTTATACCTTTTAAATATTTAGACATATGATATGTGGATCTCCATTTTTCCTCTTGTTCTGAACCCTTCAAATGTTAGGGGTGGGCCAAGATGTGTAACAAATAAACAAATATACACAATTTCATATAACATTTACAGATTATGTAATTAGAAAGTCATGGAATAAAATATTTCACATAATCCCAATCTAATTTGTGTGGGAATGTATACACACAGACACACAAATACAGTTTGTATCAGTCAGATTTTGCTGTGTGACAAACACAATTTCAGTGGCTTAAACAACAGCCACTTATTGCTCCTATGTCTTGTGGTGGCTGCTGCATCCCCACCCACGTGTCTCATTCTGGGGCTCAGCGGCTCCCTTCCTGCTGGAATGGCAGGAGTTCATGAGGCAAGCTCGGCCCCCGGGGTGTCTCTTGGGACTGCTGGGGCCGCATCTACTCACTTCCCCTCCGTGAAGGCCAGAGTCAGGAAGTGGAGAAGTATATTCTGTCAGGCACGAAGCCGTGGCAGGGTATAGATGTCTCAAGCTACTATAAGGTGGGGAAAAATTGGAATTAATAATTTAACCTATCACACACCAAGCTGAGTTTCCCTAAGAGAATGAAGTGAGACTGCCAGTGTGTGTGTGTGTGTGTGTGTGTGTGTGTGTGTGTGTGTGTGTGCGCGCGCGCGCGCCAGGGGGAGGGGGCTAATTTGTAATTAATTCTAACTACTAAAAGAATAGATTTTTTAATTTTTACAACTTACATGTATTCCTATACTTTTTCTGTAATAAAGCAAAAATAAGAAGACCTCAATTGTCTTCAATTCCAATCAAAATCCTAATATAAAATTTTTACTGGCTGATTTACCTGGAAGCCTGGCTAGCCATCTTTTTTAAAAAAATTATTTTTTTAGATCCTGACCTCAAACCATAAGCAAAAGTTAATTCTAAAGGGATAAGAAACCTACATGTAAAAATAGAACCATAAAAAACCGTAGGGAGACTGTATTTTGAAATACATCAAGATGTCTTTTCTTTTTGTACTTCCTTGGGTGACCTTCCAGCTCTTTCAGCCAGAGGCTCGCATCGCCTGGAGGCAGAGGGGGATGGAGGGAGGGAAAGGAGGAGGAGGGAGAGGGAGAAGGAGGGAGAAGGGAGGCAGGGAGGGGGGAGAGGGAAGAAAGGGAGGAGGGGTTCGAGGAGGTGGAGGGAGGAGGGGAGGAGGGGAGGAGGAGGGGAAATGAGAGAGGGCAGGAGAGGAAGGGAGGTGGGGAAGGGTGGCCATCACCCACCCGAACACCTGCCAGGCAAGGCCCTCTTCCCAAAGCATCGGGGTGGGGGGTGGGATTTGGGAGGCGGAGGCTTTCCTTCCCTCTGACACCACAGTGGTCAGAAAGCACTGTTTTCAGCAAATGCATCAAAGAGCAAGTTCCACCATGAGGGGCCCTTTGGGGGCTTGGCCTGTGCTACATAGGAGAGCTGGCTGGGAGAGGGGGCTGGGCCAGGAGGGAGCGGCCCACTGCGGATAAGGGAGTGACAAGGAAGGGCACCAGCCTGTCCAGTGATGCAAGAAGAGCAAGTGGTAAAAACAAAGTGCAAGAAGATACATGCAGCGGATACCATTTCTGTAAAAGTTTAAAACATACACAGATGTTATCATTGTTTATAAATACATTCATATGTTGCAAAAAGTATAAAAATGTGTTCAGGAATGTTGCGATTTCTGGGTAGCAATTATGGGGTGGGGTCGGGGGAGAAGGAAGGGGTTTAAACTGATCAGTATCATTTCATTTGATTTTTAAAGAGGGATCTGAAGCAAATATTCAAAATATTAATATTTGTATATCCTAGGTGCTGGGTATATGGTTGTCTCAGATTATTTTCTATATTTTGAAATACACGGTGAGGGGGAGAGAGGCTGTGGATTAGTATGGTTTGATATAATAGTGTAAAACTATGTGCACATGTGTGTGTTTGCATGTCTGTGCTCAGGCATGTGCCCACACGTATCTTTGTACTGGGTGACTGTCCGGGTCTATGCGTGAGCCTCTGTGCTGGCCACTTGTGCGGGAGCGTGTGTGCATCTTCCAGAGTGCAGGATCTATGCACCTCTCTGTGTCTCTGTGGCTGTATGTGTCTGTGTGTCTGTGCAATTGTGTCTGAGGCTGCATTTGTGAGTCTCTGAGTGTGCATGCACGCACACCTGTGTGATTTTGTGCGGTTGTGTCTGTGTGCGCCTGCACACCCCCGTGTTCATGAATAGGAAGAAGACGGGCTGGACAAACACCAAATCACTGACTCATTTCTCTCTGGGAAACAGAGACAGGATTTTTGTTTCCCCTTCTTACATCTTACATTTTACTCTGTGTGTGCATGTGTGTGTGTGTTTAGCAGTGATCATGTATTCTTTATTAAAATTTTAAAGTATTTTTTAAAACATAGTGAAGATTGTCACAGTTCAAAAAAATGAAAAGAATTTACCCGCAGACCCTCGATGCCTCCAGGTCTCCTCTTTGCCCCAGGGCCCCAACCTGCAATTCCACCCACCCCCGAGCGCCCTGAGGACAGAGGAGCCTGAGGACACTTCCTAGCCCCGCCCCAGGGGCATGGATCAGAGCAAGCAGGCAATTTCTCTGAAGTCTTGTGTTTTATCTTTAAATGTTAGGCAACATTTACATTCTCCCCTGACATGTATATGTACACGTACATGTTTACCTTGATTTTAAGCCCCAAATCTTGGAGTCCACGGGGCTCCCTCTCACTCACTTCCCTAGCTCCGGGTGGCTGCTGGGCCAGCAGTGCCTGGAATAGGGGTGAGTGTGTGACGCAGCCCCTCTGGAGGCAGGCACTGGGCAGGAGCGCCTATGCCGGTCTGGGCCGAGATCTTCGCGCATGCTGTCGCACAGAATTCTCCCTGCAGCCCCATCAGCTTGATACTATTACTGTTCTCACATCTCAGTGGGGATACTGAGACTTGTAGAGATTAAGCCCAAGGTTGCCCGGTTGGACTGACTTCCAAGTGCATGCTGTCCACGGACTGTCTCCCTACAGTATAGGCCCAAGGAGAAGGAGCTGCCTGTGACAAGGAGGAAGGTCAGCAAACTGAGCCGTGGCCCCAGGGGCGGCGGGCGGTTTCTGATTGACCGCAGGCTGCTTTCCTCGTTGTCTCAACTTTTTTCCCCTCAGACCTGTGCAAATGCGTCTGCTGGGCCCCTTGTCCTGTCACCACAGGGCTACTTGGAGGCAGTGACAGCCACACAAAGTCATCTAGGGATGCGACTTGGGGCTCAAGACTGTTTTCCCAGGGATCCAGATAAGGCATACATTGACCGAGACCTGGAGGACCCCCGAGCAGGGCCTCACTGTCCCTGAGTGACAGCAACAGCTTCGTCTTTCTGGGAATCTTTTCCATGTGTTGTAGGGGGGGCAGCCCCAGGGGTGGCTTTTGTGCTTCTTCCTCAGGTGGGGCACCGGGACCCCAGGTGCTGTTGACAGGGAACAGCCCCATCTCCAAGCCCTGAGGGGCTGCTGGACGGACTGCAGCTGGAGAGAAGGATGAGCCCTGAGAGGCACCCACAGTTTTCGAAGGGGTGTCCAACATGCAGCCCATGGGCCGCAGGCAGCCCAGGATGGCTATGAATGTGGCCCAACACAAAATCATAAATTTACTTAAAACATTGAGGGAGTTTTTTTTGTTTCTGTGTGTGTGTGTGTGTGTGCGCGTGCGCGTGTGTGTGTGATTACATGTCGCAATATATTTAACGTGTGGCCCAAGACAATACTTCTTCTTCCAGTGTGGCCCAAAGACACAAAAAGGTTGCACACCCCTGGTATAGGGGTTCAGAGGACTTGGGAACAGCAGCCTGGCTTGATGGCCTGGAAGCAGCCACGCTCTGTCGCGCCACCCCCATGCTTGGGTCTCGTGTTTCCTGGTACCTAGAAGGACCTGGAGCAGCATCGCTGTCTCATGCTTTCCTGGAGGTACCCTTTGGGGTTGGGGTCTCTATTCACTGCTTAGCTTCTACCTTCCTTCCAGCTTTGGGTTCTGGCCAACAGCTCTTCCCCGTTGGGGAAACAATAGCCCCCAACACAAAATCCACCCTCTCCTTCCCCAGGCAGAGCCTGACTTGCCCAGGGTCCGCCTTCTACCACAGGGGTCAGGGCAGCCACTCCAGCCCCACGCAGACCGGGGCCTAAACCTGATTGGTCCGAGCTAATCCTTTTCCAGGGGTTGGCTTGCAAGTTGGTCGATGGGACGTGACAAAGACAGCTGGGGTGCAAGAACTCGTCTCCTTGCTCTCCACGCTTGTCCGGGGAGGTGTGAAGCTTTGAGCTGCATTCCCCTTGAGATCAGCAAGGGGCCAGCGGAGGCTGACCGATGTGAGCAGGACAGCAGGGGAAAGTGGAGAGAGCCTTGCCTACTCCCACTTGCCATGACGTGAGAATCAACTTTCTTCATCTTGAAGCCATCTGAGGTACTTTTACTTGCACCCAAATTTACATAGACCCTTTGAGAACCTGGTCAAAATACTGACTTCTCTTCAAGTACAGAGTAGTGAGCAATTCGGGGGGTTCCTGGTCTCCCAGGGGCTACCCACAGGTCACAACATATTGGGATTCCTGGTCACTGCGAGGCTGGCTCCTAGAGAGGGCTGGCTGGTTTAGTTCTGAGCAGCGTACCCAGCTGCAGGCAAAAGGCGGGGCGGGGGATGTGGGGGCAGTGCTGGTCTGTAGCACCTGGAGACAGCCCCTGCTTTCTCTCCCACCAGAAACTATAAATGCCCACTGAGCATCGTGAGGAGACTGGACAGAGCTCAGTGAGAGCTGGCTGGTCTTGTTTTATTTTCTTCAAAGATAGGCAGGAGCAATCTGCTCCTACCCCCATCCCTCAGGCAGGCTTGGAACCCTGCTCCTCAGGGAGTGGGTCTGCTGGCTGACAGACAAGAGGCCCAGTTTGGGACATGTGGAGGGGCCACGTGGCAGCCCTAACAGTCCCATGTTTATCACTCCCTTTATTCTCCAGGTTCTCTGGAGTCCTAACCAGGAAAAAAGACTGAGGGTATTCCTGGGGTGAAGGCAGAGGCCAAGTGGATGTCAGACTGTGATTGCTGGGCTAGGCTGGCTCCATGCTAGCCTGGTCAGAGGCCATCTCTGAGCCTTGAGGTGGGCACAGACCTAGGAGGGTCTGGCTGTCACTCCAGGGAGGGACGACACAGTCCCGCCTTAAAACCTCAGCTCTCAAACTCCATTGCCAGTGGCCAGGGGGCACTAACTGTGTCTCAGCCTGTTCGTCAGCTGTCTGGCCACAGCCTTCCTGAGAAGGGTGAGTTCAGCAGACTCTGGGATCTCATTTTGGACTCATTTTAGTTTCCTTATTAAGGTCCTCAGTTTTAAATATAGTTTGCAAGCAGCAGCAACAACAAAGTGCAAAGTCACTCTAGAGGCCACTTTGAAACATCTGGAGACAGAGGGCTTGTCTGCAGCGCCTGGATGTAGGGCCTGACCTGCCTGTGCTTCACACAAGCACTTACAGAGGCACCTCAAAGCAAGGCAGGTTTGACCCTGCTTTGTAAACTATGAACTGAGGCTTAAGTGCTAGTCAAATCTACTGATAACGCAAGTTACATTCTGATTAGACTCACATCAAATTTCATCTCTTGGACTAAGATGTATTTCATGGGATGTTTCCATATTTTCAGTCCTAATGATACATCTTTAATTAAAAAAAAAAAAGTCTCATCATTGCATTATATATCACAGATCATTAAATGCTTATCACAGTCCATATCAAGGCTCAAGTGCAAAAGATAGTTGACATTTAGCCAGGAACTTTTAAAACACTGAGACTAAATTATGACCCAAACTTACTCTTCTTAATGACACATATAAAGTTCAACTCGGAATATGGAAACAAAGTTCCCAGCAATATTAAGGAAATAAAGGTCCTTCAAAATGGTCAGTCCTTGTTTTGATTAAATTTTGCATTTTTAATATAGCTGGTATAAAGCGAAACTCTTAAAAAACATCTAGGAATTTTAAAATAAAATGAAACATCCTATTTTCAGGGTCACCAGTATCATAGTGAGATTTGTCTCTTAAACAATGACACTTAGTATCTGTGTAGTTCCATGAATACTTTTGAAGTGTCATATTAAAACCAATCTTGTGGCCTTGAGGCAAAGAGAAGCAATTAGTCTTGGAGTTGTGAATAAATAAAAATCCATTTATACACCCGTCCTTGACATGTACCTTGCAAATCTTAGAAACTTCATCTAGTGGGAAAAGAAATGTTAAATCATGAATACCAATACTAATCACATTGCCATGTGGCTTCCTAAAATACTTTAGTTCATACCAATGTTTTAAGTATTAATTTATATGTATATATTCATCCATATTGAACACAAAACAAAGAGGCTCTAGCAGGCACATAGAAAAGAGGGAACGAGGAGTGAGGGACGCTGGGAGCCACAAGGGCCACCACTAGGTTTTCAGTTGGTTTGTGCTCCTCATACATAAGCCTGACACCCTTTCCCAAACGCTCCTCCTCCCCCCTCCCCCCCCCCCCTCCGCAAGCACCAGCAAGGAAGGGGTAAGGTTCTGTCCCTAAAGAAGTTTGGGGTGTCCACAATGCCCTCCTCCACTTGTGATCCCAACCACCATTTAAGGGAGGATTCAGGAGGTCAAAGTATTTGGATACTTGCTTCACTTCCTATTTGGGTCCATTTCTTCAATGCCGGATGGGGTGTGTATAAATGGGGGCTTTGCTGTCCCTTGGCCTTGTGCAGCCCTGGAGAGATTGGGGCTGTCAGCCATGGAGCAGAGCAGAGCTCACCTCCCGGGCCTGGCAGGGGTGCAGAGAGACGGGTGCTGCAATCGGGCAAGGGCTGGAGGCCCAAAGCCCAGTGGTGCCGCGACTAGGGGAGCAGTGGGCTGTCCGTGGGGTTGGCTGGAGCCGCTGCACAGATCCCTGACCTACTTCCACGGCCCCTTTCGGGTCTAGGAGCAGCTAAAAATCCATAAATTAAGGATATTAACTGATGGGGCCTGCGGCATCCTTATAAGCTATTTAAATCTATAAATTTACAACATCTTCTGCATATATCAAGTAATTGAACTAACTGCAGGGATGTAACTTTAATGAGAAAATTTCCCCCTTCTGTAGTTCAAGCTCTAAAATAAATAAATAAATAACATCTTCCCTTAGGAGGAAAGTTTCTGTTTATTCCCGCGTGGAGAAGTTACAGACGCGCAGTCCGGGCGCTCCTTCCACGCGCGACGTCCTATAGTCAAGGGAAGCTGGCCCCCTACTTCGTCCACCTCCTACCAGCGCCCCTCGCCCATGGCCGACCCTCAGTGCCCCCAGCGAGTGAGACCGCTAGGGGGCGCCGAGGTCCGGTTAGAGCTCGGGGTGCGGGCCCCGGCGCCACTCCGGGACCGAGAGCACCCACCCTCCAGCCCTAGCCTGGTTCTCGCCCCGGTGTCCCCGGAGCCGGACGGGGGACTCAGTACAGGCCCTGAGCACTGGCGTCTCCAAGCTCCGTTTCCTAGGAGCCGGGAAATGGTCTGGGAGTGTGTGTGGGGGCGGGAGGGGGGGGCGGCCGGGACGAGGGGGACAGGCGGGGCTCCAGGGAAAGCGGAGGAAGGGGAGGAGGAGGTAGGTGAGAAAGAGGTAGGAAAGGAGGAGGAAGGGGCAGCCGATTCCGGGACCTGGGAGTGACGCCCCCGGCGGGCTGGCCTAGGCGCCGTTGGGAGTCTTGGCCGCAGACGTCTCCAACGCGCGGCGCACGGAGAGGAAATGGCGCGTCTGGCCCCGGGCGGCCTGCCGGGCGACCCCCTCCCCTGCGGTGGCCGACCGCGTGTCCGCAGACGTCACGGGCGGCGCTGCTCCACCGAGAGGGGCAGTCAGGGCAGAGACCGGGGGAGGGGGAGGGGCGGCCTTGGCCCCCGGCTCCGCTCCAGCTCTGGCAGAGTCGCAGCCCAGTTTCTTCCCAAGTCCCGCCCCTGGCCCCGGGCGCCGCGGCGGCGGCTGCTCTCCTCTTTGTAACCGAGGAGTCAAGAAATGTGAGAAACGTGCCCTGTGTTACTTATTTGGGAGCCGAAAATTTATGCCCAGCTGAAAGCGCCCGGGGAAATATTACATCAGATGAAATGACAATGATTAAAATCAGCTTCTCCCCCGCCCCCTTCTGAGCCTGGAGGAGGCCCGGGCGCCGCGTGGCCGGCCGGCGGGGGGCTGGGCGGCGGAGGGCACGGGGGCCTGGGCGCACCGTTCCCGGGAGCGTCCTGGCGGAGGCCCGGCGGGAAGACACGGGCTCTGGGAGAGGCGGGTGGGAATCACCCGACGAAAGGAGGGAAAACAGTGCCTTTCTGTCGCCGAGCGCGGCAGGCGCGGGCGCGCGGAGCTAATTGCGACTCTAATCCTCTGCCCCGCGGCGCAGCCGAGCCCCGAGCCAGGAGTCGCCGCGCGCTCCCGCTCGCGCTCGCCGCGCTGGGTAATTTGGAGCCGAATCGTTGCCCTTTGCGTCCGGGCTCGGCCGCCACGGGGCGCGGGCCACCGGCTGGAGCAGGGGGCTGGTTTCCTCGCCAGCAATCGGGGAAGGCCGCTGGAGAGAGAGGAGGGAGGAGAGGAGGTGGGAGCGGCGGGAGGGCAGCCGGAGAGCGGCGCGAAGAGGAGGAGGCGGCGGCGGCCGCGAGGAGGGGAGGAGGCGAGGGGAGGGCGGGGAAGGGAGGCCCCGGCGCGCCGCGCCGCGAGGGGCCGCGCGAAGCGGGGGCCGGGGCGGGAGGGGTGGGTGGGGGGGAGGGTTGGGGGCGAGAGAGAAAGTAACTCCAGGACGAGACCGGAGCGACCCGCGCAGCGAGCACAGGCGGCAAGGCTGCGCCAGGCGCCCGAGACCGGCGGCTGCGGGGGGCGGGGGCTGTGCCCGAGCCCGATCCCCCGCTCCTGCGAGGTAAGCCCCGCGCGAGCGGCCACCTCTTAGCGCCGCGCACCCCTGTCCCCAAAGTGGCTGCGATACCGAGAAAGTCTCCCGGTCGGGGTTCGGACCTGGGCGGGGGCGGCTGCTTTGTCCCGGTGCTGGGTGGCGGGGGCATTCAGCACAAAGGCCTGGTGCGGGAGGGGGAATTGCCCACGTGGGCTGGTCCTGGCTTGGGGTAGACCCTCCCCACGCGGGCGGGCTCGGCGCTTCCAGCTGCGCGGGGCGGTGCGGGGGGGGGGGCGGGTTCAGGCCCCAGCAGTGGAGCCTAAGTGCAGGGCCGGCGAGTTTCCGGGGTCAGAACTGGGCTCACGCAGTTGGGGCTTCGGGTGGCGACGGGGCCCGGCCTGGCGCTCAAATCAGAGAGAGAAAAAGTCTCTAACGGGACAGATGTGCGTCCTCTGACGCCCACCCTGAGTGTGCGAAACGGGACGGGAGGGGTCGGCGCGCTCCTGGTCGTCCCAGGTGCGCCGACGTTTGGGGGTCCGGGGCCAGTAGAGCGGATACGCGATCGCCGCCTCTGGGTCCCTGCTGCCCGCCGGTACTCACTGCCTGGACGCGCGCACCGGACACACAGTCCCAAACATCCCTCCTTCGTAGCCGAAGCGCCTTTAAGTCTTCCCTCGCTCCCCACCCCGACTGCAGAAAGATAAGCTGCAAGTTTTCACTCCGTTTCTCAAATGTGCATGAAGGAATTTAACTGCATCGAATAACAGCATTAGTTCCCATTATTTTTTTTTTAAATCCCGCCAACGATAAACTTTGAGAACAAAAGCGCTTTTACGTCCTTAATTAGGCAGGCTTCCCATCTGTGGTCTCTGTCTGCCTCTTGATTTAACTTTGCCCTCCGCCCCCACCGCACACCCCTCCCCACCATGCCAGGCTCTTCGGGTTCCGGGGCCATCCTGGCCCGCGGCGCCGCCGGCCTCGGCCCAGCCGGCTCCAGGCGCCCTGAAGTTCACACCGGCCGGCTGGCTTCGCGGCGAGGCTGGCGCGCACCAGGTGGCCCACGGATCTCGCTCCCGGCCTAACCCCTGGGCAATTCTGCAGGCCCCTGGCAGTTTCGCCCCGGGCTGGCACACAGGGTGCAGAGCTGAAGAGAGCTAGAGAGCGCCTGCTGTTTACCTTTTATGGTTAAAATAACAGCTTAGCAAAGAAGCGACTTGACGAAGAAGCGATTTAGTGAAATCGTCTCAAGCTGCCGCAGCTCAGCCAGTTTAATCACCCCCAGAGAGCTGAACAACTGCGAGCACAATGGGACACAAAATCATTTTGTGTGTAAATGAGCGTGGCATTCTGCTCGCTTCCCTCTGCTCGGGCGGGCGGGGCTTGGCGGTGGCGGGCGGGCGCGGGTCCCCGACCTCCCGCCGCAGCTCTGAGAAGCGGGTCAATACCCAGCCAGTTTGGAAACCCGCTGGCCCTGCAACAGGCTGTTTGGCCGATCCTCGGATGGGCCGTGGTGTTGGGGCTGGGTCATGGGTTTGATACTGGTGTTGGCGGAATGAACTTGTGTCTCTTACTGCACCCATTTTTATGACCTCAGCAGTGGTCTCGGGGAAAGGGTCGTTGTCCAGCACAGATGCGTTGGTCGGAGAGAGCACCGGAGGTTCTGGTGAAGGCGTAAAGCCTGGGGCTTCCAATGGTGAGTTTCCGGTTTGCCATGCACCCCAGGTTCTGCTTGCGGTGGAAAAGAGACTGGATGATAATAGAATTGAGCAGCTTTTGTGATGGGTACTTGGTGTTAAATGTCACATAGAGTAGTGCCCTGGTAATAAGGAAAACATTGTGCAGTTTGCTTTGATAGAATTTCCGTCAGAATTCTTTCCAGCAGTTTATCCTCAGTGTGGCTTTCCTTCTGACTCCTCACCCAGCAGAGCCTCCCACGCCAGAACAACCCATTCTTGAGGTCTGTTCAGGTTTCTCAGAACTTCCTGAGATAAGTGACCCGCTTTTTTAAAAAGCTAACTGGAACTCAGGAATGTCCAAAGCAGCAGACCCTGTGCAGCCCCCAGTGAGAGTTTAAAATAAACGTCTCTGTCTTCTAATAGCACCCCCAGCCCCGCCCAGTTTTGTGTCAAGGAACTTTCCGGGACACAGGACAGAACAAATCTTAGGAGAGTAATCTTACTTAATTTTGCACAGTTTGATGCTTATTGGACCTTGGTCTGTGTTTCAAAATTGGATGTTAAATTCCAAGGCACAAAGTCAACCCTTAAGGGAGATTGCTTCTCAAGGTTTAAACCTGTAAGAGACAAGTCAGGTTAGGCTTGTGGGAATGGGGCAGGGGTTGGGGGGTGTTGATACTCACTGGACATGCTCTCCCACCCTCCCTGAGATTGGAAAGGGCTGCATAAACCTGCTCTTGCATAGGGCCTATACAGTGCCCTGGGGTGGCTTCTAAAGACTGAGGAACAATCTATTTTCAGGTGGCTGTGGAGCAGAGGGAAGGTGCTAAGTGACTGTGAGGAGGAGCAGGAGATAGGGTTCATTAGCTGAGCTGAGTGGGTTTACTTCTGGCCAGCTCTCTGATGCCTGGAGGGTGTGATCCCAAGGGAGCTGGGGTACCTGAGGCACAGACAAGACCCTCCTGGGGGTCGGAGAGGTCCTGGGCTCCCCAGCCGACAGAGGGTGGAGGATCCTCCCTGCACAGTGGTCCACAAGGTTCTCTGTTGATGCAAGAGGAGACACGCTTGGTAACATGGCTCTCAACCCAAAATACCAGGAAAATCAGATTTGTTCTGAAATATTTTGGGCAATTATGGTGAGCATATGTTTCAGTATTGTCATTAGCTGAATTAGCAGGCATGGAGCTGCCCAGAAAACGTATATGCGTGTGTGTGTGTAATTTGTTGTGGCCTGAGCGCATGGTTTGGGATACGGGGACAGGATAGTGGTGGGTGGAACCTGGAGGATGCTGTGTAGTAAGCATGGGGTCCAAGAGAGCATGTGCAGAAAGGACGATTTTAAGTGTCTGGCTCCATGGGAGACACAGCGCTCATGACTACTGAGGAATAAGCCCTCTGGTGTGTCGGTGCTTCCCACAGATACTCTGGGCAGCGATGGAAGCCTAGATGCCTCACCGCAAGGAGCGGCCGAGCGGGTCCTCGCTTCACGCCCAAGGCAGCGCCGGCACTGAGGTGAGAGCCTGAGGGTGGGCTGGTCAGTGCCGGTGGCCGCCTCTTTGCCCTCTTTCTCAGTGCCTGCTCACCGACTGCCCTGGCTGCACCTCTTCGCAGCTGCGGCATTCGAAAGATGGCTGTTGACTTGCTGTACGATTATGTATTTTTTGAAACAAAAATGCTCTTAATTTGATGTGAAATTTACTACATGTATAAAACTCAATGCCTTAGGTGCTGAAGAAGTCACTAATTTAGAGGTGTCTCGTTACCGAGACAAACTTGCAAAAACCCCTGAATCCCAATTCACAAATTGGTGATTCGTTTGTCAGGGGATATTTCACATCTAACACATAAGCCTGCGACCTTTAATTAGAATTTTGCAGTTTGTTTTATGCCCCTGGAGGCTGACACCTTGAAAATTTTTTTTCTTGATTTCTTATTGCTAATAAGCATCTTTCTTTTTCCCTCTGGTACTTTGAAGAGAATGATGCAAATACACTTAATTACAGTGGTGGCCATAATTTGTCAGCTGAATATGTGATCAGGCACAGGCACAAGTGATCTGATTAGATCTGTGATCACATTGGCAATAAAGGAAGTATACAGCTCTGTTGTGAAGAAACCCTTGTTTCTGCCTTGTTTCCATCTCTAGGAGGGAGGAAGCATGTCCCGGTTGTCTCTCACCCGGTCACCTGTGTCTCCCCTGGCTGCCCAGGGGATCCCACTGCCAGCCCAGCTCACCAAGTCCAATGCACCTGTGCACATTGATGTGGGCGGCCACATGTATACCAGCAGCTTGGCCACGCTCACCAAGTACCCTGACTCCAGGTAAGAGCCGAGCCCCTTGTAGTAGTAGACGTCAGGTGGTAACTGACAGCGTCTGCAGCCTGCTACCAGTGGGGCCTGTCTCCTTTGCTGGGGAGCACGCAGGGACCTGTGATCCTGGCTGCAGTGGTAGTGCTAGGTGGAGCTTCTGACCCACCGGCAGAAGCCGCTTATCCAGAGCCAGTCCCACCTGAAGCTGGCCAGCAGCTGGCTGAGGAACCTGACCTCCCTTCAGGTACCTCTTGAGTGGGACTCGGGCCTGGCCTTTTCAGGGGATCATTTGTGAGCAATGCCGTGTACCTCTTGGGCTTGTGTTCCGATTCCCTTGGGAAATTACATAAGGAGAGGGAGGAGGGGAAGCTATAATTTACCGTCTTTGTCTGTTGGGGTGGCTACTGCTGGACCTTGAGTGCTAGCAGCAGGCTCCCTGGAGTCGGGGGTGGGGAAAACAGTGACTGCTCTGGAGAAGCATAAGCCTCATACCTCATCAGCACACAGTGTCCCTGACCAGGACCCTCCCAACCTGGCACCTCACACTCTGCAGAGCTACCTGGCCCTTCTGCCTTGTGGGCCTATCTGTGGGAGATGCTGGGCACTCTTGACTCCTGCTCTTGCCTCTTAGGCGTCTCCCTCCCAGGGGCAGACCTGGTTTCCCATTGGCGTAGCAGCAGGGCTGACCTGGGCTCGGGTAGGTCTCCCGAGCCTGTCCCAGATGTGATGCGGTGTGCTGCTTGCTGAACCTGCAACTTCTTGCCCCTGGCACAGTGAGGCAGCCACTGCTGAGGGCTGAGCAGCAGGAAGGCCAATGCTGCGGGCATCACCCCTGTGTTTATACATTTAAAATAGCAAGAGGAGTTCATTAATTCCCCCCCAAAACCGGGCGATCAGCTCTGGGACGCTTTCTTGTCAGGCTGCCTTGTTGTCCATGTGGCTGTGCGCAGTACAAAGGACTCCTCGTGTGCGGAGGTGGCTGTATAACGGGCCGGGGTGGAGCACTCCATGGATCTGTGGTGCTCACTCAAGGAGGGAACTTTGAGGTGGATGCCGTGTCTAGTTCAGAATCTGGGCATTCTTGGGGGCAGATGGCAACTGAGGCTTCATTTTCTTGGCCCAGCAGAGGGTAGGCCTGGGACACTTTTGAACTTGGGACCTTGCGGGTGGAGGGGAGGCAGCAGCGTATTGGCCTGTGCACTAGCTTGCAGAGCTCTGTCTAAGACAGGAGCTGGATTCGGCTCATTTAATTTCAACTTTGCTCTCTGTGTGCAGTCCCAAGTTGTTTGAGATTGATCACTCCTTAATCGACTGACAATATTTGTGAGTGAAATTTATAAAACTCTTGCCCACAGCCTCTCTGAAGAGAGTTTCCTGAAATCAGACACTTGCCCTTCTGGAATATTCACAGCCCAGGCCGACAGGGAATGGCCTGCTTGTTCCTGTGTCTAGGCTGCTGCGTGGGAGCCGTGAGGGTAGGGGTGGTCCTCCCCGAGATCCACAGTGCAGCTTGTCCTGGCCCGTGGTCCTGCTCTGTGGTGGGGTCGGCCTTCCGGCGGGGAGCCGAGGCCCCTGTGACCCCTTGGCTTCAGGATGTGCCCAGAGGGGATGGCAGTTTGCATTCTTTCCTGAAGCCAGGGCTTAAGAAGAATGTGCTGTTCTGCATGGATGGCTTCTGGCTCACAGGGGACCTGCTGCTTTGGCCTGAAGCTTTGTCCTAGAGGCCAGGAGGTAGTATGACCTGTAGGACAGCCAGGGGACAGTGGGTCAAGCCAGGCCCAAAAAGTGGTTTGGGCAGCTGTGCTGGCAAAGTCCCCTCTGATCTTTCTCGTCCCTCCTTGAGTGAATCATGAAAATTAAACAACCAGGTTTCACCAATTCTGGAAACCAAAAGCAGTCCTCTACCCGGTTTCACTTTGTGAGTCACCTGGAAATAGAGAATTAAAAGTGCTAAGGTCCCCTGGGGGGTTTCTGTGTAGAAGCGCTGAAGTCCCATCCTGGACACTGCTGAGAGACCAGGGGCTCGTTCCCCCAGACCCTGAGGTCCCTGTGCCCACAGAACTATGCCTGGGCTCCTGGTTCTTGGCTGGCAGGGGTGGCTCCAACACCAAGAACAGTTGCCACCACTGGTTGGCCCAGGTACAGCTGCCAGTCATTGCCCGGAGACAGCAGAACACAGCTGCCCGGGGCTGGGAGTGGGCTCCCCGGGTCTGGCGTTGTATAGTTGCTGCCACCGTAGCTTCACTCTTGCATCCCTGTGGCTGTGGGAAGGAGCTTCAGAACTAATAAAACCTCCCACTGAAACACTGATGAAACTGGAACCAGTGCTTAAAAAAGAGAAAGACCCTTGTCAGCTGCAGTCAGAACTGGCCAGCCTATACCTTGGAGGACTTCTAAATTTGGCACCCAAACCCTGAGGCCTCCCTCAGAGGGTGGCCCAGGGCAGAAGCTGACTTTTAAGACTCTGCGCGTCTGGCGCTCCTTTGCAGCCACTGACCTAATCTTCCCTCAACCTGCTCACATTCTTGGTAGCCTCAGACCCCCAAGGGCATGAGAAGCCTTGGTCCTGTGAAGAGACACTGAATCAGGGAAAGATCTAGAACCAGCCAGTCCTGAAATAACGCAGATTGAGCACCTTCTAGTCTTAGACCAATAAACAACCAAGAACCCCGCCAGCCACAGAATGGGGTGGGTCAGGAGTCCTATAGATTCCCAGCCCTGGCATCAGAGCAACGAGCAATGCAGTTGGAACACTGCTGGCTATTAAGCCGGGAAGGGTGGAGAAGGATCCACGGGGAAGTTTTGGCTTAGGACTGGCTGGCTCCCTGTGGATGTGGCTTTTACCTCTGTCTGCTGATGCCATGTGGGGACCCCCAGCTGTCAGATGGTGACTGCCCATGGCACTCTTGCTCCATCCCGTCTGTCTCCAGGGATGCTGGGTGGCCCTCAGTCTGCTGAGGCCAGCTCTTGGGGGCTTTGACAGTTGGAACAGGCCATGGGGCCCACAAGACTTTCCAGTAGGGCTGTGTCCCCCAGTAGTATTGTCACCAGGCCTGGTGGGGGGGGGGGTTGATAGGGAACAATGGCCTTGGAGCCCTGAGATGAGTTATACCTGAGTGGCCGCAGTACTGGTTCCACAGGCTCTGACCTGCGTATGCCCATCCATGAGTCAGCCTTGCTGGGGCTGTCCCATGTCCCCAGACTCATAACAGGTCACTGAGTGGCTGCACAGCTACCCCACACCTGGGCAGACCCTCATGGCCAGTGCCTGAGTGAGCCAGGACACCAGAGTGGAAGACTGTGTAGACGGGAAGCCCTGATAAAAGGCTTTGGGCCTCTAACCACTGAACTTCTCATGTGCCCTGCCACGCAATAGCAGGGAAGGGCAGGGCCTCCGGCCTGGTGACCTGGAATGGACAGAGGGCTGGGCTGCTGGGGGAGAGGGGCACGGCCCTGGAAGATCCATGCCAGCCAGAGAGCAAGGGGGCCATGGGACCAGCTTGCGCGGGCTGGGCTGGAGGGCCTGGGTCTCAGGTCAGGGCCACCCTGTTGCCAGCTGTGCAGACAAGGGGCAGCCTTGGGAGCGTCCAGCTGTGGACAAGTGTGTGGCTCTGCCTGCTAAAGGATGCCTAGAGGTGCTGTCACTGCGAAGACGTTGCCAACCTCCCTCCTATTTCTGAGCCAAGCTCTTGGCTGTCACTACCCCTCTCTGTGGCTCCTAATTGTCCACAGTTAGGCCTGGGGTCTACATGGAAAATTAGCTAAGCCAGAGCCCGCCGCCCTGGTCATTGGGGAGGCCAAGGCCCTGGCTCTGAGGCCTGCCTTCTCCTCCCTGGAGTGGATGAGGACAGACCTCAGTGCTCCCCCAGACCTCGTGAGTTTCGTCAGAACCACTGCCCTTCCGAGGACGGGGTGCCGGGTCCTTCCTCCCATCCCAGGCCCCTCCCAGGTGTCATATCTTCTTACACTGATGTGTGTGCCTGCCCTGTTTCTGTGTACATACACACCGGGTGCGCTTACACAGGGGTGTGTGTATACTTGCGTATCCTGTGGTGTGTGCACTGTGGCAGGCATGTACACATGCAGAAGGTCCTGCCTGCCTTGGATCTCCCTTAGGGCTCCCCGAGTGAGCAGCTGTCGGTGGCTTATCTGTGAGTTTGTCACATGTACACAGCTATGTCCCTGGTTGGCTTGTGGTGGCTGGTGTGTCCTTTGCCTGGATGTATCTGGGTCTGCCTGTGATTTGTGTGTTGCGAGGGAGGGGACCATGTGACCCTGTGCCCGTTGCTCAGGTGTGTCTTGTCTGATGCCCGTCCCTGTGGGTTAGTGAAGTGGATGTGTGGGACTCAAGACTGTCTTGGCTAGTTTCCCTGTGTTCACTGGGTGTGTGGCTGTGGCCTGGAGTGTCTCATGGTTGGGAGTTTTCTGACTGGGTCTGTCTGGCAGGGGTTTGTGTGGGGGGCCAGGAGGCTGTGTCTGTGCCTTGCTCTAGTTTTCCAGGCCGGTAATGTGTGTCAGCAGGTGGGTGTGTGTAGCTGGGTGTGTCTCTCTCTGGCTGCGGCTTGGGAGTGTGGGCAGGGTGTGTGCCATGTGCTGCTTGCCCTGCCAGTGTCCTGGTTGACTGCGGCCTGGCTGCCTCTGGCGTCTGCGGACATCCATCAGTTTGGGTCACCAACGTAAGGCCCTTCGTCACTCCAGCAGGGCGGGCCCTAAGGAGTGGGGCCGGGGTAGGTGGACTGACCTTTCCATCAGACATCCCACCCTCTGTCTCTCTCAGAATAAGCCGCCTCTTCAATGGCACCGAGCCCATCGTCCTGGACAGTTTGAAGCAACACTATTTCATTGACCGGGACGGAGAGATTTTCCGCTATGTCTTGAGCTTCCTGCGAACATCGAAACTGCTGCTCCCAGATGACTTCAAGGTAAGGCCTAGCCCGTGGCCGCCCTGCACTGCCTCTGCAGTGGTGTTGCGCAGGGGATGCGGCGCCTTAGTAAGTGGGCCCATAGTTGTCATGGCAACCATAAAAAGTTAAGCAGTGAGACCAAGGGCTAAATTAGTTTTTCTAAACTAATTTTTTCTCACACTTTTAGCTTATTTATCAGGGAGTAACCACAATTAAGCAGTGGCAGCCACACTTCCCTGGTTCCATGTTTGTCATGTTGAAGGACTGTTACGTGCTGGAGTTAGAGGAGTTAGAGGGTCCTCCATCTGTTCCGTGTCAGCCATTTGGGGAGGGGAAGCCCAAATAGTCATTAGACAAAAGCTGAGCACAGGCCTCGGGGCAAAGCTGTCCAGCTTCGGGAGTCCTGTCTCGGTGCTGGGTCCGTTTGTGGCCCCGGCGATCCTGGAGGATGGGAACTCTGTCCTGGGCTACTGGTGGCTCACAGCAGCAAGTGTCTGTGCTTCCTTCCTTCTGGCACCCAGAGGTCCGGTGGCTCTGGGGCTGTTTTGCCCTCTGTTCCAGCTAGTTATTGGGTCCCAACAACTGAACTCAGGCCAAAAATACAGTGAAACAAGGCAGACGTTGGTCCTGTCCCTGTAGCACTTAGAGTCTGGTGGGAGGGCGGATGTTGAACAAAAAGGACTTGAATTCCACAGGGGCAAACACTTTGGAGAAGGGGGCAGGGAGGACGTTTCCCTGGGGGTGAAGGGGGATGGGGGCAGACAGGTGTAAGGGCCTTGGTGAGGAGGCAGGGCGGCCAGGGTCAGTGCCTTCCTGACCCGGAGGGAGGTGCTCTCCTGCGGCTGTGTGGACTAGGGGGGCAGGGAGGGAGGCTGCTGGCTGATGTCAGGAGCGTGGTGGCTGGCTCTTATTTTGATATTTTACCTCGAATACAGTGGAATGGTTGAGAGTAGGGGTGACTGAGGGAGGGCGCTCAGATTTGCAAGTGCATTGCCCTGGCTGTTGTGTGGAGAAGGCCGTGGGGGTGGGGGGGCAGGGGGTGGGGGGGGGTGGAGGAGTGGAGATCAGTTGGCCAGGAGAGGCTTTTTGAAGGCTTTGGAGCAGGGGGGAGGCAGGAAGTGAAGAGGGAGCAAAGTGGCAGCTTAGAGTTATATTTACAAAACGGACACAAAAGGCTATGGGTGTGGGTTGTTGGGGGTCAGGGGGCCCTTGAGGGTACCTCTGGGCCTGTGGCTTCTGAGTGGATCCATCGAAACCCAGGGCTGGAGCAGGCTGGCGAGGAGTATGGTACCCAACTCCTCCATGGAATTGCTGGTGGGACATGGCCTGCAGTCGTTCTGGGCTGCAAGGAAAGATGTAGGGTTGTTCTGTGTGCAGATACCATTTACGGAGCGGATGGGAGCAGAAGCTCAGGACGGAGCCCCGAGGACCCCTGTGGAGGAACAGAACGGCCCCTGACAGGCCTCCCTCCAGGGGCCTCCCTCAGGCTGGTTCCACAGGCTGGGGCCAGCCGGCGGCGGGGGGCGGGCGGGGTGGACTAGGCCCTGCTTGGGGTTGAGCTTCCTTGCCTCTCCCCCAGGGGTTCTCAGGTTCACCAGCTGACCTTGAGCCTGGCCCCACGGAGTGGCGTGAGTCAGGAGCACTTGGCTACACAGGGCTGGGGCAGGTGTGAGTGAGCGCATGCTGAGGGACAGTTGGTGTGAGCCCGTCCCTCCCGGGGTGGGGGCTGCCTGCCTGGTGAGAGGTGGCTCCCCACCCCAGATCTGTCCTCACACAGCCTGCCAGGGCTGGGGCCAGCCGGGCACTGGGCAGATCTTGTTGTCCTTTAAAATCTTCACTCCTTTCTCTGAGCTGGGTGTCTACATCCATTTTATAGAAGAGAAAACAGGCTCAGAGAAGCTCAGTTACTGATGATCAGAGGCTTCAAAGCTGGCAGATGAAGATGCCGGAAATCCAGCATAGGCAGGTCTGTTCTGTCTTCCTGCTGGGCTGTGTGCTTTTTTTGGGTAGGTGAGCTTCTCCCTGGGATTGGAGAAGGCAGCAGATCCCTAGGCATAGAGAGTGCCTCAGGTTCCTAGCCTCCTGGTCTTTCCAGAGGCTTCTCTGTACTTCAGGGACGAAGCCTCCTTGAGTGCTTGGGGCCCGATGGAAGAGCTCAGGGGATCTGGCACAGATGCACAGCAGCTTGCTGCCCTTGAGTCAAGGCTAGGACTTCTTGTGTTTGCACACATTCACTTGAGCCGCATTTTCTCCACCTGTACAATGGGCACGACCACCCGGGGGAGTGCCTTGCGGGGGAGTCACAGTTCCAGAGAATGGTGAGAGGAAGCCTCCCTGGAGTTGGAAAGGGCAGCCCCCCCCCCACCTCTCCCCTCCTTGTCTGCACATTCCTGCAGGACTTCAGCCTATTATACGAGGAGGCACGCTACTACCAGCTGCAGCCCATGGTTCGTGAGCTGGAGCGCTGGCAGCAGGAGCAGGAGCAGCGGCGCCGCAGCAGGGCCTGTGACTGCCTGGTGGTGCGGGTCACGCCGGACCTGGGGGAGCGGATCGCACTCAGTGGCGAGAAGGCCCTCATCGAGGAGGTCTTCCCAGAGACCGGGGATGTCATGTGCAACTCTGTCAACGCTGGCTGGAACCAGGACCCTACACATGTCATCCGCTTCCCGCTCAATGGCTACTGCCGGCTCAACTCGGTGCAGGTGAGGGCTGCGTCTGCCCCACCCGCCTCACCCCTGCCTCCCCAAAGCCCTCCGGTGGCAGAGAGAGATGGGGGCAGGCACAGTCCCTGAAATGGTGAAGCCCTTCGTGCCGTCTCAGAAAAGGCAACAATGTGTGGATGCATAATTTATGTCCTGCTCATAATTAAATGATGACGCCTAGGGGGTGGACTTAAAAAAATTGATCTGAACTCTTTGTTTTTTCCAAAAGGATGTTCTGTAAAAATTGTCCAGAGTACTTTCAACAAAGTGTGCTTCCTTTGACACCCAGAGTCTGAGTTTGGATTCAAATTAAATTCAGGGAACAGGAGTGGTAGGTCAGAGGCTGAGCGTGGCCTGCAGCCCCTTCCTCGCCCTGCTGGCCTGGGCCACAGGTGCCCAAGCAGCTGCCCAGAGCAGTTCTGGACTGGATTTCCCTGGATGGGTCTAAAAGTTGGGAAGCCCAAGATGCAGTGGGGCCTGTTTTCCACCAGCTCTTCCAGACCTGAAAACACACCTCTCTTTCAGGTTTAGGGTAGAGTAGACTTTGTGGGGAAAGTCCATCTGCCACCATGCACACAACCCACAGGCTGTTGCAGAACACAGGTATCAGACACAGTGACTAGACCAAACCCTCACAGAGGCAGAAACCCATGTAGACACAGAGGCCTGCAGAGGAGCCTCCTCCTCTCCACCCCCAGCTCCCTTGAGCTGACGGGGCCCTCAGGCCTCAAACCATCTGGGACTCAAAGCTCAGGGAAGCAGGTGGCTGCCCAGAGGCCAGGGGCAGGGTCTCTCTATTATTGGGACAGGTCTCAGTGAGGAGAGGGCCCTGTGACGACGTCTGGAGAGATGGGCCGGTTACACTCTGGAAAAGAGACAAGGGCTCTTTCTCCCTCCCAGAGTCAAGGCTGTGCACCTCCAAGGGCAGCGGCATAGGGAGCCCGCTTGGATATGGTCACATGCGCGGCCCCAGGGCCTGGCCGCCTCTGTCCTGCCTGCGTTTGCCAGCTGGGGGTTCTGTAGGGACCTCTGTCTGAGACTTGAGATGTGAACAGGAGAAGCTAGCTTGCCCAGGCTAGGGCTCACCTGCCTGCCAAGCCAAGCCTGGCAGACTTGCAGCTGGCATTGCTGACCCCTGTTTCTTCCCTGGCAGGTCCTGGAGAGGCTGTTCCAGAGGGGTTTCAGCGTGGCTGCGTCCTGCGGGGGTGGTGTGGACTCCTCCCAGTTCAGCGAGTATGTGCTTTGTCGGGAGGAGCGGCGACTGCAGCCAACCCCCACCGCTGTCCGGATAAAGCAGGAGCCCCTGGACTAGGCCTGGCCTCGGTACCCACCTGAGGCCCCTTGGCCCTGGAGACAGCCCAAGGACCTGGAAACAGTGCTGGGGAGTTCTGCCTGTGCCTGCTTAGCAGTCATCGTGAGACTGAGGGTGGGGCTGCAGGGTCTGAGGCCAGCCGGGGAGCCCCAGGTGTCATGCAACAGAACGTGGGGTGCTGCCGGCACGCTTCCCGGAGGATTGTTGATGTGACCCAAAGATGCGTCGGTGGGAGCTCCGCCACCAGTGCCCTGGGGCCCCCGGGCCCCCAGCCGGGTGCAGCGCCTCCAAGGCCCTGGGGCCAGCCACGGTGGAGTCGGCACAGGCCCCCGCCCACTGCAGAGGAGCTCTTCATCCTTCTCCACGCGCGGGACTCCAGTGGGTGTCCCTGCATCAGAGATGGCTTATTTTTCTACACTATTTAAAACAGAAGTAACTAACTGCACAAGCCAGAGAGGCCAACAAGGACAACACTTCTTCATCTGGTGCTCCGTTCTTAGTCAGACATGCAGTGCGCCCACCCTCATGGTGGAAGAGCTGCTGGGCCCTCCAGCCCAGGTGCCCATGGAGAGGGGCTTGAAGAGCTCTGGTTCCCACTCTAGGGACATGAAGGGGAGGACAGTGCTGTAGGAACTGAAGCAAGGCCCCCAGGGAGCTGGGCTGCTGGCAGGAGGGTGGTTTGGGTGTGCGGGACAGATGGCTGTGGAACCACCTAACACCCTCACCTTTGCTGCTACCTGGGGCGCGGGCCACACTGGGTGGGACACGTGACCTACAGGTGTCCAGGGACTCCCAGTCCGGTTTGTGTGTCCTCACACCTGGGCTTCTGAAGGAGTCTCTCCCCATCCGGACCAGCTACAGGGCCACATGGCATCCTTACCTCAGGAATGGGTCCCACGGTGAAGGGACCCACCTGTCAGCAGCATCCTCTGGGTCCACACCTCAGGAAGCTGTCCCCAGCTCTGATTTTTCCACACTAATATGCACACTGAATTTTAATGAAATTTGTAATACTAGCCTGCCGATAAGACCTGGACATAGACATACCTGGGACTCTTGCCCCGGGTTCCAACAAGGACTGGCCCTGAGGGGTCCTCATAGACCTGCTGCCTCTTAGACGACAGGCCCAAAGATGGACACCCCAGCTTTGTCACCCTTGACTGAGCTGGCTCTTCCCAGGTGGAGAAACCGCAGACAGCTGCTCGGTGGATGCGGCATACAGCCGGCACCACCCTGCATACAATGCCTGTAGACTTGTATATGACTCCTTTAATATCGTAAAGATGCTGGTGTACAATTGTTGTGTTTGTGTAAACACATGATGTTCCTAGTTCATGCCATAAACTGCTATAAAGCAAAAGACTGAGGCTCTGTCCTGTGCAGAAGCAGCTTTGGATTCCCGCGTTGGATGTTGTGCCCTTTGCGCTGGGGGTGGGAGTCCTCCCTCTTCCTTCAGATAAAGGGTGAACTGGCAGTGCTCACTGGGGGAGGGGCGAGGTCCCAAGCTGGCTGTTACTTATTACTGCATTTGGGTGTTTCCTCATCGTGGTGCCCTGTCCCCCATGGGCAGGACAGACTGAATACTCATTCACAGCCCCTAACAGGATCCAATGGGGAGGCAGGCAGAAGGTGTCCCGGGGATTATGAGCCCGGTCTTAAGTGTTTGAGATTTCCCTTCTCTGACTTTTGATTGAGATTGACATCCTCTTAGAGCCCCACAGAGCAGTAGGAGAAGGTGACAGTCCACAGCTCAGACCAGCCGGGAACATGCGGCCCCTGGCATGAGACGGGTAGGTTACCCGAGCACAGCACAAGGCCACAGTGCGTTTGTTTCCAAGAGAAAGAGTTGGAAGGTATTGACAGAGGCCTCCAATTTAAATGAGCCTTTTTGTATTTTTCCTCAAAGCCCTTATGTTCTAACCCACGAGGACCCTTTTACATGCCGAGTAAAGGCCACCAGCCTCGATCTGCCTGGAGGAGGAGAGCACAGCCGCTTCCTGTCTGGGGTTGCAAAGCAGACGCCAGCCTGCTGTACAATCTAATTTGCTGGACAAACTTGCTAGCCTTCTCCTTTGCTTAGCAACGCGCCTCCAGTTGGCACATCTGCATTTTGGCATCTGAGGTTCACATCTGAGAGGAGGAGAAAGTGTGTTTATTAGAAAGGAAGTCTTGTGAAAACAGCTCATTGCAGTGTTATGTTCATGGGTTTTTCTGGTTTGATAGCCAGCATGATTACTGATTGGTGGAGATGTCCTAATGTTTAAAGCAGAGTAGATTTTTGAGTAAACCATAGTGCTTAAAAAAAAAAAAGTACCTTTCTGAATGTTACTCTTTATTCTTTACTAAGTAAAATCAGGAAGTACGATTTTACATAAGCGGGAATTTCTGAATTTGCAGAGAAATTCTTTGCTCCCATAGCAATGCTAAAATTCTAATATGCATAATACCCTAAACAATAAGTACCAAGGATTAATTCCTTTAAAACATTTATACTTCATATGTAATACTTCCTGGAATGAATATATTGTAAGTAATCTTTAGATCAAATGCCAGCAGTATAAATGTTAAATTCTGCTCTTTGTAAACCTCCAAATAATTATTTTTTGATTATAAGCAACCGGACAGAGAGCTGTTCCAACGCCTCCAGTTCCCACTGAAACTCCGCCAGTGCAGGGGAGGCCTCGGCAGGACCGCAGCAGGTGGCATCTGCCACTCTCCAGCTTACATGGGGCTCAAAGCCAGGTCACAGCACTGCTAATATCTTTTAAAAAGTGTTTTTTAAAACCTACCACTTGACTGTGTTCCTTAGAATAAATAAAGGGTATTTTATAAATTATACATGCAGGTCTAGCGCTTTGTTCCTGATTCACGGAAACAGCCACGAGGAGGTACTGTGGCGTGGATGACGTCGGAGCCACCGCTCCTCATACTCGGGGCTTGGCTTGGCCTGGCAGCTGAAGAGAGCCTTGAGTGGCTCAGGCCCCCAGTGCTGAGCCCTCCCTATCTGAGGAGCTGCAGTGAAGGGCTCAGCTCCAAGCAGCCGCATGGTCCCCAGGGGCCTAGCGTGCACCGTGCTGGGAGCTGGGGCAGTGCAGGCGCGGACTTCTAGACTACCTTCATCTCTCCTGAACCCCCAACCTGGATTCCTGCATTCAGGGTGTGTTGGGCCTTTTGCACTAAACACTGTGTTTTTGTATGAACCAAACCACTAGTACATTTGAAAAAGAGGCAAAGACACATGGATGAAAGAAACGTGGATGTGGTTACCATGGAGCCCCTGACCAAGGAAAGACTCATTTGGCCTGCCCCAGCGGAGCCTAAGGAGCCGGGTTGGGGGCTGCCTCCTCCCCATCAAGGCAGACCTGCCAAGATGGCCCCCTCCCACCAGGCCCTGTTCTCTTTCCCGATTCTCTGGAGACAGGAAAACAGCTGCAGTGGCCCTGGAGGGCACTCTAGGACACACAAGACTGGAGTTTCTCCAAAGTAGATGACAAGGAAAAACAAAAAAATAAGCAGGGTGCTTGGTTCAAACCAATGGGGACCTCTAGGCAGAGCTGGAGGGACAAGTGTTGGCCAGAGAAGGCAGCTGCTGACCTTGCGCCTGGCACCTAGGCTGATGTGGGTGTTGTAGGGCTTGTGATGTCACAGTTTGATGGAGATGGGGACCGGTAAGATGGCCCCTTGTGGACCCAGAGAAAGAAAAAGGTATGGGCGGCAGCTAAGGACAGCTTCCTGCCAGGAGCAAGATGAGAGGGATGTGCTCTTAGAAGCCTTCAAGTTTTCTAAAGTGACCTCAGTGGAACATAACCCCAGCGAGGGTTCAGGGTCAGGAAAAAGGGCTGACCAGGGCCTCTCCCTAGAGTCATGGCCCCTGTTCAGTCCCTGCCCTCCCATCTCGGTAAGTCCAGGGGCGTTTCTCCGTGAGCTTCCGGAGGAAGGGAGAGCACACACGGCCTTTGGGCAGCCCCTACCACACGCCCCCGGCTGACCTTGACTAGGACACTAGATGGCAGCTCTCGTTTCCCGAGACTCAGAGGTGAGCAGACACGGCACCTGCCTAACCCACAGTGAGCTCCCCAAACCTTAGAGCCACAGGCTGTGGGGGCTTCCTTGGGGTCAGTGGCCCCTGCTGTAGATACGTATGTGCCTGCTGGTTGCTGTTTATCCACTTTGGAAAAGGCTGTTTCTAGTCCACCCTCCTCTCAGTGGAAGGAGGTCTTGTATAGAATGTGTGCGATTTTAGGGTCACATGACTTTGACCTACGTGGCTACAGAGGTTTTGGACATCCATTATTGAAAGGATCCTTGCTTACTCAAAGATCCTTGTCTTCCAGGCACCTAGTGAGTGCCATGGATTGACAGCAACATGTGCCAGGTGTGTGGGTGACAAGACCTCCTACAAGGCTAAGAGAAGACATTTGTTTGTCCACAAGGATTGTATACTTGAGGTTCTAAAAAGTTATCTGGGACAGAAATGTCCATACAATAGTTTTCAAGTTTGTCATGATATCAAACATGGGTTACCCCCAAATTCCTTGACTTGCACGTGGGCTAACCACCTCTGAGACCTCACTGCTGGCATCTCCCCAGTGAACCAGGCTTCTCCAAGAGTCTAATGAGAGACTGGAGGAAGGAGGCAGGCACACGCCTGCGGGAAACACAAATGTGAGTGAGGGTTGGAAGTCAGCTGCGTTTGGATTTTTGCCTTTATTTCCGTTACACAGAAGAGCCAGTCCTGAAAGCCATCTCTCAGCCTGTAGCCAGTGCTGGACATTGCTCTTCCTCGACCCAGGACCACAGCTTTGGAATGTAACAGGTGGGGGACCTCCTCACAGAGGCATCACACACCAGGACAAAATGTTCTAGAGCAGGGGCAGAGCTGGGTTAGGGCCAGGACGTCCCAGCCAAGCCCCTTGAGGATGCCCGCCCTGCCCCCAGGGGCACACAGGCCTCGCATCTCTGGTAGGATGGGCGGGAGGTACACCACCTGCTACTGGCTCGAGCTGTTCCCGGGCAAGCCTGCTCCTCGAAGCCCTTGTCTAGCATGTCACCAAAGCTTCCTCCTCTGTGTCCTGGACCCGGCCCAGGACTGCCGAGGAAGCTGCGGTTTGGGGCGCAGAGTCTGCAACAGCAGGGTGGGGCGGCAGCTCCCGCTCCGGACGCGGGCCACGCCCTCTTGGACGCGAACACACCCCCATTTCCCGGGGCCTACAGAGTCACGCCTCGCCCTGCAGCCAAACAGCAAGAAAGCAGAATTGTACGAGTATGTACAAGGTCCTGGAATTCTCGCCCGGTTGCCACACAGTATTCGGAGCATAATTGGGGGAGGTTGTGCAACTGCCCTGCCGAGAAGTTGGGCGTGCTGCGAGAGCTCTCCAAGTTCTCAGCACTGGCGTCACGGAGCCTTGGGACGGAGCCAGACGCCAGCATTGCCACCTTTGGGTGGCACTGATGGCCTCACCCTGACAGGACGGCAGTGTGGCTCTGCTGAGAGTGGGGCAGCCCAGGTCCCTGCTGGGCCAAAGGGAGTGAGTGTTGGGCAGCAGCAGGGGCAACAGCCCCGCCTGGCAGTGCCCTGTGCGCAGACGGCCGCCCCCTAGGTCCCCAGGCTGGGCGTGCACCAGCTCCTGAGGGAGGGAAAGCTCCTGGGGGGCAGCACCGGGGGTGGCCCCACCCGACTAAAGCAGGGAACTGACAGCCCCTTCCCCACCCCATGGGGTATGTGCTCGGGCAGCTGGGCTGTGCTATCGGCCCCCCTGAGCCCCCATGGGTGGGCCCATCCCAGGGCCCCAGTGAGTCACTTCCCCAGGCCCTTAAGCCTTAGTCGAAGGTGCCTCCCTCTCCAGCAAAGCCTCCTTTGTTTTACTGGTTCACTTCACAATGCTTTCCTCCCCTTGGTGCTGCAAGCTCAGGGCCTGAGGGGTTTGGGGTCACCAGCTGTGAGGAGTGCAGAGGTGGGCCAATGGATGCTGCCTGGAAAGGGGCTCAGGGCCTCCCACCTCCCACACCTCTGGGGAAACCCCCACTTCTTTGCACAGGTAGTATATGTGCAGCCCTGGAGCATTGATCCTGGACCAGGAGGACCAGTGGTCTGGATGTGCGCCCTGGCAGGCAGCCCCTGAGCCGCTGACCTGGCCCCTGACACTTCTCTAGCCTCAGGGAGAGGCTCCCTTGCCTCATATGCCTCTTTTACCCCCTTTCTCTCTCTCTCTCTCTTTCCGTGCTCCCTCCCTCCCATTGGCCTCCCCCAGTTCCCCTTGCCCTGGTGGAAGAGCCCTGTGGAAGCCCAGCCTAAGAAGGTAATTCATCAAAGCACCTTTGGTCAGAAACAAAGCACCTCAGAAGGTCTAGTCCGCCTTCTGCCTCTCCCCACCCTCCAGCGCCCCCACTTCCTCCGCTGGCCATAGTGGGGGAGGGGGGCTCATTGTCCGGGGAGTTGCCCAGCTGCAGGTAAGCCCGAACCACCCCGTTGCTGGGAGTGTCTCATGTGGTGATCATCAGCCTTGCAGCCAATTGGGGTTCTCATTTTGAAGAAGTAGAAGACTAATTTCCAAAAAAGGTATATTCGTGAAGAGATTCTCAAATTTTACTGACAAAAGTAAATTCAGAAAATGATGGAGGAGGGGGATCACAATGTCCTAAAAACAGAGGAAAGATGAAGTGTATTACGGAATATCATTTGATGAAATATATTTATCTTTGTATAAATATGTATTGTTACAGTCTGCCATGCATTTGTAGAGACCACTAGACATTAGAGGGTTTCCTGGTGGCCAGGAGCTGAGCCATGGGCATTACATACACCAGCTTATCAAATCCACAAACCACACCTGTGACGAAGGAGCAATTTATAGTATTATTTACACAGAAAAGGAAAGGCGTAAGGTCCTTCACCTTTGAGGGCCAGCAGGGCAGCTCCAGCTGGCCCCAGAGCCTGTGCCCCTGCCATTAAAACAGAAGCTAGCGTCTTAGTTCCTAGTGCTGCTATGACAGATTACCACTAATTTAATGGCTTAAAACCATGAATTTATCATCATACCATTCTAGAGCTTAGAAGTCTGAAATGGGTTTCTTTTTCTTTGTATTTCTTAAAATTTTTTCTGTTACCATTTAGGACCCTTATACCCCTCCCCCCAGGAATCACCACACTGTTGTCCACGTCCATAAATCCTTTTTCCTTTTTGCTCCGTTCCTCCACCCTGATCTCCTCCCACCCAGCTGTCAGCCTGCTCTCCATCTCTGAGTCTTTCCCCATTTTCCTTATTTCAGTTTGTTTGTTAGATGCCGCATATAAGTGAAATCATATGGTAGTTGTCTTTCTCTGACTGGCTTATTTCGCTTAGCATGGTGTTCTCCAGGTCCATCCATACTGTCACAAAGGGTAAAATTTTCTTTTTTATGGCTGAGTAGTAGTCCATTGTGTAAGTGTCCCATAGTTGTTTTATTCACTCATCTATGGATGGACACTTGGGCTGCTTCCAGATTGTGGTGATTGTAAATAATGCTGCAATGAACATAGGTGTGCTTATGTTCTTTTGAACTGGTGTTTTGGGTTCCTTTGGATATATTCCCAGAAGTGGGATCATTGGGTCGAAAGGCAAACCCACTTTTAATTTTTTGAGGTATCTCCATACTGCTTTCCACAGTGGTTGCACCAGTCTGCATTCCCACCAACAGTGCAAAAGGGTTCCTGTTTCTCCACATTGAAATGGGCTTCACCAGGTTCAGCTCAAGGTGTCAGCAGAGTTTTGTTCCTTTCTGGTGGCTCTAGGGAGGAATTTGCTACCTTCATTTTCCAGCTTCTAGAGGCTTCTCACATTCTTGTGTTCTTGGATTCATGGACCTACTACCATTTTCAAAGGTAGCAGTGTAGCATCTTTAAATCTCTCTGACTGACTTTTCTGGACTCATGATTACATTGGGTCCACCCACATAATCCAGGATTATTTCCCTATTTTAATGTCAACTGATTAACCTTAATTGCATTTGCAACCTTACTTCCCCTTTGCCATGTCACTTAACATATTCACAGCTTGCTAGGTTTAGGATGTGGACTTACCTGGAGGGCATTATTCTGTCTTCCACAGCTAGGTAGCAATGTTATCCATTCAAAACTATTTGTTGAATATACTTACTAAATGCCAGGCACTAGTTTAGGTGCTGCTGGGAAACAACAATGAATGAAGAAAACAAAAACCTCTGACTTTGTGGCGTTTACACTCCAGTGGAGTGAAATGGACAATAAACAAAATAAATAAGCAAAGTGTATCACAGATTAGATGGTGCTGAGTGATAAGGGGGAAAATAAAGCAGTGAAGGGGATAGGCAGTGTGTGTGTATTGTTATTTTGGTCAGTGGGCTAGACTTCTACCATTTGCCCTCTCTCCTGACCATGTGTCTGGTGGCTAACATTTGTGAACAGCATCAAGGGGCTCGCTTGCCCTCTGGCTCCCTGTTGGACATGGCTGACAGGAAACACCTTCAGGAGACTGGAGGACAGAATGCAAGTGAGGTCAGCATCTCTCATCCCTCTTCCAAAGGCCTCAGCCCCTTTCAGGAGACTTTTCCTACACAGCCCACCAAACTGCCAAAACTCTTCCTTTCCCTCAGGCCAAGGGATGGTAACTATGGCTGCATTTACCAGCCCTGAGGGGACTCACTGCCCCTTCTGGTTTCCCTATACCCTGTTCACACTTTTGTAAATAGTACTTTATTAGACACTCCTCAGATTGTCCTGAATGGTGGGTGCCATCCATTTTCCAATGAAAGATTTTCTGAGCTGGCAACATTTAGATAAAGCTCTAAAGAAGGTAAGGTAGGAGACAGGCTGATACCTGGTAGAAGAGCATTTTGGGAAAGGCGGCTACGAGTGCAAAGGCTCTGTGGTGTGCATTCATAATACATTTGAGGAACAGCAAGAAGGAAGTTTGTGTGGCTGGGGTGAGCAAGAGTGGGGTATGGCGGGAGGTGAGGTCACAGGGCTACCTGGGGTGGGATGGAGTCAGGCCATGTAGGGCTTTTGAAGAAGGTGTTCCCAGTGCCTTGCCTATATCCCCTCAGCACTGCCCACCTCCCCCCCGGATGCGCACAGACCCCATCACTTTTTTCTGCCCCTGCAGCTCACTGTCTGAAGGCCTTTTTTGGCCACAGGATCGCAGCCATCTCTCGTGCATAAGGCAGGCCAGCGAATTAATGCCCCTGGGAGTAGCCTCAACCAATGTGGACTTGGTCAATAAATACCCAAGTGTCTTGCCTCTTGCATGTGACAGTCATGAGGCACACCATAAGCACTCTCTGGTTGTATACTCAGAGAACTCACACAGCGTGTATTGACTTCTTTCCTATCCCTACCTCACTTCCTTGTTTCTCGCCCCTTGTTGCCAGGAATCACCTCCCAAATGAACAACTTGTACTCAAGCTCTTGTCTCAGCATCAGCTTCTGAAGCATCCCAATCAGGGATACCCTGCTGGCCATGACTAGGACTTGGGCATTTATGAGAGTGAGATGAGCAGCCACTGCAGAGCGATGAGGAGAGGAGTGACATGGACTGAAGGGGACAAGGGGGAAAGCAGAGAGACCAGCATGATGCAACTGTTATAGTTCAGAAGAGACCTGAAGGTGGTTTGCAGCAGAGCAGCAGCAGTGGAGGCGGTCAGAGGTGGTTGGATTCTGGATACCCTTTGAAGGAAGGGCCCATGTGATACGCTGCCTGTTCAGATGTGGGCTATGAGAGACAGTAAGCTGCCTAGGGTGATTTCAAGGTTTTTGTCCTGAGCAAAGAAAAGGCAGAGTTGTCTTTTACTGGGATGAGGAAGACTGTTAGATGAGCAAGATAGAAAAGGCTCAGTTTTGGATATGTTTAGTTGAGATGCCTGCTAGACATATGAATGGAAATGCTGAACAGGTATACAGTGGGGAACTCAAGAAAGAGTCCAGGATGCAGGTAGGAGTTGGAGGGTCATCAGTGATAAATGGTACACTTCAAGCCAAGATTGGATGAAGTCTCTTAGGGAGTGAGTGTAGAAATAAAAGGGAAGAGTCCCAGGTGCCGGGGACTGAACCCCAGACACCCGATGTGTAGAAGTCAGGGGAGAAGCATTCCCGAAGGAGCGGCCAGTGAGGTGGGAGGAGGGCCGGGATGCTGCCGTGTGGGAGGAAGGGTCAACCTGCCAGATGCTGCTGATGAGGCAAGAATGATGAGGCCGATGGCTTGAGTGCTGGGTGCAGCAGCGTGGAGCTCCTCGGGGACCTTAATACTAGCCCTCTCAAGTGGAATGAGGAGGCAGCAACCTACATGGAGAATATTCAAGAGAGAACAGAAGAAAGCTGGAAACAAATGTGGACAACTCTTGAGGGAAAATTGTTCAAATATTTTAAATTAATTTTGTTTCATTTGGAAACAATCCCAAATTTACATAAATGACACAAATACCATGCAAAACTATTTTTTATGAACCATTTTACAGTAACTTGCTAACATGATACTCCACCCCCCGCAATACTTCAGCATGTGTTTTTTTATAAACAAGGACATTCTCCTATACAACCATGATACAGTCACTAGCATGAGGAAAGAACATTGGTACATTACCAACACCACCTATTCTGACCTATTCAGTTTTCACCAACACATCTGGTCCAGGATCACGTGCTGCATTTAGCAGTCATGTCTCTTTAGTTCTTCTACCTGGAAAAGTTGCTCAGTCATTCCCTAATTTTCATAACCTTAACATTTTCGATTATTACAAATCAGTTATTTTATAGAATGTCTTTCAGTTCAAGCTTGTCTGATATGTTCTCATGATAATATCAGGTTATGTGACCCAGCAATTGCGCTCTTATATATCCAAAGGATTGAAAACAGGTGACCAAACAAATACCTGTACATAAATGTTCATAGCAGCCCTGTTCACATTAGCCAACAGGTGAAACAGCCCAAATGTCCACCAGTGGATGCCTAGATAAACAAAAGGTGGTATAACCATACAATGAAATACTGTTCAGCCATTAAAAGTAATGATACATGCTACAGCCTAGATGGACTTAAAAAGCATTATGTACACTGAAAGAAGCCAGATACAGAAGGCCACATATTGCTCCATATGAAATATCTAGAGTAGGTGGGTCCATAGACACAGAAAGCATATTCGCCATTGCCAGGGGCTGGGGGAAAGGGAGTCAGGGAAGACAACTGCTTAATAAGCACAGGGTTTTATTTCGGAGTAATGAAAATATTTTGGAACTAGGTAGAGGTGGTAGTTGCACAACATTGTGGATGTTCTAAAAATGGCACTGAATTATTTACTTTAAACTGTTTATGTTTATGCTCTGTGAAGTTCATCTCAATTTTTAAAAAAGATTCTGGTTATATGTCTGGCAGGAATATCTCAGAAGGGTATTCCTCTTCTTCTCACTGCAGCCTAGCAGGTGGCACATGATTTCTATTTGTTCTATTATAGATGATATTCTTGATCAGTAGATTAAGTTAACTCTTTTCTTCTTTGTAATTAATAAGTACTTTGTGGGTAGCTACTCTGAAACTATGTAATACCTTGTTCCTCATTAAATTTTTCATCTATTCATTTATCTGTTTACATCAGTGACTTCCTACTCATTCATTTCTGTTATATTCAGTGGGTTCTAATCTGTTACTTTCATTACTTATTTTGGTGCCCTAATTGTCCCACATTTGGCCAGTGGGTACCCCATTATGCTGGCTTTAGTGTTCTTTTGGCATGTCCCCATCATTTTTTGAGTAATACCTTGCTTCCTGGCACAATAAGGTATTTCAAGCTCATCTTGTACCTTCCCTGCTACAGCCCCGAAGTCAGTCCTTCCTGCAAGGAATTCTGGTTCCTTTTAATGGATAATAGTATTTAGAAACCAAGATGTGGTGGTCACTTCTCCCAGAACTTCTTGGTGGATGATGTCAAGGAGCATGTGTATACATGTATGTATGTTTTTAAATATATTATTTCTATGTTTCTATATATAGAGAAAATCAGGAATTCTCACCAATACTTCCAATTCAAGCTTTTTCCTTTTTTATATTTTAACTCTCTTTTCCAACAGTGAAAAACATGACCTGTAGTTTTAAAATACCAAGTCATTGCTCTCCCCTGAACCCTCAGCTGCCTTCCTCATCCTGCTTGGGTTCTGAGACAAGTGCCCGGTCACCCCCACCCCCGCGCCCTCCTGCCGCTTTTGCACAGAGCACAGATGCTCCCCTCACCCCTGGGGGTCCAGGTACTTCCTCCCCACACTGCTCTCCTGTGCAGGTGTCCTCCTCACATCTCAGGGTGCAAATTCACTTCAGACCACCAAAGCTTCCTCCCTTGTTTAGCCCCACCTAATGCATTTTTGTCTGAATTGTTCAGGAAAGAAAGAGAGGAAGAACTGAGATGAATATCAAATGTGAAAAGCAGATACTATTTCAAATATTATGTGGGAAAGACTTTATAAATTATGTAAAATTATAATTGACATGGTTATGGGTTAAAATTATGAAGATTCTTTTCTTTTCCATATTCCCCAAATTATCTGTAATATGGTTATATTCTTTTTCAATTACAATATTTCAAGAAAAATGTAATTTAAATTGCACTTTCTAAATCATTTCAAGCTGCACATAGCATGCTCAGGACTCTTGCTGATGGTCCAAGAAAAGGCCACAATTTTAATACAAGATGTGGAGAAGAGCATCTTGTATTCTGGATCAGAATACAAAGTTCTCTTAAAAATAAAATTTGAGTTCCAGTTCTAGAGGAAAAGGATACTTTCCCTTACTTCTCTTTGTGTAGTAAAGATCATTATCACATGCCGCCTTGACATCTGGCAAACCCAAGAGGGAATCCTGCTTACTCTGCTCCCACGGACAAGGTCCCCCAGCCAACAACCCTCCTTATCAGAGGGATGGGCAGCACAGTTCCTGTTTATCCCTGAGTATCGGGTTGCAGTGTCCTGCCAGTCCATGGAATTGTTCACACAAGCTAATCACAACCTCCTGCAGAATCAGGCGGCACCCCACCCTCTTGATACTGATACTACCAGCCTGCCTCCCACAGCCCCTGTTTGTTCACTCTGTTCCCAAGTGCAACCTTCATGTGAACTTGTGTGGCAAGTGGTCCCCCTCTGGGCTATGAGTATATGTGACTCTAAAAAGCTTATTTGTCCAGTCTTGATGGTTATATATTCAACCATGCCAACGACCCTAGGGAGGGCAGAGAGCTGAAGATGAGGTGATTGAAGCAGTGCTCTCTAAATACAGTGGAAATTAGCAATGACTAAGAGATTCTTACAGCTGGAGAGAAGAAAGGGGATTAGCTTGGAACCTTAGATTTGAGGAATAACAATGCAGTGAGTTCCTCAAGTTTTCTTTTTTATCTCTCCTGTACCTGGGACAAGGTGCTGAAGATTCCTACAATCCAGAACTGCCAACAGGCATTTTTTAAAAAGACAAAGAAAGCTTTCTCTCTCAGGACAAAGGGCAAGAAGAAGAAAAGCCCAAAAGAGTTAGTGGGAAGCCCCAGTGCTCACTCAATGACAGAGACACTGGCAGGCAGTCTAATCTACCTGCAGCAGTTGTACAGAGTGTGCTTGGTGGCCTGGTCCACCTGCAGGAGCAACATCAGCTGAGCCCTGTGTCTACCCACCCTCCATCTATGGCATCAAAAGACCTGGGCCCCACAACTTCTGTCCCCCACCGTCAACCCTCCAGCTTCAGAGCGTGGCCCAGCAACACCAGGAGGCCCTGGCAATGACACCAACAGGTGATACTAATAGACATTGAGCAGTATACTGCCCTAGCAGTGGTAGAAGAATAAAGCTAGAAGACAAGAATCACAGCGAAAAGGCTCTGATAATCAAACCATCACTAAGATTAATACCTATGAATGTCTATCAGAACCTATATACTAAAACTAACCAGAGTGATTGCCTACTAAAACAGACACAAATAAGTCAAGAGTGTTGTCACATAATAACCAAAATGTCCAGGATACAACTGAAAATCACTAACTGTTCCAAAGAGCCACAATTTGAATGAGAAAAGACAACCGACTCTATTATCTAGATAAATCTGATATTGGAATTATCTGACAAGAATTTTAAAGCAGTGTCATAAAAATCCTTCAACAAATGCAAATTCTCTTAAAACAAATGGAAAAAATCTTAGCAAAAAATAGTAATAATAAAAGTGAACCAAATGGAAATCACAAAACTGAAGAATGTAACTAAAAAATACTTGTTAGGTAGACTCAATAGTAGAACAGAGATGACAGAGGATAGAAACAATGAACTTGAAGACAGATTAATAGAATTTACTCAATCTAAACAACAGACAGAAAATAGACTGCAAAAAATGACAGAGTCTTAGAGTTGTGTGGGGCAATAACAAAAGATGTAACATTCATATAATCAGAGTTCTAGAAGGAGAGGAGAAAGAATGAGGAACTGAAAAAATATTTTAAGAAATACTAAAAGTAATCCACAACAAAATATATCATAATCAAATTTCCAAAAATTAAATACAAAGAAAAACATCTTAAAAACAGCTGGAGAGAAAAAACATTACCTGAGAAGGAACATCAATTTAAATGACAATAAATTTCTCATCTTAAACTATGGAAGACAGAAGGAAGTGGCATGACATTTTTTCAAGTGCTGAAAGAAAAGGATTGTCAAGTGCAAATCCTCTATCTAGTGAAATTATCCATTAGGAACAAAGAGAAAAAAAAAGTCATCCTCAGACAAAGGAAAACTAAGAAAATGTGTTGCTTGTGTATCTATCCTTAGAGAAAGTTCTCCAAACAGAAAGAACAGAATGAGGTTGGGACATTCAGAAAGGAAAGAAAAACAATGGAATTGGTAAGAATAGAAATAAATACAATAGCTTATTCTTTATCTCATGAGTTTCTTTAATCATATGTTATGGATGAGGCAGAATTTATACTACTATCTGATATGGCATTCAATATATAAAGAGAAGAAACTTAAGACAATTATGTTTTTAAATTTATTTTTCAATTACAGTTGACATTCAATATTATATTAGTTTCAGGTGTACAACATAGCGATTAAACTTTTATATACCTTATAAACTGACTACCTTGATAAGTCTAGTACCCACCTGACACCATCCATAGTTATTACAATATTGACTACAATCCCTATGCAGTACTTTACAGCCCCATGACTATTTTATAACTGGAAATTTGTACTTCTTAATCCCTTTCACCTTTTTTACCCATCTTCCCAACCCATCTCCCATCTGGTCACCATCAATTTGTTCTTTGTATCAATTAGTTTGTTTACATTTTGTTTGTTTATTTTGTGTTTTATATTCCACAAATAAGTGAAATCATTTGGCATTAATACAACTATGTTTAAAAAGTGTGGTTAGGAAAAAGATCTAAATGGAAGTATGGTTTCTACTCTTCATTTGAAGTGGTCAAACATTGACACTTGCAGACCCAGAACCACCATTAAAAACTATATAAAGCAATATATTTAAAAAATCTTAAAAAAATTAAAAAGGAACTCTAAAATTGCTCAAATAGCTCACAGAAAGTCAATGCAAAAGAAACACAAGAATGAGAATCAAAGGTTATAAAGAACAAATAATGAAAGACTTAAACTCTAAGTATCAATAAGTACTTTAAAAATAAATGCTCTAGTTTTCAATCAAGATGGCTATTTAATTTAATTAGTAAATTAAATGTTGTATTCACCTCCTACCAAGACCACATTGAAATGATAACTAAACTACAAAACAGTCTTCACTAAGATCTACCTGAAGTCTAGCTGAATAGAAGTCCTATAACTAAGGATAGAGAGAAGAACCCAGGTGGAGACTGTTAAAAAGGGCGGAGATGCTGAGCAGGGCAGGCCCCACACCCATCTGTGCTGGTTAAGAATAGGGAGAGAGATCCCAGCTTCAGTGGAGGAGGAGTCCCAGTCCCACACCAGGCTCCACAGGTTAGGGTTCCAGTGTCAGGAAGAGAAGTCCTCATAACTTCTGGCTGTGAAAGTCAGTGGGGATTGTGGCTGAGTGAGACAAAGAATGTCTGGAGTCCCAGGCATTCCTCTTAAAGGGCCCATGCATGAATTTACTCACTGACGGACTCACTTGCTCTGAGCTCCAAAGCAGGGGCAGTAACTGAAAAAGCACTAGGGACATATGGGTAGGAGCTTCAGGCAGAGGCTGGAGAGGTAGCTTTCTCCCAGGAGGAAGTGATGGAAGGTGCCATTGTTCTTTGGTTGGGCCCTCCCCTCCACACAGCCTGCAGGCACAGGTGGATGCCAAGTGTGGCTCTCCATCAACTTGACTAAGATCACTCACACGACCCCAGTGATTCCATAAAACCTCAGGTCACCCAACTTGTGGTCCCATCCAAGTAACTTCCAGCAGCTTTTCCATACAAAATAACTTCCCTAAAATCTCTCAAAGGTCAACAACCTCAAACAGTGTGTGGCCTCAGCATGCCCATAACTCTTGCTAAGTGGCCTCAATCCTGGTACTAGTGGCAGCCAGTCTTGATTTGCAGCTTAGCGTTTCCTTGGCACCTCAAACCCAGCACAAGCAGCAGTCACCTGCAAATCACTATGTAGCTCCTACCAGCTGGCCTCTGGTTGGGCACAAGCAGCTGCTGACCTTAGCCAGCACCAGAGCTCCTCCCAAGAGGCCCTGGAATCAACACATCTGGTGACCGGCTTCAGAACACACCAGAGCACTATGCAACCACCTCCAAATGACACACCTAGAGTACATGAGCCCCACTAAAGTGGATCCTGCTCCATGGGGTCAGCCTCTGCCACAGCTCCTCAGCGGTAGTCAAGGTCATTCCTCACAGCCATCAGCCTGAGGGTCAGACCCTCCCATTGACATATCAACAGCAATCAAGGCTCAACCACAACAGGAGGGCACACACAACCCACACAAGAGACATGCCTGAAGCAACCAGCTCAGGTGACCAGGGAGACTTACTGCTGGGCCACACAAGACACCTACTACATAACGCCACTCTACCAAGGTTGGGAGATGTAGCAGCTCTACCTAATACATAGAAACAAACAAACAGCCAACATGAAGAAACAAAGAAGCATGTCCCAAATGAAAGAACAGAACAAAATTCCAGAAATAGAACAAAACAAAATGGAGACAAGCAATCTACCCAATGCAGAATTCAAAACACTGGTTATAAGGATGCTCAAGGAACATAGGGGAGGAGGAGAAGAACTTAGCAAAAACTTCAACAAAGAGATAGGAAACATAAAAATGTAAATAGAAAACATAAAAAGAAGTCAGAAATGAAGAATACAATAGCTGAAATGAATACATTAGAGGAAACCAACAGTATATTGGATGAAGTAGAGAATGAAATCAGTAATTGAGAAGGCAAGGTAGCAGAAAACACCTAACTAGAACACCAAAAAGAATAAAGAATCCAAAAAGAAGAAGACAGTTTAAGGGGCCTTTGGGATATCAAGCACGTCAACATTTGCATCATAGGGGTATTAGAAGGAGAAGAGAGAGTGCAAAGATTTGAAAACCTACTTAAAGAAATAATGATTAAAACTTCCTAGCCTTGAAGGAAATAAAGATATAAGTCCAGGAAACACAGAGAGTCCCAAAGACGATGAACCCAAAGAGGCTCGCACTAAAACCCATTATAATTAAAATGCCAAAGGTTAAAGGCAAAGAGAGGAACTTAAATGCAGCAAAGAAAAGCAGTTAGTTGATGGCCATGGCTAGGTAGCTCAGTTGGTTAATGCCATCCTGATATGCCAAGGTTGAGAGTTTGATCTCTGGTCAGGGCACATACAAGAAGTAATCAATGAATGCATAAATTAGTGGAACAATCTCTAGATCTCTCTCTCTCCCTTTCCCTCCCTCCCTTTCTCTCTCTGTCTCTAAAATCAATTTTAAAAATTAAAAAAAAAAAAAAAAAAAGGGAAAAGCAGTTACCTGTAAGAGAGCTCCCATAAGACTGTCAGCTGATCTTTCAACAGAAACTTTTCAGGACAGAAGTAATTGGCAAAAAATATTCAAAGTGATGAAAAGCAAGGACTAGCAAGGCTATTATTTTGAATCAAAGGACAGATAAAGAGCTTCCCAGAGAAGAAATAGTTAAAGGAGCTCATTACCCCCAAACCAGTATTACAAGAAATGTTAATGGGACTTCTTTAAGAAGAAGAAAAAAAGATAAAAAACATAAATAATAAAATGGCAATAATTAAATTCAAATCAATAATTACTTCAAATGTACTAGGAAGCAGTAGGTAGTCTTGGATGTTCCTATTTCCTCCTTGCTAAATAATGAGTGACTGGGTAAGCCCCGTAACCCTCTCCGAGCTTCAATTCCACGTCTGTAAATTGAGCAAACTGGGAAAGATAATGTAAGTAATTATAGTAGGTAGTAAAATGACTTCATTTGATGCCAATATTAACTTTAACAGCAACAATAATAAGAAATGGGAAGAATTACTTAAAATGTAAGTGCATTAAATGCTTCAGTGAGAAGACATGGGGTAGCTGAATAGATAAGAAAACAAGACTCATTCATTTGCTGCCTATAAGAAATCCACTTCAGATCAAAGGACACACAGAGACTGAAAGTAAAGGAATGGAGAAAGATATTTTATGCAAGTGGAAATTTTAAGAAAAGCTGGAGTAGCAATACTTGTATCAGACAAAATAGACCTTAAAACAAAGGCTATAACAAGAGGCAAAGAAGAACCCAACAATTCCACTTCTGGGTATTTACCCAAAGAAACCCAAAAGACCAATTTAAAAAGACATATACATTCCTATGTACATTGAAGCATTATTTACAATAGTCAAGATATGGAAACAACCTAAGTGTCTACTCATAGATGAATGGATACAGAAGAAGTGGTATACACACATGCACGCACACACAATGAAATATTAGTCCAAAGAAGGGTGAAATGTTGTCATTTGTGACAACATGGATGGACCTAGTGGGTATTATGCTAAGTGAAATAAGTTAGACAGATTTCACTTACATGTGTAATCTAAAAAACAAACAAAACTGAAACGAGCTCATAGATACAGAGAACACATCGATGGTAGCAAAGGGGGTGGGATGATTTGGGGGAATAGGTGAAAAAGGTGAAGGGATTAAGATGTGCGAATTGCCAGCTATAAAAACAGCCACAGGGATGCAGAAGTATATAGCATAGGGAATATAGTCAATAATATTGTAATAACGATGTATGGTATCAGCTGGGTACTAGACTTAATGGAGTGATCACTTCATAAATTGTAAAAATGTCTAATCACTATGCTGTACACCTGAAACTAGTATAATATTGTGTGTCAACTGTAATAAAAATAAATAAATAAATGCACATGAGAAGCAACCATATATTGATGTTTTTCTTCCCCTTTTTCTCCCTTCCTTCCCCTCTGTCTAAAAATAAATAAATAAAAATAAATAAAATCTTTTAAAAATATTTTTAAAAAGATAAACACCAACATTCTTTAAACTGGCAGATTTGTTTTTTGGATTTGATACAAAAGTAAAGGCAATGAAAGTAAAAATAAACAAATGGGAATATATTTTTAAAAAACCTCTGCATAGCAAAGGAGACCGTAGGCGGTATCAAAAACCAACCTATGAATGGGAGAAAGTATTTTCCAGTTATATATTGATAAGGGGTTAATACCCAAAATATACAAAAAAATTCATAGAACTCAATAGAAAAAAGCAATTTGATTAAAAAATGTGCAGAGAATCTGAATAGACATGAAGATGCATTTTTCTAAAAAAGACATACTGATGGCGAATCAGTACATGAAAATGCGCTTAACGTCACCAATCATCAAGGAAATGCAAATTAAGCACCTTGTACCTGTTAGAATGGTTATTTTCAAATAGACAAGAAATAAGTGTTGACAAGGACGTGGAGAAAGCCTTGTGCACTGTGGTGTGAATTCAAATGGATGTAGCCACTGTGGAAAGCAGTATGTAAGTTCCTCAAAAAATGAAAAATAGAACTACTGTATGTTCCAGGAATTCTATTCCTGGTTATTTACCCTAAGGAACTGAAAACACTAATATGAAAAGTCATGTAACCCCATGGTTATTGCAGCATTTTTTATACTAGCTAAGACATGAAAGCAATCTAAGTGTTCATCAGTATTAATGGGTAAAGAAAATATAATATATAAATATACAAAATATTATTCAGCCATGAAAAAGAAGAAAATCTTGCCATTTTGACAATATAGGTGGACCTTGAGGATATCATGCTAAATGAAATAAATCAGAAAGAAAAAGGCAAATACCATATGATCTCACTTCATGTGGAATCTAAAAATGAAAACAAACAACATAAAATTCAAATACAGAGTACAGACTGTGGTTGCCAAAGGCAGGGTGTTGAGGTTAGTGGAATTGGTGAAGGTAGTCAAAAGGTACAAACTCCAGTTATAAAATAAGTCCAGGGGATGTAAAGTTCATCATGGTGACTATTGTTAATAATATTGTATATTTGAAAGTTGCTAAGAATTCTCATCACAAGGAAAAAATTGAAACTGTGATGTCGAATGTTAAGATTTATTGTGCTTACAATTTTGCAATATATATGAATATTGAATCGTTATGCTGTATACTTAAAAATAATATAATGGAAAATGTCAATTATATCTCAATAAAATTAAAAAATGGAAAATATATATCATGCATGTTAATTAAACAGGAGTGGCTATATTAATATCAGGTAAAGTAAAAGAAAATTAGCAGGACATACTTAATGACGAAAGGATCAATTCACCAAGATGACCTAGCTATCGTTAATGCATGTGGACCAAATAACAAAGTTTCAAAATACATGAAGCAAAAGATAATAGAGGTTAAAGGAAAAATAAAAAAGTTACAATTATATCTGGAGACTTCTACACCTCACTCTCAGCAATTGATTGACATGCTAAACCTAAAATCAGCATAGATATAGAAAAACTAAACAAGGCTATCAACAAGCAGGATCTAATTGACATTTATAGAATATTCCACCCAACAATAGAGGACATTATATTTAAGTGCCCATGAAACATTCACCAATATAGACCATACTTTGGGTCATAAAACATATCTTAACAAATTTTTTAAAAAATTGAAATCATACAGAGTATGTTTTCTGACCACAATGGTATCAAACTAGGAAACAATAACAGAAAAGTGACAAGAAAATCTCCAAACACTTTGAAATTAAACAACATATTTCTAAATAATCCATGGGTTGAAGAGGAAGTCTCAAAAGAAATTTAAAAAACATATCATCTAGTGAAACGAAAACACAACATGTCAAACTTTGTAAGATGCAGCTAAAGAAGTGATGAGAGGGAAATGTATAGCATTAAATGCTAACATTAGAAAAAAGGAAAGGTCTTGACTTCCAATCAAGATCACAGCATAGGCAGTCATGGCTTGCCTGTTTGCACAGCCACATCAAAATTACCACTAAAATATAGAACAACCATCCCTCAGAACCATTAGAAATTGAGTTGAATGGAAGGCCGACAACTATGGAATTAAAGAAACCACATCCATACAGACTGGTAGAGGGGTGCAGACATGCAACAGGTCAGTCCCGCACCCACATGTGGTGGATAAAAATTTGGGGGAATATCTCAGGAGTGAGGAGTCCCAGACCCACAAAAGGCCAACAGCCCAGGGTACCAGTGCCAGGAAAATAAGTCCCTACAACTTTGGGCTGCAAAAACCAGTGGGAATTGGGTTGGTGGGAGAAACTTCTGGAACCCCAAGCAGTTCCTCCAAAAGAACCCATGCACTTAGATTCACTCCCTCTGAGCTCCAGTACCAGTGTGGCTGAGCCTCCATCAATCTGGCTAATGCTGTTTGACCTGCCTTGGAGATCCCCAGAGACTCTGCCATGCCCAACTTATAGGCCCACAAAAGCTGCTTTTCCATATGAATGGCTGGTCTTGGATCATGCTTCACAGCTTCCTATATCCTTTCAAACAACTGGCTTCAGCGAACCCCAGGCCCACGCCACACTAGAGGCAGCCAGCCTAGATTCAGAGCTTGGCTTCATCTGGGAATCTCTAAGCTCAGCACAAGTAGCAGCCATCTCAGGTTGCTTTATAGCTCAGGCAGGGTGTCCTGGGCAAAATAAGTCAGGGTTGACTTTGACCTGCACTACCCAGAAAATCCCAGGGCCAGCATACCTAGTGGACAGCTACAGACCACGATGGAGCACCACCACCCTGCCCCTATACAGCCTATCCTCCATGGAGGGCAGAGGTTGGTGGTCAGTGGTCACAGCCAATCCTCTCAGCTGACTGGCCTACATAAATCCTTCCCTTGATCTGCCAACAGCAACCAAGGCTCAACTACAAGAGGAGGGTGTACTCAGCCCACATGAAGGGTATATCTCAAGTACTCAGATTGGGTGATAGGGGAGGCTATGCAATTGGACCCTATAGGACGCCTGCTATATTAGGCATTAGGCCACACTGCCAAGACACAGAGTCAAAGTAGCTCTAATTAATACACAGAAACAAACACAAGGAGGCTGCCAAAATGAGGAGACAAAGAAACATGGCCCAAATGAAAGAACAGATCAAAATTCCAGGAAAAGAGCTAAATGAAATGGAGATAAGCAATCTATCAGATGCAAAGTTCAAAACACTGGTTATAAGAATGCTAAAGGAAATTAATGAAGACCTCAAGAGCATAAAAAAGATCCAGTCAGAAATGAAGGATACAGTAATTGAAACAAAAAACAATTTACAGGGGAACAACAGTAAAGTGGGTCAAATCAATGATTTGGAACATAAGGCAGCAAAAACAACCAATCAGAACGAGAATAAAAAAGAATCCCCAAAAAATGAGGATAGTATAAGCCGCCTCTAGGACAACTTCAAGAAGTCCAAAATTCACATCATAGGTACCAGAAGGAGAAGAGAAAGAGCAACAAATGGAAAGTCTATTTAAAAAAATAATGAAAGAAACCTTCCCTAATTTGATGAAGGAAATGGACATGGAAGTCCAGGAAGCAGAGAGAGTCCCAAACAGGAGGGATGCAAGGGGCCCACTTCAAGACACATCGTAATTAAAACGCCAAAGATTCAAGATAAAGAGAGAAACTTAAAAGCAGCAAGAGAAAAGCAGTTAGTTACCTATAGGGGAGTTCCCATAAGACTGGCAGCTGTTTTTTCAAAAGAAACTTTGCAGTCTGGAAAGGATAGGCAAGACATATTCAAAGTCATGAAAAGCAAAAACCTACAGCCAAGATTGCTCTACTCAGTAAAGCTACCATTTAGAATCAAAGGGCAGATAAAGAGCTTCCCAGACAAGAAAAAACTAAAGGAGTTCATCATCACCAAACCATTATTATATGAAATGTTAAAGGGATTTATTTAAGAAAAAGAAGATCAGAACTATGAACAATAAAATGACAAAAAATACATATTTATCAATAATTGAATTTTAAAAACTAAGCAAACAAGAAGAACAGAGACAAGATCATGGATATGGAGTACATTTTGATGTTTGCCAGATGGGAGTGGGGTGGGGAAGGATGGGTGAAGAGATGAGGGGACTAATAAGTACAAATAGGTAGTTACAAAATAGCCATGGGGATGTAAAGTGCAGTATAGGAAATGGAGTAGTCAAAGAACCTATACACATGATCCATGGACATGAACAATGGTGGGGGGATTGCCTAATAGAGTGGAGGGGTGCTGGGGGAAGGGGGTGCAAAGGGGGAAAAATCAGGACAACTGTAAAAGCAAAATCAATAACATATAATTTAAAAAATAAAAAAATAAAGAAAGGAAAGTCTCAAATCAATCATTTAATCTCCCATCTCAAGAACCTAAAAAAGAAAAAAGCAGAATAAATCCTAAGCAAGGAGATGGAAGAAAATAACATAAGAGCATAAATCAACCAAACTGAAAACAGAAAAACAGTAGAAAAAAATAAATATAATCTGGTTCTTCAGATTTTAAAAAATTGTTATACATCTAGCAAGACTGACAGATTGAAAGGGAGAAGACACATATCAGTAATACCAGAATGAAACAGGATTTTACAATGGATCCTGCAGCCATTAAATAGATAATAATGGAATACTGTGATAACTTTACACTTATAAATTCAACAACTTGGAAAAAATGGGCCAATTACTTGAAAACTATAAAACTTAGCCAAAATTAAGTAGATAATCTGAATATGTCTAAACTATTAAAGAAATTAAATTTGTAATAATAAAACACTTGAAGAAGAAAATCTAGGCCCTGTTGGTACCATTAGAGAATTTTACCAAACATTCAAAAAGGAATGATTCGAAACATCCATTAACACCAATGCTGTATACTTTCTGAAAAGAAAAGAGATTAGAACCTTCTCAACTCATTTTATTCAGGACAGTATTATTTTGATACCAAGTCCTAAAAAAAATAACTCCCACCCCCCCACACACAAAGAAAACTACAGACCAATATCTCTCATGAACTTAGATACAATAATTCTCAATGAAATTCTAGCAAACTGAGTCCAGCAATGTATAATATACAATGACCAAGCGGGGTTTATCCCAAGTATGCAAGGTTGGTTCAATGTAATTCATCTCAACTGGCTGTAAGAGAAAAAACATATGGCATCAATTGACCCAAATCAAGCATTTGACAAAATTCAACACCCATTTATGATGACCACCCTTGGTATAGGAGGAATATAGGGGAACTTCTTCAATCTTATAGAGAGTATCTACAAAAAACCTGTAGCTTACATCATACTTAAGAGTGAAAGATCAAATGCTTTCCCTCCAAGGTCAGAAACAAGATAAGGATTTCCACTCTTACCATTCTAATTCAACATAATACTGGAAGTTCTAGCTACTACAATAAGGCACGGAAAAGAAATAAAAAGCAAAGAAATTTGAATGGAAAAACTTAATGGTCTCTATTTGCAGATGACATATTGTATACTAGTAAAACCCCAAGGTATTAAAAAGAACTCCTAGAATAAGTGAGTTAAGTAAGGTTGCAAGATACAAGATCAACATGCAAAAATCAGTTGCACTTAAATGTACTGACAATAAACAAGTGGAAACCCAAATAATGACATGCCATTTAAAATTGCTCCAAAAATTACTTAGATATAAATCTAACAAAACATGTACAAGATATATATGATGAAAATTACAAAATGCTGTTACATGTCAATTATATATCAATTTAAAATATTTAAATATGAAAACAAAATACAAAATGCCAATAAAAGAAATTGAAACCTAAGAACTTGGAGAGACATACCATGTTGACCGATTGGAAGACTCAACATAGTAAAGACACCAAGTCTCCTTCAAATCACCTACAGGTTTCATGTAATTCCTACCAAATTCTCAGTAAGGTTTTTGTGACATACACAAGGTTGTTCTAAAATTTACATAGAATTTTACATTGAATTTACTGGCCTTAGCTTGGTCAAAACAATTTTGGGAAAAAAAAAAAAGAATGCAACTTGAGGTTCATTACAGAACTATGGTAATTAAGACAATGTGGGTACCTGCCAAGGGACAGACAAAGGGAGGAACAGAATAGAGAACACAAAATAGACCCACACAAATATGCCCAATTAATATGACAAAGGAGTAAAAGCAAGTCAATGAAGGAGGGACAGCTTTTTAATAAATGGTACTGAAGCAATTGGACATGCATTGTCAAAAAATTGATCCTTGACCTAAGCTTCATACCTTATACAAAAATTAATTCAATATGGATCTTGGACTTAAATGTAAAATTATAAAATGTCTGGAAAAAAACGTAGGAAGAAATGTTTAGAATCTAGGACTGAGCAAACAGTTCTGAGATGGATATGGCAGGCACGATCCATAAAAAGAAAATTTGCTAAACCGGACCTCATTAAAATTAAAATTAAAATGTTTGCCCATAAGACTCAGGATGAAAGGGCAAAAATACAGACTGGCCAAAAATCACATATCTGGCAAAGGATTTGTATCTAGAATATATAAAGAATCCTCAAAACTCACAGTAAAAAACCTTCAAACAATCCAATAAGAAAATGAGCAAAAAACCTACACAGACATTTCATTGACGAGGATATATAGATGGCAAATAAACACATGAAAAAACGTTCCACATCATTAGCTGTTAGAGAAATGCAAATCAAAACTAACTGAGATACTATTATGCACCTAACTGTATACATGACTAAAATAAAAATGCTGATCAGGATATGAAGACAGTAAATCAGTGATGTTTTGCTGGTGGGAAACTGTATAATGGTCAGTCACTCTGAGGAGTTTGGCAGTTCCTCTGAAAACTGGAAGTGGACTGACTTGACATGCAACTGAGCAATTGCACTTTGGGGCATTTATATCAGTGAAATTAAAATGTATTTTCATGTAGAAACTTGTACATAAATGTTATAAAAAGTTCATTCATAATAGATGCAACCTGGAAACTTCCCAAATGCACTTCAATTGGTAAATAGTTAAACTTTGTACATACATCTCATAGAATACTATTGAGCAATAAAAAGGCATGATGTATCATTAATATACACAAAAGCTTGGAGGAACCTGTAGGAAATTTTTTTAAGCCAATTTTAAAAGGAAAATATTGCATGATTCCATTTCAATAACATTTTTTAAAATCCTTACCCGAGGACATGCTTCTTGATTTTAGAGAGAGAGGGAGGGAAAGAGAGAGAGGAGAGAAACATCGATGTGAGAGAGAAACATTAATTGGTTGCCTCTCATCGTGTGCCCCAACCAAGGACCAAACTCAAAACCTAGATATGAGCCCTGACAGGGGATGAAACTCGTGACACGCCTGTTTATGGGATGACACTCTCACCAACTGAGCCACACAGGCCGGAGCTATATAACATTTTTGAAATAATCTAATTATAGAGATTGAGAATAGATTAGTATCTGCCAGGAGAGTTGAGAGAGGAATGGGAGTAGTTGGAGGGAATCTGGTGATGACGGCGCCGTTAAGTATCTTGATGGGGTGATGGTTACATAAAGCTACACATGTGATAAAATTGCATAGAACCCTCCCCCACCACGCACATATACACAAATACCTACATGTATATCTGGTGAAATCCAAATAATCTCTCCACTGTACCAGTGTCAGTTTCCTAGGGTTGATATTGTAGTGGTTATGTAAGATGTCACTCTTGGAGGAAACTAGAGGAAGCATACACAGTTTCCTCTATGTTTCTTTGTAACTTTCTGAATCTATAATTATTTGAAAATAAACATTTTCTTAAAAAAAGAAAGAAAACCTGTGACTTTGAGCCCAGGGTGGACAGTGTGGGGCTTCTCCTAAGACTCTGGGAGGCCTGTCTCTGTGCTTTGTTTCTTGCTCTGGAGAGGGCTCTCCGTTGCATGCTATACCCGCCTTCCTGCACAGTGCCTGACACAGGCGAGGGGCTCAGTAAATATCTGCTGACCAAGGAAACGAAGGATTAGGACATTGGGGCTCCTGGAGGGGCGGTGAGGAGAGACCAGGAGGCCCAGCTCCCACCCCACGCTGGGCGCTGCTTTGGCCTCAGTGCTTGCCCACTTCTCAGTATGAGTCAGGGGTGGTAGAGACACCGCAGGACTCCCGCGGTGCAAACACGGAAACACCAAACAGGATCCTGTTTGTGCCTTTGGATTCTTGGCTAACGGCAGGCAGGTGACAGGAGAGTAGAGCTGAGGTGCTGGGGACACAGAGGATCCATCACCTATTTTCCCAGAGGGCATGTGGAGGAAAGGTTGTCGTTGGAGGCCAAAGATATAGAAATGCCTTGGTGAGCAAAGAGGGTATCTGGGGAGGATGGAGGAAGGTGCAATGGGTCTGTCACCACATGGCTGTGAGAGAAGCCGGAGCTCTGACAAACATGTCTCAAGGTTTTGGCTGTGAACACCACCTCCTGGGAAGGCAGCCTCTGGCCTCCAGTCCCCAGCTCCTAAACCTAGGGATTTAAACTCAGTCTGTGGGCTGCCGGGAGGCGGCTTTTTTTTTCATTCTCTCCATCTTCTCTTTTCCTCATCATGGTACACACTTTCTTCTTTCTCTTTGCTCAGTTACATAACAAAATTCTAGCGTGTGTAGCAAAAGAGGCAAGCACACACTCAGCAGGTGGGAGCAGAATGTCTGAGTGGGCATTCATGTGGGTCCAGCACACAGTATCTCCTCTACTATAAACAGAGCTTCTCTGGGCAGACCCTCTGCCCTCTTCTCAGTCCTTGGCACCTGTCTCTGTGGGGCTGTCTCTGGCCAGGGGCAGTGACTGGGAGCATGTCACCATCCTCCACCAACAGTGACTGTTCCAGAGATGGAGATGTTGTCCAGTGGCTCCAGAAAGGACTCCATAGGAGCTCCCGCTTATGCTGGAGACACTGGCTACTGCTTGCCTCTGGGAAGGCCTGAGAAGGAAGAGGAGGCCAGGAGAAAGACCTGAAGGGGACAGAGATATTCTTGGAGATTAAAAAGCTGATCGCTGATTTTTAAAATGCAAGTGAAGCAGTGCACAGCAGATTAGATAAGGAAAAAAGAAAATTGAATTAGTGGATTAGAACACAGGCTCAAGAAACCCTCCCAGGGAAATTCCAAGACAGACAAAAGACAGTACAATACATATAAAGTTAGACTCAAGACAACAGTCAGCTAGAGAAAGTAGAAAGGCTGGAAGAGGAGCCACTATCAAAGAAATAATCGAGTCTTCAGTCTCAGCCACATGGTGCCTGAGCTTACAGAAAGCCTTGCCCACTGGACACATAAGAGGCACTGGACAAAATGTAACACTAGTAACTATTAATAGTAATTAATAAAACATTTGAAATACATGGTGGAACATGAAAGACTAAAAGAAGGAGAAATCCCTGAGTACAAGAAATGGAGCAACAACTCAAGGCCAGAAGAGAGGAAAAGTAGAAGCTGCAGCAGCCTTGAACTCATCAGTCTAAATACAGAGCTGGGGGCCAAGGCTGGGGGCAAACCTTGGATAAAGGACATGGCCTTGGGCAGCCCAAGGTAGGGAGCTGGAACCAAGCCCACTGCACAAAGCTGGGGTCCTGGGAAGGCTACCTCTGAAAGTGAAAGGGACTGGAAAAATTCCACTGGCTCAGAGAAACAACAAGAAAGTTTGTCTTTGCCTGGATCTCTTGACAGCAAGACAAACAAACCAAACAACAAAACAACTTTCCATGAGAAAATAAAAACTAAGGATACACACACACAAGTATGGAAGACCTAAAGTTAAACAACTCACAGGACACAAGCCCTAAAGTGAAGAAATACAAAAACTGGTCCAGATCACTGAGACCACTGGGCTTTTTGCATTAAAAAACATAGTCCTGTAGTGACAATTCTGTAGCTGATAGTACACAGAATTCACTTCCACAGAAAAGAACAATCTCCACTGAAGATGATTTCACAACTTTAAAAAGTGGCTGTATGAAGAAATAATTCATTGTGAAGGAGAGTCAGCAGACAGAATGTACAGAAATATCACCCCAAGAATTCAAGATAAAAGAACAAATTGAAAAGGACTATAAAATAAAAGTATAAAAAAGCATTTTCAAAAGATTTAGAGGGTATAATATGATAAAAGATAAAAGAAAAACTGGAAATTGTAATAAATTAATTAAAACTTATGAGAACAGAACGGGCAAGTTTGAAAAAGAACATAATATAGGCCAGTCCCACTCATGAACATACACACAAAAATACTGAATAAAATGTTACAAACCAAATAAAGCAATGTAAAACTCATCATGGCTAAGTAGGATTTAACCCAATAACATATGGATGGCTTAATATTAGAAAAATATATTAATGTAATTAACTGAAATAGATTAAAGGAAAAACACATGATCCTCTCAATAGATTCAGAAGAGCATTTAATAAAATTCTCTATTAATTCATTTTAAAAATTAGGATAAAATAATTACAGCAAAAACCTACAGCAAACATTATTTCTAATAGTAAAATCCCCCCAATTTTTCTTTTAATTTCAGAAAGAAGAAGCTGGATGCTTATTATTATTGCTCTTATTTTACCTTATATTGGCAGTTCTTGCCAGCTCAATAGGGAAGAAAAGAAAAGAAGTAGGATTAGAGACATAATAATTTACATAGGGAAAAAAGCTGGAAACAATCAGTTAGAACTAATTAGAGAGGTTAGCAAACTTGCTGTACATGTAATCAGTATACAAAATTGATATACCTTAATATTAGCAACAAATTATTAGAAAAAACAATTTTAAAAAATTAGGAAAAAAAATACCCTCATAGACACAGTCAACAGTATGGTGATTGTCAGAGGAAAGAAAGGTGGATGAGAGGAGGTAGAAGAGGGTAAAGGGGGGATAAGTGGTGATGGAAGGAGACTTGACTTGGGGTGGTGAACACACAATACAATATACGGGTGATGTATTATAGAATTGTACAATGAAACCTATATAATTTTGTTAACCAAAGTCACCCCAATAAATTCAATTAAAAATGCATGAAGTGTGCACATTTTCAGAGAGAGAGAAAGAGAAAGAGAGAGAACTATGTATTCTAGGTTCCAAAGGCCTGAAAGAAGTTTTATAGGCTCTGTCTTCCTTCTGACTTGCGTTCCTTGTAGGATGTTTTACATACACCTGTAGTATTTAAAAATCCCATCAGATCTGATCCTTGCCTACAGATATCACAGTGTGTGGCACAGCATGTCAAAGGAAGATATTTGGCATTCATGCAGGGTGCTTCCTAAAGACCCCAGAAAGCCCACAACCTCAAAGTTGGCCATCACCCAGCAAAAAGTTTGGGAAAAAAAATTTTTAAATCCCACTCACAACCACAACAAAAACTTCAAAGGGATAAATTTAACCAAACATATGCAAGATATTATGGAGAAAATCTTTACAGAAAGACATACTAAAACAAATAAATCAAAGAACATACAATGTTCATTGATGGAAAAATGAAACCATGCAGATATTGACTTTCCCCGAATAAGCATATAAATACAGTGCATTTCCAGTTAAGAGACCAATATAATTTTGTGTGTGAAATTTGAAACATTGGTCTTACAAGTGATATGGAAAAGTGAAAGGCTACAAATAGACAATAAAATTACAAAGAAAAATAAAGAAGTAGGAGCTTGCTCTACCAGAAGTCAAGGCTTATTATAATGCCATGAAACCAATGAGGTAGTAACGCTGGGTAGATAAGAACCAAATTACCACAATAGTATGGACTGATGAGTGCAAATACAGAAACCTGACATAACAGTTGACTTTAAATTAGTGGGTGAAAGATAAACTATTCCTAAATGTTGAAACTATTTCTACACATTAAAAAATTAATCAACAGAGACAAGAGGGAAGGGGGGGGCAGGGAAAGGGAAGGGAAGGGGAAAGTCAAGGAACATATAGCAAGGACTCATGGACAAAACCAAAGGGGAAGAGCTGAGGGAGAGAAGGTGGGAGGGGGCAAGGGAAAGAGGTGGGGGGGAGGCAGAGACAAATGTATTTAAAAAGTAAATAAATTTTAAAAAAAATTACCTCTCCCCATCATTTTTCACTATACATAAAAATAAATTCCAGAAGAAATGAAGTCTTAAGTGTAAAAACTTTAAAAAGATAATGTAGGTAAATTTCTGCTTCTGGACAAAATTAGAACACTGAATCCTGGCTGGTGTGGCTCAGCGCATTGAGTGTTGGCCTGTGAACCAAAGGGTCCTGGTGGTTCGATTCCCTGTCTAGGGCACATGCCCAGTTTGCAGGCCAGGTCCTCAGTAGGGGGCACATGAGAAGCAATCACACACCAATGTTTCTCTCCCTCCCTTCCCCTCTCTAAAAAATAAATAAATAAAAATCTTTTAAAAAAGAAAGCTGAACAAAATATATGAATGAATTATTTTCTGTCATTGAACAACAGGTAGTGCAGGACAGTGATGTCTGAAAGAATGGAAACAAGTAAAGGGGCTCTTAGAATTACTTTGACGTTCTGCTTGGAGACATCTTTTGGACTGTGTCAGAGGAGAAATAATTCAAAGAGAGCATGACACTTCTGTTCAACTGAGAAGACAGAGATAGAGTTCATAGAGGCCAAGGGGACTGAAATTAGGACATGATAAAAGAGAAAAAGGAATTATGCCAAGAAAGATCTCCAGAAATATGCAAAGGTATCCTCTAGAGTTATTAGTTACAACTTAGGTGTGCATGTACGGTATAAGACTCCAAGAGACTGGGTAGGAAACAACTACCAGAAAAAGAACAACTATCAAGGTGCAGTAAGTGTAACAATTCCCACAGCTCACAGAGAGCTGAGAAATGTTAAAATTCTAATAGGCAAAATGGAGAAAATTCATTGAGACCATTCAGCAGATAACCAAAAAGAACACAGATTGTGTTAGAACTAAATTAGCTATAGCATAAAGACTACTCTAGCCCCACCTGACAAATCTCACATACATGCCTCAAATGACCCACAGGTAAATTAGGTGGGTGCCAAAACAAAACTTAACTCTCTTTAAAGGAAGACAACAAAATCCAGTCATTAGACAATGTCTAGCATTCAATAAAAAAATTACTATACATGTAAAAATGTGACCTATAACCATGAGAAAAAAGAGTCAATACATATACTAGAATTAACAGAGATGATAGGATTATGAGACAAGGAAACTTTAAACGTATACCATGTATTTTTTAAAAATTCAAGGATTTAAAGGGAATATAAGACTAATAGAAGAGAAGAGCCTAATACAACTTATGGGGATGAAAAATATACCCTAGAAATAAAAATTTTACTAAATGAGACTGATATCAGAATAGAAGCTGAAGAAGATAATTACCAGCAAACATGAAGACATAGCATTTGATGACATAGAATAGAAGCAAATTGAAACAGAAAGAAAAAAAGACCTTAAAAGATAAATAGTCTCAGTGACCTGTGGGACAATATCAAGCAGTCTAACACACCCATAAACGGAGGCAAGTAAACAGAGGGGGAAATTTTTCTTAGGAAATAAAGATTCAAAACATCCCAGATTTTATGAAAAATGTCCATCCATAGATAGAAGTATCTCAAAATCCTAAACAGTATAATCACAAATAAATCATACTTAAATGGCTAAAAACAGATATATAATTTAAAAGCACATTACATATAGGATTACAAAGGTAATAGTCAATGTTGCCTGACTTCTTGTCAGAAACAATGCAACCAAGAAGAAAATTGAACATATTTAAGTGCTAAAAGAAAAAAAGGGAGTTGCCCTGGCTGGCGTGGTTCAGTGGATTGAATGCCAGCCCGCACCCCAAAGGGTCGCTGGTTCAATTCCCAGTCAGGGCACATGCCTGGGTCATGAGTCAGGTCTCCAATAGGGAGCATGTGAGAGGCAACCACACATTGCTGTTTCTGTCCCTCTTTTTCTCTCTTCTCCTCTCTCTAAAAATAAATAAAGTATTTTTTTAAAAAAGAGAGAATCAATTTGTAATCTACCTCCAGTAAAAGTAATTTTCAAAAATGAAAATGTTTTTATTTTACTTTAATGTTGAAGGTTATCTTTGCTGGATACAGAATTACAGGTTGGCCTTTTTTTCATCATTTCAGTGAATGTGTCACTAGCAGATCTTTATCTAAGAAATGATAAAAGAAGTTCTTCAGGCTGAAGGAAGATGACACCATATGGCAACTCAGATCGACACAAAGGGAAGAAAAGTGGGCATGGTGAACAGGTTGATAAATGTAAGCCATTCCTTTCTTTTTTAAAAAAATTCTTTTAAATGATATTAGATTATTTAAAGAAAAATAATAAAAATACATTTTGAGGTTTATAACATAATATAGAAACAAACTGTATCATACCAACTTTACAGAGGATATGAGGAGGTAAAAGGGAGTATACTGTTGAACAGTTCTTACATTGTACACAAAGTAGTATAACATTACTTGGAGGCAGACTGTGATAAGTTAAAGATACATGAAGAAAACTCTAGAGCCATGACTAAAAATAAAGAAGTATAGCTATTCGGTTAACATACAGGTAGAATAGTAAAAAAGTACTTAATTAATCCAAAAGAAGGCAGGAATGAGGAACAAAAGAACAGTGAAGACGGAACAAAAAGAAAATGAACAAGATAGTAAATTTAAACCCAACCATTTTAATAATTACTTTAAATGTAAATGGTCTCAACAATTTCTAAGAATTGGATAAAAAAACAAGATGAATTATATATTATTTAAGAAACACTTTAAATATAAAAATACAGGTTGGTTAACTAAAAAAAAAGAGAAATACATACTATAAAGTGCTATAAGGACATGAGGTAGCTATATTAATATCATACCACATAGACATCAGGAGAGAATATTATTGGAGATGAGCAAGAACATGATGAAAAGATCAATTCACCAAGAAGACATTTTAAAAAACCCTAAAATTGTATGTACTTGGTAACAGAGTTTCAAAACTGACACAACTAAAAAGAATAATAAATAAAATCACAATCATAATTGGAAATTTCTATACTTCTATTTAAGTAACTGCCAAAATAAGTAGGCAGAGCATGGTAAGAATATAGAAGACTTGGAAAATATTAACCAACTTGATATAATTGACATTTATTGAACATTAATTATACTTAATAATGATAGGAATGCACATTCTTTCCAAATACACATGGATTAGTCACTAAAATAAACTATTTGCTGTTGTGTAACACCAGTCTTAACATATTCAAAAGGATTGAAATCATAGAATTCATTTTTCAATCACAAAATATTAAATAAAAAGTTAATGGAGCTGCCATATGACCCAGTGATCCCTCTTCTGTGTATCTACATGAAAAATTTGAAAACATTTATTTGTAAAGATATATGTATCATTTCCACGTTCATTGCAGCATTATTCACTGTGACCAAGACATGGACAAACGGCTGAAGTGTCCTTTGATACATGATTGGATAAAAAAAGGTGTGGCACACATATCAATGGAATATTGCTCAGCCATCAGAAAAGATAAAACACTGCTTTTTAAAAATATAAAAAAGATAAAGATAGATCCTGAGAATAGCAGGCTAAGTGAAATAAGTCTGATAGAAAAAGTCAAGAATAACATGACTTCACTCATATGTTATATAAAACTGAAAGCAAAAAACAAGAGAAACAAATAAATACTCATAGACACAGACAACAGTATGGTGGTTAACAGAGGGGAAGGGGGTGGGAAGGAGGTAGTAAAGGCTAAAGGGGGCCAAATATATGGCAACAGAAGGAGACTTTACTTTGAGTGGTGAACAAAATGCAATATACAGATGGTGTATTATAGAATTCTATGCTTGAAACTATGTAATTTTATTAATAATCTCATGCAATAAATTTATAAAAATTTACTAAATAAATAAAATAAAACCAATGACAATAAATATTAAATACCCCAAATTTTGGGAATTAAAGAATACATTTTTAAATAATCAATGAGTTAAGATGCCACAGAAAGTTTATACATATCTTGACCTCAGTAGTAATGAACATGCAACACACTAACTTATTGGTAGTTGAATGCATCTAAACGGTGCTTAAAGGAAAACTGAGAGCTTTCAATACACATATTTAGAAAAGGAGAAAAGTCTAAGTTAATGATGTAAGATCCACCTTAAAAAGCTAGAAAAAGAAGAGCAAATTAAACTGAAACAAAGCAGAAGGAAGAAAATAAGAGTGGAAATCGATGAAATTAAAAATAGGCAAATAATAGAAAAAAATCAATGACATAAAACCCTCATTCTTTTTAAAAAATCAACAAAATCTATAAAATTTTAGTTAAGTGACCATTAAAAAAAGAGTGAAGACGCAAATTACCAACATGAGGTGTGAGGAGTCATCACTAAATATCCTACAGACATTAAATGAATAAGAAAATATTATAAACAACTTTTACCAATAAATCTAACAATGCAAATGAACTGAACAAGCTCCTTGAAAGACACAAAGTATCAAAATTGACTTAGAAATATAAAGTCTGAATAGTCTTCTATCTGTTTTTATAATTTTAATTAATAATTTTTAAAACTTCCAACAAAGAAAATTCCAGGCCAAGGTGGCTTCACTGGGGACTTGTATCAAATACTTAAGAAGAAATCATTCATAAGCATACATAAGTTCTTTTAGAATATAGAGAAGGAAGAAACACTTTCAATGCATTTTATGAGGTCAGTAGTGACCTGATAATGGAATCAGACAAAGACATGAGAAAGCTCCAGACTAAAATACCCCATTCGCATAGGTGTATAAATATTCAACAAAATATTAGCAATTTAATTTCAACAATATATGACCAAATCAAGCTACTCAAGGAATGCAAAATTGGTTTAATATTTTAAAATCAATTTATATAATTCACTATATTAACAGAATAAAAGAAAAATCCATATGACCACCTAGATAGATACAAAAAAATAGTAGGGAAAAAAATCATCATTTTTCATGAAAAATAAAATGCTCAGCAAACTAGGATTAGAAAGGAATACCTTCAGCACAATAAAAGACATTTATGAAGAAGCTACAGCTAACCGTATTACTTATCACAAAAATTAACCTGAAATAGATTAATAGACCTAAATGTAACATAGAAAATTATAAAGCTTACAGAAGTAAATATAGGGGAATATCTTTGTGAACTTGGAGTAAGCATGTCTTAGACAAGACACATTTTCTTTTAATAGAAGAAAATTTTGATAAATTGTACTTTATCAAAATGAAAAAAAAGAAAATTGGTCTCTGAAATACACTGTTAAGAGAATAAAAATTCCAAATATGAACTGAGAAAATATTCTTGATACACACATATTTTTCAAAAGACTTGTATAATATTTTACAATGGGCAAAAGATTTGAACAGACTTTCACAGGTGCAGAAGCACATGAAGAAATGCCTAACATTATCAGTCACTAGAAAAATATAAAATAAAACCACAGAAAGATACCACTAATCAAACACAAAAAATGGGCTAAAATGAAAAAGACTGACAAAACCAAGTTTTGGAGGAGCAACTAGAACTCTCCTACATTTTAAAAGTATGAAATGGTTCAACTACTTTGCAAATAGTTTTTTTATTTGTTTTTTATTTATTTTTTATTAAACAATTTTTATTTATTTTTTAAAGATTTTAAAAAATTTATTGGTGAGAGAGACTTTGATTTGTTGTTCTACTTATTTATGCATTGGTTGATTTTTGTATGTGCCCTGACTGGGATTTGAACCCTCAACATTGGCATATCTGGATGATACTCTTACTAATTGAGCTACCCTGCCAGGGCCGGTTTAACAACTTTTATAATGTTAGATATATACTTGCCATGTGACCCAGAGATCCCACACCTAGATATTTACATAAAAGAAAGGAGAATGCATATCTACAACCAAGACTTGTACACAAATGTTCATAGCCCCAAACTGGAAATAACCCAAATGTCTAATAACAAACAAATGAAAAATCAAATTGTGGTATATATGTACAATGGGACACTATTTAGCAATAAAAAAGATTCAACTCCCGTGCATCTGTTAACATGGTTAAAGCTCAAAAGCATTATGCTGAGCAAAAGGAGGCAAAAGGGTATATGTTGTATGATTCCATATATATGAAATTTAGGAAAGGCAAAGCTCATCTATAGTGACATCAAGCTGGGGACAGGTCAGGAAGGCAGATTGTCTGAGAAGGGGTGAGGGAAAATTCTTGTGGGGTAGGGATGAAATATCCTATATTTTCAGGAAGAGTTTGGGGGCCTGGGGGTGAGCATGGTTACATGTTTGTACATATTTGTCAGATGCATCACTTTCCACTTAAAATGGGTGCATTTTTATTGTGTGTAAATTATGTCTCAATTTGAATTAAGAAGAAAAATATAATATCTTTATGCATTGGGGATAGAGAATGAATTTTCAAGTAAGTTAGAAAAATTATAAATCACAAAGGAGAATTCTTCTGCATTAAAATTCAAAACTTTTGCATATCAAAAGATAGATACCATTATCAATGTTAATATTTGGTTGGCCAAAAAGTTTGTTTGGTTTTTTCCATAAGATGGTTCTAGTAGCACTTAGTTGTCTTTAACTTCATTCTAAACAATTTTGTTAGATTGTATTGTGACAGCTGTCATATCAGCCTGCATTTTTTTAAAAAGTTATCAAAACTGGTGAATTTTTGTGTAGCCATTTTAATATTGATGAGAGAAAATATGCATTTTCAGCATGCTATGCTTTATTATTTTAAGAAAGGTAAAAACACAACTGAAACACAAGGAAAGATATGTGCACTGTATGGAGAAGGTGCTGTGACTGATCGAATGTGTCAAAATTGGTTTGTGAATTTTTATCCTGGAGGTTTCTTGCTGGACAATGCTCCATGGTCGGGTAGACCAGTTGAAGTTGATAGCGATCAAATCGAGACAGTGAGAACAATCAATGTTATACTACACGTGAGGTAGCTGGCATGCTCAAAACATCCAAATCAATAAAGTTATTGGTGAAAATGAAAAATGTGTCATTTATTTTACAGAAACAACTAAACGGACTTTTTGGCCAACCCAATAGAAACAGTCCACAGACCGGGGAGAAGGTATTTACAACCCATTTAACAACAACAACAAAAAGTTTAGTATCTAGTAGTTAACAAACTACTGTAAATCAATAAGAAAAATACAAATCTTCTAATAGGAGACTGGTCAGGATATCATCAGGTAAATAAATCACAGGTGAGAAAAACTAGATAGTCCACAAACATGTGAAGAGATATCCAAGCTCACTAATAAAAAGGGCAATATCAGTAAGAACAGCAAATTGTGATCATCTGATAACACTAGCTGTCGGCAAGCATACAGGGTGATGGAAACAGTTTTGTGTTGCCGGCAGAAGCGTATCTTCATTGGACAATTTGGAGATGAATTTGGTAAGACCTAGGGAAGTTGAAGATGGACTTTTACATCACCTGACAGTTTGTCATTTAGCGATGTATTCCAAGTCCTCAAGGTTGAGTGCCTAGGAGACATGAGGAGACATTAAAATGTATTCAGCACAGCATTGTTTATAACCCCAAAGTGGGAATATCTTAAATTTCCATTAACTGAGCAATGAATTAAAAAATGTAATATAGTCATATAATACAATATACCCAGTACTTAGAATGAATAACCTAAATCTATGTCTATCCACATGACAAGATCGAAAAAATAATATTTATATTAAATATATTAAACTTATATTAATTTAAGCACACACACACACAGAGCACTACAGAAAAAATATGTACTGTCCAAGAAGGGAGGTGCTTAGCAGGACCCTAAGGAGGGGTCCCCACTTTGTAGAGATAGAAGGGGACAGTGTTGGGGTGAACAGCTGAAAGCTGCCTGTGGATAAGGTGTCTCTGAGGCCTAACGCTTCCCAACAGAGACACGCCCCCCTCTCTTTCAACAACACCGGGGTGCTGCTGCCCATCCCCCTCACTCTGGCAGTAAGGTACGAACAAGCACAAGCGCTGGAAAGCGTTGTGATCCCGCACAACCTGAGCGCTGCAGAATGCGAGATGAGGGAGCCCACAGGGCCTCCAGCACTACCCACATCACAGCCTCGCCTTCGTTTTTCTTCTCTTCTACCACCCCACTTACTTTGGCTCCACGGACTTGCCTTGAGGTTTGGCACGTTCACATGCTTAATAGAAACCCAGACTCTTAAGACATCAGCATCAAACCCTTTAAATAAATAAATAAATAAATAAATAACATACAAAGCTACTTCCTATTTTCTATCTGCTCTTTGTCTCCATAAAGGACATGCACATAAGAGTAGTCTGTAGATTGTAGCCTTTTTTTCTAAAAGAGAAAAGAGCAATTTGCTTTGTCCTTCCTGTGCACCCTAATCTCATGATTCCACACCAGTACCAGGGACGGAGCCCTGCTGTGACTTCTGAGGCCCTGCTGGGGGCAGGGAGCAGAGAGGTGGGAGGTGGGCACGTTTGAGGTTTGTCTCTAGCCGCCACCCTTCCTGAATCGGTCTCTGTCTTCTGTGGGGAATTTAAAAAGCATCAGCATGGCTGGAGAGGCCCCGCAAGTGGATAAAGGCCCTTTTCGTGCCTGCCAGAGCACGCTGCTGAGAAGTGGGAACCACTTCCCTGCCAAATGCGTTCCTTTTGCCCTGGCAGATCCCTCTCCACCTGGCTCTCTGCCCTCTAGGCTGGCCCATGTGGACCATGTTAATGGGCAACTTCGCCTCTGGCTTCCAGCTGGGTCCAGCCCCCCTGGGACTCTCCCACTCGAGCCTGGAATGAGAGAGGAGAAGGAAAGAGGTCATTTCGTCCCTGAGGACCACTCTCATTGAAGGTCACTGCCCACAGGGACTATCACATGCCCTTGTTTTCTTTTATACTCACAACCAGATCCTTGTGACAATATACTAGAAGTGAAACAAACCTGCCCTGCCGTGTTCTTAGCAGTTTCTGTTTCTCTGTATTCGGGAGAGAAAACCCAGTCCCCCCTCCTGTGTCTTTCTGTTTTGATTTCACATACAACACTTCACTTCCAGTCACCAGGTATGTGGGGTGCTTTCCCACACCAAGCAATTCTGCAACACCCCTGGGTGCCCTTGAACTGGCCCTGCACTCTCTACCTGGAGATGGCACTAGGTCCCTCAAGTTAAGGACTCAGCCCCACAAGGCTGCTCCCAGCCGACCACAGATGCCACCTGTAAGTCCAGGTCGCCACCTGTGCTTCTGATCCATCAGCTATAAATCAGAGTTTCCCATCACCGTCTCCTCAGGTTTGATTAATGATATCCTTAAAAATAAAAGGTCAAAGTGAGAGGCAACAAGCATTTATCTGAGATCGAAAAAGAGTAGCTATTCAGGAAACACTGATTCAGACAGAAACCCAAATAGTGTTCTGATTAGGAGACAAAGGCAATGGGTATTTATGAGGAAGAGAAGAGGAACGATCACATCAGTAGAAGGAAGACATTCCTATTGGTGCAGGTAACTAGCAAAGTGATGCTAGTTCTAACGAATCCTTTTAATTTTCAGTCCAGTAGCCACCGGTCTAGTATAATAGTCATAATATTGGCTTTTTTGTTATCTTTGCCAACAGTTCTCTGAGTCACAATGTTGTTTTAGGCGCAGCCTAGAGGCTGTTCTGCCAAAGGTCTGAGGCAGGGACCTGCAAGGCAGTTCCCCTGGGATGGCAGCTCCCTCTCCATTTTACACTGTCTCCCTTTATATTATTTTTTACGTTAATTTGCTAGAGTGGCTCACAGAACTCAGGAAAACAGTTACATTTACCCATTTATTAAGGGCTATGATAAAGGCTACAGATGAACAGCCAGAAGAAGAGAACACAAGGCGAGGTCTGGGAGGGCCCTGAGTGCAGGGGCTACTGTCCCAGGGAGCTGGGGTGTGTCGTCCTCCCAGTTCATAGAACTGTTTACCAACCTGGAAGCTCCCCGAACCCCGTACTTTGGGATTTCATGCAGGCATGATCCATCATAAACTCCATTTTCAGTGTTTCTCCTTTTCAAAGAGAATAGAGGGCAAAGCTGAAAATTCCAAGCCTCTAATCATGGCTTGGTCTTCCTAGTGCCCAGGCCCCTAGGAGCCACCCAGAGTTGCCTTATTGGAACAGAAGTCACTCCTATCACCCAGGCGATCACCAGGGTTCTAGGAGCCCCGTGCCAGGAACCAGGGGCAGAGACAAGTATATGTTTTCTATTATCTCGCACTCTCTCCGTTTCCTTCTACTCATTCATTCACAACATCCACTTATGCAGCACCTCCTATGGGTTAGGTACTGGGAGGATGAGGGTGAGGAGTTGGACGGAGTCCCTGCCTTCAAGGAGAACGAGGTCCTCATAGCTGTGTGTGTGGGAGAGAAACGCAGACACACAGCTGTGAGGACTACGAGGAGAGGAGGGTTTCTGCCCACCTGGAAGGCATCCCTCAGTCTTTCCTCACCACAAAGTAAAGATGAAGTGAGAAGGTGACTGGTAGTACTTGGCCTTCCTGAGTAATGTCAGTCACTCAAGGTTTCCTGAGCGCTTGTCTCACGTGACACCTGTGTGAAATCTTCGGCATAGGGAGCAGGTGACAAATTTGGGGACAACCCTGTCCTTGCCCTCTTGAAGATCCCAGTCTGCTGGCAGATGCCAGGTGAGCGGGGCTGCTGGATGAGGAAGGGTTTCTGAGGCAGGTCAGTGAGCAAGCACCCGGTGGGCGCTGGGGAGAATGGGGAAGACCATGGGGTAGGAGGGATTCCACCAGCGCTCTTCATGGACAAGTCCATAGTAGTGTCCATAAAAGTGTTTACCAAACAGAGTGGTTTAAGAAAGTACAACACACTACTGCTGGACTCTTGAGTCCCCCAGTGACTAAGCAGTCCCTGTTTCCCAGGCGCCTTGGGAGCAGCTCCGGACGAGGGCCTGTGAGCAGGCCCAGGAGTGATGGAGAACAGGCTGCCTTCATGGGAGAGTCTGGCCAGTCCTTCCCTCCCTTGCAACAAACAACAAAACCCACAATCACAATCTACCAATATGACCTGCCATCTTTGCCCCTGCTGCTACCCTGCCAAACACCCACCCTGATGGCTCCTGGCCTGCAGCCAGCACAGAACAGCAGCTGGGGGAGCAGAGAAAACCCACAGGTGATCCTTACCATGGGACATGGTCAGCATGGAGGTGACAGAAATGGGCCACGAGACCAGGTGTAGTTTGGAGAGGTGGCACGTGGTAATAACAACGATACTGCCTGACAAGCGCTACCTGTGCCCCGGGTGCTGTGCTAAGGGCTTCCCACGAGTTCCCTTCCTGAGTGCTCCCTGAGCCCTGGGAGGTATGCTTCGTCCTCCCCTTACAGGAGAGGAAATGGAAGGTGGGACTGGTAAGTGACCTGCCCATGGTGACAGAGGGCACAGCATGGGTAGAGGGGTGGGACAGCGGAGAGCGGGTTAGGGGAGGTGCAGGAAGCCAGTCCAGCTGGAGCGGAGACCTGGTGAGGGGTGTGGCGTGGCAGGGGGAGCCCTGTGTGAGGGCTTCCAGGGCCAGGCTGAGGGGCCGGGGCTGGAAGTGGGGGGTGTTGGGAGAAGCCAGGAGGGCAGCCCTGGGGTGCTTTAGAGAGAAGTGCCCCCCAGCCCCTTTTCATTCACATAAAGCTGGGTTTGTTTCCATTTATCTGCTTGACTTTTCAGCCAAGATGCTGTTAGAAGAACATATTGCTCTAATTTAATCCACATGTGCATCTCCAAAACAGAGTCTAAAAGGAAACTTCAAGTCCTGAGCCCCAGACCCAAAGCCTCAGCCCTGTGGCTGTGGCAGGGAAGGAATCTGGCCCCAGGACTAACCCTGATCCACTTTTCAGGGCCTTTCCTGAAGTGAGTCCCTACCCCACCTGTGTCCCAGGGTGGCAGGTTGTGGGGGCAGGGTGTCATGGGAAAGGAGACGCACAATCTGGCTTCCAGTGCTGCTCCCTGCACCCTCCAGCAGCTGAAGGGATGTAAAACGGAGGCCAGTGGGCAAGGATGGGATCGGGTTGGTGCCTGACGTTTTGACTCCTCGCAGCTCCTTCTACCCCATTTCCCAGGATCAAGGCCTCAAAACTCTGAGGCAAGCAGGGGTGACAAGAGGCGATGGGGAAATTGTTCCCCGCTAGATCGAAGTCACAGATAATCTGTGGCTAGAGCTCTTCAACGCGGCACAAGGCCACATAAGATCTGGGCACGATGTGTGGCTGCGCACAAGGTATGGTTTAAGAAATTTGTCTCACAGCCCCGCCTCGCCGGCAAAAGCCAGCAGGGAACTAAACAGTGTGCTCACTTCAGTACTCGCTTCGAATTCTGTTCCTGTCACAGAGCTTATTTTGAGTATACTTACACTATTAGTTGGAGTAACTGATTGCCAAAAATTAGAAAATGGATCTCCGCAGATGTTTATTCACATACGACAGAGACAAAATGTCTGATTTTGATTCAAGGTCTAGAGCCCTTTTGAAGTCAGGAGTCAAGATCTTGGTGGACTAATCCATGCAGAAATGAGGGTCCTCCTTCCCCAAGCTTGCTGCCTCCGGAGTGCCTCCCTCTACTCCAAAATTCCTCTTCCCTCTTGGTCTAGCCTTATTTCTAAGCAAAGGCATGTTTGAATGCCCGCGTATGAGGGAATTGATGTCTGAGGCAGTGCTGGGGGATTCAGACAAGCAGCTTCCATCTGGGACTCGCAGGGGCCCCTCTTGCCCTTACAGACCCCTCCACTGGGAAGCCGGGATCAGCCTTCAGAGTTCATCTGGTGGCATCTCGAAGGGTGAGGCTGTAAAGAAGGGATCTGGGCAGATCATAATCTGATCTTTTAAATTGCACTAAAATGCATTTCTCTCAGAAACAGCAAGGGAAATGAAAGCAGATTCTGAGAATGTCAGTCCACGTACTGTCCACATATGGGAGAGCAGTCCCTCTTTGTGTCTGTGACTGGGCAGTCTTCTCCAGGTCCCTTCTGCCAAAGGCCCAGAAAGACTCCCTAAGGGCTTATGTTAAAGCTTTGGAATCTTCCAGACGGCCAGGTACTCCGCTCCATATGGACAGGGGTCCGGCCGTGGGGCTGGCGCGCTGCTGTCAGGAGCCTCCTTCCTCCTGAGGCCTGGCAGCACCCCCTTAGCGCCATTTCCAGGTGGGCAAGTGTCGGGAGGCCATTCCAGATTTTGCAAGGACGGACATGCAGGCCAGGCTGGAGCTGTTCTGGTCTGTGGGGGAGGTTCAGCCCTGCTCCTGGCCAATCCTTTGATGAACCTTATGCAAAGAAGCTAGCAGACAGTCATAGTGGAGGCGCTTAGCAAGCACCCAGGGCCATGAGCAGGCAGAGAACACGGAAATCCAGAAGGCTAGGGCTGCACACATTCAGCTCTGAAACAACATGTGGATCCCAAAGTGAAGGCCGAGGGCTCTGCTGCTTTGGCTCACCTCACGGAAGGTGAAGGTAAGGAGGCCCCAGCTGCAGCCCCAGGTCCAGTACCAGAAACCAGCCAGCACACATGAGCTCCAGGAAAGAAATCCAGCCCGCAGGAACCCCAGGCGGCAGGATGTACACATCACTTTCCCTGCTTAGCTAGGGCTAGGCCTAAATTTTGGTTTAGTAAATTGGTATTTCCAAGTCCCAGGGACCAATTAAGATGAAATCGCCTTTTACCATTAACGAAGTTGATAACGGCAACACAAACGTACACCAGATCGCTGGCTCATAGGCATCGAGGCCGCCCATGTTTCTCTGATGGAAACTTTTTTATGGTTTGACAAGAATTTAATGTGATTCTTTTTTCCATGAAAGGCTGGGCCTCTAGACACAACGCTGCACAGTTACCCTGTAATCCTGGAGCTTAATCAAAACATATTCCAACAACCTAGCCTGGTGCTACAAATGAATGTTTATTTTAAAACAATTTGCTATGGTTTTTATATTTTTAAGGGAGAAAGAAGAGAATTTCTTGGAGCTAGATTTCTCCCTGCCCCTGAGCAGTTCTCTCCACTGAAAAGAAAGACTGTCATTTGCTCAGGTTGTAATTAGCCACAGAGCTGTTGGGAGAAAGGGACAACAAGAGGGCATTTGACAAAGAGTTAACAGATGTCATTTCGAGGCTGGCCCACTGCTGCTGGGTCATTTGTTGGATGGAAGCTGATTTTGCTGCTGTTGTAAACAGAGAGTAGTAATAATTACATGCGCGCTGCATTAGGCATAACAGATTGAATGTATAACATTCTGTTCAAAACCAGCTCATTCCCGGTTTCTCTAGAAATACAATGGAGACGACCCCTAGTTCCGAGCTTTGAGAGTCATCTCTAAGGATTCTTACAGACTTTCCAATGGAGAAATAGGTCATGTTCTTTCCTGGCCGATTCTGCCGCGGTCCAGGGAGGGTGAGATCTGCTCCAGACCGAGCACGGGCACACTCCAGTGAGCCAGCCTCACCGCACCGCAGAGCTGCCTTTTTCCATTTGAAAAATGAAAGAATTAAATTCAAAACAAACAACTTCAATTTAACACCAAACTACAGGATAACCAATCTTAAAAATGTCACAGCATAATGGATCTTAATACCCATAGAAAACACAAAAACAGCACCATTGTTCCCCAGCAATGCAGAGCAACCTCACAGAATTTCAGTGAAGGAGAAAGAAGGGAAAAACACCTTATTACTTCCAACCCCTGCGAGCCATTTTGGTCTCCAAAGGTTTTAGGCTGCCCGAGGCCGTGTGTCTGCAGTGTTTCGGGAAATGACTTGCCTTTGCACGAACGCTGCTCTGTTCTGCAGCGAGGCTGCCTGCCCCGGAGCGGTGCCGCTCCATTTCTGGTTAACTCTTCCTTCCCGGGCCTGCCGCTCGCAGGAGCTGTGCGGCCAGGGCTGGCGGGCCAGGGCCCAGGGACTCCAAGTCCTCGCACCCGGCCTCCTGCAGAGTGGCCAGGACCCACCCAACTAGGAGCAGCTTCTTGCTCCAGCAGAAAGGCCGGCTGCCCCATATCTCTTTGGAGAATCTATTATCAAACCAACTGACATAAAACACAACACACTGAAACCAGGGGACAGCTGTGGGATGCTATGGACCAACACTGGCCAATCCAGCTTCTCGGGGTCCCCAGAAGGGAGAGCTTATGTCCCTGCAACAGGCTGAAGAGGAGACAGTCTCCTGGTTAGCACGGTTTGAGCAGGGTCCAGCCTGCTACTGAGGCAGAACCTGGGCTTGAGGGTACTTAGTCCTGTCCCCCCACCTAAACCTCGCCCCCAGACAGTGACTGAGACACTGACTAGACAGCACTTCTGCATAGTGACAGAAACACGTTTGGGCTGCACGTCTGAGTGTGGAGACGACAGAAAACTGCTTAGCACTTAAGAGGTTAATACAATTCCTAAGTGTTCGGCAATCAGTGCAATTTAGTGCCATTTCGATTATTACACAATAAACGGACCATGTTGTCTGGAAGCAAATTTTTATGAGTATAGCTGAAGGGGCTGCAACTTATTTAGCTGCTGAAACTCGAAAGGGGAAGAGCATTTCCAAATGCTAACACCACGGATCAGAAGTGCAGGTAGCAGAGAAAGGTTATTCTTAGGTCACTGCTCCTGCCACTCAACACCATGACCTTTCAAATGACTACGTCGTTAAAAGGAAATAAAGTTCACAAAGTGTTCTTTAAAGAGAATCATTTTAATAACAACAGTGTTGAGTTTCAGAGGGAAAGATTTGGGAATTTTCAGAAATGTGTTACGTTCTGTAAAGAACATGTTAACATGGCTTGGGAATATGTTAACTGTTTTGCCTACCTCAAATATCCATAAAGACATGCACATGCACACACACATACACACACACAAGCACACACATGCACAACAAAAACAGCTAACTCGTAGGCGCTGGCTGCTGCTGTGTGTCAGAGGTACTTGGGTGCAATGATCACAGACCACAGCAAATCCCTAACATAACAAGAGACTCAAACACTTAAACTGGAGGATGGGAATGTGGAGAAATACTGCAGCTCTCAGAGCCTATGCAAAATTTCACTGCACTCTCAGCTCCAAGAGGCACATTCCCTCCTGAGGCACTTTCCCTCCCCAGGCACACAGGGGTTCAGGTCCGAGGAGAAGGAGAGACTCACCCCAGCTCTAGAAATAGAAGAAGGAAGTCATCCTGGATGTACTTCAGGATTCGAGGTTAAAAAGTGCACATGTGCGCAGAGACTTTGCTTGTTTAAGACTTGCAAAGAGCTCTCACGTTCATGAGGTGTCTAGAGCAACCACGTGGCCCTCTGAATGAGGCAGGGATGGTGGTATTTTTATCCCCATTTTACAGAAGATATAACTGAGGCTCCATCTATGAAGAAACAAGTCTGCTGGCTGACACCGACAGCTGCTATATTTCAGGAACCTCTCTCAGAGGGGGAAGAACCCAGGAGAAAGAAGGTCTAGATTCCCTTTTGGTGGATCTGGTCAAGCTTGTAGCTAACCCTGATGCGTGGCCCATGGTCCAGAGGAGCTGGAGCCTGTCATCACAGAAGGTCCCTGGGACCCAAGGAGCTTGATGTGGGCAGCATGAAGGACAGGGTAAAGCTGCAAAGGTCCCCCCTGATCCTCACCCCAGGGCCTGAGGAGTAAGCTTGCTGCCGAGAGATGGGCGGGGGCTGTGGGAGTATAGCCCCTGCCTGGTGGCAGGGAGGGAAGGCACCTCTTACCCAGAAGCCTGGCCTGGACCCGAGGGCTACCTTGGCCCCACCAACAGCAGGTGGTGCAGAAAAGTTTCAGCTGCTGAGACCAGGCATGCGTTTCCACTCCACCTCCAGCAGATCAGCATCCTGACTCCTGAAATCCTACCATTAGAAAAGCCGAGGTTCCGAAACACAAGAGCGCCTACTGAAAAGACACATTTTTGATTGAGTAGATCTGGAGTGGGGCCCAGGGGCCTACATGCACAGGCTTCTCAGGTGAGTTTTGTAGCAGATGGTCAGAGGTACACACCTTAAGAAACCCTGATTTTGGGTCACATTTCTTTGTGTTCAGCATCCTTCCTAGGTTTTTCAAAAACACCAGTGCTCCTTGGAGGGGTAGCCTATTCGCTTCTTAACATGTGTTTATGAGGTATCTCAGCCTTCTTCCAGACTGTCTGTCCATCCATGCATCCATCCATCCATGCATCCATCCATCCTTCCATCCATCCTTCTCTTCACATCCTTCCCAGACACCTATTCTCTGTGAAACAACGTTCCAAGGTGCTGGAGTGATAGCAGCAGCCCCAGCATGTGCATGAGGGAACAGACCTTGAAAGGGGCTGGTGGTTCAGAGAGGGGACAGCACTATGGGGGGCCCAAAGGTGGGCGAGCCCACCACGGTTGTACACTTTGCTGGCCTTGGGCTCAGGGTCCCACGTGCAGGCCCGGCATTGCGTGGACCATTGTGAGAGATGACTCACAGCATAGTCTGGGCTCCTAGGGCACTAACCATCACCTTAAGAAGTCAAGTCCTTGCCCTCTCAGAGGGTAAAATGCAATTCATGATCATTGCATGTTGGCAGGAGGAGACTGAGCATAAAGGAAAAAATGGGAATAGGAGAAGAATGGCAGTGGGAGCCACAAAGAGACTGTGCAGAAAATTCTGCATCTGAGGCCCTTTTCGAGACCCAGGCAAGGCCTATCAGGAGCCCAGGAGCCACCAGGCTTGTCCTCATGCTCCAATTCTATTCTGAATTCTCTTTGAAACATTGTGAGTAATTGGCCATTCAAAAAAACCCGCAGTGCTCATAAAGCCATCACCCATGTGGTCCAGTTTCAGGGCAGTGTCTCAGACAAAGAAACACAATCAACCAACCGAAATGTAATTTCAAAGTAAACCAACTTCAATCCTGATATTTTTCCAACAGTTTGAAGAAAATACATAGATCACATGCTGCTTCGGAAACGTCCTTTCACTCCTGCCTCCCCCGGCCTGCTGCAGTCGCCCCACCTTTTCCACCCCCCGAAACACTCCCCAGGCCTGTCTCTTGCTTCTGACCTTCTCTCCTTCTCCCTTTTTTCTGATTCTACTATACAACACTCCCTCCCCCCGCACCCCCCGTCCCCCCGCACCCCCCGTCCCCCCGCAGGAACTGGCCTGGCTGGCCAGAGAAGGAAGTTGCTGGATGATCATGGGCCCCTTAGATCCCACTATATAAAAAGTGAGGATAATACCATGACTTCATGGATTTGTGGTAAGAATCAAATAACATAATAAAATGAAAGCATTTAATAAAGGAATTGGTACATGTTAGACAATTAATGAATAGTTTTTCTCATACAAAAACCTAAATAGAAGGAGGAAATCACTTCAAATTTTACTTCAGAAAAATTTATTTCACATAAAATGATTCTACATACTATAAAAATAAATTTATAAACTTGGGGGAATATTTTCGTAGTTTATGGCAAGGAGAATTGGAGAGTAATGTTACCATTATGCAACATTTGCCCCCAAATAATTTCCATATTAATATTCTAATGAAAATGGGTTCCCAAATTCTGCATTTTTATCTTGTGTGCCTTTGCTAGCATTTATGTTATATTCTGAATTAACAAATACCAAACGCCAAAAATTATATATGCATAAAAGTGGGGAAACGAATATGCATCTCATGTAAATCTCAGTGGAACACACTCCAACCTCTAGCCCTACTAGATATTCCCAGCTCAAATCACACGATAATTTTGGAATAAGGGAGCATTAATGACTACAAAACAATAAGGAGGCTGTTTGGGCATGCGATTAAAAAAGTATTTAAAACCAGGCTGTCCTTATCACTGGATGCCTACTAATGAATATCATTCTCAATAAAGAACCTTCTGGCTCATGCATGTTCTTTCTGTTTGTTAAAATAGCACTCAAGTCTTTTTCTATAACACAAAGTTAATCAAACCCAAAAGAAAATAAAAAGGAAAGAATGTCAAAAGAACAAACTTTTATATTCTGCACTTTTTATTATTAGATGCTATTCCTAACTTGTTAAAATTGATCAAATAGAAAGCTGTGAAAAGAGAAAAAATTAAGCCAACTAGAAAAGTGTGACTTGGATTTAATATTTTATAATTGCCAAGGGACATACTGAGATCAATGAATTTTTGCCTGAGATGAACGTCAGAAAGAGATGTACTTCAGTCTTTTAGGGAACATTGGTCTATTTAATTCTTGTGTCTGATGCATGTGAAATAGGCCTGCCTCGGCCTCCGTTCCCCGCCGGGGGCTTCGCCTGCGGCGGACATTACCACTTTTAATAGGCCGCTGTCTGAGGAGTGGCAAGGGATCCGATAACCCATCGACTCTAATGGATCTGCCTGTTTATTCACTTTCACCTTTTTTCCCAGCTAATTTTAGTTTTGCATGCTGAGTTGTTTCACTTTGAATTAAATGAATAGAAACAAAGGAGAAAGGCTGTGCCGCTAATAAACCATGACTATGTTCATGGCCCCTCGCGACAGGCGTCTGCACATACCAGGTACACTAACCGAGAACAGATTCACTGTGGCACTCTCTCCACTGGTTGACAAAATTAACATTTTATACATGCTCGAATTTAGAGGAAAAATCAGATTATTCAAATTACTTTACATATAATATGCTGTTGTTTGTAGTAGACTTAAATGCCCTGCCTCAGGCCCTAGACGTCCCCAGGTTTCAGACATCAGTCAGTGACTTTCCTGCCTGGAGTCACCCCAGAGTTCTCTGCAGGTCACAGAAACAGGACAAATGCCCAAATGCTTTGCTTTGTCTAATGAAAAACCAGAGAGTCACAAGGACACTATGTCTGAGTGCCCTTCAACGGAAATAACATAAGTCAGTAGTTTAAAAACATCCCCCCTCCCAAACTTACTTGTTATGCCCAGAGAGCTTGAAGAAGGTTCCAGAAAACTTTCAGGTCAATAACTGCCAAGGGATATGAGAGGGACAAGGATGTCCAATATAAGTTGGGGGTAGGGGGAGTGGGGAAGGGATAGCTTCCCCATGTTTCCTGAAAAGGAGCAATTTTCGTTGTGGGGTTTTGTCACAAAAAGCCTGACTGCTGAGCAGGTGGGCAGAGCTTGCCCCTGCCCCTCGGGGCCTCCCCCTGACTCCTCACAGTCCCAACAGGTTCGAGGGGCTTCCACCTCGCTGCCGCCAGTAGTCAGCCTTCGCTGGAGGCTGGTGGCCTGAACTCCAGCAGAGGCATCCTCCGCCGTGGGGAGGGATAAGATTCACCTCTAAACATCTCACATCCCCAAGAAAACTGCCCGGATGGAGGCACCACACTGTGTGGCTGAACTGTCTCCTGACAGAAAAATTAATATTGCTGCCCAATCAGATGCTAAGTGACTTACAAAATAATCTGGAAAATCTTGAAAGAATTTAGACTAGCCAAGAGAAATAGAACGTGACCTCTCACCGAATGGAATAAAAACAGGGCCTTCTGAGTGTTAAACAGAATGTCAACAGCTATCTCAAGGAAATCCATTTCAGAAGCCATAGCCTGATACCTACTTTGGCCCTCATGCAATTAAAACGGTAATTTTTAAGCTAGTTTCTCTGAGCTATAATCGGTCACTATAAGAAGAAAGTCCCAGCTGTATCCAGTTTCACACAATGGCTTTTCCTTTGCCGACCAGTTCTCAGACTTCTCAGCACTGCTGTTCTTGGACTCACATTCCTTAGCCATGGCTTCTTCTCTCCAAGCCCCAAATTACCCAAACAGTCTTTCCTTCGATCAGCAACATTTCTTCAGAAAATAAGCATTTCCTTTCACCACATGCACAGCACTGAACTGGTTGCTCGGTCACTGGCATGGAGCTGAATGAGGTGAGCTTCCATTTGCTAGAGAAATGAAGAAGTGGAGTGTGTAGGGTCCCTGGCTCACCTCCCTGTACAGTGCCATTCAATCCTGTTCAACCAAGAATCTTAACAGCTCTGTATTTTACCAACAAGTAAAATCATGCATTGACCCACAATACCTGCAGCATTACCACAAGCATATCTTCGACGTGCAAAAACCTAGGCAATCACCGAATAATTATATTCCCCCCTCGGTTTGTGCGTGTGGACCTGAATCCTCACTCTCAGACCCAGCGTGTAAAGCAGACGGGAAACAACAGACTCAAGTTGGAAGTGATTTACTTCATTAGCTGGGATTACAAGTTTAACTTACAAACCAGAGGTCAAAATTTCTCATTAACAAGGGGGCCGTGAATTGCTGCAGGCTTTGGTTCAAGAGGAGACCACTCTTATTACTAACTACACATTTCAATCTGTCTTTGATGTTCTCCTTCTTCCCTCCTCCCTTTTATTTTTTGGCAGAGGAGCTGATTTTAATTGTGGCAGTACAACAAGGCTCCCTCCGAGCTGGGGAGCAGCCTCCTGTCTGCTGCCACCGAGAGAGCCCGGCTGCAGGATTGGGTGCAGCCCATTGCTCAGGGCACATTTTAATGGCTCCCCTTTCCTACAAGGCTTGGATTGTTTTCCACATGATTCTGGTTAATTTCGCTGCGGGAAAGGGCATCGTTTTTCCTTGTGAGCCTCTGATCTGTCTGCCTCAGAGAGGTGAAATATATTAAAACAGAGAAGGAGGTATCCTTCTAACTTTTCCAATGCGAAGACCAGACCCAGCACATTCTTCGGCCTCCAGAATAGAGAAAGGACTTTGACAGGGACCATTATGCTGTAAAAAGTGCTCTTTTGATAAATCAGCTTTGGTTGTTTACAAAATACTCAGAGTGTCTTTGTGTGCCTCTTCTCCTCAAAACCACTGCTGAGGGTTAAAAGCAGCAACTCAAATGAGATAGAACCTTTGCAGAAGACACAATACTTGGAACTCAAAATCCAACACCACAGACTCGTTCTCCAAATAAGAACACCAGGAAAATACAGCAGCAGCTTGTGGGTGTGCAGCACAAAAAAAGACGCGTAACATGCACTTTCTATATCTATTCTTTTTTTTATTGACTTTATTGGGGTGACATTGGTTAATAAAATTATATAGGTTTCAGGTATACAATTCTACAACACGTCATTTGTATATTGTATTGTGTTCACTGCCCCAACTCAAGCCCCCTTCCGTCACCATTTATTCCCCTTTTACTACCCTTTTTTACCCACCCCCCACCCTCATTGTCCTCTAGTAATCACCATGCTGTTGTCTGTGTTCATGAGTCTTTCTTTTTCTTCTTCACTTAATCCCTTCACCCTTCTCAGCCAGCCCACAGTGCACTTTCTATTTCTAAAGACCAAGATCCATATTCAGACCACTGTTGCACCATGGCCATTTGGACTAAAACAGGACTTTGAATGGAGTCACTGATGGAAATGATCACAATATTTAAATATTTCGAAGCATAGCAATTATCAAGAATAACTAAATTGTTATTCTTGTCTGGCCTGGTAAGAAGGTCACATTTCAACCACATAAATTCTAAGTACTTCTCAGGTACTATTAATGTGTGGAGATGTGGCTGGGGATGTTTGTTCTCCCTGAAAAATGTTTTCTCAGTTGCCCTGTGAAGATCCCACAGGTACTACAGAAGCCGTAAGTGAGCACCCAGTGCCCAGCAGAGAGGCAGCTGTGCTGCCATTGATTCAGAGACACAGGCTGCTGCCTGAGCCTGCACTGGCCCACTGGCTGCCCCCGACTCAGCCATGTTCCAGGCAAGGTAGTTTGCTGTGGAAGCCTCAGTGCATGGGGAACAGAACCCTGTGCACAATAAGCAAGACAACGGGGGTCACGGGGCTCTGCTGGGGACTGCCTGGTTCCTGTTCTGTGCCCCTCTGGTCTTTTCTTTGCCAATGTTCAAGCTTTAGTCCCTTTATGTCTCCAGTTCCCTTGAACAAAAATACTTGTTAGAACTCAAGGAATCTGACCTGGAGGTGAAGAATGTTTCTCAGCTGGGAACAATAAGCAGCTAGGACCTGGGAAGTCACAGTGGCCTGGCCATCTGGGCTAGTGACCACTTCCTACTGCCAGGCAGCACCCCTGGCCAGGCCAGGCGGTCACCTTGACCAGGCTGCTGGGATGCCTCACCCACTCTGGGCTCCCACACCCTCCGGCAGCTTTTCAGCTTCTACAGGGGGCTATCTTAACAACGAGACATCTCAGAAAGGTCATTATTGCTAGTCTAATTTAAAACAGGCACCACAATGAAGGGCTATCTTTGTGTGGGATTAATTTTAAAACCTCAGGATTTGATGTCAGTGGGAAAGAACCAGCGTGGGACTCATACTGCTGCCTTCTCGTGCTTCTGGCCAGCGCCGGGGGCTTGTTTCTTAAGAGATGAAAACTCTGACAAGCCCTTCAGTCAAGCTGAAAGCAGGCAGCAGTCCAACAACACCCACAGGCCTCCCGGGCATCCTGTGACCCCTCCGAAAAGTCACATTCACTTTGCTCTTGAGAAAGGAAAAATAATGCTGCCGGCATTTTATTTTAAACCATGTGAAATAAGGAAATGTGAAGATGCGAAAATGAAGTAGAAAAAAAAGTTAGAATTCATTTCCGTCCTTTGCAGTGGCTTAGAAGCCAAACTGGTTCATTTTGAAAGAGTGTAAAAATCTGATCCATTCACCACTAGGCAGAGACTACAAAATGCTTAAGGTAAAATATGTAAATATGTGAAATTATCTGTTGAAAACTATCTCCTTTTGTGCTTGAAAGAATTTTTTTAAAGCATCTTTATTTCTATTCTGCATTAATATACTGTTGAACAGAAAAGTTACTTTCTGGCAAAACAACAAAAAACAAGGTGCTGAAAATACTGATTCTGAAATGAAGTCCACATATAAAGGGAAGGACAAAAAGGATTGTGCGGCATTCTAAGTAATAATTTTAAAAATATCATTAATATAAGAAATTATAGAATCCATTTTTCAAAAGCTGTTTTTGTCTGAAAACTTGAAACAAAATCCACTTGCCGGCTGCCACTAAAGTCTCTTTTGGAAGAGGGTCCTTGTCCTCCTGCATTTCCTCCACCCGCTCTGGGCCCAGCCCCCCGCTGCCCTCCCTGACAGAACTGCGGCCCCTCAGCAGGGCCTGTAGACGCACACCGCAAATAATTGGCCACAAACGGCTTACCTTGTTTCTAAATATTCTCAGATTAATTTTTTTTAAATAGGTAGAAGAACGGCAGAATAAATGCATATGGTTATATTACCATTCATTTAGTTTGATTTCAATATATTTTATTGCAACAAAAATGGTTTTAGTCACATGACTTTCCATTTCCAGAAAGGGTTTTGTTTTATCCTCCCTGCCTCTGCTCCCCATTCCGCATTCCATTTCTGTTACAAGGGTGTTCCACTAACTAATGGATTGTCTCATCGACCCACATCTTCTCGTCGTTTCCTGTCTCTTCCTGGGTGGAAGTATTCTCCCCTGACTGGACGTCCAGCCCCATCATCCAGGGATGGAGGGATTAAGATGGGTGTTCCTGACACCAAAGCAGCTGAGCTTTCAGCCAGACACACGGAGCGCTCAGATCCTAGAGGGGCGTACGGGGTACACACTTGACCCTGCGTTTATGGCAGCAGTATTGTTGGGGGAAAGTGAAGGCACTTAAAACTGAAAAATTGTTCTTGGTTTTGCAAACCCTCGGGTATTTTTTGAAAGAACAGACAATAGAAAGTGGAAGGCTTTTTCAACACTGTTTTCAAATCTGCTTTTCTACTGTAAACTCTCATGTTCCTCTCCCTTGTTGTCATGTTTTGTTTAAATTTCTCATTTTCTCAACAAGTTGCCAAAAAATAAAAGTTTAAAAAAAATAAGAGTTGTCTGGAAAGGCTTTCTAGCTCCTCCCTGTGCTCATGGACGGCAAGTCCACAGGGCCCACCTCCCGGTTTCCTTCCCTGAGACCTGGGCAGACCAACACCTGCCCAAGGAAGCCTGGGCAGGGGCAAGTCAGGGGCCTGAGAGCTGCTGACGGGGTCAGTAAGCTGGGGCTGGAAGCGAGGGTGTAAAGTGGTGATGGTTTGTTCAGTGCAAATGTTTTTTACATTAATTCTTATTTAAAAAAATATTGTGTTAAAATATTATTCATCTTGATTACTACGTTTTTTGGCTTCTTCTTCCATTTTGCCCCCCCCGAAGTGAGTGCCTCACTTCCCTCTTGGTGGTCTTGGACTTCCAGTGGGGAACGCATGCCCCACTGGCCAAGCGGGCTCCTGCTCGGATCAGCCAGCAGTGCAAAGGAGCAACCATTCCCCCAACGCCTCTCCTGTAGGCGGCTGGAGGCAATTTCTTTACTGGACCTTCTTAATTGGGGCTCACTGGAATCCCTCTTCTTAAGCTTCATCCCTTTGTAAAGATTTCTGAAACAATAAAACTCCAACTTTAAGAAACTCAAGAAGGGAAGGAGTTATCGAATTAAAACAGAGCTTTTCCTGTACATTGCACTAGAATAAATTATTCTAAGTACCATCAGAAAACACATTTATAGTTAAGTAAAGGTTTGCTCTGCTGATAAAGGTCTTGAAAAGACAGGAGAAGATATATAATTAACATCATTTTTATCAACCACCACCATCTCCCACTGGATGGGGCTCATGCAGCCGAGGGCTCTACACATTTTATTATAGTTGCTTAGTTCCCAGGAACCCTGATGACAAATCTGAAGTTTCAAGGGCCATCGGGCTGAACTGGGCTATGAAGCCCGCCAGCCCTGGAGCCTTGGAAATAGGTGTGGTTTTACTCCTTTTTGCACTGCCCGAACCCTGTGCAGGGACACTGAGCCCAGGACTGAAGGCGGGTCCAGTGGCTGCCTTTGTAACTTCCCACCATTATCACCACTACTACCACCTCCCATAAGCCTGAGGACCTGCAGCTGAGGGCCCCTGTGTGTGACCCAGCAGAGGCAGGTTCTGCATCCATGTAGCCATGGGGAGACGCAGGCCTCCTGCCTTGCTGGGCAGTCCGGGAAAGCAAAGGTGTGCCCCAGGACTAGAGCTTACTTCCTCTGGATGATGCCTTCAGAGGGCTTGGCAGCAGGAATGCTCATTTTTAATTCTGGGTCCCTTAGGCAAAAATCAAGACTTCCTGTCCAAGCAGCAAGATAAACAGATCTCTAGCTTAAAAGGAGGAAAGGAGCATTGTGGGGAAGAATCTTGGTTGTCACAGCTAGAAATTTAAGCATCAGGAAAAGTGTCTCCCTGTGTCATACTCCCAGCCAGAGGACAAGGACAAAGGAATCACCAACCCTTGCTCTTCAGGTGGTCCCAGGGGGTCCCTTCTATGTGTCCAGGCTCCCTGGCTTTGTCTCGCTTCTCCTCTCATTTTCTCCCCTCGGGAAGCCCCAGGGGGTGTTTGCTCGAAGTGGCCCACCTCCATCCCTCCTAAGCCATTGTCTCAGCTCTTCATTTTGTATTCTACCAAGAGCCCCCAGATGCACTCGTTCCCCAGTCAAACCTTTTTTAAAAAATTAACCTCTGTAATGGGATACATTAACCACTAAAGGGTATATTAACCCGTTTGCTTTCCCCAAAACTTTAGCATCATAGAGAAGTCTCAAGTTCCCCTGGACTCCTGGAATCCATGGCTACTCTTCAACCTTCCTAACGGTGACCACTGAACCTGTATATACCCTTTCGGATTTTTTCTTGCTTTTGCAACATGCCTGGGACTCTATTAAAACTATATAATATTAGTTGTTATTGATGTCTTGTTGGTTTTTAAAATATAAAGTATACATACAGGGCCTGGCACAAATAGCGCCCCTTCTTTATTACAAAATCATAAGCATGTAATTCTGTAACATAACACTATCACACTCAAGCACACCGTATGGCATTTTAGGTGAAATGTTCAAATTGCTGTCCATCTCATGTGAGACATTCACGTACCCTACCAACCACATTCAAACAAGCCTTACTTCTGCGGGACCCTGTATGTTGTTCTGTAGTTTGGATGTTGTTGTTGTTTTCTAACTCAACAATACATTTTAAAGATCTATTTACATACATATAGGTCCAACAGTTTTTACAAATTGCTGTAGAGAACTCCATGCTGTGTAGATGCCTCGATCTATTCGGGCATTCCAGTATCGATGGGCAGTGAGGTTTCTACCACCTCAGAGGCTGCTGCCATGATTCTCTGTGCACATAGATGTTTCTCACGGGTTGGAAGGGAAATTGCTGGATTGCAGGGTATGCCCATTTCAAGTTCTAAAGGACACCACCAGGCCCTTTAGAGCAGTTGCACCAATACATGGTCCAACTGCATCTGAGCACTGTTTTGGTGATCTCACTAGTCCCTATCGGACTTGTAAATTGTTGCCCATTTGATAGGTGACAAATGATAGCTCATTTAATTTGATCTCTCTTAAGATTTGAGAGAATGTAGCATCTTTTTAAGATCTGTAATAAAATTACAATCCATTTTCCTGGCCTCCTTTGTAAATTGTTCATGTTCTTTGCCCATTAAAAAAAATGAGTGGTTTGTATTTTCACATCGTCATTTGCTTCCCCTCCTGAGCACACAGCAGGAGCAGTGGCATAGGGGATTGCCAGCCACCCGTTCATTTCGTAGGTGGACACAGAAGCTTTTGGCTCCAACATACTCTTTTAAAAGGGATCAAATATCACCTCTTCTGTGAAGCCTTCTCAGTATCCCCACGGCCTTGGGGATTGCTTGTCCTGAAATTGGCAGTGATGTGAGCTACATCCACTTGGATACGCTTGAAGTCAGGGGACCCCAGCACATGCTGCACCTCATGCCCCACAGTCCTGCTCTACCGGGGCTTCCACAACAAGCTGGGATTTCCCCCACCGGAGCCGCGCAGCACTGCGGAGCTGTTTCCAGCCCTGGCCTCAGCTCAGGGTTCCGGGTTCTGTGGGCTCCACCTGCAGGGCCTTCCTCAGCTGAGTGCCTACTGTGCGCAAGTCCTAAGCAAAGCAGCCCGCATCACACCTTCGTTTAACTGCACTGTCTGACAGATGGCAACACTGAGTTCCACACTTGCTCCAAACCTCCTGGGGGGCGTCCTCTAGGAAGGCTGGGTGGGATTTAAGCTCATACTAGCCTGCCTGCAGTGCCTGTGCTCTGCTGACCGCCCTGGCTGCACTCCTGGGCTGGCTGTTCCGGAAGCTAAGGTGAGGGCAGCCATGGCCTTCAGGACCCAGCCACAGAGCCCAGCGCCCGCACCCAACACCCACGCCCTCTCCACGGCGCATGCACCCCTGCTCCATCACAAAGCTTCAGGGACTGGGAAAGCATGCATTACAGGGCAGTTTTGTAAAACTTTGTTTCTAGGCCACAACAGGGCACTCCACACCCTACAGCTCTGCCCCACCTGATCTGCCCTCCCTGGAGGCTTCCCCAGCTTCCTCATAAGCCACCTGGCAGGTTCAGTCACAGGGGCACCTCCGAAGGGCGGGAGTGAAGGATGCCAGCACTGGAGGCAGAGTCCTGGGGAGCTCAATTTCTCAGTGAGGGGAACCTCGTCTTCCACCTCCCCACGGCCCCACCTCAGAGGATGCTGAGTAACAGGACATGTGGGGAGAGCCATCCTGAGCTGAGAAAGCCTGGGTGGAGGGCCAGAGTCAGCCAGAGGGTCACCCATTCCCAGGACCCCTGCTCCAGGAGCCCATTGGGGAATGGGGGAAAGAGACAGTTCCTGAAGGTCAACAGATTGAATTTTAGTCAAATTCCAATAAATCGTCCACTTAATATTAATATCAACATTTAATACGGAAAAATCCTAACAGTGCCCTGATTCCCTCTTATGAATTCCAGCCCTCTCAGAGAGCCTCCTTCACTCAATGACAAGTCTGTGGCACCTGAATTCATTACTGCCTGATTAATTATGCTGCCTTTGTACAGGGAACCGAGACTTCATTCAGCCGGGGCCGCCATCCCCCAGCCTCTGCCTCATCAGGCTGGCCTCTGTCAGAGAGCCTGGCCCCGTGCCTGATGCGGGGGCAGCTGCGAAGCTGGGTGTGGTGGCTGGATAGATGTGGCTGCCAGAAGTCAGAGGGCCTGGGATTTGGGCCCATTTCTGAAAAGAAAAAAGTGAGAGGGGGGCATTTGAGTAGTCAACGAAGGGAGGGGTGAGTCAGGTCCAGAGGCTACAGAGTGGGGATTTCTACTCTCTCCCAGGAGGGGCATGCCCAGGGGTTCCTCCTCCAGGTTCTCTGAAACTGGATATAGTCCCTTCAGAATGGGGCACTGAGTCTCAGAAGGTGCTATTTACAGTACATGTTTCCCTTGGGATACATGGTCACTTTGGTGAAGGCAAAGGTTTGCTTGCCAGTTACCCAGTGCCTTGTGTGGCCCAGCTCTGCTGGGCATCAAAGCAGCGTCTCAGCACCTGGAGGTGAGGGGTCAGGGAAGCCCCAGGCTTTGAGGCAGGGTGAAATCCCCCCCGCCTGAAATTTGCTGGTTTGTTAATCGGCCAGGATGCTCCTGCTGTGGCCCTTCATCCTGGGTGTCCTGCACTGGTCAAGGTCTACAATGTTGGAAACACAGTCACAAAAAGAGTTGTAGAATGACATATTTTTTTCAAAGAAGAAAAGACTAGATATCTTTGTAAATGTCAGTTCCCACCCCTACCCTGAGCCTGCACAGAGTGGAGCATAGGAGGGGCACGTGCTGGCCTGAGTGCCCCGTGGGCCCTGGCCTCAGCAGGTCTGCTGTTGAATTCTCCTCTGTCATGGATGTGCTGTGTGACCATGGCCAAGTTACCTAACCTCTCTGATTGTCAGTTTTCAGAGGCAGCAAGTTGTGCCCCAACAGGGTGGTTGTGAGAATTAAATAAGAGAGCACATGTGAAGTCCTTGTTTTTATCCCAGAGTACCTCCTGACATGGGGCAGCTTGAGCCAGCTGCTTTGGTGCTTCTTTGCCAAAGCTGAGCAGTCAAAACTGGAAGCGCTGGTTTTCATTTCTAAGCTATGTGTGAATCCATCATCCCATCACAAAGCTTCGGAGACAGGGAGAGCATGCATTACAGAGCGATTTTGTAAAACCTTGTTTCTAGGCCACAACAGAGCATTCCACACCCCTTAGCTCTGCCCCACCCCATCTGCCCTTCCCGGAGGCTTCCCTGGCCTCCTCACAAGCAGTCACAGGAGCACCCCTGCAGGGTGGGAATGGAGGATACAGGACCCAGGAAGACCCAGACAGTTGCTCTGGCCTGGGGAGTGGGGAGTGTGCACAGAGGTGTGGACTGGGAAGCGGGGGGGTGGTTCAGGGGCACAGCAAATGGGGGTGGCGGCCTCACCAATCAGAAGCCAGGACTGGAGTTAGGTCAAGGGAGAAGTCTAGGCCCAGGCGGGTCAGAAGCACTCACAAGTTAAGCACCAGGAATCCTCGGCCTGTTAAAAGTGCTGAGGCTTGGACACCCCACTTAGACCTCAGGTGTAAGCCCAGTGCCTGAGAAGGTCAGGATAGAGCGTCTGAGCTTCTACTGGGAGCCGTGCCTCTGCCTAGAGCACACAGCGTGAGGCTTACCAGAGCCTGTGTGGCTGGGGCCCAGAAAGAAAGATCTCGCGTATCTGAGGTCTCCTGAGGATAGAAGGGACTGGGGCTGGGGCAGGGAGACTGAGATAAGTCCATCCAAGGGAAAATGGGGCAACAGCCTCTGTAGCATCTCAGTTTTCAGCAGCTGAACCTACAATGTTCAAATTTTAGATGTTTTAAAAGAAGCTAATTTGGAAGGATAGAAAACACACAAAGGGCACTTAATCAACGCTTGAACTTCAGGCGGGAGCAGCAGCCACCTTCCTTAGGTTTCCAGGTGTCCAGGCTCATGCTCAATAGCACCCGGGACTTCTGACAATCACCACCCCTCCCCCACCAAACTCACAGACACTCAGCTCACAAAGAGAAACAGCAGGTAACCTGTTTGGGGCCATGTTGCTCAGCAGGGGAGACTGGCCCTCCTGATCTGTGGCTGGGAACCTGCCAAAGGGCCTCTGAGAAGACACAAGGGGGATGAACGGACAGCAGGGCATGACTCTTATTTGCTACTCCTTTGGAATCACATGTTCGCTATACTAGTAAGAATTTGCCTGAAGGCAAAAAACCAGCCACTATAGACTGAACTGTGTCCCTCCAACCCTGACCACCACTCTAGCCCCTAATATGATGGCATTTGGAAATGGGAGCTTTGGGAGGTAATTAGGGTAAGATGAAATCAGAAAGTTGGAGTTCTCATAATGGGATTAGTGCCCTTATCAGAAGAAACACAAGAGAGCTTGCTTTCTCTGCCCTGTGAGGACACAGCAAGAAGGTGGCCCTCTGCAAGCCAGGAAAAGAGCTCTCACAAAAACCCACCCGTGCTGGCACCCAGCATCCAGAACTTGGGAAAATAGATTTTTGTCATTTAAGCTCCTCAGTCTGTGGTATGTTATTACGGCAGCCCAAGCTGACAAAGTCACCGACAACTGGGCTTTTCTTCTTTTTTCCTATCTGGTTCTAAAGCCATACTGTCAACCAGAGTGACGGTGACAGTACCTTGAACCAGAGCCATCTCAGAGACCAGTTCTCAATGAGAATGGCACCTCCTGGAAACTGTCCAGGAAATGTGAGGACCATGAGACCGGAGGACCACCCCGAAGGACCAAGACCTTGACCCACATTCTCATGCGCAATCTTGCATTCTGCCAGTGCTGGTGCAAAGTCCCAAAGACACAGAGACCAAGGGGTGAGCAAGGGGTGGAGGAGGCACCAACCTCCAACCTCACCTGGGACATCTGGGCATTTCAACCCACTAGTGTAATGGAGACAGAGCCTGAAATGTGTTTCCCTGGTCCCCTCACATTGCTTTACAAATGCCACCCCCAAGTCCCGGGACTTAAGAGTATGGAAAAAGTATCTCCAGGACAGTTACTTCTCAGCTACCTGAAATGCCAGGAAGAACACTCGATCAAGGGTCAAAAGACCTGGCATCTATAGGTCAGCTCCGCAATTTGTTAAGCTAGGGTCTCAGGCCAAATTACTTAACCTGTCTGTGCCTTAATTTTCTTTCTTTAAAAAAAATTTTGTTTTATTTATTTTTAGAGAGAAGGAAAGTGAGGGAGAAAAAGGGGAAGAGAAACATCAATACGTGAGAGAAATATTAATCGGTTGCCCCTTGCAAGACCTTAACTAGGGGCCTGGCCCACAATCCACGTGTGTGCCCTGACTGGGAACTAAACCGGTGACCTTTTGGTTGACAGGCTAGCGCTCAGTCCACTGAGCCACACCAGCTGGGGCTCTGTGCCTTAATTTTCAATTGTTAAAGCATATCAATACCTCCTGTGTTAGGTTATTATGAGGATCAGTGAGATAAGAAGTAATAGGAGCTCTGTAAATTTTGGTATCCTTTGTTTTCTACATTGGCCTCTGCAGCTGCCCATCTGCTCTTAATTTCTCTTAATTTTGTAGGCATTTCACACACGCGCTCATGCGCGCGCGCGCACATACACACACACACAAGTTCACTACTTGGGATAAAAATCTTCTCCATTTTATTTCTTTTTTTTTAAAGATATCAAACTATTTTGGAAAGTATGTTGGCCTTAGGTCAGAATAAAACCCAATGTTACTAGCCTGGCACATAGTACATGCTCAATAAATATTTGAAAGGAAAAAGGAAGTAATAAGGGAGAAGTGGGTCACTCTCTTGTCAGGCTCCTGTGCCTTTGCTACAGGGAACACTCAGAGCTTTGGGGGCCTTTCTGTGCAATTCTGTCTCTCTCTGGAGTTGTGAGCTCCACTAGGACAGGCATCGCCCAACACTGAGTCTGACTTCTTGCAAGCTCAGCAAACATGGTTGAACGGAAAGACAACTTCTAGTGCCTAGAGTTTCCTCCCTGTACTCAGATTGCCACACTCAATAGCGTAATTTTCCAGGCTGGAAGGAAGGTCCCTATACCTGACCATTTGAGTATGGGTGGCATAGTGGGTAAGACAGAGTGTGACTCTGCTTTAAGAAAATTACTCTCCTCAAAGGCATGTGAAGGCAGCTATTTGAATCAATGAAAGTCAGAAAAACACGTTTGCCATTAATTGCTATTGATAATGGCAAATTTGTATGGTCACATTAGAAATATTTATCTTTTTACCTCCCAACTATATCTCTAGTTGTTGTTTGCATGGTATATCTTTTTCCATTTTTTCACTTTCTACCTTTCTTATCCTTATGTCTAAGGTGTGTCTCAACATATAGTTGGATTTTGGTTTTTTATCCTCTCTGACAATTTTTGTAGTTTGATGGTAGTGTTTAGTTCATTTTCATTTAATTTAATTACTTATATATTTGGGTTTAAATATACAATGTTTCTATTTCTTTTTCTATTTGCCTCACCTTCTTTGCTTTCTTTTAGAGCAATTATTTTCACATTATTGCCCTCTATTATTAGCTTGTTAGTTATATATTTTTACCATTCCTTTAGTGGCTATATCCTGGAAATCCTGTTATGGATTGAATTGTTTCCCCCCATTAAATTCATATGTTGAAGCCCTATCCCTGAAATGTGACTGTATTTGGAGATAGGGCCTTTATAAAAGTAATTAAGTTGAATGAAGTCAACAGGATTAGTGTCATCGTAAAAAGAGACATCAGAGAGCTCTCTCTCTCTTCTCCCTCTCTCCCTTTCTTTCTCTCCCTCTCTTCACCCCTCTCCTCTCTCTCCCTCTCTCTCTTTCCAACATCTGAGGACACAGTAAAATGGCCATGTGAAGGCCAGGAAGAGAGCCCTCACTAGAACCCAGCTGTGCTGAGAGCCTGATCTCAATCTTCCAGCCTCCAGAACTATGAGAAAACAAATTTCTGTTGTTTAAGCAACCCGGTCTATAGTATTTTGTTATGGCAGCCCAAGTAGACTAATACAGATTAAGACACACATCTTTAACTTATTAAAATTTAAGATAAATGAGTCATTTTACTAGTTCCAGAACAATGCAAGGATCTTAACATATCGTAAGTCTATTAATTCCCTCCCACTTTTTGTTCTATTTCACACATTTTATTTTTTTTTAATTTATTTTTTCAAATACATTTGTCTCTGCCTACCCCTCACCACTTTCCCTTGCCCCCTTCCTCCTTCCCTCCCTCAGCTCTTCCCCTTTGGTTTTGTCCATGAGTCCTTGCTATATGTTCCTTGACTTTCCCCTTCCCTTGCTTGTCCCCGCCCCCCCTCCCTCCTTCCCTCTTGTCTCTGTTGATTTCTTTTCCTTTCAGTGTTGCTGGTCTTATTTTCCTTGCATCTTTGTATTGTTGGTTAGCTTCCACTTATAGGTGAGATCATATGGTATTTGTCTTTCGCCCCCTGGCTTATTTCGCTTAGCATAATGCTCTCCAGTTCCATCCATGCTGTCGCAAAGTTTGGTAGTTCTTTTTTTCTTTCTGCTGCATAGTATTCCATTGTGTATAGGTACCATTACTTTTTGATCCAATCATCTACTGATGGGCATTTAGGTTGCTTCCAACACTTGGCTATTGTAAAGTGTGCTGCTATGAACATTGGGGTGCATAGGTTCTTTTGTATTGGCATTTTGGTGTTCTTAGGGTATAGTCCCAGCAGGGGAATCACTGGATCAAAAGGCAGTTCCATTTTCAGCTTTTTGAGGAAATTCCACACTGCTTTCCACAGTGGCTGCACCAGTCTGCATTCCCACCAACAGTGTACTAGTGTTCCCTTTTCTCCACAGCCTCGCCAGCACCTGTTGTTTGTGATCTATTTATGATGACCCTTCTGACCGGTGTGAGGTGGTACCTCATGGTGGTTTTGATCTGCATTTCTCTGATGGCTAGTGATGCTGAGCATCCTTTCAAATGCCTCTGGGCCCTCTGTATCTCCTCCTTGGAAAAGCGTCTGCCCAGGTCCTTTGCCCATTTTTTGACTGGGTCGTTTGTCTTCTTGGAGTGGAGTCGAGTGAGTTCTTTATATATCTTGGAGAACAAATCTCTATCTGATGTATCATTAGCGAATATATTTTCCCATACGGTTGGCTCCCTTTTCATTTTGCTGATGTTTTCTTTTGCCGTGCAGAAGCTTCTTATTTTGATGAGGTCCCACTTGTTTATTCTTTCCTTTATGTCCCTTGCTTTAGGAGACATATCGGTGAAAAAATTGCTGCGTGGGATATCTGAGAGTTTCCTGCCAATGGTTCTCCTCTAGGACTTTGATGGTGTTGTGACTTATATTTAAGTCTTTTCTCCATCTTGAGTTTATTTTTGTGTATGGTGTCAGCTGATGATCCAATTTCAATTTTTTGCATGTAGCCGTCCAGCTCTCCCAACACCATTTGTTGAAGAGGCTATTATTGCTCCATTTTATGCTTCTGCCCCCTTTGTCAAATATTAGATGCCCATAGAGACCTGGGCTTATTTCTGGGCTTTCTATTCTGTTTCACTGGTCTATGGATCTGTTCTTGTGCCAGTACCAGATTGTTTTGAGTATAGTGGCTTTGTAGTAGAGTTTGATGTTCAGTATTGTGATCCCTCCTACTTTGTTTTTCTTTCTCAAAATTGCTGCGGCAATTCGGGGTTGTTTATGGTTCCATATAAATTTTTGAAATGTCTGTTCAATTTCTGTGAAATATGTCATTGGTATCTTAATAGGGATTGTGTTGAATCTATAAATTGCTTTGGGTAGTATGGACATTTTGATGATATTAATTCTTCCAAGCCATGAGCACGGTATATGCTTCCATTTATTTGTGTCTTCCTTAATGTCTTTCTTCAATGTTGTATAGTTTTCTGCGTACAGATCTTTTATGTCTTTGGTTAAAGGTATGCCTAGGTACTTTATTTTTCTTCTTGCTATATCGAATGGTATTTTTTTTTCTGATTTCTTCTTCTTCTATTGCATTGCTGGTGTACAAAAATGCCTTTGATTTCTGAATGTTGACTTTGTATCCTGCTGTTTTGCCAAATTCACTTATTAGGTTGAGGAGTTTTTTGGTAGAGTCTACAGGGTTCTGTATGTACACTATCATGTCATCTGCAAACAATGATAGCTTTACTTCCTCCTTTCCTATTTGGATGCCTTTTATTTCACACATTTTAATTCTTATATATTAAAAAAATCTTTTGCTCATTGAACACTGGGGCGCTGTCCTGATTCGGGTCTCTACGAGCTGTGCGCGCACTCAAGCAACCATGTCTAAGGGACCTGCATTTGGCATTGATCTTGGCACCACCTACTCTTGTGTGGGTGTCTTCCAGCACAGAAAAGTGGAGATAATTGCCAACGATCAGGGAAACCGAACCACTCCAAGTTATGTAGCCTTCACTGATACTGAACGACTGATTGGTGATGCTGTGAAGAATCAGGTTGCTATGAATCCTACCAACACGGTTTTCAATGCCAAACGCTTAATTGGACGTAGATTTGACGATTCTGTTGTCCAGTCTGATATGAAGCATTGGCCTTTCATGGTGGTCAATGATGCTGGCAGGCCCAAGGTCCAAGTAGAATACAAGGGAGAGACAAAAAGCTTCTATCCAGAAGAGGTGTCATCTATGGTTTTGACAAAGATGAAGGAAATTGCAGAAGCCTTCCTTGGAAAGACTGTTACCAATGCTGTTGTCACAGTACCTGCCTACTTCAATGATTCTCAGCGTCAGGCTACCAAAGATGCTGGAACTATTGATGGTCTCAATGTACTCAGAATCATCAATGAGCCAACTGCCGCTGCTATTGCTTATGGCTTAGACAAAAAGGTTGGAGCTGAAAGAAATGTGCTGATCTTTGACTTGGGAGGTGGCACTTTCGATGTGTCCATTCTCACCATTGAAGATGGAATCTTTGAGGTCAAATCTACAGCTGGTGACACTCACTTGGGTGGAGAAGACTTTGACAACCGAATGGTCAACCATTTCATTGCAGATTTCAAGTGCAAGCACAAGAAGGATATCAGAGAATAAGAGGGCTGTTCGTCGCCTTCGTACTGCTTGTGAACGAGCTAAGCGTACTCTCTCTTCCAGCACCCAGGCCAGTATTGAGATTGATTCACTCTATGAACTTCTATACCTCTATCACCCGTGCCCAACTTGAAGAATTGAATGCTGACCTTTTCCGTGGCACCCTGGACCCCGTAGAGAAAGCTCTTCAGGATGCCAAGCTTGACAAGTCCCAGATCCATGATATTGTTCTGGTGAGGGGTTCTACCCATATCCCCAAGATTCAGAAACTCCTGCAGGATTTCTTCAATGGAAAAGAACTGAATAAGAGCATCAACCCTGATGAGGCTGTTGCTTATGGTGCAGCTGTCCAGGCAGCCATCCTCTCTGGGGACAAATCTGAAAATGTTCAAGATCTGCTGCTGTTGGATGTCACTCCTCTTTCCCTTGGCATCGAGACTGCTGGTGGAGTCATGACTGTCCTCATTAAACGCAATACTACCATTCTTACCAAGCAGACACAGACCTTCACCACCTACTCAGACAACCAGCCTGGTGTGCTCATTCAGGTTTACAAAGGTGAGCACGCCATGACCAAGGATAACAATCTGCTCGACAAGTTTGAACTCACAGGCATACCTCCTGCACCTCGCGGTGTCCCTCAGATTGAAGTCACATTCGACATTGATGCCAATGGCATCCTTAATGTCTCTGCTGTGGATAAGAGCACAGGAAAGGAGAATAAGATCACCATCACTAATGGCAAGGGTCATCTGAGCAAGGAAGACATTGAGCGCATGGTCCAGGAAGCTGAGAAGTACAAAGCTGAAGATGAGAAGCAGTGGGACAAGGTGTCTTCCAAGAACTCACTTGAATCCTATGCATTCAACATGAAAGCAACTGTTGAAAATGAAAAACTTCAAGGCAAGATCAATGATGAGGACAAACAGAAGATACTTGACAAATGCAATGAAATCATCAACTGGCTTGATAAGAATCAGACTGCAGAAAATGAAGAATTTGAACATCAGCAGAAAGAGCTGGAGAAAGTCTGCAACCCAATCATCACGAAGCTGTACCAGAGTGCAGGGGCCATGCCGGGAGGAATGCCTGGGGGCTTCCCCAGTGGCGGAGCCCCTCCCTCCGGGGGGTGCCTCTTCTGGGCCCACCATTGAAGAAGTTGATTAAGCCAGCCTGTTGAATAGATTCAGAACTGTTCCACACAGAATATTGAAGGACCCAAATTTGTAGCAAATTCCATGGCAGTTTTAAAAGTTGAGCTGCTGTATAATAAAACAGCATTCTTCATACTTGAACATGGACTATGTGCACAGGGAAATAATGCACTTTATAAGCACTGTATTGTAAAGTGGAAAATGCGATGTCTTAAATAAAACTATTTAAAATTGGCACCATAAAAAAAAATCTTTTCTATATGTGTTTAAAATCCTACAAGACATTATTATTTTTGTCAATATTCATTAAGATTTACCCATTTATTTACTGTTATTTCTGCATTCATTTTCTTCTGCATTTCTAAAGTTCCATCTGTGATAATTTTCCTTCTGCCCAAAAGTATTTAATATTTCTTTTAGTGTATATTTGCTATTGATAAATACTCTCATTTTTTATATGTTTAAAATATCCTCATTTACCCTTCATTTTTGGTAAGTATTTTTACTCATTATAGAACTCAAGATTGGCTTTTCAATGCTGTAAAGATGTTATTTCACTTCTGACTTCCATAGCTTTGGATGAAGAGTTAGATATAAGTCCGATGGTAGCTCAAGTGAAAGTGATCTGTCATTTTACTTGGCTATTTTAAAGATTATCTTTTACTCTTTGGTTTTCAATAGTTTTACTATGATGTACTTAGAGGTGACTTTCTTTGTATTTATATTTAGGGTTCTACAGGTCTTCTTGAGTTTGTGAATTTATGCCTTTCACCAATTTTGGAAAATTTCTGGCTATTATATATTCAAGTATTACCCTGTTTTATCCCCCCCCTCTTTCTAGGACTTACAATTATGCTGCCCTGGCTGGTGTGCCTCAGGGGATTGAGGGCCTGCCTGCGAATCAAAGGGTCGCTGATTCAATTCCCAGTCAGAGTACATGCCGGTGTTTCACGCCAGGTCCCCAGTTAAGGGGGCACTTGAGAGGCAACCACATATTGATGTTTCTCCCCCTCTCTTTCTTCCTCTATTCCCTTCTCTAAAAATAAATAAAAAAAATATTTTTAAATATAAATATAAAGCAAATTTTAAAAACAATTATGCTAAAATTTTCCTATGTCCAAAATGATATACTTTTTCTGTCTTTTCCACGCTTTTGTCTCCTTGTGTTTTAGTCCAGATATTTTCTTCTGATGTGTCCTCCAATTCACTAAGACTCTCTTCATCTGTGTCTTGTACTTTGAATTCATACAATATGTTCTTAATTTTAATTATATTATTCAGTTCTAAAATTGCCATTGATTTTTTAATATATTTCTATTCTTTGTGGAATTTTCCATTTTGTCCTTTATCTCCTTGAGTGTATCAATCAGAGGTTATTCTAAAGTCTAAATCTGATAACTTCAATAACTGGGTTTCCTATGAGTCAATTTCTATTATGTATTTATTTCTCTTTTTAAAAGAATAAAAAACATTTGAACAAAAAAAGGAGCTACAGCCTCAGAGACACAGGTTCATGTAGCAATTGTGTTCCACTGAGAAAACCATATTTTATAATGAAAGCTCCCACCTGAGTTTTCAATTAGGTTTGTTTTATATAAAGGAGGTATACAAGCTGTGCAGGTCTGATTGAACAGGGTAGGTCTCAGTCCTTTGGCAGAAAGAAGAAACCAGGGTTTCCCTGCAGTAGTTGACTCAGATGACATAAATAAGCAGGGCATAGTATGGAAAGCTGAGAGTTTAGACTGAGTATGTGAGAAGCGAGTGTCAGCAAATGGCTACTAGGCACTTATTATTTATAAAATTTTGGCTCTTGGTTAACCTTGGGGAATCCATCTCAGCAGATAAATTCCTTCTTGGGGTTCACATCAAGTGAATGTTTCTTCTTGGGGTTTACAATATGAACTGATGGCAATGAATAGTTTTAGTTCTAATTTGGACGAGGTAGAAGGTTAGGCTTTCTAACCTTTTTCTAAAAATATGTCTTATTAATTACATTATTACAGTTTTCCCAATTTTTCCCCCTTTGCCTCCCTCCACCCAGTGCTGCCATTCCCTCCAGAAATCCCCATACCTTAAATAATTCCCATAGGTTGTGCATATGAGCTCTTTGGCTTCTCCATTTCCTATACTATTCTTAACATCCCCTGTCTATTTTGTACCTAACAATTTATGATTCTTAATCCCTGCATTTCTCCCCCCCCCCCATTTTTCCCCTTCCACCTTCCAACTGATAACCAACCCTCCAAATGATCTTCATTTCTATGATTCTGTTCCTCTTCTGGTTGTCTGCCTGTTTTTTGTTGTTGTTTTTTAGGGGTTTTTTTGTTTGTTTTTTAGTTGTTTAGTTTAGTTTTGATAGTTGTGAATTTGTTGCCATTTTAATGTTCATAGTTTTGATCTTCTTTTTCTTAAATAAGTCTCTTTAGCATTTCATATAATAATGGCTTGGTGATGATGAACTCCTTTAGCTTTACCTTGTCTGGGGAGCACTTTATCTGCCCTTCCATTCTATATGATAGCTTTGCTGGATTGAGTAATCTAGGTTGTAGGTCCTTGCTTCTCATCACTTTGAATACTTCTTGCCAGTCCCTTCTAGCCTTCATGGTTTCTTTTGAGAAATCAGCTGACAGTCTTATGGGAACTCCTTTGTAGGTAACTCTCTGCTTTTCTCTTTCTGCTTTTAAGATTCTCTCTTTCTCTTTAACCCTTGACATTTTAATTATGATGTGTCTTAGTATGGTCCTCTTTGGGTCCAAATTGTTTGGGACTCTCTGTGCTTCCTGGACTTGTATGTTTATTTCCTTCACCAAATTAGGGAAGTTTTTCTTTCATTATTTTTTCAAATAAGTTTTCAATTTCTCGTTCTTGTCTCCTTTTGGCATTCCTATGATTCAGATGTTGGTATATCTGGAGATGTCCCAGAGGCTTCCTATTCTATCCTTTTTTTAAAATTCTTTTTTATTCTTGCTGTTCTGATTGAATGCTTTTTTCTTCCTTATGTTCCAAATCTTTGATTAGATACTGTTTCATCCCCTTCATTGTTGTTTCCCTGTAGGGTTTTCTTTATTTCACTTAATGTAGCCTTCATTTCTGCTTGGGTTTTTTTATGCTGTTGCCATACTTGAGTTTTTTGAGCATCTTGATAACCAGTGCTCTGAACTCTGCATCTGATAGGTTGCTTATCTCTGTTTCATTTAATTCTTTATTTGGGCCATATTTCTTTGTCTCTTCAATACGGCAGACTCCCTGTGTTTGTTTCTGTGTATTAGGTAGAGCTGCTTTGACTCCCTGTCTTATTAACATGGCCTATTGTAGAAGAGCACACCTGTAAATTGTGTGAGGGGGAACCTTAGGTGATTGCCAGGGTGGGGCAACCCGTTTCACCATTTTGTAGCTCTGTGGTGAGGGAGGGTCCAGAGAGGAGACAATGCCGATCCCTGGCTTCTGGAGGTTTGCCCCAGAGGAAGCTGTCTCCCAGGTCTCACCATTTCCAGTGACTTCACTCTCTCCCAATATGCCACCTGTGCCATTCCAGCTGTTGCCCTGGTACTGAATCCCAGAGTGAGTGGGCCTGTGTAAGTCCTATGTCCATGTGGGCCCTTTAAGAGGAGTCTCCTGAAAATCCAGCAGTTTCTTCCACTGTCTCAACCCCCACTGATTTTTATAGCCACAAGTTATGGTGATTAATCTCCCTGGCACTGGAACCCTGGGCTTCTAGGTGGTCTGGTTTGTGGCTGGGAGTCCTTGTTCCCAAGGTATCCCTTCTGATTTTTATCCACCACACATGAATGTGGGACCACCCGTTCCACCGCCACTCTGCACCACTCCTGCAGCTGTGTGACACTCCCACGGCTCTGTGCTACTCTGTGGCTTGGTGTCTCTGCACACTTCTCCACCTCTCTCTGTATCTCTGCCCCTCTTACCCGTCTGGATGAATGTGGCCTCTTTAATTCCTTGGTTGTGAGATTTCCATACAGCTCAATTTTCTGACAGTCCTGGGTGATATTTGTTTTGTAGTCTAGTTCTAATTTTTTCTGTAGTTGTGTGAGGATGTGAAGCATGTTTACCTGTGATTCCATCTCTAACCTTCTGATTGAGCTATTTATTTCTCTGAGTTTTGGGTCATTTGGTCTTGTTTTCTGGTTTGCCTAGTAAATTTTGATTAAATGCTACATGTTGTATATAAAAAATTGTGGAACCAATGTGATACTGTGCCTGATGCTATCTTTCTGCAGAGACTATCTTTTGCTTTTATAAAGCATTTAGTAGAGAGTCAGACTATCTCAATCTGATTCGAGTCAAAGTTGTATCTTTGTGACAGTTGATGTTTTTTGAGTTGCCCTTAGTGCTAGGATAGCCTTTCAGAGGTCCTAACCAAAAACCTAGGACAGTACCTGGGCCTCTCTGAGATTGCCTTCACTCATCTTTTTAAACCTTTCAGTCACTGTTCTTATAAGTAATTGCTTTGAGGAAAAGAATAGTGCTGTTATGGATGAAATGTTTGTGTCCCCCAAATACATTGCCCTAATCCCCAATGTAATGGAAGAAGGAAGTAACATCTTTGGAAGGTAATTAAGTTTATATGAGGTCTTGAAGGTAGAGCCTCCGTGATGGTGTTAGTACTCTTATAAGAAGAGGAAGTAATACTAAAGTTTCCTCTCTTCACCATCACCTTGATCTCATACCTCCAGCTTCCATAACTGTGAGAAATAAACGTCTGTTGTTTAAGCCTCCCAATATATATATTTTGTTATGGCAGGCCAAGCTGACTAAGGCAAGTGTCAACTGTCGGGCTCATCTATGTGTCCCTTCTCTCCAGGACCTTGCCCGTTCAAGTTCTCACTGCCTGGGTAGATCTCTGATATTTTCAGACATATTTTAAAAAGTTATCCAGCTGTTTTAGTTGTTTGAGGTAGGATCTTTGGTTTGATCCATGCTGGTTTTCCTGAGCCAGAAGAGGTTTTAACTATTCCTTTAGCATAATTCCTCAGCTATAATGATGGTTAGCACAAAAGTTTAGGGTATTGGATTTGAAGTAATAAATTCCATCTGGGTGGGCAAAAACAAAGCACAAATTGGTTCAACTAATTGGAAAAAGAAAATTATAGTTTTCTGTTAAGGTAAATCATTCCAATTAAATTAGTATAAGAAGATTTTTGGCAGTCACTAGAAACATAGAATATGTTACAGTTGTTCCCAGTATTTTTCCCCACAGTGAAGTATGCCTTTGGTTTATGGCAGCCAGAATTAGGAGAGCTCCTAGCATTCCCAGTCCTCTTGCAGACGGTGGATAACACTGAAAGATGTTTGCCAAGTCCCAAAGAAAATAACATTTGACTGTGAAACACAGCACAGGCAAACTCACTCAGCAAACATATAGCAACCAAGTTTAAAGATTCTTATCTTACTTCTCCAAAAGTTTCAGAACTTGTTATTTTAAAGTGCAGATATCCATAAAAATTGAGATAAAAGAATAAACAAGAAAAACACTTTCCATAACAGAGCAGCAACATGCTACAGACAACTACCTGTCAAAGAGCCACTGCTCTCTCAAGTTTTGCCCTAACAGATGGTTCATGTCACATCTTTGGAAGGTAATTAAGTTTATATGAGGTCTTGAAGGTAGAGCCTCCGTGATGGTGTTAGTACTCTTATAAGAAGAGGAAGTAATACTAAAGTTTCCTTTCCTTTACTTTTTTTTCGCTGGGTAAAAGGGCCAGCAAAGCACAAATTTCAACCTGTTATGGTAGAGTATTAGGATAAGCTGGTTAACCCAAAGGTCAGGCTGCACTCTGTATCTTGAACTATCTGTCCTAAAGAAAGAGAGGGAAGACAAGAGCAGTTGGAAGGCTGAGGGTATTGACTGCAGACATTAACATTTTGATAAGCAAATGCTCTATATTACCAAGGCTGGGTGTAACTGCTAGCAAATGTGCAGCTAAGGCTACAAAGTGAAATGCCTTGGGAACTATATGGATGGAAATAAATCTGCAAGCCCAAGAGACCATTCCCTAAGAAGTTTATAGACTGGCTAATGTGATTATTCTTTGGCCTCCAAGCATAATTGGGAGATTCAAGACCAACAGCTCAAATTGGATTGCATCAGGTAACAAAATAAGAGATGATGGCAGGAAGGCCACAGGGGGTCTCTCAACTCCCTGGTGGGACACACACAGAAGAAAAAATGATTCCAGGCAGGCTACAATCATAGAATCTATTAAGACTAAATGGGTCCTCCTTGTAGATCTAGTCTGAATATCTTATCGTATAGAAGATGAACTGATACCACCAAGGAACTCCTTTTCACCTGTCAGGACGCATATCAAATATTAATTCTGCAAAGCCTTCCATCCTTCCACTTGGCAATTTTCTTCTTTGAAATTTTCTTATCTAGAGTGTGAACTCCATAATTTCAGAGGCTCAAGCTGATAGAATACCCTCAGTGACGTTTCTTGAATGGACAAGTAAGGATCAATGCATGTAAAGTCACAGAGCAAGACATGGGCCAGTTGTCCTGAGCTCCTGCCCAGGTAGTTCAGTCAGGCTTCAATTTTGGGTCCAAAGTTTGAGAAAGCCCTGCAAAAGTAAAAGATAAAAAAATTCCAACATAATAAAATATAGAGAAAATAATATATGAACTACTGTACACACTTTACTAATGTCCAACCTTATTTTCATCTATACCTTCACCCACTTTCCTTATAGGTACGTAAAACTTTAGAAACAGTCCTGACCAGTGTAGCTCAGTTGGTTGGGTGTCAGCCCACAAAGCAAAAGGTTGCTCGTTTGATTCCCGGTCAGGGCACATGCCTGGGTTGTGGTGCTGGTTGGCAACTGATCAATGCTCTGCTCCCTCTCTTCTCTCTCCCTTCCCCTCTCCCTAAGAATAAATAAATAAAATCTTAAAAAAAAAAAACTTTAGAAATAAATTCCAGATATCATTTCACCTGTAAATATTTTAGCATGTATTTAAAAATGCTCAAAAATATATTAAGATACTTGAATACTACTTAAATATATAACTATAATATTTTAATCCTAAATAATATAAAAACTTTTTTAAAATATCAAATATCACATCAGTGTTCGTATTTCCAAGTGTCCTATGAAGGTCACCTTTTTTCCTTTTTACCATTTAAGATTTAAATACAATTATTTTCTTTGTAATTAATTATTGAATAACTGAGTCCTTTGTCCTGTAGTTTCACAAGATCTGGATAGTTTTTTATTATGTCCCCATAGTGTTGTTTAATATGTTCTCCTGCACTTTGTATTTCCTGAAAGGTAGTGATTGGTCTAGATGAGGCTTAATAGGATTCAGGTTTGATTTTTGTGTGTGAAGAGTGTCCAGACTACTTCATAATTGGTGCTGAGTTTTTCCATTAGAAGGTACATTGTGTCAGGTTCTCTTTTCATGGTGCTAGTAGCTGTTGCTGATCATGCCTAGATCCATTAATTCATCAGGAATGCAAAATGATGATATTTTATTCATCACTCTTCATTTATTAGCTGGGAATACCTTTATAAAGAGAAATGTCCACTCATCTACCATATAAAACCATTTAACCAAGACCATGCTGTCTCTAAAATTAGTAACCTCTGCAGGAGGATGAACAACTTTATGCAAACCTTCATTTATTCTTTATTTTCTTGCCAAGAATTAACTGGGAGATGGTGGCCTGCAGGCTGCAGAGAAGAGATCTTGCTCGGCTCTTCCCCAGCTGGTCCACTGAGGACCGGTCTGCCCTGAGATTTAAGAATTATTCTGGGGCTTTGCTCAAAAGGTCTACCCTTTCTCCTTGAAAACATTTTCTCCTGTAATTAAGGAGGTTTCTTATTTGGCGAACAGATAAAAACTCATCAAAATTATATTTTTAAAAAGTCATAATCCAGAAGCTGCAAAGATCTGGCTCCAGGGAAATTCAGAACTAGAGAAGGGTGCCAATCAGGGCAGAATTTAAGACAATAGTTTATAATCTTTCATTCTCAGCACCGAGAATAACCCAAGGAAATGCCAAGTAAAAAAGTAACATCAGTGATTGATTTTGCATTTTGAGAAACTGACCAAGTTTCTTGATCAAATACTGATTGCAAGTCTGACTCAAGGTTGAGCAGATAAAAAGAATGCTCCAGGGAGGGCATCCCCCTCTTTGGCTCTCAGCATGCTGCGATTTTGAAAAACCAGACCCTGGCAATCAGAGACCTCACTTGTTCCCCGGCTGAGGCTTCGTTCCCAATTCCTGGTTCCTGTTAACATGCCCTTGGGTTCATGTTGGCGCCAGGCTGGGAGGGAGAGAGTGGTCCCTGTCATACTGAATGCAGAGGTTAAATGGAATTTCTACTCTCCGATTGAGGGGAGGAAGCCTTCTTCCTCATTAATTACCTGAGTCCCGGGCACCCTGGTGGTTTGCTAACTCATGGCGCGGCCTTGGGACTGTCTGTACCACTTTCCCCAACTGTAAAGTAATAAAGTTGGACTGAAGCCTAGATTTGCAGAATCATCCAGGAAGCTTTCCCAAAGGCGGGGGCGGGGGGGGGCCGCTGCTGGGGAAAGGGCGCAAAAAGGCCCTGGTAGCCCGCAGCCTCAGGAGAACCCAGGACCCGCGCTGTCCTGCCTCTCCAGCGGCTCCACCCTTGGGCCCAGCCTCTGAGCTCGCTCGCGACCTGGGCGGTGTCTTACTTGCTCTCCGGGCCGGCTCCGGGAGGCTGGGCGGGGCGACCCCACAAGAAAGACTCGTTTCAACAGAAGCAGGCAGAGGCCGGGCGGAAACAGACCTGTAGCTCTTCTTGGGGCCTTTCGGATTCCCGGCCCTCGTTCCCTCCCCTCAACCACCCCTGCGCAGCCCCACCCGGGTCGAGGAAACGCCCTCCCGCAGCTGGGGCAGCCCGGGGTCACCGCCCTCCTACGCGGGCCCGCCCACAGGTTGAGCCTCCAGGCCACACCCGGACTTCACCTCGAGTCCAAGGCTCTGATTCCGCGGAGCCCCAGTTAGGGAGGGCTCGACCTGAGCAGAGGCTCCGACCCCAAGAACCCCGCCGCAGAGCAGGTGCCTCCTCCCCTTTCCCCCTTATGGTCCAGAAAAGCCTTCAGGAGATGCAGTGCTCAGGAGACCCCAGGCGGAAACAAGGACGTGGGACGGCGGCTCTGCTGGTGAAAGCCCGTAGGCAAGCCAGCCGGCCACCCCCAGCCGCACCCGCCCCCCGTGGGCCGCGAGTGCCGCGCCTTGGGACCCAGGCTTGGATTGGGTCGCAGCCCTGTCACCGCCAGCTGGCCTCCGCCCAGGCACCCCATCTCCGTGGGCTGCAGTCTCCAAACGGGGTGCTCATGCTGAGCTGTGGGGATGAGACCGAGGCCTGGCCCGAAGCCTATAAGGACGGCCGAGTCCAGCCAAGTCAGACCCGGGCTGTGTACACGCAGGCCTGGAGGCTGCAAGAGTCCGCCCAAGCCTCTGAGGCGTGGGCTCAGGCAGTCTGGTCAGCCGGCGCTGTCAGCGTCTCCAGCCCTGCCCTGGTAGGTATCAGGGCACGAGGGAGGCTAGCCTCTGCCCAGCCAGGCTGCAGCCCTGCTGCCTGGAGGACAAGGTATTGCCTCCTTTCCTGGCCTTCTCTCCGCAGAATAGGGAACCTTTCCTGCTGGGGAAGATGGGCACCACCAGGTCTCTGTCCCTCCCGTGGGCCACAGTGAAGCACAGGATTTCACAAGGCGTCTTCTAGGCCTTCTGTGAAAACAGAAACCTGGATGAAAACAGCCCTTTTTGTGAAGACTTGCAGGTAGGTGGCCAAGAGCACATGTCCAGGACTGACTCAAATCTCTGCTCATCCGCTCAAAAAGTCCAGGATCATGCCAGGCGAGGAATGCTGATCAGGAAGTATGACTATCTGGAAAGTACCCACAGAAACCACAGGCATCTGAGAGCATGTGCAGCTTCGTTGCCAGGCCCGGTTTAGTAGGAAACCAGCCTAAAGACCAGATAAGAGACTGCATCAGGAGTATGAGTTCAAATACCGTACTGTCTCTTAAACCTGCATGACCTTGGTCAATTTACCTAAAGTCCTTGAATCTCCCAGGGTTCTCATTCATGAAAAGAGCCTGCCCTGCCTTCAGAGTACAGAGAGAACAACAAGAGTCAATGAGAACTCGTATCTGCCTTTGGAGTCCTATGCATGAGGCACGTGTTCTTAGCACCTAGTGAAGAATAACTGCCAAGATTGCTAGGAAGGAGACAATCGCATCCCCAAAGGAAGAGAAGTTAAAGAAGAACTTTATGTTTCCTTCTACAAAAACACAATCCAATACTGAAGAAGTATAAAAATTAAGGAGTAGTTAGAGGCCATTTGTTTGGTTTTAACTTTCTCTTTCTATCAAAGAAATGACTGAGGGTGGACAGGAGTGCTGGGCACTCTAGACCTGAGGGAACATTGATTATGGAACATACCACACCTGAATTAGAGTCCTGCCTCTAATGTTTGAAGCATTGTTACCTTAGGTAGGTGACTTAGTCCCTGAGCCTCAGTTTTCTCATCTGCAAAATGAAGAAAATAATAGCACTAACTATGGGGCTGTTGAGAAGATTAAATGAGATAATGAATATGAAGTGCTTGGCATGGGGCCCCATACATTGTGATACAGAATAAATGCTATCCAGTGTTCTTCTATTATTCACAATGGTTCCTATCTTTCCTCCCTTACCAATGTCCCATTGTAAAAATTTTCAAATATACAGAAAAATGCAAAGAATTGTACAGTGAACACACAGGCACATTCCACCCACATTCTACAACTAACATTTTACTACCCTTGGTTCATCATATATGTATTTATCCACCTAGAAATGCATCTGTTCTGGTTACTACTGTGTAACAACCATCCCCAAACTTAGTGACATAAAACAACAGCCATTTTGTTCTGCTCGTGGAGTGTGTGAGTTAGGAATTCAGACAGGGCATAGTGGGGTTGGCTTGCCATTGCTGTACGATGTCTGGGGCCTCAGCTGGGAACCCCTGATGGCTGGTAGCTGGAATCCCAGGATGGTAGACTCAGGGTAGTCAAACTTCTTACAGGGCAGCTCAGGGCTCCAAGTGTGAGTTCCCACAAACAGGAAGAAGCTATGTTGCCAAGTTACATAGGAAGCATCACTTCCTATTGGTGGAGGTGATCAGATTTAAATAGAGGAGAATTGAAGTCTACTTCTTGATGATGAAGTAGCAAGATCACTTTGTAGAAGATCGCTTGGGACAGGAGCTCTTGTGGCCATCTTTGGAGCTGACCACATTTGCTTCTTTGTCATAACAATTATGCAAAATGCCCACCTTAAGAGATCTCAGAAGTCTCTTTTCATTAAAGCATCAGGCTCAAGCTCAATGGCCAAAATTTCTTTGTGTGAATCAGGTCTAGGTGTGAATAAGTTCCCTCACGTATGGTTTCTTAGGTATTCTATTTGAAAACCTGTGAACTAAATGGACATGTTACCTGCCCCCCTTCCCTCACCCCCTTACAAGAAAGAACAGGGCCAGACTAAGATAATCACAACAGATACTAGGAGGCAGAAAGGGAGAAAATGGGGGTGGAGGAGGGGGGCAATGGACCATAACAATTCTTTGGGAGTTGTTTTCCATGGTTCTTAGTTCTGCCCTCTGGGATCTTGACCCTGCCCTCTAAGTCATCTTTCCTTTTCCATAAGAAATGGCCTGCATTTGCAAGTAAGTAGCCTTCTGAACCTGCTTATTGCCCATAAAAGTGTGGGAAGTCAGAGGCCTCTTTTCATTTTGAATTGTCTCTTTCACTTTCATTCCAATCTAATTCAATTCCCTTAAAGCCTTTGTGGATTTCTTCTGTATTAGTTTGTAATCCCCTCCATTAAACAAAAGCCACACTCACAAATCTCTTCAAAATCAGCCCTCTTTTACTTTGGGCTCTCCATAAGGTTACTGTGGAAGAAGGCCTTTAGAATTGTTAGAAATTCTTTTTAACACAGAGGGTCTGCAAGGCGTGCTGTCAATATCCTTCAAAGAAAGGCCTTCTGTCTGGTTGAAAGGGTCTACGAGGCACCGCCTATAAATTTTCCCCATGTCTTAATGAAGAGTTTTAAGGTTGGGTCCCTGCCTTCACCTTTACCCTGAGATGTTTTCCTGTCAGTGCTTTGGATTTGATCTTTGCCCTGGAGCTCTTTCTAACTTGGAGAATCTTCTTCTGGGAAAAATTTGGAATGAGAAATTGTTTTTGAATCTGGCTACTCCTAACTTCTAAATTCTTCTAAATTTAATTCTTGAAACTGATTCTTTTCCTTCTCTAGTTCATCTTTCCCTAACATAACTTGTGATACGCAGCAAAAAGAACCCAGTTGCTACTTTCAATGTTCTACTTGGAAATCTCCTTAGGCTGGGGATGACTTGATGTCTAAGCACTGGAAATAGCTGGAGGCCCTTTCACTCATATGTCTTGGCACCTGGGCTAGGATGACTTGAAGACTGAGACAACGAAGTGGAGTGACTGCATGTGGCCTCTCAGGTGAGTTGGTTTCATTACAGCATGGTGGCCTCAGGGTGTTGAACTTCTCACTGATGGCTCAGGGCTCTAAGCACAAGTGTTCCTGTGAACAAAGTGAAAGTGTCATGAATTTTTTTCTAACCAAGTGTAGTAACTCATACAATATCATTTACACTGAACACTATTGGTTGAAGCCGTTATCAGCTCACCAGATTTAAGGGGAATTGGACTCTATGTCTAGAAAGGGGAGTGGCTCAGTTTTCCTCTGTTGCTATGGTTGTACAAGAGGAGGTGGGAAAGGAAATGTTGCTGAAAAATATAATCTGCCTCATTATCTATATTTCAACACATTTCCAGATAAGTCACAGACATCATTATACTCTTCCACCAAAAATGTGTGAGCTTGCCCCACATCCTCACTAACAGTTGGAATTGATCATCTTTTACATTTTAATTATTCTGGTTTGTGTGCAGTGGTATCGCACAGTGGTATTAATTTGCACTTCTAACTAATGATGTTGATGACTTTTGCATGTACTTATTGATCATATCTTCCTTCATGAAGTGTCTTTTCAAATCTTTTGCCCATTTTTTGGAATTTTTATTATTGAGTTATTAAGGATTATATGTTTTATGGATATTTTCCCCCAGTCTTTAGCTTATCTTTTTATTTTTTACTGGCATCTTTTGATGAGCAGAGGATTTTAATTTTTATAACTTTACCTTATCAGCTTTTTCTTTCATGGTATTTGCTTCCATGTCATATATTAGAAATATGCCTACTCACAGTTGGGAAGATAGTCTCCTATGTTTTCATTTAGAAGCGTTGTATTTTTAGCATTTATATTTGGGCCTATGAGCCATGATGATTAATTTTTTAGTGTGGTGTGAGGTGAGGGTTGGGGAAGCTTTATCCTGTGTCAGCTCAGCTGAGCTGGAACTACATTACCCTTCCCTGCATAGTTCTAGGTTAGGGATGAGCACAAGAGAAATTTGTGGCATATTTGGAATGTAGAGTGAAGAAATACCCACCTTTAAGCTCAGATAATCTATATGGGGCCGGGCACACTGTCACTGAGCCTCTAGATCACCTAGCAGCCAGGCACCCAGCTCCTCCAGCTCCTCCACATTGCCTTCTTCCACTTCTTTGTGTCCTGGGCTAGGGAGTGCCACTCCATGGTGAAGGGCACCAGCTTATTCTGTAGGGTGCCCATGGCATTAAAGTTGGTGATAGTGAGAGATGCAGGCTCCAGTTTGTCTTTGCTGTCCTCCTCGTATCTATCTTTCCTTCCTGTCTACCAGTCCTGCTTATTTCAGACCCACCACTTCAGCAAAAGCAACAGCTTGACATAGACTGTTTAACCAGCTCTCATAATTGGTAATTTAAAAACCTTACAATAAGTAACAAATTCCTATGATAAAACCCTTTTCTGTAACCCACCACAGTGGCTCTGCTTCTCTGATCAAGCCCTGACTGCTGCACTAGTTGGGGTTCATCTTTTTCCCCTCCCTATATGGATATCCAGTTGTCACAGCACCACTTGTTACAGCATAACTTGTTAAAGACTTTCCTTTCCCCCATCAAATTGCTTTAGCATCTTTGTCAAAAATCAAATTACTGTATTCATGAGTATCTGCTTCTGGGTTATCTATTTTCTTTATTGATCTATTTTTCATCCTTTTGCCAGCACCGCACTGTCTTCTTGATTACTATAATTTTACAGTAAGGCACTCATTTTTTAATAAGACCCCTTTTTTAAGAAGATTTATTTATTTTTAGAGAGAGGGGAAGGTTAGAAGAGAGAGAAATATCAATGTGTGGTGGCCTCTCGTGCGCCCTCCACTGGGGACCTGGCTCACAACCCAGCCATGTGCCCTGACTGGGAATCGAACCGACAACCCTTTGCTTCACAGGCTGGCACTCAATCCACTGACCCACACCAACCAGGGCAGAAGGTCCCTTTTTAATACACAAAATATTACTGACCTCCAATATAGCTGTTGTATTTCTAGTGTGTGGTGATTTAGCAAATACAAAATAGTGAGACAATTTGTGAATGCCTTAAAATTGTCTTGGGTCTACTAACCTGAATGACAACTATAGATCTTGAAAGACAGTCACCTGTGCATGAATGGACATCATATGGGGACTCCATGACCCTCTAATGACATGTGATGCGCCATGCATCCCTTAGCAGGAGAAGGAGGTGTTGGCTTCTAATGTATTTTTCTGCTGCAGGGATTACTTGTAGTTATGAATTCAGGTGCAGTTTCCACAGGAGTGGATTCCTTTTTACCAGGGAGATAATCAGTTTGAGTTTCCTGATTTGTTCAGAATGAGGTTTCTTCTGGAACTGAGCAAGATATACAGGGGTGGGAAATGTACTGTCTGGAACTTAGTATTTCCAGAGACATTGGATTGGATGTCCCACAAAGATTGTTATGGGTTGAATTGTGTCCCCACACCCCCAAAATTCAAGTTTTAGTCCAAATCCTCAGGACCTCAGAAGGTAACCTTGTTTGAAAATAGAGTTGTTGCAGATATAATTAAATAAATTAAGATGAGGTAATACTAACTATTCTGGGCCCTAATCTGAGTGTCCTTATAAAAGGGGGAAATATGGTCCCAGGGACAAACATAAATAGAGGGAAGGTGGCATAAAGACACGGGGATGACACCATCTACAAGCAAAGGAATGCTGAGGTGTGTCCCACATCAACTCATTTGTTGAAGCCCTAACCCCAATTACCTCAGAATGTGGCTATATTTGGAGAAAGAGCCTTTAAATAGTCTATTAAGGTAAATGGAGACTATTGGGATGGGCCCTCAACCAATCTGACAGGTGTCTTTATAAGATGAGGTGATTGGGACACACAGAGAGACACCAGGGGCACATGTGCACAGAAAGATGCTCATGTGGAGAGGCAGCAAGAGAGTGGCCATCTACAAGCCAAGGAGATAGCCTTGGAGGAAACCAACCCTGCCAACACTTTAATCTTGTACTTCCAGCCTCCAGAACTGTGAGAAATTAAATTTCTGTTGCTTAAATGCTCCCAGTCTGTGGTATTTTGTTATAGAACCCTTTAGGAATAGGTGAAAATTAGAGTTACTAGTGCAAATTCATGGTTTTCAGTATACATAGGTAGATATAACAAATGTAGATGTGTGTGCATATCTTTGCCATATGTATATGCATTTAGATATTTCCTGTCTCTGTTCACTGAGAACCCCTGGGAGCAGTGATTCCACAAGCCATGAGATTCCCTAGTGTCCAAATCTTGCTTTCTAAATATCATTCCTGGCATGCTGAGCAGAGAAAGTACAAGATGAGTCTGGAACATCACCTTGTACCAGAAAATGAAGAACTGCTCAAAGAATGATGGGGACATATAAAAAAGACACAGAGGAGCTCCTGCTGGTCAAATCTGGGGCAACCAAAATCCATGAGTCTATTCCGATACATAGAAAAAAAATGGGGAGGGCAGTAAAATGCTTCCTATAGTAGAATGACAAGTGCAGAAAGAATTAAAGTGACAAAATCATCTCACAGCCACGACAGTAATTGATTCATCCAACAGTCACCAGTGAATTCTAGAACTAGTGGATGGAGAGGAACTAGTTTGAAGAGGAACAAGATATTTAGTTTCAAAGCATCTCCCCACAAATTGCTTATTAATGATGAAAAAATGAGTAATTTTGTAGTAAAGAAGGTTGACAAATACACTTTAATCAAATGAACATCATTGGTAATGGGACAAATTGAAATCAGGTGCCAACTGATGAAATGCAACAAGGAAAGCACAGCATCACCTCTGTGATATTCCTGCCAAAAATACAAAATCTAAATCTAAATGTGAGGATTCATCATTCAAACCAAACTGAGGGATTGTTTACAAAATAACTGGCCTGTAACCTTCAAAAGTGTCAAGGTTATGAAAGTCAAAGAAAGACTGAGGAACAGTTCCAGATTGAAGGTGGCTAGGAGACTTAACAATTAAATGCATCACATGATTCTGACTCAATCCTTCTGCTATAAATGATGTTATTGAAACAACTAGTGAAACTTGAATGAGATCTAAGAGCAGATGTTAGTAATTATCCATGTCAATTTCCCAATTTTAGCTATGTATCCTAGTAATTTAGGAGAATACACTTGTTTGTAAGAAATACATATTCAAGTTTTATGGAGCAACAGGGTATCAAGCCAGCAACTTATTTTCATACTGCTTAAGAATAATAAAGTTCTTGGTATTATACTTGCCCCTTTTTGTAGGTCCAGCATTATTTAAAAATAAAAATGTATCTTTAGAAGATAGACAGATGGCAAATAAGCAAATGAAAAGATGTTGAATATCATTTGTCACTAGAGAAATGCAAATTAATGCAATAACACAATACCATTACACACATATTAGAATGACTAAAGTCCAAACACTGACAATACCAAATGCTGGTGAGGATGTGGAACAACAAGAACTCACATTGCTAGTGGGAATGCAAAATGACCTGGCCACTTTGGAAGACAATTTCATACAAAGCTAAACATGGTCTTAACATACAACCCAGCAATCATACTCCTACCTGATTTGAATACTTATGTCCCCACAAAAATCTGTACATGAATATTTATAGTAAATTTATTTATAATCACCACTAACTAGAAGCAACTAAGATGTTCTTCAATAAGTGAAAGGATATTCATTCAATGGCATACCATTTAATGATAAAAAGGAATTAGCCATGTAAAAACATGGATGAATGTTAAATGCATATTGTTAAGGGAAAGAAGCCCGTCTGAAAAGGCTATTACATTACATTACATTACATTGTATTATTCCATTTGTATGACATTTTAGAAAAGGCAAAACTATAAAGACAATAACAGATTAGCGGTCGCCCAGGGTTTGGGGAAGAAGGAGACTGAAATAAACGAAGCACAGGTGATTTTTTTAGGGCCGTGAAACTGTTACTGAACAAAAATGGGGTTCAGCAGCCTGCCGCCACCAAAAGGCAAACTCTAGAGGCAGAGGCTGGTGAGAAGGAAAGAGGTTTTTATTCAGATGCTGAACAATCTGGGAGAATAGGGGACTCTCTGCCTCAAAGCTCATCTCCACAAAACCCAGCTGTCCTCAGCAAGACCAAAACAAAGGGCATTGCCCAGATTTCTTGCCCCATTTTAAAGCATGCTTTGGAGCCCAAGGAGGCTGCTGTGTGGTCATCCAGGTAGCTTAGCTAATTCCCAGCTGCTGTCTGGCTTTAGGATCTCTCTTGGAGGCTGTGTGTGGAGCTGGTACTGTGTTGGCCATGCAGTTTCTAGGGCCGCAAGGTCCCATGTTCTGGGACTGGAGAGCGTGTGAACACATCAGCGGATGCTCCACCAGGTCAGAGAGAAAGAGAGAGAGAGAGAGAGAGACCCCTCCTGGAGGCCATGGGCCACACTACTGCTAAGGTCACATGGCCCACAGAGAGGACAGGCCAGCATATTGTCCAAATGCAGCCCTCAAACAGAAAGTGATGAGCAAGAAAAGAACTTCTTCCTTACTCTGGGTTTATATTAGTTTTGGGTGTGGGATGGACCAGGTGCTTTCTCTGAATGACGAACTAACTTCCTAAATTTTGACACGTTTTCAGTAGGTCCACCTCCCAACCAATCCCTACTTTTCCCCAGGCTAGACTGACAGACTTCTTAGGTCCAGCACCTCCTCCTTCTGCCATTTTGACTTATATTGCACATGTGCCAGCCTTCCCCTGTTCCCACCACCAATCTGGCACTGGAAAGGGGTAGGAGGGATTTTCCCCTCTTATCCAATTATCTTGCTAGCTTTGTATGAGCTCAGTGTATGAATATCCTCCTGCTGCCATCTTGCCTGGGGCCGGGGAGACTCCTGTGGAGCCTAGTCAACTCTGGGCCCTCTTCTTGCCATCGTTGCCCACATTCCTTGCCCACCATATGAAGCGAGATGCCCATACTCCTGGCCCACCAGCAGAGAGTGACTGAACCAAAAGCCTAAGTGAAGAGACCGACCCTGGAAACCCTGAAGGGCCTTTCAGGCAGCGGCGAGGGCAGCCTCAGCAGGCAGGGCAGGGCATCTGCAGCCAGGAACAAGACTTCTGCACTAGGGGCACAGCGTCTTCAGGTTCCAGGGCCTAGTTCCATCTCCTCCAGTGGCCCCTCCTATTCCCCTGCAGTCAGCCCACTCCCAGGGGTCCAGACAGGTCATCTATCAGTACGAAAACTGTTCTTGTGATGTTGTGATGGTGGGTATATGACACTATGAATTTATCAGACTCATAGAACTGTTACAGGAGAGAGTCCCAGAAACTCCATTTTTCTCTCCAATGCAGCAAAGAATTGAAGATCAGCGAGTCTATTAGCGTGCAAGCAGGGTTTATTGGTGATCCGTTCTCATGGGAGAGAACGGGCATAGCTAAGGTGGGGGTTGGGGGCTGAAAGGCATAGATTCAGGGTGAAGCAGGATAAGGGCAGTGAAGGTAAGGGTGGCCAACGGCCGGGGTGGCAAGTGCAAGGGCAGTGAGGGCCTGGGGCTGGGCGACCTGGCTGGGTAACCAGAAAGTCAAGAGGGCCAAGCCTACCAAGCCCTGAGTCCTTTGTCCTGAGGACTTATATAGTTGACAGGATGGCAGAGGGTAAGGAAGTTACATGTTGATTGACAAGTAAAGGTAGTGCTAGTTTTCCAGGATGACACTGTGAATACTAAAGGTATAAATGGGCTTCTTCCTGTAGGCACTATGGGCCCTTCCTGGCCTTTCAGGCCTTGGGATGAAACACAGTTTCAAAGGCTTTCTTTCCCAGATAATGGAAAAAATACATAGAATTTCAAGGACTGTAGAGTCAGTGGGTGAGACAAGTATCCCTCCTCCTCTCTGCCTTTGTTTCCCTTCTGGCTGCTCATTCTATGGTAACAGAACTTTTACTGCACAAAGAATGAATCTTAATTTGTGTAAATTTAAAAAATTATTTAGGAAGTTGGAGAATCCCAGGATGGTATGCAGTTGCTGACAAAATAATTTAACTATTACAAATATATTAAATAACCTCACTGAAATGGTGGAGGGAAAATATGCTGACCTAAGGAACTTGGGAAATGAGTGAAGACTTTAGACTAAAGGCAAAATGTACTGTACATAAGTACTGAACTCTAGCTGATAAAGTATTTCCGATGGGGTAAGGGTTAACAGTTGTAAAAACCGCTATGTACAAGAGAGGATCCCAAAAAAGCTGGAATTATCTCCCAGAAGTCAGGCCCTTTGTAGTACAGACATCCCCGCTAGGTGACTGTTCTAGGAATCCATCCGTATGAGTGTACCAGCTGCCATTGTTTGAGAAGCTGCGTTGAGCTTCAGTGAATTTTTTTTTAAGACTCATTTAATGCATTTGCCCATTTCATGATGGGTGATTTAGAAGTGAACCTGCCCACAGCGTGCTGAGTGTTCAGCAGTTTTTGACCAAAAATGGCATGAACCCCATGCCCCGCTTCCCTATTCACCTGATCTCACCCCCAAGTGACTTTTTTGTTTTCCCTGATGAAAAAAGTCCTCAAAGGGAAACGTTTTGCTAGTGTGCAAGAGGTGAAACAAAAACAGCAGAAGTACTAAAGGACATCAAAATCGATGAGTTAAAAAACTATTTTGAGCAGTGGAAAAAAACATCTTGATAGGTGTATTGCATCAAATGGAGAGTATTTTGAAGGTGACTGAAGTTTAAACATGCAAGAATAAATAAACAGGTTTTTAAAATTTTTTTATTGTTCATATGCAGTTGTCACCATTTTCCCCCCATTACTTTTCCCTGCCCTGCCCACCCCCACCTTCCACTTTCAATCCTCCCCACTCATTGTCTTTGTCCATGGGTTCATTATACATGCTCCTTCACTTGACCCTTCCCCTTCTTTTCCCTGTTATCTCCCCCCTCCCTTCTGGTTACTGTCAGTTTGTTCTTTATTTCCATGTCTTTGGTTCTATTTTACTCGCTTGTTTGTTTTGTTGATTAGGTTCCACTTACAGGTGAGATCTTATGGTATTTGTTTTTCACCCCCGGGCTTATTTCACTTAGCATAATGCTCTCCAGTTCCATCCATGCTGTCATGAATGGTAGTAGCTCTTTCTTTCTTTCTACTGCATAGTATTCCATTGTGTAAATGTACCAGTTTTTAGATCCACTCATTTACTGATGGACACTTAGGTTGCTTCCAGTACTTGGCTATTGTTAATAATGCTGCTGTGAACATTGAGGTGCATGGGTTCTTCTGAATTGGTGTTTCAGGATTCTTAGGGTATAACCCCAGCAGTGGAATTGCTGGGTCAAAAGGCAGTTCAAATTTTAGCTTTCTGAGGAAATTCCAAACTGTTTTCCACAGTGGCTGTACCATTCTACATTCCCACCAACAGTGTGCTAGAGATCCCTTTTCTCCAAAACCTTGCCAGCACCTGTTTGTTGATTTGTTTATGATGGCCATTCTAACAGGTGTGAAGTGATATCTCACTGTGGTTTTAATTTGCATGTCTCTGATGGCTAGAGATGCTGAGCATCATTTCATATGTCTCTGGGCCCTCGGTATATCCTCCTTGGAGAAGTGCCTGTTCAGGTCCTTTGCCCATTTTTTAATTGGATTGTTTGTCTTCCTGGTGTGGAGTCCTGTGAGTTCTTTATATGTTTTGGAGATGAAATGCTTGTCCAAAGTATTATTGGCAAATAAATTTTCCCATACGGTTGGTTCCCTTTTCATTTTGCCGATGTTTTCTTTAGCCATGTAGAAGCTTCTTAGTTTGATGTAGTCCCATTTTCTATTCTTTCTTTTATATCCCTTGCCCTGGGGGATGTATTGGTGAAAATATTGCTACATGGAATATCTGTCATTTCCCTGCCTATGTTCTCTTCTGGGATTTTTATGGTATCATGACTTATATTTAAGTCTTTTATCCATCTAGAGTTTATTTTTGTGTATGGTGTAAGTCGGTGGTCAAATTTCTTTTTTTTCTTTTTTTTGCATTTAGCTACCCAGATCTCCCAACACCATTTGTTGAAGAGGCTATTTTTACTTCATTGTATGCTCATGACCCTTTTGTCAAATATTAATTGACCATGGAGACATATGTTTCTTTCTGGACTCTCTATTGTGTTCCATTGATCTATGTGTCTGTTCTTATGCCAGTACCAGACTGTTTTGATCACAGTAGCCATGTAATATATTTTGATATCAGGTATTGTGATCCCTCCTACTTTGTTCTTCTTTCTCAAAGTTTCTTTGGCTATTCAGGGTCATTTATGATTCCATACAAATTTTCAAAATGTTTGTTCTATATCTATGAAACATGTCATTGGTATTTTAATAGGGATTGTGTTGAATCTATAAATTGCTTTGGGTAGTATGGACATTTTGATGATGTTAATTCTTCCAATCCATAAATGTGGTATATGCTTCCATTTATTTGTGTCTTCCTTCATTTCTTTCTTCAGTGTTCTGTAGTTTTCTGAATACAGGTCTTTTACCTCCTTGGTTAGGTTTATTCCTAGGTACTTTATTTTTTTCTTGTTACTTAGCAAATGGGAGCTTTTTCCTGACTTCTGTTACTGATATTTCATTGTTGGTGTACAAAAATGCCTTTGATTTCTGAATATTGACTTTGTATCCCACTGTTTTGCCAAATTCACTTATTAGGTTGAGTGGTTTTTTGGTGGAGTCTATAGGGTTTTCTATGAACACCATCATGTCATCTGCAATCAGTGACAATTTTACTTCCTCCTTTCCAATTTGGATGCCTTTTATTTCTTTTCTTGTCTGATCACTGTGGCTAGGACTTCTAATAATATTTCAAATAGAAGTGGTGAAAGTGGACATCCTTATCTTGTTCCCAATCTTAGTGGGAAAGCTTTTAGTTTTTGCCCATTGATTGTGATGTTGGTTGTAGGTTTCCCATATGTGGCCATTATTATGTTGAGGTATGTCTTCTTTACTCCTACTTTGCTGATAGTTTTTATTATAAATTGGCACTGTACCTTATCAAATGTTTTTTCCTCATCTATTGATAGGACCCTGTGGTTTTTGTCTTTCTTTTTGTTTATGTGATGTATTATATTTATTGATTTGCAAATATTATACCATCCTTACATCCCTGGGATGAATCCCACTTGATCATGGTGTATGATCTTTTTAATGTATTGCTGGATGTAGTGTGCCAATATTTTGTTGAGGATTTTAGTGTCTATGTTCATCAGTGATATTGGCCTATAGTTTTCTTTCTTTGTTGTGCCTTTACCTGGTTTTGGGATTAGGATGATGCTAGCCTCATAGAGAGAGTTTGAGAGTCTTCCCTCTTCTTGGATTTTTTGCAATAGTTTGAGAAGGATAAGAGTTAGGTCCCCCTTAAATGTTTTGTAAAATTTTCCTATGAAACTGTCCAGTGTAGGGCTTTTGTGTGCCAGGAGTTTTTTGATTACTGCTTCAGTTTCACTATTTGTTATCAGTCTGTTCAGGCTTTCTGCTTCTTGATTCAGTTTTGGAATATTTTATGTTTCTAGAAATTTGTTCATTTTGCCCAGGTTTTCAAATTTCTCAACATATAGTTTTTCATAGTAATTTCTTACAATGCTTTGTATTTCTGTGATATTCATTGTAATTTCTCCTCTTTCATTTCTGATTTTATTTATTTGGGTCCTCTCTCTTTTTTTCTTGGTGAGTCTGGTTAAAGGCTTGTTGATTTTGTATATCTTTTCAAAGAACCAGCTCCTGGATTTATTGATCCTTTGAATTGTTCTTTTAGTCTCTATGTCATTTAATTCCACGCTGATCTTGATTATTTCCTTTCTTCTACTCGTTCTGGGCTTTGTTTGTTGTTTTTCCTCCAGTTCTTGTAGATGTAGGGGTAGGTTGTTTATTTGAAATGTTTCTATTGTTTCTAGGTAGGCCTGTATTGCTATGAACCTCCCTCCCAGGGCGGCCTTTGCTGTGTTCATTTTCATTTGTTTCCAGAAACTTCTTGACTTCTTTCTTGATCTCATTATTAACCCATTGATTGATTAATAGCGTTCTATTCAGTATCCATGAGTTTGAATGTTTTTGAGGTTTTTTTCCTTCAGATTAGTCCCTGATTTCAAGCCCTTGTGGTCTGAAAAAATACTTGGTATGATTACAATTTTCTTGAATTTGTTGAGGCTTGTTTTATGTCCTATCATGTGGTCTATCTTTGAAAATGTTCCATGTGAATTTGAAAAGAATGTGTATTTTGCTCCTTTGGGATGAAAGATTCTACATATATCAGTTAAGTCCATTCGCTCTAATGCATTGTTCAGTTCCAAAATATCCTTGTTGATATTTCATTTGGAAGATTTATCCATTATTGACACTGGGGTGCTAATATCGCCTACTATGAGTGTGCTGTTGTCTATATCTTTCTTAAAATCCTCCAAGATTTTCCTTATGAATTTGGGTGTTCCTATGTTGGGTGCATTTATGTTTATAATATTTATGTTTTCTTGATGGATCTTCCCTTGAGTATTATGAAGTGTCCTTCTGTGTCTCTTTTTATGACCTTTGTTTTGAAGTCTATTTTGTCCAATGTAAGTATTGCTACCCTGGCTTCCTTTTCCTCATCATTTGCTTGGAATATTTTTTTCTCAAACCTTCACTTTCAGCCTGCGTAGGTCTTTTGTCTGAGGTGGGTCTCTTGTAGGCAGCATATGTGCGGGTCATGTTTTCTTAACCATTCAGCTACCCTCTGTGTTTTGATTGGGGTATTTGATCCATTTGGATTTAAGGTTATTATTGATAGGTACTTATTCATTTTTCCCCTTTGTATTTGTGTTCCTATCTCTCTCATTGTTTTTCTTCATCTTCTTAAAGCAGCCCTTTAAGCATATCTTACAATGCTGGTTTGGTGGAAGTGTATTGTTTTTAGTCTCCTTTTGTCTGGGAAACTCCTTATTTCACCTTCCATTTTAATTGAGAGCCTTGCTGAGTACAGTAGTCTTGGTTGCAGGCTTTTGCTTTTCATTACTTGGAATATTTCTTGCCATTCCCTTCTGGCTTCTAGTGTTTCATTTGAGAAGTCAGCTGCTAGCCGTATGAGGGCTCCCTTGTATATTATTACCCGTTTCTCCCTTGCTGCCTTTAAGATTCTCTCTCTGTCTTTGAATTTTGCCATTTTAATTATGATGTGTTTTGGAGTGAGCCTCTTTGGGTTTCTCTCAGTTGGGACCTTCTGTGCTTCCTGAACTTGTATGACTTTTCCTCTCCTCAAATTAGGGAAGTTTTCCATCATTACTTTTTCAAACAGATTCTCTATCCCTTCCTCTTCTTCTTCTTGTATCCCTATGATATGGATATTATTTTGTTTCATGATGTCCAGTATTTCCTTATCTCTTCTTCATTCTTTTTGAATTGTTTTTCTTTTTCTTGCTCTTTCTGGGAGCTTTTTTCTACCTTGTCCTTAGGCTCACTGATTTGATCCTCTGCTTCATCTAGCCTGCTTTTGATTCCTTCTACTGTGCTCTTCAATTCAGAAATTGTATTCTTCATTTCTTCTGGTCTCTTGTTGATAATTTCTATGTCCTTTTTCATGCTGATGTAGATTGCAGTTAGTTCCTTGTAGCTTCTCTGTAGTTTTTGGTAATTATCACTGAGCCATTGGGCTTCCTTATAACCATTGTTTTGAACTCAATATCTGATAGTTGGCTTGCCTCTATTTCATTTAGAACTCTTTCTGAGGATTCCTCCTTTCAATTGGGTTTTGTTTCTTTGTCTTCCCATTTTAGGGGAGACTCTTCTCTTTGCTTCTGCTTCTTAAATTGATCTTTTTTGACTCCCTGTCTTTTGGTGTGAACTTCTATGGCAGGGTAGCTGTGAGATTCAGTGGTGCAGTCTCTCTGATCTCCTGAAGTTGATGCACTTGGGGTGCCCTTTATGCCATTGATGTTGGCTCTCCGGTGTAACTGGGTTTTTATTGTTGTTGGGTGATTCTTTGGTGGATCTTTTCCTCCAGATGGTTGACTGAGGGTCACTCCGCCCACCATGTCCTGTGTGTCTTGGTGCGGGTGGTGCCAGAACAAAATCACAAAGCTCAGGAAATATACCCACACTCACAAAAATAACTCCCACCCACAATCCCATTATCAATAGCAAATGAACCAGTATTAATAGGGTATAAGGAGATTAAGACTATTATAAGAAAGGAGAGCGAATATGAGATGACCTACTGAAAGAAAAATGATTCTGAGAGGGTAAAGGGAGGAGCACTAATAAAGAGTTGGGAATGGAGCAATGCAAACAGGGAAAGTAAAATTTACATAGTAAATAAAAACAGGAATGAAGAAGGTGGTAAGAAATAAGAGAAAGGACACATATAGTATTAGGTTTAAGCAGAAATTAAAATAAAATAAAGTGAGAAAGAAAAAGCAAAAGGAAAAAAAGTTAATAAACAATAAAAATAGAAACCAAATTGGAAAGATCTACCATCACTCTATCAACAACAAATGAGCTAAAATTAATATGAGTGAGATGAGAATAAGAGGAAAAAAAGAAAGAAAGAAAAGCTAAAGAGATGTCTAGAGAAAAGGGAAGTGATTTTGAGATGATAGAGGAAGAGGGAATACTAAGAGCAGGGAATGAAAACCAGGCCATGAGAGGGAAAAATTAAAATTTGAGATGAAAAGAAAAAAGGGCAGGATGAAAGAGAAAAAGAAAAATAAGAAAAAAAACAGGTCAAGAGAAGGCAAAAATAAAATTTGAGACAAAAAAGAATAGGAGAGGGGAATGGTAAAATTTGAGATTTGAAATACAAAATTAGTGAAGATGTAGAGATAAAAGTGAAAAAATGCAACAACTATCCCATCCACAACCAACAAGCAAAGATTGCTAAAGGTAGAGGGAGAATGTGAGTATTTTAAGAACAGGGGAAAAGACTTCCAGGGAGCTACTGTCTGGCTGACTCCATCAGTTGTTAATCTAGTCGCTCTGTACTCAGCAGTCAGGCTTAAGCACCACAGGACGCGGCAGAATCACTCCCGGGTTTGGGGATATTGTTTCCCCTCAGGCTGCTGCTGCTCAGAGGGGAGTTGTCTTCCCTGAACAAAATGGTTGCTGCAGTATGGGGAACGACTCAGCACCCAGATTCCAGTGGCTACTCTCTCAGTTCTCTCCCCAAAGCTTCCGTCCCCAGTCTCTCCTCAAGTATGTCCAGTCCACTCTGCCCATCTCCCTTTGCCAGAGCCCAGGGTAAGTGGCTGCAAATGCAAATCTATGCATTGGCCCTTTAAACGGCTCTTTGCATCTCCAACCCTTCACCTCTGGCAAAGAACAACAACCCTGCCTCTTTTCCCTATGGGATGTTATCTGTATACTTTTCAGGCTCTGGTGCTCTAAGCTGGGGATCCCAGGGTAGGGTTTAGACCCCATACCTCTTAGGGAGATACAGTTGGCCCCTTAAGTATCCTTCCAGTGCTTCAGCTGCCACCTGTGGGCATTCAGCCAGCCCTCTTGCATCTCTACTGCACTCCCTACCAGTCAGGTTGTGCTGAAGCTGATTCTCCTGTCTGTCCAAGGTTATAAGCCTTCTTGCTATTGTTCAGTTGTTTGTTCTGGGTGACTTCACCTCAATTTAGTTGTAATTCCAGATTGGTCCTAGAAGAAGGTTAGTGTGACTTCCACTCACTCTTCCACCATCTTGGATCCACCTCAACAGTTTTTTATAAATAAATTTAGTTTCTTTATTATTTTTTTGGATGGTGGATGACTGGAGCCAGGTTTCTCTCTGTTCGAGTGGTAGTTCAGAGAAAAGCAAGGGGAAGAGACTAGAATAATCCATGTGGTCATAAATTAGAATTGGACACATCCGTATGAATTCATGTTTAGTTTAGTATAGAAAAACCTGTCTACATATAGAAATATTTATAGATATGTGTATATTCTCATGTTAGTATACACTCTTTTCTTGCTCTGTCATTTGAGAGGGCCTAGAAACAATGCCCTAGTAGTTATGAATGCATCTATTACCCATATCTTGGTTTATAAAATCATTTTCCAATAAAAAGGAGCCAGGACTCCCTGGAGAAATGGCTGATTCTAGGACTGGGGTATATAAGATGAGCCTGGAGCACCTAGTGGTAGAAAGTAAGGGAGTGCTCCATAAAGGCACTGTTATGGAGGTATGTCAAAGAGGCATAGGAACCAACTGAATAAGCCCCTAATGGCAAAGCTGGAACAATTTCATCAACAAAATAACATAGAATTGGATTATATCTCAAAGTATATAAATATCCATGAGTCCATATTAATACAAGTAAATTCTTGATTAAATAGCTAGATGGGGTAGAGTAGACAAATATTCCATGCAGAATTCCAAACGATTTATGTCTACACTCTGCCCTAATGAGGTGGAGCATCGCTGCCCAATCCTTAAGCATCTTGACTTCCTTCCAAGAAGTACAGTACAAAAAGGGGGATTTAACTTTAGCCTGAAGAAACCAGACACACACCAGCTTAGCCAGGTGAACAAGGTCAGAGGAACAGCATGTACCCTTGATAGGATGCAATGATAGGGCACTTCACCTCTGCAGTCTCCCTCTCTGAAACCCATGACCCAAGTCTCACCATGAGAAAAAAATCAGAAAAATTCCAACTGAGGGACATGCTAAAAAAATACCTGACCTCAGGTGTGTTAAGGCCATTGGAAACAAAAGAAATCAGAAACTGTCACAGGCAGGTGCAGCCGAAGGAAACATGATAACTCAATGTAATGTAGTATCCAGAATGGGATCATGTGACAAAAAAATAAGGAAATCCAAATAAAGTATACTTAATAATGTCTCAATATTGACTCGTTAATTGTGACAAATGTACCATAATGATACAAGATGTGACTAACAGGGGAAAGGGGGTGTGGGGACCTGGGAACTCTGCAGTCACTTCATGACTGTTTTGTGAGTCTAAAACTATTAGAAAATAAAAGCTATTAAAAATTATCTTTAGAACTTAAGAGTTTGGTATTATGCTAGAGTATGAATCATTGTTCAGGCCTGTCAGCTCCCACGGTCACTCTGCAGCAGCGTTGTAGCACTGAAGGAGGCTTCTGCTAGACAGCGGCTGCGAGGAGTGTCTCCTGAGCACCTCTGCCGGTCAGGGTGGGGCTGCCAGTGCGAAGCCCGGAGCTCAGCTCTGCTTCCTCCCCAAGAGCACTGGAGGAGAGTGCAGGTTTAGTCTGTTCCTCCGTCCCCAGATGTGGAGATGCAGCCATTGCTAAGAAGCACTCTCTCAAGCTTTATGCAATGCCCATGAATATGCTTTTGGAATGCTTCAGAAGTGGACTTTAAGAAAGCTGCTCTTGCATATTTCCCAATAGTTGTGCACATGCTTGCTGGTTTACACAATCATCTCTGAAAGCATTGTCCTCTAAACCTTGGACCTACAAATTAGGACAATAGAGCAATGTCACTGACTTTCAAAGTAATAAAATAATCTCTGAATTATTTTTTTTAATGGAGTAGGCCGCCAATTTATATTTTCCTCGATGAAATTCAGAGCAAGGCAGTGACCACAACATCCGTCTGTGTCTCAGTCCTGAGCTCCTGCCGAGTCCCAGCATAGCTTGGGTACTAGGGATTGTCACCGGAGAAAGCTCCAGGTCAAAACAACATAAAAAAAGAAATGGCTCCAGCCGTCTGGCTTTCTTCAAGGAGCACACGTGTTAATCCCTGGAGAGAAACTGAACAAACCAAAAGCTTCATGGTACAGCCAGTTAGAGAAGTAAAAGGTTACCTCTTGGCTTTAGTAGGAAGTTTGCAGTAGTTTCAAGTTCACTCAAGAAAAGTCACTTTACTCTCATAGCAGTACTCCTGGAAATTGTTCATGGCTGATGTCACTCTCTCTTTACAGAGGGGCAGGCTGAATTCAGGAGAGCAGATAACTGCTCCACTGTCCGATGAGCAGAAGCTCTGCGTTCGACGTCTCTGTGAAGGGCACAGGCTGCCTGACGCTGCCTCGGCTTGGGGCACGAGGGGATATCTAGCCAGGCTTCCAGAGACATCCATGCCTCCAGATCGTTGCTGTCTGAGGTCAGGGGCGGGTGAGAGCTGCATCCGCCCTGGGCGTCAGGTTTGACACGACAGACGGCACTCAGGATGGGTGACATATCTCCTGTCCAGGTTTTTAGGCTGGTCAAGTGTTTCTTCAGAAAGATGGGATGATAGAAAATTTATACTTTTGAATCACTAAAGTTGTTTTGGCAAGCATCCCAGAATCCCTAATACCCTCTTGCTTTTGGTTTATGCTAGGAGTTCATTTGAATTGTTCCAAATTGCCTTCCTTAGAACTCAGCTACAGCAAGGAAAATTCTGGGAGGCCCTTGGCCCTTAAGAATCTTTTTTTTAAATTAATGAATTTCATTTTTTAGCGTAATTTTTGGTTTGCAGAAAAATCGAGTAAAAAATACAGAGTTCTCATACACTCCTTACTCCTACACATTTCCCCTATTGTTAACATCTTGCATTACTGTGGTCCATTTGTTACAATTTATGAGCCAATATTGATATATTATTAACCAACAGTTACATATTTTACATTAGGGTTCAGTCTTTGTGCTGTGCCTTCTATGTGTTTTTACATGTATCTGTCGTTACAGTACAATATAGAATGGTTCCACTGCCTTAGAAACTCCTGTTCATCCTTCTCCCCCTGAACCCCTGACAATCACTGATCTTTTTACTCTCTCCAAAGTTTTGCCTTTTTCAAAATGTCATGTAACTGGAATCATACAGTATGTGACCTTTTTAGATTATTTTCTTTCACTTAGAAATACGCACTTAAGTTTCCTCCATGTATTTTCATGACTCAGGAGCTCATTTCTTTTTAGAGTAATAGTCCAGTGTCTAGCTGTAGAACAGTTTATCCATTTACCTACTAAAGTACAGGTTGGTTGCTTCCAAGTCTTGGCAATTATGAATAATACTTCTGTAAACACTTGTGTGCAAGTTATTATGTAGACATAAATTTTCAACTCATTTGGATAAATACCAAGGAGCATAATTGCTTTGTATGGTATATACAAGACTTTAATTTTGTACAGAACTGCCAAATTGTCTTCCAAAGTGAATGTACTGTTTTGCATTCCCACCAGAGTTCCTTTGCTCTATAGCCTTGCCAGCGTTTGGCATTTGTTGGTGTTTTAGATTTTAGCCATTCTAATAGGTGTGTAATGATAGCTCACTGTTCGTTTAATTTGCATTTCCCTGGTGAGTATGTTTTATTCTTTGCTATTTTTTGATGATGTATCTGTTAAAGAAGTCTTTTACCCATTTTTAAATTGGGTTGTTTTCTTATTGTTGATTAAAAGGAGATCTTCATATAACTTGGATACCCTGAAGGATGTGCTGCCTCTCCTTCATGTTTTCTGAATCCTTTCCAGCCATCACGGGGTTGATCTTATAAAGAAGAGAGCAGGGACAGACATGTTGCTGCTTGAGACCTGAGGGTCAATTCTGTCCTCATCCTTAGTGCCATTCCCACCCTCACAGGAGGAGCAGGAGAAAAGAAGAGAAATCCACTCTGCTGCGCAGCTTATGAGGAGCTGAGGGAGACAGAGAGGGCGAGCAAGAATCTGGAAGTATTACTCGTTGTTGGTTAATTTTCTTTCTGCTGCATTGTTGTTTCTTTGCATCTGATTCCAAGAAAAGGACAGACTCCAAGAAGGGCCTGCATACAGGTTACATTTCTGTATCACTGAGCAACTGCTCTGCTCAGCGGCGGGGTCCTGGAAGGGGATGCTGCCGAGGCTGGCACCAGAGGCTGGGGCTGTGTGAGGAAAGTACGGGAGCCTTGAACAAACACCTCTCAGGCTGGGGCTGAGTCTTCTGATTTCCAAGTCAGCCCCAAACCTACTCAGGGAATTGAAAACCCTCCATTTGGAATATACTAAGAAGTAGAACTGAAAAAGCAGGTGGGTGACTCGAGGAAGTGTAACAGGGCACAGCCAGGGCCCCCCACCCAAGGGTATTTGTAATGGGGTCCAGAGATTGGCGTGTCCAAGAAAAATATATTCTTCCCACCCCAGGGCGGGCTGCCACGGGAGATGGAAGCCTGGAGCAGGGCCATTGAGAGTCATTTTTCATGTCAATAACAGGACAGCTTCACTCCTCATTTGCAAAAAGGGTTATTTTGCATATCACCAAAGCTAATCAGGAAGGTTAAAAAAAACTTAATACAGAATGTAACTGAGAGCGAAAGAGGAGAGACAGGGGCCTGCAGGAGAGACAAAGGGACACAGACTCTGGGGAACAATGTGAAGACCTCGCGGAAAGAAAGAGGGGAGAAAGGACTCTTGCTAGTGGGCCAGGAGAAGGTGCTACATGGTTTTGGATTAAGAGTTGGAGATCGTGGTGATGCAGTGGATGGTGCTGAGACCCGCGAGAGGCCTGCCTAGCCGAGCCCTGGACTTCTGTTCTTTTTCTTCTGTAGGACGGTACCCCTGACTGGCCTGACTGGCCTGACTGGGCAAAGGGGGGAAGGCAGGACGGTATGTGTTTGAAGGGATTTTGAGGTTTAAGGGTGACATTTAGCCATTAATCAAATCTGTATAACTTTCGAATAAATAGTTCCTTTTCTTTTCACCAAACTCTGTCATTCAGAGCTGTAATTCCGAGGGTGGTGGGCAAAGAACCTACAACCGAGGGACCCCAGGGAAGGCAGGGGGTGCCGTTGTTTCGGTAATAGCATCTGGGCACCTCCCCGCCCCGACGGGTCCTTTTGTTGGGTAACAGAAGGGTGAATGGGGAGAGGAGTCAGGGAGGAGCTCAGGCTCCTGATCAGGTGGCCCTTTCCAGTGAGGATGTGAATCCCAAGGTCTCTTTTGAAATGTGCTAAGTGGAAAGTACCTTTGGGACATCTGGAAAGTAATATGTTACTTATAAGGACCCACTAAATGAGAGCAAGGGCTTCCTGTTCTCTGGGGGTGCCCAGGGTTCTAGCTGGTAAGGGGCACTCATGGAGATAAACGGCCCCGCAAAGACTCTTCTCCTTTTCCAACCTTAGCATTAGAATTCCTTTGATGGTCTAGTGGGCCTTGGGCCAAAGGCAGGAAAGAGTTCATGAAAAACCGTTCAAAGAACTGAAAATAACTCAACTTATTTCTCAGCCAGACTTCTTTTTTGCTCAAGTCTTAGAAAAGGCAAGGGAAAAAAACTTGAGAGCAGAAATCCATGGCAACAAGCAACTTATGCTTATGAAAGCATCCCAGGGAAATTGTGTCTGGCTGCTAGAAAGTGGAAGTGAACGTAAAGTCATACATACCCATTTACACTCCTCTGATTGAGCACACAGAAAATTCATATCTGTTCTATTTATTCATGAGAAATAAACCTTGTTGTTTTTTGTTTGTTTGTTTGATAAGATAGCTGCCATGTTGTTTCAGGGGTTTTGAGTAAAGATTAACAAACCACTCTGATTGCTGACCTGGATTGCAAACTAGCTTTATGTAGCACGGACTACCAAGAAGAAAGGAGGCAGAATGAAAGGACTTGGGGTTAGTAGGTGTATGTTCTAATCTCTAATTAAAATTCCTGTCACTTTTTTCATTTAATTTGTTGACTGTTGTCCTTTGATTCTCTTTCTAAATTTTCTAATTGGTTTCAAACAGACATAAAAGTAAAGTGATCCACACATAGTCAGTTATCTCTAAATATCTCAAACGTACTTATGGTTTAGAATCTCTTTCAGGTTCTGTTATTTCCAGTTCTTGGATTGTCAGTTGTTCTGTTTGTTGCACAGATCCTCCTTCATGATGGTTTGTAATCTATTATTGTGACCTCAGCCTCAGCAGGGGTTCTTTGTCTGGGAGTCTCAAGTGCCCAGAGGTACAAAAACAACATAACTGAAGCCCCTGGTGGTGGTGTGACACTGCCACCCAAGACCCCGAAGCCCAGTTCTCGTTTCTGATCAGGGCCACTCTCAGGATCTGTCAAAGACACTCTTTACAGACATGTATGTCTCTGCTGGCCCACAGAGAGACAACAAACCACAGGTGGCCCCTTTGCTGGGCACTAGTGCCTATCTTGACAGACACTCCTTTCCATGAATGAAGGCATTCACATTTCACATTTTCTGCTTCCTCTTGCCAGCGCTGTTGTCCAGTCAGCACTTTTCATCCACTGATACCCCTTGTAACAGGGTGCTGTGCTAGAGGTCCCCCAAAATGGAGAAAACCCCCATTGCTATTGCTTGGGGGAGAGGGGGAAGTGGAGCAGGGCTGAGAGTTACTTTGCATATCTAAAGAACTTAGCCAGTGTTTTAGTAATGTTAAATAGCAGTGTAAGCTTGGAGCCAGGGAGATGGGCATGACTCAGGCCATGTAGCCATGGAGCTGGAGGGGCTTGCTGCCCCTGCAGGAGAGCGGGAAGGTGGTTAGCTCTACATCATGGGGCCATGCCTGCCCAGACTAACAATGGCAGCTGAGAAAGGCAGAAGAGACCAGAGTGTTGGCAGGTGTAACCCAGTATGGGAGATGTCAGAAATGGGGTTACAGAGAAAGATCCATGGTGGGATTTAAACTCAGGCACAGGGCAGCCATGCTGTCTTGGCCACGCAGTATGAAAGGATGCAGAAGGACCCCCCCACACACACACCAGCCCACTATGAGAACACAGTTTTGGATTAAGAGCAGGAGCCTAGCTAGGCAAGCACAGAAAACTGAAAGAAGCCAGAATACAGACAGGAATCTGTCCAGCTAAGCTACAGACTTCTATTTCTTTTCCTGAGAGACTGTATCTCTGACTGGCCGAGTTTGGCAAGGGAGCAGGGCAGGACTATGTGTTTGTGGGTGTTTTTTTGTTTCTAAAAGGAGTGAAATTTAATGGCAGAATTCTGCCATTATTCTAAACCTGTATAACTTTTTAATAAATAGTTCCTTTCCTTTTCACAAGACTCTGGCATTGGGAGTTAGTGTTCTTATTGGTGGCAGGCAATAGAACCCAGTGATTCTGTTACACCCTCACAAGCTAAAGAGATGGTTCTCTTCTTCATGGATTTGCTGGCACTATCCAGGTTCCTGCTTTACAGCCTGGCAATTGTAAACATTTAGAAAACTGCTTCTAATGAGTGTGACTAGAAGAGAACTTCTTACAACACTGATTTATCGCCCCTTCCGTAGATTCACAGAATTGTCTGATTTTGGCCATAACGTGTCACAACTTCTCTGGCATGTGGAACTCAGTCAAGCAAGGCTGAAGACACAGATGACAGCAAGATGTATGAGGAAAGAGCCATCTTTAGAAGCCTTGGAACTTGGCATGGGAGTCAAGAAACAAGGAGAATGAGCAAGACTGCATGTCCTTAATAGTGAATGGTCACTCTGGAAGTCTGGAAGAGGAAAGCAGCAGGGAAGCCAGAGGGAGGACAGGATGGGAAGGCAGAGGATGGGCAGAGGTTCTGGGCAGGTGTGCAGGTGTAGTGGGGAGAGCCCTGGAGGCAGGCACTGTCCTCTGAATGAGGCTGGAGGCTGACCTCTGACAAGGCCGGGAGGTTGCCATCATTTTAGCCACCCCCACAGTGAGGAATCCTAGGGCTCCCACCCCACTGTTGTCACCCGCTGCAACCCTGTTGACACAGCACATTGGCTGAAGGGGGGCCTCAAACTGTAAGACATTTCCAGGCTCAGGGATAGAGCAGCTCAGGAAAATGGGGGGCTCACAGTTGAGGAGCAGCAGCCACCCCAGGGTCTCCTGTTCTACTTAACCAGCACTTCCTCTGAAGGATGCTTATGTTCCTAAATTTCTGAGAGCTGATGCCTACAGGGGTGGGGCCAGAAAAGAAGGGGAGCAAAATCCCAGAAACAGGAGCACTAGTGGGGTGGCACAGGGCCACATTAGGCCTGCCACCGAGAAAGGACTCTGCAGCACAAACATCAGGACAGGGCTTCTGCAATTAGGACTGGGGACTGGGGGGCACCTGGCACCTGCACCCACCCCTGTGATACCCAGGTTTGGGGATGGGAGGCAAGACTTTCAGAATGCTTTCCAGCTATGAGCCCTTTGGTGCTAATCAACTTCCCAAATGCTTAGCACATTCAGTGAAGAGGTTTTCACCTGGGTCAGGGACTGCATGTGGTTTAAGTACACAACACATATCAATGAGTGCCTGTGGACTGCACCTGGTTACCACCAGGGTCTAACAAATATGTGCCCGCTGGTCACGATGTTATTAAACCAGTATTTGTAAAGAGTCTTCCAAGTCACAGGCATGGTTCTAAACATACAGAGTCAGTGTGAGTGAGACCAACCAGGCCTCTGATTGGTCCTTGTGAGATTCACATTCAGGCAAGGAGAGATAATAAAGCAAAAATAATAACAAAAAAAAAAGATAATTTCAGAGAACAATGAATGCTATAAAGAAAATAATAAATGTTAATGATATGTACAGGGCCAGGGGAGCTGGGGGATGAGATAAAGTTGGTGATCAGGAAATGCACCTCTTACAAGGTGGTTTTGAGTTATGATCCAAATGACGAGAAGACAGATGTGAACATCAGAGGGAAGAAGTCTCCAGGCAGAAAAACATCAAGTGCAAAGGCCCTGAGGCACAAAAGAGCTTGAGGAGCTCCAAAGACAGGAAAAGACCATAGTGGCTGAAGCCTTTGGGAAGGAGGAGAATGGAACGGGAGGAAGAGTGGACAGGCAGGGCAAGGCGGGCGGGCCTTGGGCCACAATTCTAGCTGACATCTATCCTGAGTGCATAGGAAACCATTAGAGGGTTTTAAGTTGGGGAGTGACATGCCAAATTATCTTTTTAAAAGTCCCCTCTAGCTGTGTGGAGGGTGGGCTCTGGAGGACAAAAGAATGACAGGGCACTAGCGGAACACTTGCATTTGTTCAGGTGAGCGGGGATGGAGGGCTGAGCTAGGATGGCAGGGAGAGATCACATCCCTCTCTTAGAGATACACTGTGCAAGTGGGTAGAAACCTGTTTCAAGTCATTCCACTCAGTGCTTCCCAAACTTCCTTGACAATGGGACCCTTTTATCCTACAGCTCCCTTCCACCTATTCCTGCAGCTTGGATGTTTCATGGAACACATGTTGGGAAATATGGCTGTTTGCTTCATCCCTTTCAGCTAAATTCTTGTTCATAGAAGCCATGTCTTTTGCAGGTTTTGCCCATGCCACGTGGTTTGGGCATGAGATTATACTGCACAGTAAATCCTCATTTAACAAGAACCAGTTATCAACTGGTTCTTGGAAACTGAGACTTTAAGCAAAACAATGTACAATGAAACCAATTTTACCATAGACTAATTGATAGAGACAAGAGTTAAGTTTCTATGGTCACAGGAACATCATCAAACCTCTAAATAAAAACTCCAAACACTCCTAATGTTAAATATTGAAATAAATATAAGCTATGCATACATTTAAGAGATAAATGAAAACAAGTAAGAAAAGTCTTTGCCAACCTACTTACCTCAGTTCAGGGTATCGAGTGGGCAGAGCCTCCCCCAGCAGCTCAGTGTGCAAAGCAAAACCCACCCTGGATAGAATGCCCTTCCACTGCAGGCCACACTCACCCCCACGCCCACAGCCACACCCACTCAGACTGGGAACAATTCAGACAGGCCAGCTCACCTCACGGGCACGTCTTTGGGATGTGGGGGAAACCAGAGTACCCGGAGAGAACCCATGCAGACGTGGGGCTAACAGGCAAACTCCCCGCGGACAGTGGCCCCAGCTGGGAATTGATTTTTTTTTCTCTGTTATTGTAATGAAATGATATTATTCGAGGACCTGCTGTATTTACTTGAATACACAAGTCAGTTGTTCCAGAATCTTGGGGCACCCAGGCACTACTTTTCCTTTCTCTAACATAAGGATTCAGAAAAGAATTGGTTAGAAAATGAACCAAGCTCCCAAAGAAACATCATCATTTACAGACACAGAATCCTGCATCCTAGAGGGTGTGAGAGGCAGGCTAACACTCTGGCCACAAGCAGCCTCCTGTTTCTTCACCTGAGTCCTCTGGATGTCTGTGGGATCAGCAGAACTACTTTGCACAAGTGGCATTACCACAGAGGTTAAACAGTGACTCTAAGCGCAGATTACACATTTTAAACTTGTAGGCCATTATTCTAATCAGAATAATTACTAATCCTATATGTGCCAAGACAAAAAGGTGAAAGTCGAGAGCTGCAGCCTGCCTGTGGCGGGATCAGTGATCACACCTCACTGGCACTGGCGCTCTTCCTTCAGGACCAGGAGCAACAGATTCTGCACTGAAGATTCTCACCTAAATCCGACTGTTGCACATCATCTGCAAAACATGACACTAATGTAAGCATCTTTGAAAACACTTCATGTACACATGTTAATAGTGGGAAAATAAACTAAACGGAAATCAGCAAAGTCGCTGCTCTTTGGGGAGTGAACAAAAGGCGACTGCAAACATTGCTGCAGAGGCATCTGCAGCAGTCAGGATGGCTTACTGTCCCGAGTGGGGCTGGGACTGATGCCTGGTGATGTCAGGGGCCCCGGGATGGCAGTTCCACAGATTCTCGCTCCAGGCTCGATCTGCTGCTGAGCCCACGGACACGTTTTAGAGCCTATCCTGACAGCACACAAAACGCATCTCATGCTTCCAGATTGACACGGTGTTTGGGAATTAAACAGATTGCTTCAAGCTATAATCCTTGAATGTACCATAACAAAATAACTTGAAATATGCTGTGCTCACAGTACTGGGGCCTGCTAGAATTTGTCCATTAAAACCCAATTATGGTGACTGGAAAGGCCCATATACTTCAGCCCCCACCTGTGAGCTGCTCTTATTCTAGAAATAAAAAGCAAAGGTGGCACTTGGTTATTGCTGCATTTAAAGGCCGTACCAGAAATTGTGCACATGCACACAGGCTGGTGACCACCTCTCCACCTGGACAAAGAAGCTCGAGTAAGTGGAACGCCTGGCTCTTCAAGGGCTGGAGCCTGCCGATGCTGCTGGATCATTGCCTTTGCCTCAGCTGACCCAGCCCTGGGTCCTGAGTCTGTGGCAAAGAGAGAAAGTTGTCCTCCAAATTCTCTAAGATATTGTATGATCCTCAACACGCATATTCTTGTGAAACCTGGGGGGCACAGCTTCAGCACCCACCTTCCATACTTCCACAGCAGACCAAGCATAGGTTTGCTTGAAACTCTCCATTTGATTTTAGGTCTTAAACTCTTGATGATGGCTTCCATTTCTGGGCAACATTGATGCTTTCATAAGAATTCTGTTAGCAGTTGGGCCACAGAGACACTGGCAGGCCAGCCATGGGATCAAGCCTGATTTGCTTGCACACCTCAACTTATCCCCTCCTCAAGTTTCCTCCACTATGTCTGGGACCCCAGGTGTCCAGGAGCCAAAGAAGTCACCTGAGTTCGTAGGGAGACGAGATTTCCTTCGGGAGTGGCACAACGAGGAGCTGCAATGCCTATAAAGGTACAGCAGGTGCTTGGGGTGGGGACAACGGTAACTGTTGTAGGGGTCCTGAGCATGTGGCATCCCCGTCACTCAGAGCTCAGGACACAGAGGTGGCACTGGATGGAGGTGAGCAAGGGGAAGTGTTGGGGTGATGATGGAGTGCGCGTAGCCGTAGCTGAGGAGGGTCAGTCCCAGTTAGATGGGCCCAGCCAGAGAAGCAGAGGGAGGGTGTAGAAAGAGCTGGTGGACACCGACCTTGGCCTCAGGGATTCTCAGAGAAACTCCAGACAGAGTTAGTAGCAGACAGCCGAAAGACCACCGCCCAGAAGGAAGCATGTTGCGATTGCATAGAAGACTATGGAAAGAAAAGGCTGACAAAGTGTATTTCAGTGATACAATCAGCACCCTGACCACAAAAGCAGCAAAGAGCATCCCGAAATGAGCATCCCTGACTGCTCATCCCAAAGAGCAGTGGTTGAGGGAAGTAAGGCGGGGCTGCATCCAGACACAGGATGCTCTTTTACCTCCCGTGAGTGACCCTTTGCCACCATCAAGGGAGGTGGGTGGGAAACAGCCTGGCTCATGCCTCACCCCTGCAATGCTGTAGGTCCATGTTCTGGGGAGCTCTGCAGCTGGGCTTCAGCTGTCAGCCCTCCAGCAGTGCCAAGGCCCTCAGGGTGCTGAGCACACTCCCTCTGGCTCCTGCTCAGTCAGAAGCCAGCTCTGAGGACCAGGTGGGTGTTCAGTGGGAGCTTGAGGCGAGACTGGCCCCAGTTCCTCCCAGAACTCTTTACCCTGCAGCTTTCTCAGGCCTCACACTAAAGCTTAGCATTTCAGATCAAATTCAGCAATTAAAAAAAGAAAAAGAAAGAAACTTATTTTGGGCCAATTTTTTTTTTTAATCTGCAGGTCTAAAACTTCCGTAGATGTTCTGAATTCAGCCCAGAAGGGTGGTGAGGGCAGCTCTGTCAACAGGCTCAGGAGCAAAGAGACATCCGTAGAAGCCACGACTTACTTAGACAAAGGAAAGGCAATGTTGGGGGCACACAAGTGTCCAGGGGTGGAGAGATACTCCACAAGCTCCTTCTCTATAGGCAGATCATGGCCAGTTTCCACCTGGAATATCTTTGGCCCACGTCCAGATTAAATGCCAGTTAGAAAGTTCTACCCATTCGCTCTTTCTGGGCAGACAGCAACGGTGGTAAGCTCTAATCATTTACAAAGGTCAGGATGGGGAGCGAGCCCTGGAGCGGTCATTTAAAATTCTATTGATCCCTATTTGTAGTCAGGGAAAGAAAATGGGCACTTGGACTGTATTGTAATTATGAGGCTTCCAGGCAACCGTAAATAGATGTGCAATCTCGATACTGGCAAATACCTGGGAGAAGAAATTATTACTCTGGTATGGCACGTTGCTAGGAAAGATTGAAGATAAAATTGCACATAAAAAAAATCAATCATCTTTTAGCTAATTTGCCCTGCTCACCACCCATCGGGGTTATCACAATTATCAGATGTCTGCTGAATATATTAAGAGGGGGGTCTCCTTGCTAAAAATGATCACCAAGAGAGCATAATGTCTCACATGCAGCAGGGATGCTGGTGAGCTGACATTTTGGAGGTGGGTGGGTTCCAGGGCACACAGAGGAAGAGCCTTTTGCTGTGGGATAGGGAAGTGAGGGGAACCAGAACCACCAAAAGCATCACACTTGTGGGCAAGGTGCCTTCTGTGGACACTGTCAACAGCACCTTGAGGCCCACCCTGCTGGTGTCTGGGTGAAGCAGTGTGGGAGGAAGACAGTCTGCTTCAGTCACACAGGGCTGGGCCTGGCACTTGGACATCTATAACCTTAACCATCATCATAACCATCAGAAATAAGTATTATCAGCCCCTCCCATTACCAATGAGCAAATGGAGACACACTAAGGTTCAGAAATGTGACCAAGGTCACACAGAGGTAAGTGGCAGGATAGAGTCCAGAGCAAGCTGGAGGTGGAGATGCAGGCGTTTGTGCCGTATCCTGCGTCCAGTGCCACATCCTGAATCCAAGGCTGGCCTTGCTGCTCTCCAGCTCTGCCTTCCCTCTCCCACACCCTGAGGGATCTCTCTCTCCTTTTGCTTCCTTAGAAGGCTACAAGGCATTAGGCAAAAATGAGACTTGCTGGACAGCAGACATTGTCCACAAGGGCTGGAGGGCCTTCTGCCTTCTTCTGGGCTAAGGTTATCTGATGAGAGGTAGGGCTGCAACAGTCTGGAGGGCTTGGTCCATCCCTGCTTGGGATGGTCTCTAACATCTGCTCCATCTTGTCAGTCAATTCCAGCTTCTCAGGTGGATATGTGCAGTGACTCAGCGTCCCAGGAGCGCCACAACAACCACGAGTAGAATTGGCAGTACCTCTCTCAAGACTGATGCACATTAGCCCCGATTGGTGTTGCTTAGTTGGTTCGGTGTCATCCCACAAAGCAAAAGGTTGATAGTTCAATTCCCAGTTAGCGCACATGCCTGGGTTGTGGGTTTGGTCCCTGGTCAGGGCATGAACAAGAGGAAACCAACTGATGTTTCTCTTTCACATTGACGTTTCTCTCCCTCTCTTTCTTCCTTCCTTCCCCTCTCTCTAAAAATAAGTATTTAAAAAAAATAATGATGCAAATTAAATCAACATACCCTGTTATGGGAAAAGGACCTGAACAGACACTTCTCCAAGGAGAACATACCAATGGCCCATAGACATATGAAAAGATTCACAGCATCATTAGCATCAGAGAGATGCAAATTAAAACCACAATGAGGTATCGCCTCATACCTGCCAGAATGGCTGTAATTAAGAAGTCAATAAACAACAAGTGCTGGTGAGGTTGTGGAGAAAAGGGAACCCTAGTGCACTGTTGGTGGGAATGCAGACTGGTGCAGTCACTATGGAAAACAGTATGAAATTTCCTCAAAAATTAAAAATGGAACTTCCTTATGACCCAGAAATTCCACTGCTGGGAATATACCCTAAGAATCCTGAAACACCAGTTCAAAGGAACTTATACACCCCAATGGTCATAGCAGTGCTGTTTACAATTGCCAAGTGCTAGAAACAGCTCAAGGACCAATCAGTAGATGAATGTATCAAAAAACCGTGGTACATTTACATGATGGAATACTATGAAACTGAAAGACAGAAGGAACTCCTACCCTTTGTGACAGCATGGATGGAACTGGAGAGCATTATGCTAAGTGAAATAAGCAATTTGGCGTAAGACAAATATCATGTGACCTTACTTATAACTCGTATCTAATGAATAAAATAAACTATCAAGAAAAATAGAATCAGAGACATGGAAACATGGAACAGACTGATAGCTGTAGGAGGGGAGAAGGGTGGGGGAAAGTGGTGGGAGGAAGGGAAAGGGACTAGTCAAAGAACATGTATGAATGACCCATGGACATGAACAACAGGAGATTGACTGTGGGCTAGAGGGGTGGGCCAGGTGGAAGTGGGCAAAAGGTAAAAAAAAATTTGGACAAGTGTAATAGAATAAACAGTTAAAAAAAAGGCGGGGGGGAGAGATTTTTTTTCTGTGTGGAATCAGCACTGCCGGGCACTGAGGGCAGGGCACGTCCGTCTCCAGATGAGGGTGCCACAGGTGTGGCCATGGGCGGCTCTCTCGAAGGGCGCAGTGTTACGCCCCAGTATCTTACTTCTAGAAATCTATCCCAGGGAAGTGATCAGAGTGTAGACAGAGGCTGATGCACAAAAATGTTGGTAATAGTGTTGTTTATAATGCGAAAATTATGAAAAAGTTAAGTAACACTTGGGATTGGTCAGCGATGGCATTGGTTGAATATTAATGGCCAATACAGTGTTTTACATAGAGTTTCTAGTGATATAGAAATGTTTATGACAAAACCCAAAAAACCACCACAACAAAAACTAAGGTATAAAATTATATGAAACCTAATAAAGAAAAAATGCATGCATTACTATGAAGATTATAGGTAATCTGGTTTAGCTCTCAGGCACTTTAGCTCTTTGCAAATTTGCCTACAGTTAGTTATCATCCTGCCTTCTGGCCCCTTGTGACCTTAGAGTGGTGACAGGGTGCAGGCCCGAGCAGGGAGCAGCCTCGGCAACTCCACTTCATCAGAAGGTGCTATATTTTTTTCTTTTTATTGTGGCAAAATATGCATAACATAAGATGTACCATTTTAACCACTTCTAAGTGTACAATCCGGTGGCATTAAGCACATTCACATTGTTATGCAAAAATTGCTACTGTTCATTTAGAGAACTTTTTATCACCTCCAACCAGAAACTCTATACCCATTAAAAAATAATTCCCCATTTCTCCCTCCTCCAGCTTCTGGTAATACTCTACTTTCTGTTTCTGTGGGTTTTCCTATTCTAGGTACCTCATAGAAGTGAAATCATACAATATTTGTCCTTTTGTGTCCGGTTTATTTCACTTAGTATAATGTCCTCAAGGTTCATCCAAGTTGGGAAAGTCATCTGGGCTTTACTTTATTAGGTCCTCACTGAACTCAGAATGGGCTGGGTTGCTCCTATTCAACAGTTGAAGAAACAGAGGTCCCAAGGTAGGACAGGGACTTTTCTTGGGTTTGACTCTGAGTCCATCACCCACTGTAGGCAGCAGAAGACCTACAGAAAGTGATGCAGAATCAGGTGAGGAGGCATGTCCTGGCCTCTTCACATCTATGCAGGCACCCTCACCCCCAGATCCAGAGAAAAGATGGTGCATTCCCCCAAAAAGCTTTCCCAGGTTTGCTAGGTCTTGCATGAAACTCCCACCCTTTCTGAGCAGCTGGCTCTAGCCTGCCCCTTCCCTAAGGTGTGTTCTGCCCCCGCTGGACCTCTAGTCCTCCTCCTACCCACGGACATTAAGATGAGCAGACTCCCTTGCCGACCCATCAGCCCACTGTCCTCCCCTCATTCCACCTTCTCCCTGCAGCACCCAGAGGCTGACAGCTTCATTGTAGCCCGTGGGAGCCACCTTACCTTGTCCCTTCAAATCAGTGTCCAGAGGGACTTGGTGAGGTTGGAGCAGCAGGACTAACTGATCCCAGGAACAGTTCTTCTCCCAACTCACACTGAAAGCTCCATTCCTGCCACAGGCGGACTTGTGAAAAGTCTGCCTCCATTAAAGGTACATTTTCCACCACCCAAACACAACAGTTCATTAATGGATGGAGTCCTCTTAAACAAGCGTAATACCTGTTAACAACATACACCTGATAGAATCCATCACCTGTGAACCGACACTAGGTAATTATCAGGTTTCTCCTCTGTTTACTACACCACATTACATCACTACTCTGGCACAATTACCTTGGAAATGGTAGTTTTGTCTTTCTGTGTATCGTTTTAGTGTGATTATAACAGGAAATGCAGACAGTCCTGTCCCTGAAACACCTGACCTTGTTCAAATTTCTCCCCCACCCCAGCTTGGATGGCCACAGGACTTCTTCACTAGCCTCTCTGCTATCGCTCTTGACTTCTTCAAGTCCATTGACCCACAAAAGCACAGTGACTTGTTATTGTTGTTGTTTATGCTTTTTTTTTTAAACCAAGCCCTGGCCAGTTTTATTAAAGAAAAATTTTCATGATTTACTCTTCACCAGCCTGTTCTGTTGTGTTTCTAATGACATCAGAATTACCTGGATCAATGACAGCAACTATACGTACTAAGTATTTTCCATATGCTGTGCCCAAGTTAGTATCGTTTGCCACCGCAGTGATGGGCACAGTCTTGGCCAGCATGGCAGAGCGCTCTATTTCAGATTTCCTCAGGGCTGGACAGTTGTTGGTGAGCACGACCGGCTTCGCTTTGTCTTGTCTGATCATCTTTAGAGCCTATTTGTACCCTAGCCTATACTTTTCTCTTTTAGTAACAAGTTAGAGCGTAGAGTTGATCGACTTTGGCAACTTTTTCATTTTCTTTGTGGCCACCATCTTCTTGCCTTAGGTGCAGGACACCCCCCAACCAAGGGCAGCCACCAAGACAGCCCAGGAGTGAGAAAGAAACCACCTTTCAAAACTGACCTTTTGAAAATGTAAATTAGATAATGCCATTCCTTGCTTCAAAAGCTCCAACAGCTTTACATGGTGACTAGGCACACCTCAAACTCTCCATAGTTTACGGTGCCCTGCAGCCTCTGGCCTTGCCCATCCACCTGCTCTCTCATTCCCTGCTACAGACATACAGCTTCCTCCCTCTCTTCTGAGCACTCACCTCAGGACCTTTGCAATGGCACACCCTCCCCCAGTTCTCTGCTCATCACCCAGGGTCAGGGCAGTTGACATCTTCTCAGAGAGGCCTTTCCTAACTGGTCCAGCTGAAGTAGCCCTGTCGCTCTCCATCACCTTGCCCTGATTTATGTCTTGATGCTTATGATTAGTGTCTGAAATTATTTCCTCTGTTACATATTTACTCTCCAAAGACAGAAGCTTTGTGTGTTGATAACTGCTGTATCCTCAGGAACTATCACAGATTAGACACTCAATAATATTTTTTGACTGACTGATGGAATGATCTTTTAAAAACTAACTAAATAAATAGAAGTCCTCCTTTGATGCCTCAGCCTCTTTCTCAGCCTCTGTCCTACAGTTTTATTCCCTGAAGGAGCGTGCCTGCTTACCAGTGCCATTTCCCTACACACACCTACTCCTACCCACCACAGTTAGACCCTGCCCCCTTGCTCCACTACAGTGGTTCTCACCAAGGCCGAGTGTCACCTCACCCACTCCAATGATTTCCAGAGCCTCAGCCATGCCCCAGGCCAACCTACCTGGACAACCAGGACACGCAAACCCAGCCTTGATGACTAGACTCAGTGTTGTCCACCACCCCTCCCCCTCTTCCTGGCTTCACTCCAGCACTTGGCCTATCTGGAAACTCTGGAGCCCCAGCCAATGCCCTCTGTGTCCTAGCTAACCCCCTGGGCACACCTGATTTCAGCATGGAAATTGAGAACGGTTCTGAACACACAGCTGGGGTCCCACCTTTAATGTATACCTTAGCATCCATCAAACTTTTCAGTACCCACTCAGTCAGGGATGGGGGGATAAAGCCTCTGGGTCAATGTGGTGGTTAGTTCTGTGTCTACTTGACTGGACCATGATATGCCCAGATACTTGGTCAAGATTGGTCTGGGTGTTTCTGTAAGGGTGTTTTGGGTGAGACTGACATTTGAACTGGTAGACTAAATAAAGCAGATTTCTCTCCCAGTGTGGGTGGGCCTCATCCAATTAGTTGAAGGTCTGAAAAGAACAAAAAGGCAGAGTCAGAGGGAACTCCTCCTGCCTGGCTGCCTCAAGCTGGGACTTGAACTAGAATTTGACTCTTCCTGGGTCTCCAGCTTGCTGGCTGCAGATCTTGGGACTTCTCAGCCTCCATAATCATGCGAGCCAATTCCTTACAATAAATCCTACATACATATACATATCTCCCAACAGTTCTGTCTCTCTGGAAAACCCTGACTAATGCAGTCAACTGTCAACAACTGTGAGGTGGGAGCCAATGGACAAATGTCCAGCTCCCTGTCCTTCTAAGGGACAATTCAGAGGAGTATTCCACATGGTTCCTCTGTCCAGTGCAGTCACCAGCTCAGTCGGAGGTGGACAAGATATCCACCTTCATAAGAGTTTTCCTTCCCCTCTGCTTCCTGGGCTCACTCCTGTTCTCCGAGCTAAGTTTCAGGCTGGTTTTCAGCAGGACCCAACCTGAGGACCTCCTAGATATCTCCCACACACACCCCAAAACACACCCACTCAGTCCACAGTCTGGTGGATTCTATCCCAAAGTCTCTCTAACACCATCTGTATTAGTTCCCTGTGGCTGCTGTAGCAAATGACCACAGACTTGGCGGCTTAAAACACAGCAGAAATGTATTCTCTGACAGATCTGGGGGCCAGAAGTTAGAAACCAGTGTCCCTGGGCAGTCGGCAGGGCCACCTCCTTCCAGAGACTCTGGGAAAGAACCTGTTCTGCGCCTCCCCCAGTTTCTGGGGGCCTCCGGCATTGCTTGGCTTGCGGCTACATCACTCCTATCTTTGTGTCCGCAGTCACACTGCCTTCTCCTCTTCTGTCTGTGTCAGATCTCCCTCACCTTCCTCATAAGGATACATGATTGTATTTAGGGACCACCTGGATCAATCCAGGATAATTGCCCCCTCTCAAAATTGTTAACTTAATCATGTCTGCAAAATCCTTCTTTGCCATATATAGTAATGGTCACAAGGTTCAGGATTAGAGCCTGGTATCTTTCGGGGGGCCGTTATACTGCCACCACAAATCTCATCATCACCCCTCCCATGTGAATGGCCTGCTGTCTGGCCCCATCAAATCCATTCTCCAGGTTATCACCAGGGATGCCTTTGTGAAAGGCAAATCTGCTCAGGTAGCTCCACGCTCACAGGCCTTGGATGGCTTTCTGCTGTCTGCAGGACAGTGCCCACCACCCATCTGACCCCTCAGCACTAGCTGTCACTGCAGCTCCAAGCTCAGATGCCTCGGGGACCAGGCAGGATCCTAGCCCTGTGCATGCGCAGGTGGGCATGTCTCCAGCTGACTGTGGTCATATGGAAATGCAGGTATCAGATTTTTAAGAAAACCCAACAACCTAGCTTTAGTTTGGTTCAGTTTGGTTTTCAATGTGAAACCTCTCAGTAGTTAAGTGTTGGCAGCTAATTTAAAAAGAAAATGTAACAGCACAGGCCACACAAAGTGATCTGCAAGCTGCCCTTTTGCAACCTCTGCTGGCAGCTGCAGCGCAGCTTCTTTGCTGCCCCAGGCCCTTGCCTGCTCTCCCCTTTTGCTGGAAATTCATCCCTGACCACCCGCCCTGCCCTGACATGCTCCTCTGCTAACTAACCCCAGCTCTCCTTTGTTCTCAGTTCCTGCATCTGATGGATCCCCTCTAGGGATGGTGCCTGCCCAGGGGTCTGTCTCCCTTCCATGGATGAGCACCCCAAAGATGAGAGCAAATCCCCTGCTGTCTGTTAGAAAATGTGGTGCATCGGGGGTGCTCAACAGATTATTTCTAGAATTATGACTATGTCCTCACCCTTAAGAAAACAAACATTTTCAGAGCATAGCCACAAAATCACCAAATTTGGAAAGATAAATATGGCTTAAAGTTCGAAAATGAGTCCTTAAATTTAGACTTAAGGATTGCCTGATGTCCTCCAGCAAAAGACCGTCCAGGAAAAATAGAAGCCGCCTGCATTTTATGGGCAGATCGAGTGTTCACCAATTTGTACGGGTTTGCTGAGAGCACTGAGCCGATCGTTCTGCTTCAATAGTGAGGATAACTGCATTCACCTGCACACCCCTGTGTACCCCTTACCCACGTTTATCAGTGCTACTGTGGGTGATATCAATCAGTCCTGGGGGTATGAATGGCATTCCTCTGCTTTGTAGACACCAGCTTGACCTTACTTGGCCATGTCACATATTAACCCCTTACTAGGAAGGAGGTGAGTGGCACCACTTTAGGTGAATCAAGCTGCTGAGAGTTAATACTCTTGCATTAGTTATCGCTGCGATGATACCACAAAATTTAGAATGCTTCCTTCACCCCCCAAAAGAGTCCATTAAAAGTTGACTATAACCAATATAAGTAAGGAAGCCAATGTTCAGAAATTAAAATGTAAAGTCAATTAGAGCACTGCGTAGGTGGGTTTTGGGGTGGGTACACATTTGGCTTACACAGGCAGAAACAGTTGCTCCTGAATCAGAGTTCAGCTGCTTTTCACTTTCCCAATTGTCTTTAGAATCAATCTAAGGATGAAATTTTAAGTGTGTGGAGAAACTGCTAATCAATTAGCAGAGGCTTCCCTACAGTCCACAGTGCTGTTGGCCGCTGGGGGGCAGAGAGAGGTGGACAAGACTTTGCCCTCTGAGAACTTGTCAGAGACTCAGGGAGCTAGAGCACCAATGGGAGGAGGCATGAGGATGGCAGGGTAGCTGGTTGCCAGTCCCCTGGGTGAGGCCCATGGTGGTGTGGGGAGGGGGCGGGTCCAAGAGAGTCTCATGTCCTGGAAGAAAACCTTATGGGGCTTTCAGTTGCTATAGTTGCTATTTTAATACAACTTTCATTTCACTGTGTGTGTGTGTGTGTGTGTGTGTGTGTTCATGTGTGACCACCTCTATGTTTTTCTAACTCATGTTACTGAAGTAAATGACTTGCTACAGAAACAAACTCTTCAGCTGCCAGGAGACAGAGGTTTGCCTGAGCACTGATGGCGTGTGGGCGGCCCGACCTCAAGGCCCTTCTTGAGAAGCTTCTCCCCAGGGCACTGGTTCTTCGAGGGACATTTCAGTGCCCAGCTCAGTCCCTCACATACCTAAGTGACTGAATGTTGAAGGGTTGCAGATTGACTCCTAGCACCTTCTCTAACCCTGAAAATGGCAAAGCCTAATGGCAGTTGTGAGCCTCCTGGAAACAGACTAGAGTCATGATTCTTGACCTTCCCCAGGGAGAAGGCGCTAAGCAGATTTGGGGCCTTCTGGACTCTAAAGTCAAAATTTAGACATCATCGATCGCATGCCTCCTCCAGGGATCTGGAATGCTTACTCCACAGACAGGACTTGTCTGAGAAGAAGAAGGTGGTTTCACCCCATGGAGGTGAGGAGGTGCCCAAGGATTCCTGAGTTAGAAGGGATCCAGCACTGGCTCCCCTGGCTCTTCCTCCTGCCTGGTGCATGCCTGACCATTCACCACAGGGAAGGGAGGCTTTGTTTAAAAAAAAAAAAACGGGGCACATCATATGAAGTTGATAGGTATGATACAGCTTGCAACTGTCATTTTACAACAATTTGGAAGCAGCAGTGTATTGTGGTGGGGAATTCATGACTGTATCCAGCATCACCTGGATGGTGGATATTAATGTGGCTGGATTTTCCTTTTCATGGCTGTAAGGTCCAAACTGTGAGGCAGGAAGTCTCACATAGCTACAAGATGTAACTGCTAGATTCTCTGAATAAAAGGAAGGCTATTAACTCACTATTCACTGAGACTGGTAGCCCCCTCCCGGACTGCCCTTGCCCTCCCATCACCCAAGCCCCGATTTCTCAACCTCAGAATCTCCTCTCAGTTCATGCTGGGTCAGACCCTAGCTAGTCCTTGCCAGGATGGTAAAAGCTCACCTGCCACCACTGTGCCCCATATCTTAGAAAACACTGGGACAGTGCCTCTGGTGTTGCACAAGTGGGCAGTGGAAGGGGGTTGGCCAAAGCCTCCTGTAGAAGTGCAAATCTGACCCTGTTTCCACTCTGCCTGAAATGCTTCCATCCTCCCTGCCGTGGGTCCTCACTGCTCACCCTCCAGGCTCATTTCCCTGTGTCAGGACCGGAATGCATCCTTGCAGCTCCTGAACACTCCGTGCACATTCACATCTCCTTTCTCTGCACTTGCTGCTCCCAGACTAGAAAGCTCTTCCCCCACTTCAGTCTAATGAGTCTTATTCATCCTGTAAAACTCAGTGCCAGTGTCACCTCCCTTGTGATGCCTCCCTCTCCCGGCTGATGCTTTGATACTAAACAGTGCATTCTCTGCATCTCTGCAAACAAGAATCCCATCTGCCTGTCTCTCGTGAGCTTCTTAAAAGCAAGAGATTGTGTGTGTGTGTTTTTTTCATTTTTGTATTCCTGGTTTTCTACAATGACTGCAGCAAAGGGCAGGCACAGAACTAGGTGTTTGGGAAGTCCTGCAGGAGGGCCCATGCTGCCACCTGGATGGATCTTCAGTAGGCATCTCCAGGTCAAACAAGCGGAGGCTCTTACAGAGGCAGCTTCTTTTGCTGGTGAGATTCCTGGTAGTCCAGTACCCATCATCACTTCCCCCTCTAATCCCCCCATCCCATGATCCCTGCACCCAGGGCTGGAGCTGTGCAGAGGGCAAATGTGTCAAATGTACGCTGCTAAGGAGTCCTGCAGACCTGCATGGGCTCCTGCTGAGTCAGGATGCAGCTCGGGCAGCCACACATTGACCCCTCTGCCCTTCCACCTGGCTGGGGGTTCACAACAGTGGGAAGAATGGTAATAATGCAGTGAGAAGCACCCCAGGTAACATCAAGGAGAAACAACTGGCACCTGCCCCTGTAGCTGGCTCTCCTCTCACTCACCTATGCTCTAGCCTTCCGTGCACTTCCACGCCCTTGAGCACTGTGCGGTATGTCCCTGCCTGCAAGGCCTTCTTCTCCTGGCAAGCTCTGCTCTCTCCCCAGCAGCTCTCACACACATCCCTCCTTCTGTGACCTCAGTCCCGACTCCCCTCCACCATGCAGGCTCGGGAGCACATGGCCCTTTGTGTGCCAGTGATTGGCTTCTCTGGTTCTTTCCTCCATCCTCACACAGGGTCCTGAGGGCAGGGATGGGCTGGGGCAGTGTTTTGCATGCAGCAAGTGCTCAACGTGTGCTTGTGGGCACAAAATCAGATGTTCAGAATGGTGGAAAGAACATTCTAGGACCCTGGTCTCTGCCATTCCCAGGGAGAGTAGGTCTTAAATTCTTTCCTTTTTGTAAAGAACTGTTTTTAAACCTTCTGCCTAAATCTCTACCAGTGAGCATGTATAGTTACCGCAAATGTTAGGGGTGAGTGGAAAGGTTAACCGTGTTTAAGATATTCATTAACCACAAAGACTGATGATGGGGTTACTGAATCAGGCTCCTCCACAGAGACACTCAGACTTCACAGGGCGGAGCCCTATCACTTTGAATGTGGGAAAGATACACCTTTACCATCCTGCTTTCACCCAGTGAGATTTCACTGCCTTTTCTTATTCTTATTTAACTATAAAATATAATTTTGACTAAGTGGTTGAAGAGAAAACCACTGAAACTAATTTCCAGAGTGTCCTGTGCAGATGTTTATTTTTTTCCTCACCTGAGGATATTTTTTCATTGCTTTTAAAGAGAGAAGGAAGGGAGAAAAAGAAACTTCGATTGGTTGCCTCCCATATGCACCTAGACCTGGGATCAAACCCACAACCTAGGCATGTGCAGGAGTTGAACCTGAAATCTTTTGGTTACAAGAAAACGCTTCAACCAACTGAGACACATTGGCTGGGATGTGGCATGCTGTTCAAAGGTACTATTGCTTCTGTGATCAAGTCAAAATACTATTGCAACTTCTTTGAATTTTTAAAAGGCACGTGATAAACCTAAAACCTCAATAAATGGCATCTCTATTACCAAAGAATGTCTCAAAGTTACCTGCTGCGCCCTGTTTCTTCCTGAGAAGAGCGGTCCCTGGGAGGCTGGGGAGCAGGAGCTTCTCCCAAGTCCAGGTCTCACAGGCTGCCCTCGTCCAGGCAAGTGCACAGCAAACCACAAGGCCAGACTCCAACAGCTCGCATGGAGCAGCCGTGTCTCCCTCTCAACACCCTCTCTCACCAGATGAAGGACACAGACTCATGTAGAGGAGACACATATTTCAGGCCATTTTTCACACACTGACAAGAAGTAAATTAAGAAATCATGTAAGTACAACACACGAGTCGTTCCTTCCTATTGATCACATGTAATTTACATCCTACAAAGATGTGAATTCTTGCATTCTCACTCCACACGGAAAATCTCAATGATTTATTCATTTCAAATGAAAAATAGAAGGTAGATGAGAAGAATGACTTCACAGACGCATCGTTCTCAGGGCACTGGTGCGAGGCTCTCTCGCACACTGCCCGAAGGGCTCCGTGTGCAAGTCCCTCTAATTAACAAGGTGAATCAGGCAGCAGCGCTCTAATTAGTGAGCATGACGAGCCAGCGGAAACAGGCAGGCAGACAGGGACACATGGCTGGCCAACAAAGGCACAGCACTTTCCAAGTGAAACATGCAGATTTCTTCTAAATGAACTATTAAAAGTAAGACAGTTGGGGGAAAGAACACCTAATTTTAATTCTCACATTTCATGTGTTTTCTTCATTTGTTCTCAGGGATAACTAGCTTCGTGGTAAGGAAGGGTTTGTGTCAGCTCTTTGTACAACATTTCCAGGCAAAGCATTGCTTAAAACATGGCATTTTTGCTTGAAACAAGAAACCACACCAACGTCTGGGACTTAGGATCAATTTGTGTGCGTTTTAATCTGGTAAGGACTACATGCCATTTTTATTTATTCCTAAATCTGCCTAAAAAATGGAGAAGTCTGGTGGGAAACCCTCTTCAGAGACTTACTGGGAAGTGCTCAGTCCCTGAGGACACACTACAAGGAGCCCCCAGAGGTCAGAGACAAGTGGAATCTTCTACTCTCCAAAAAGGGCAGAGAGGCCAGACAGGGCCACGCCTGGTTACCAGCCTGGCCTTAAGATAAGCCTAGGCTGCAACTGGACACGGGGCTGGCCCCCTGGCCATTTGCCCTAGTTATACATGTCTTTGCTGATCTGCCAGCCATGGTTAGCTAGTCTTTCTGAGTGCGCCCAGCAGCTGGGAAGGTGCTTGGAGAGCTCTGCCTGAGGAGCTCTCCACCTGCATCAGCCGTGCTTTGTGGATGCATTTTGTAGTCACCCATAGGACAACTGTGTGTCTGTGGGTACACCACCTTTTGCATCTCCTCCTAATTGATGGCTCCAGAGGACATAGCTGCACCAGAAGCTACAGCTGCACCATGCAACCTGGTGGATTAGACTCCACTGAGGACTGTGAATAACCTCTGTGTCCTTTCCATTCCAGCAGCTTTCAGTGTAGTTCAAAGGGTGTTGGAGAACACACTGACTAGGATTCAGATACAACACATATCAATCGGACACCAGCTCTGTGCTAAACTCCATGCTCGGCACATTCTCTGGAACAGGCACTGACATAATCTGTATAAAACTACCATTTTATAGTTGGAGAAACAGGGCCTCGGGGGGATGAAGTGTGCCCTGGGTCCCTCAGCTAGAAAATGTCACTAGAAGCAGATGGTGAACTCTGCTCTTCTCTTCTCCTCTCCTCCCCCAGCTCTTGACCAGCAGGATAAAAGGAGTCACTTTCTAAAACTCCCTGCCCTTATCAGTGAAGGCCACTCATGACTCTAATAGCAGTGAGCAACTCAACAGTTCCTTGCAATGCATGGTCATCCTGCCTCTCTGGAGAACAAAAAGGATGACAAGTGTGTTAGTGTGGGGACCCCTATAAGAGCATCCTCCATCCTTCCCTGAGCCATATTCTCCCTGAAAGACGGACTGAACCTAGTAAAAGATCAGTTCAAGGCAAATATAGGTTGAAAAGATCTGCAAAGTAGTTACAGAGGAGGAGGCAGCCCAAAGAAGAAGCCAAAGGGAAGCTGTGACCATCAAGGAGGCCACACATGACCCCCTTTCTGCGGCCTGGGGCTCCCCCTCTGCCCGCACAATGGCAGCTCTGAGTTTAAATTTCTTGTGGGTTTTTCTCTGCATCTAAGCAAGCAGCCCTCCACACACCCTCTCTTCCCTCCTCAAGGCTTCATTCACAATCGGGTTCTCTATATAATCTCTCACACTAAGCACACCGTCAACATTAAAGAGCTTCCAGCACAAACTGGCCCACAAGCACGGCAGTGGCCAAGGGGAAGGGACAGTGAGTGGGTCACCCCAGCTCCCCCCTGTACTTTTCCCACCTAGCCTGCCCGAGGGAGCCTCCACAGCCCACTTCCTGTGACCATTTTTCCACAAAGCTTACGCTGATCACCCTCATTCCCAGCCCTCTCCTCAGGGAAACATCTCCCTCTTCCAAATCCACAGAAATCTGATGGCACTTTCTTGAGACATTTATCACATCTTATCTATACCATGTCGTTGTCCATGTAGCAGAATAAAACTGTGCTTTCAGCTAGTCAGACTTGGCTCAAACTCTGCCTCTGACAATTTCTGGCCACAAGATCTTTATTTACATCCTTGAGTTTCTGTTCCCTTTCCTGGATAATGTAGGAATAACCCTTGTATCTTGAAAAGTTGTTCAGATGATTAAATTAAGCTGTTATGGTGGGTACTCAGGAATCCTTTAACAAAAATTCTTCTAATTTTGGGGACTTCCTAGTATAACAAAAAGATAATGGATGTATTTAAACATTGTTTGTCAGGTAACAATTGTGGGCAAACCACTCATGAACTAGCTACATGACCTTGCACAGGACACTAACCCTTCTGAGCTTCAGTTTTCTAATCCGTAATATGGGGTTAACCATCCCCACTCGCAGGTGCGGTCTAATGAGGTAGTGGGTGCTGGGCCCTCGGTGCAAGAGCTGCCCGATAAATGTCAGCCAGAAGCAAGAGCTTTGTCTCCTTCACGTGCATGTGCCTGGGCCTGACAGAAGATTTGAACAGGAGATTTGCTCTCAACAAATGGATATTTGTGGAAGCAATGAGAAGAGAAATGGTGTGATAGATGCATTTCCCTTTTGCAATTTTTATTCTTTATGGCTTTGGACAAACCACTTGCCCTTCCGCGGCCTTAGCATTTTCAATCTACAAAATGGGGAAAAAATGTCACTTCATTGGATTGCTTCCAGAATTAATACTTTAAAAAATGTAAGTCTAGGGGAAAAGTACATGAAATTATAGAACAAGGATAATATCAGAAATTTAGTCAATTATTTCAACTGGAGTATGTATTACAGATAAAAGCATATATTATACTTATTGTAATGCCATGTTTTCACTTGATCAAAATTTGATGGTCATTTTTTTGCTCAATACCAAATATTCCCACCTTTTACCTGTGAGAATGAGCCATCTGAGGTAATTCACGACAGCAATTTTTACATTAAATGTGTACATTTTAAATTTCACTTTAAAATTTGCACTTTTTTTTTCCTGCAAATAGTTTTAAATGTCTGAGCTTTCTAACTGGAAAGTTAGTATATGGTTAAAATTTCAAAGCAATAAATTTTTAAGGACTTGCAAAGCATTGAAATAAATAGGAAAATTTACTTATGTTTGGAGCAGAATTGTAAATACCCATTTAAGTAAATCATAACTTGTCTTTAGGAGTATCTTTTGGTGTTAATGTCTTCCACATACATAGCATGAAATGCTTATTTTATCTAAAAAGAACTTTTTAAAAAAGCACTGGACAGCATTTACTCAGCCCTCAAACATGGGTGCCTGCTTCTTCTTCTAGGGCCACACCAACTTTGCCCAAGGGGAGTTTATATTCTTACTTGTTGGGAAAGGCCAACAAGAAGATATGACTGGTTTGACCCTTGAGCTGGAGCAGGGCAGTTGGAGGCTCCCCACCACCCGCCCCTGTGCTTTGGAATGTGTTCCTCTCCCCTGCCTTGCTCCCAGGAGCTGTCCCACGACAGAGCCTTGAGGTAGACATGTGGTGTTGAGGCCATCTGAACTGGTATGTGCTGACTGCAGTTAAGGTCCCTTGGGTACATGACTGAACCAGTTTCAGATTACACCTGGGACATTCCCAAGAAGCTTGCAACCCAACATTAGGGCACGACTCTTCGGCAGCAGGTAATGTCAGGTCCAAGGCTAAATGACGAATCATAACTAACAGCTTTAATTCCGAGTTCCCCGATAGAAAGTTTAGCACAGGATGGATTCACTTCCTAGGGCTTCCATTTCAAAATCCCAGAAACTGGGTAGTTTAAACAACAGAAATTTATTTTCTCTTGGCTTGTAGTTCAGAGATTCAAAATCAAGATGTCAGCGGAATTGGGTCTTGGGAGGGCTGTGAGCCTGTTCCAGGCCTCTCTCCTAGATACTGGTAGCCTTGAGGTTCCTGGGCTCCCTCTATCTTTGCCTCTTCTTCCCTCTGTGCGTCCTATTTTCTCTTTCATAAAGACACCAGTCAAAGTGGATTATCTTGACTTGGTCATCTGCACAGATCCTGTTCCTAAATAGAGTCATATTCACAGGTACTATAGATTAGGACTTCAACATCTTTTTGGGACACAGGGAAAACTGATGAGGGTCTGTGGTATAGAAATCAATGCTCCAAGGCTGCAGCAGGGCAGGAAGCTGAAGTGTGTGGCTGGCCTGCTCTTGCCAGGCCTCCCAGGAGGCAACCAGCAGCACCACTGCAGTGTAAGGGCTGCTCAGCAATATCCCTACAGATTTGGAAGCTGAGTGTTGCCCACATATGGAAAACACATTTATCTTTCAGGGGCTGGGTTCCATGAGGCAAGCTCTCAAGACTGCTGTAAAAAATCAGTCTTGCCCTGGCCGATGTGGCTCAGTGGTTGGAACATTGACTCATAACTGAAGGATTGTGGTATCGATTCCCAGTCAGGACACATGCCTAGGTTGCAAGTTCATCTGAGGTCCAGGTGCAGGTGCGTGTGACTCCTGGCTCAGATGCTAGGATCCCCAGTCCTGGCTCGGATTCCTGGTCCGGGTGTGTAAGAAGGCAACCAATCAGTGCTTCTCTCGCATTGATGTTTCTCTCTCTCTCTTCCTCCCTCTATCTAAAAAAGCAAATGAAAATGTCCTTGAGTGAATATTAAAAAAGAATCAGTCTATTCATTGAGAGAGAGACCACTCACAGGGAGGGTGATACTTGGGTCTACATGACCCATGGCCTACATGGTCTCCTCGACCAGACAAAGAGCAACTTTGGGGAGAGTGTGGGTTACATGTTTGGGGGTAGCAGAGCTTGGTCTCCATCTCCACAAGAGGACCAGCCTGCTCATTGGGTGAGGTGCTGCCAGGATTCCCTTGGGAGCACCGGGAGGTGCTTGTCATAGTCTCTCCCTGTCAACCTTGGGTGGACTAGTCATGCTCCTATGAGACCATCCTTTCTGAGCTATGCCCAGGAAACTTCCTGTTGACAAGCTGACTCTGAAGAACTCAGCTTTGATCAGTTCCTCTAGATTTCATCACTTAGCTCTGAGGTCACTATCTCCTCCCTAATTTCTAGGTTCATGGGGTACCTCACTGTGGTCCCCAACTACACATCCACAGTCTAAGAGCATATTTGCCTTAATTTATTCTCTCTTTAAAAATAAATAAAGCCCAACCTTCTGAGTGTGGTACTATAGTCAGTTCCTCTCCCAGACAAGGTCTGTCCTTCCTTCACAATTTGGGACTGACCAGACAGGCTCACCAAGATCCACCCAGCAGGCTCTGAGCAGGGCTGGCAGCACATGCAAGGCCAGCAGGAGCAGGTCTTAAGGGTAGTGTGCACTGAGCCCGGGAGTGTATAGATGCGGCTAAGAAGCAAGGAAATGCTGGGACAGTTTTCTTTTTTTTTTTTGAACTGGGACATTGGTAGCTCCTAAAAAATGCCTGCAATTAGATCATTCTTCTTGTGCTATGTGAAAGTTTCAGACAGATCACTGATATCAATTGTACCTCAATAAAGCTGAAAAATAAAGAAAAACTTGAAATATTAAAAGCAAACAAAACCTAATAGATCACTGATTTTTCCAATGACTAAACAACTAAATACACAATGAAAAACAAGTCTTAGACTAAGATCTGTAACACACATCCCTGTTAGAATATAATTTGATAGTAAGCTTTATTAAGTATTAATGCATTAATCATGCAGCAACTAAGAAAAACCACTTTAAAATCAGCATTTAGAGTGAGGTATTGAGATCATGGCATTAAGTAACTAAATGATTTCTTACTAACTATTAAGTGATTCTTTTAATCTAGCCTCTACTCAGTATTTACTGTCTTGGTGAATACAGGTAGTACCCGATTCCCACCTTTAAGTTCAGACTAATTTCCCATTTACATCTCTGACCCTCTCCACCGCCTACTTGACTTGTCTGACACATTTTTCAGATACTAGAGGACTCTCTGTAGAAGACAAATTTCTTATCCTTAACATTTGGGGACATTAATGTGTTTTTAGGAGGTTTGACATGTGAATAGAATCTCAGGCAAAAAAAAGGTGGAAAGTCAATAAAACAGAATTATCACTAGTTTTTAAGATTTAGAAGAGCCCTTAAAGAAGATTCCCAATGTAGGTATATATATTTTAATGTTTAAGTGTGTCTGTGATGTTTGTGTATAAGAGCAGAAACTGCAAAGCAGAGAAAAGTGCCCTTCATCTTGCCCGCATTGATGTAACACGTTTAAGACCAAGACACAGGATGCAGAGCCAAGGAGAAACACATGGCAATTAGAAACAAGAATCTATATGATCTTGCCTGTGAAGAGAACAACAAAGGACTCAGAAATAACAAACAGAAAGGTAAGGAGGTTAAGAACATGAGGCATTTAAGTCATGCCATCCTGGGTTTGAATCCCAGCTCCACTCCTTTGCCCTCATTACTGCTCTCTAATTATTATCAACTTCAATTTTATCACCTACAAAATGGGACTAATTATAGTGTTGTTAAAAGTAAAGTAATGAGGCGATGCCTCCCAAGTGCTTAGTACAGTGCCTGGTACACAGTAAAATGTTCTCGATTCTTAGCTCCACCAGCAGCTCTACCCACAGCAGAGCTAAGTTGGTGACCCTGTCTGCCCATGAAGCTCCATGGGCAGTTCTCCCTGATTTGGGTCCTCAACCAAGGAGCCATACCACCCATGGAGCCTATTCTGCAGCCCCACTCAGGCAGGGAAGCAGATTTGAAGCCCTAACCTACTGTCGAATAAAACCCCTAGTCTAGCCCAGCCAGGTGGCCTGGTTGGAGCCTCTGGAGGACAGTCCTACTTATAGAGGGGCCTGAGAAGAGAGCCCAGCCAGCACCTCTGTCTGCACACAGAGCACAGCCAGTGGCCTCCTCTGGCAGGAAACTCAGAGCTGTTTGGACTTATTGAGGGCCCCAGCCAATGAGTTGTGTCAGCCTTGGAGCCTGTTCTGCCACCCCACCCAAGCCGGGAAGAGGGTTCATGGTCCCGCCTATGAGTGGCCTCCAGCCCTACCCAACCAGGAAAAATAACCAGAGCACCTGGGAAGGTGCATAGCCCATTCTACAGCCCTGTTTACAACGGCACCCAAAATGAGAGCCCAGCCAGTGGCTCTGTCCATCTGCAAGGCCAAACCAGTGGCCCTCCTCTGGCCAGGGAGCTTAATGAGCAGTTCTGCCTCATTTGGGTCCCCATCCACTGAGCTTTAATGACTGCAGATACTATTAAACTATGGTATCTGCATTATTATGGACCTACCTGAGCAGGGAAGGGAAGTAAACTTGCAGTCCCACCCAACTGCCAAGGATAGCATTCAGTCCCACCTGAGGAAACTTAGTAGAGCCCATCCTCTAGCTGGAAAAACTCATAACAAGAGTTTTTAAAAGGTACAAATAGCTTCGTACAAGAATGAACAAGAGGAAGATACTATAGATCTTACATGATTATAGAGAGAATATTAATATCATGGGAGTTATTAAATTTCTAAAAGTATATGGATTTTTCTAGTTATCCTTTTAATAACTGGGTTCAGCTACCTCTCCTTTGTTACAGCTGACATTGACTTGCAGATTATGTCTTTAAAAACAAAGTAGGGCTTCCAGCCAAGATGGAGGCATAGGTTAACACATTTCATCTCTGCGCACAACTACAGCAAAAATTGCAACTAGACTACAAAACAAATATCACTCAGATTATTGAAAATCCAGCTTTATGCAAGTCTGACAACCAAGGATTTAAAGATGCCACATTAATCCAGATGGGTAGGAGGAGAGGAGACTCAGAGGCACAGAGAGATGTGGAGAGGTGCAGAGGCTTGAAGAGGCTCAGAGATGTGGAGTGGCATGGAAAGGCACAGAGATATGGAACAGGCAGTCCCACACCCACATGTGGTGGATAAAAATCAAGAAGGATGCCTCTGGAACAAGCAATCCCAGCCCCAGACCAGACCACCCAGCCCAGGGCTCCAGCGCCATGAAGATAAGTCCCTATACTGGCTGCAAAAGCCAACGGGGCTTGGGGTGGTAGAATAAACTGCAAGATTCTCAAGAGACCTCTCTTAAAGGGCCCACAAGGAACTTATGACTCAGACCCACTCCTTCTGGGATTCAGCACCAGGGCAACAGCTGGAAGGGCACAAGTGGCATACAGGGAGAAGGAGAGAAAAGTGAAGTGACTGGCAAAGGGGTAAGTCTGGGGAGACAGTTTCTTCTTGAGCAATCTCCAGAGGCCAGGCAATGGCGTTGTTCCCTCTCTAAGCCCTCCCCACCAACACACACACAGAGCCACACAGCAGGGAAACAAGTTGCCCCACACTGGTGACTACCTCACACAATTTACAAGTGCCTTTTCTACAAGAGACCATGCTACAAAGACAGGGAATCAAAGCAGCTCTACCTAATACACAGAAACAAATACAGGGAGGCTGCCAAATTGAGGAGACAAAGAAATATGGCCCAAATGAAAGAACAGAACAAAACCCCAGGAAAAGAACTAAATGAAATGGAGATAAGCAACTATCAGATGCAGAATTCAAAACACTGGTAATAAGGATGTTCAGAGAACTCACCGAGTACAGCAACAGTATAAAAAGGACCCAGGCAGAAATGAAAGTTGCATTACATGAAATAAATAAATATCTACAGGGAACCAACAGTGGAGGGGATGAAGTTGAGATTCAAATCAACGATTTAGAACATAAAGAAAAAAGCATACAATTAGAACAGCAAGAAGGAAAAAGAATGCAAAAAAAAAAATGAGAATAGAATAAAGAGCCTCTGGGACATCTCCAGATGTACCAGCATCCAAATCATAGGAATGCCAGAAGGAGAAGAAGAAGAGCAAGAAATTGAAAACTTATTTGAAAAAATGAAAGAAAACTTCCCTAATTTGCTGAAGGAAATAGACATACAAGTCCTGGAAGCACAGAGTCCCAAACAAGTTGGACCCAAGAATGATTACACTGGCACAGCATAATTAAAATCCAAAAGGTTGAAGATAAAGAGAGAATCTTAAAGTAGCAAGAGAAAAGCAGAGAGTTACCTACAAAGGAGTTCCCATAAGACCGTCAGCTGCTTTCTCAAAAGAAACTTCTCAGGCAAGAAGTATTCAAAGTGATGAAAAGAAAGAACCTACAACCTAAATTACTCTATCCAGCAAAGCTATCATTTAGAATGGAAGGGGAGATAAAGAGCTTCTCAGACAAGAAAAACCTAAAGGAGTCCATCATCACCTAGCCATTATTATATGAAATGTTAAAGGGAACCATATAAGAAAAAGAACATCAAAACTATGAACATTAAAATCACAACAAATGCTCAACTATCAGCAACTGAATCTAAAAAAACAAATTAAGCAAACAAGCAGAACAGGAACAGAATCAGAGATACAGAGATTAGCTAGGAGAAGGAAGGAGAAGAATGCAGGGAAAGATGCAGGGATTAAGAAGTAAAAATTGGGATCTGGCCAGTGTGGCTCAGTGGACTGAGCACTGGCCTGCAAAACAAAGGGTTGCCGGTTCGGTTCCCAGTGAGGACACATGCTTGGGTTATGGACCAGGTCCCCAGTAGGGGGCATGCAAGAGGCAAACCCACATTGATGTCTCTCTCTTTCTCCCTCCCTTCCCCTCTCTCTAAAAATGAATAAATAAAATCTTTTTTTAAAAGAAGTAAAAATTGGTAGGTACAAAACAGGAAGGGGGATGCTAAGAACAGTGTAAGAAATGGAATAGCCAAAGATGTATGTATGGACATGAAAAAGGAGGGGATTGCTGGAGGGAATGGAGGTACTGAGTGGAGTGAGGCAAAGGGGGAAAATTGGAAGAAGTGTAATAGCATAATCAATAAAATATATTTCAAAAAACAACAACAGAAAAAAATGATATCTGGCTTAATTGTAATGTTGACAGAAAACAGAGTCTATATGAAATGAACCCTTTGAAATTTATGGCCCAGGATATGGTCAGTTTTTAAAAATGTTCTAAATATGCTTTAAAAATGCTCATTCTGAAGGTACTGGCTACAAGGTTTAATAAGCCATTTAAGTCAAGTGTATCAACAATCCTATTGTTATAACCATTTTTTTTTGTCTGCTTGTTCTACTAGATACTGAGACATATCTTCAATTCTCCCACTGTGAATGAGGAATTGCATACAGTAGTGCTCTAGGTCATGGGGGGTGTGTTCCAAGACTCCAGTGCATGCCTGAAACCATGAATAGTACCAAAATATATACACTGTTTTTTCCTATAAATACACACTATGATAAAGTTTAATTCATAAATTAGGCCCACTAAAAGATTAATAATAATAACTAATAATAAAATAGAACAATTGTAACAATGTATCATAATAAAACATATGTGAATGTGGTCTCTCTTTCTTTCAAAATATCTTTCTGTACGCTGCTCAACCTTCTTCTTGCGATGATGTGAGATGATTCAATGCCGACATGGTGAGCCTGGGCGAGGTGAACGATGTAGGCATTGTAACGTAGAGTTAGGCCATTATAAAGGTTACTTAGACATAAGTACTATTATTAAACAACAGTCAATCTGATAACCCAGATGGTTAGCTACTAAGTGACAAAGTGGCAGGTAGCATTATACAATGTGAACATGTTGGACACAGCAGAACAGCGGAGGATTCCATCATGCTAATCAGAATTGTGCACAATTTAAAACATGAACTTTTTTTCTGGTATATTCCATTTAATATCTTTGGATCACTGTTAACGGCTGGTAACAGAAGCTGCAGCAAGCAAAAACATGAATGGCGGACTACTGTATTTCTATTTGCAGTCTTGTCAGTTTTTGCTTGGTAGAATTTGAGAGTTCATTCCATTTTTGTCTGTTGACAAGACAATCAGTCTAATTTGAAAGTAATCTTTATTTTTTCCTATAGTTCCTTTTAAGATTTTTCTCTTTGTCTTCAGTTTTCAACAGTTTTCAAATAAGTATATTAGAGGTGTGTTTTTACTTGTATTTACCCTACTTGAAGTTTTTAGTCTCCATGGATCTATGGTTTGATGTCCTCTAAACAAATTCTTACCTGTTATTTTCTGTTCAAATATTTCTGTGACATTCCCTCTCCTTTCTCTGGAATCTAATTACATATACAGGGTCCAGCACAAATAACTCCACTTTTTATTACAAAATCATGAGCATGTAATTCTGTAACATAACAATATCACACTCAAGCACACCATATGACATTTTAGGTTAAATGTTCAAATTAAAACTATAAATTATTACACTTATATTATTACCCTACCAACCACACTCGGGCAAGCATTACTTCTGCTGGACTCTGTATGTTAAACTTTTTCACTATATCTATATATCTCTTACCCATTTTTCTCTATTTCTCCTTCTCTCTGTAGGTCATTCTGAATATTTTCTCCTGATTTACCATCTAGCATCTTGTTACTGAGTGGCAACATGAGCACCAATTGGAGCGTGTTTAAAATGCAGAATCTCAGCCCTTACAAGGCCTACTGAATCTTTGATAAAGGAGCATTAAAATATCCCATTATGATTGTAGATCTGTATATTTCTTCTTGAAGCTCTATCTGGTTTGGTTCATATATTTTGAAGTTTTGTTATTGGGTGAATAAACATTTACGATAGCTATTTCTTCTTGTTTAAATGACAATTTTACCATTATGAAATGACAATCCCTATTATTTTTGACCTGAAATCTATTTGGTCTGATATTAATATAGCCACCCCAATTTTCTTTCAACTAGTGTTAGTATGGCATATCTTATTTCATTCTTTTACTTCTAACATATTTGTGTCTTTATATTTGAAGTGTGTTTCAGTAAGCAGCATATAGTAGGATCTTGCTTTATTATCCACTCCAAGACACATTACCTTTTAATTAGGGTTTTTTTTTTTCCATTTTAAAACATTTTTATTTTTCAATTACAGTTGACTTTTTTAAAGACTTTTTCATTGTTATGCTATTACTGTTGTCCCAATTTTTCCCCTTCGTCCTCCTCCCTGCAGCTCCCCACCCCAAGTAAATCCCCCCACTGTTGACCATCGTCCATGGGTCATGCATATCTGTTCTTTACGCCATTCCCCTTCTTTCCACCATTATCCCCCTCCCCTCTTCCTTCTGGCCACTGTCAGTCTGTTCCATGCTTCCATGCCTCTGGTTCTGTTTTGCTCATTAGTTTAGTTTATTTCATTCGTTAGATTCCTCTTATAAACAATATCATATGGTATTTGTCTTTCACTGACTGGCTTAATTCACTTAGCATAACATTCTCTAGTTCTATCAACGCTGTCACAAAAGGTAGAAGTTCCTTCTCTTTCTGTTGTGTAGTATTCCATTGTATAAATGTACCACAGTTTTTTGATCTACTCATCTACTGATGGGCCTTAGGCTGTTTCCAGCACTTGGCTGCTATAAATAGCATGCTATGAACATGGGTGTGCATAAGTTCTTTTGAATTGGTGTTTTGGGATTCTTAAGGTATATTCCCAGCAGTGGGATCGCTGGGTCAAAAGGCAGTTCCAGCCCTGGCTGGTGTGGTTCATTGGACTGAGTGCTGGCCTGAGAACCAAAGGGTCACCAGTTCAATTCCCAGTCAGGGCACATGTTCAGGCTGCAGGCCAGGTCTCTGGTAGGGGGTGCTTGAGAAGCAACCACACATTGATGTTTCACTCTCTAAAAATAAATGAATAAAATCTTTTTTAAAAAGGCAGTCCCATTTTTAATTTTTTAAAGATTCCATACTATTTTCCACAGTGTCTGTACCAGTTAACATTCCCAACAGTACACTAGGGTTCCCTTTTTTCCACATCCTCACCAGTACTTGTCGTTTGTTGATTTATTAATGATAGCCATTCTGACAGGTGTGATGTGATATCTCATTGTGATTTTAATTTGTATCTCCCTGATAGCAAGTGATGTTGCACATCTTTTCATACGTCTATGGGTCATCTGTATGTCCTCCTTAGAGAAGTGTCCATTTAGGCCCTTTGCCCATTTTTTAATTGGATTGTTTGTCTTCCTAGTGTTGAGTTGTATGAGTTCTTTATATATTTTGGAAATCAAACCCTTGTCTGATGTATCATTAGCAAATATGTTCTTCCATAGAGTCAGTACACTTTTTCATTTTGATGATGGTTTCTTTAGCCATGCAGAAACTTTATAATTTGATGTAGTCCCATTTGTTTCTTTTTTTTCTCTATTTCACTTGCTATAGCAAAAATATTGCTATGTGACATGTATGAAATGTATTGCTTATGTTTTCCACTAGGACTTCAATGGTATCACAACTTATATTTAAGTCTTTTATCCTTCTTGAGTTTATTCTGGCGTTTGGTGTAAGTCGGTGGTCTAGTTTCATTTTCTTGCATGTACCAGTCCAGTTCTCCCAACACCATTTATTGAAGAGTCTATCTTTACTCCACTGTATGCTTGTGACATCTTTTCCAAATATTAATTGACCATAGAGACATGGATTTATTTCTGGGCTCTCTATTCTGGTCCATTGATCTACATGCCTGTTCTTATGCCAGTGCCAGGCTGTTTTGATTACAGTGGCCTTGTAGTACAGTTTAATATCAGGTATTGTGATCCCTCCAAGTTTGGTCTTCTTTCTCAGGATTGCTGAGGCTATTTGGGGTCTTTTTTGGAGTATTTATTGTAGATCAGTGAAATATGCCTTTGGTATTTTAATAGGGATTGCATTGAATCTATAGATCATTTTGGGTAGTATAGACATGTTAGTGATGTTAATTCTTCCAATCCATGAACAAGATACATGTTTCATTTATTTGTGTCTTCCTTAATTTCTTTCTTCAGTGCTGTGTAGTTTTATGAGCATAGGTCTTTTACCTCCTTGGTTAGGTCTATACCTAGGTACTTGATTTTTCTTGTTGCTATAGTAAATGGCATTTTTTCCTAGTTTCTCTTTCTGATAGTTTATTGTTGGTATACAAAAATGCCATCAATTTCTGAATATTGACTTTGTATTCCACTGCTTTGCCAAATTCACTTACTAGGTTGAGTAGTTTTTGGTTGAGACTATAGGGTTTTCTATGTACATTATCATGCCATCAGCAAATATAATGGTTTTACTTCCTCCTTCCCAATTTGGATGACTTTTATTTCTTTTTCTTGTCTAATTGCTGTGGCTTGAACTATCAATACTATGTTGAATAAAAGTGGTGAGAGTGGATATCCTTGTCTTTTTCCTGATCATAAAGAAAAACATTTTATTTTTTGCGCATTGAGTGTGATGTTGGCAGTAGGGTTCTCATATATGGTCTTCATTATGTTGACATATGCTTCCTCTATTCCCACTTTGCAGAGTGTTTTTACCATAAATGAGTGCTGGATTTTTATCAAATACCTTTTCAGCATCTATCGATATGATCCTGTGGGATTTTTTGTCCTTCATTTTGTTTATGTGGTGTATTACATTTATTGATTTGCAAATATTTTACCATCCTTGCATATCTGGGATAGATCCCAATTTATCATGGTGTATGTATGGTCTTTTTAATGTATTGCTGGATCCAGATTGCCAATATTTTGTTAAGGATTTTAGCCTTTATGTTCATCAGAGATATTGGCTTGCAGTTTTCTTTTTTGTGTGTGTCTTTACCTGGTTTTGGAATTACTGGCCTCATAAAAAGAATTTGGGACTCTTCCCTCTTCTTGAATTTTTTGGAATACTTTGATAAGGATTGGAATTAGTTCTTTGAATATGTGGTAAAATTCAACAGTACAGCCATTCAGTCTAGGGCTTTTGTGTGCCAGGAGGTTTTTTTTATTATTGCTTCAATTTCACTAGTTGTTATTGGTCTCTTCAGGCTTTCTGCTTCTTCTTGATTCAGTTTTGGAAGATTATATGTTTCCAGAAATTTATGCATTTCACCCAGGTTGTCCAATTTCTTGGCATATAGTTGTTCATAGTAATTTCTTACAATCCTTTGTATTTCTGTGGTATCAGTTATTACTTTTCCTCTCTCATTTCTGATTTTATGTATTTGGGTCCTGTCTCCTTTTTTCTTGATGAGTCTGGTTAAAGGCTTATCAATATTTTTTATCTTTGCAAAGAACCAGCCCCTGGATTCATTGATCCCTTGAATTATTTTTTAAGTCTTTCTGTCATTTAATTCTACTCTGATCTTGATTATTTCCTTCCTTCTACTCAACTCACACTGGCCTTTGTTTGTTGTTGTTCCTCTTGTTCTTGTTGGTGTAAGACTAAGTTGTTTATTTGAAATGTTTTTCTCTCTTTTAGGTAGGCCCGTATTGCTATGAATTTCTTTCTCAGGACTGCATTCACTGTGTCCCATAGTTTTTGGTTTGTTGTGTGTTCATTTTGTTTGTTTCCAGGTATTTTTTATTTTTTTCCTTGATCTCATGATTAACCTATCTATTATTTAATAACATGTTATTCAGGTTCCATGTATTTGAATATTTTTTAGTGTTTTCCTTGAGATTGGTTTCTAGTTCCAAGCCATTGTGATCTAGGACATGCTTGATATTTCAGTTTTCTTGAATTTGTTGAGGCTTGCTGTATGTCCTGCCATGTGTTCTATCTTTGAAAATTGATCCATGTGCATTTGAAAAGAATGTATACCATGTTTCTTTGGGGTGAAATGCTCTATAAATATCAATTAAGTCCCTTTTATCTAGGGTGACATTCAATGCCACAATATCCTTGTTGATTTTTTGTTGGGATGATCTGTCTATTGTTGACAGTGGGGTGTTAAAATCCCCTACAATGACTATATTGTTATCGATCTACTTCTTAAAGTCCTCCAAGATGTTCCTTATGTATTTAGGTGCTCCTATGTTGGGTGCATCTATGTTTACATGGGTTATATCTTCTTGTTGGACTACTCACTTAAGTATTATGTAGTGACTATCTTTGTTTCTTGTTATGGCCTTTGTTTTGAAGTCTATTTTTTCTGATATCAGTGTTGTTACTCCAGCTTTCTTTTTCATGCCCATTTGCTTGGAATATTTTTTCTATCCCTTCATTTTCAGCCTGTGTAGATCTTTTATTGTGAGGTGGGTCTCTGGTAGACAGCATATATGTGGTTGTGTTTTCTTATCCGTTCAGTTATCCTATGTGTTTTGACTGGAGCATTTAATCCATTTACATTTAAGGTTATTATTAATTAGTATTTATTCATTGCCATTTTTCCATTTATGCCTGTGCTCCTCTCTCTCTCTCTCTCTCTCTCTCTCTCTCTATCTCCTTAAAGAAGTCCCTTCATCATCTCTTGCATTGCTGGTTTGGTGGAGGTATATACTTTTAGCCTCTTTTTATTTCTTTTTTCTGGGAAGCTCCTTATTTCACTTTCCATTTTAGATGAGAGTCTTGCTGGGTAGACCTGTCTTGGTTGTAGGCCTTTGTTTTTCATCACTTGGAATATTTCATGCCATTCCCTTCTGGCTTATAGTGTTTCTGTTGAGAAATCAGCTGCTAGCCTTATCAGAGCTCTCTTGTGTGTTACTAAATGTTTCTTCCTTGCTGCCTTTAAGATTTTCTCTTTGTCTTTAAATTCTGAAGTTTTAATTATGGTGATCTTGGAGTGGGCCTCTTTGTGTATATCTTGATTAGGGTCCTCTGTGCTTTCTGAACTGTGTGATTTTTTTCCCTCACCAGTTTAGGGATGTTTTCTGTTATTTTTTTTCAAACTGGTTTTCTATCCCTTGTTCCTTTTCTTTTCCTTCTGGAATCCCTATAACGTGAATATTGTTATCTTTCATATTGTCCTGCAGCTCCCTTAAACTATCTTTGTTCTTTTTGAGTCTTTTTTCATTTTGTTGCAATGACTGGGTGTTTTGTTCTACCTTGTCTTCCAACTTGCTGATTTGATCCTTTGCTTCATCTAGACTGCTTTTAATTCCTTCTAGTGTTCTTCCTTTCAGATACTCTATTCTTCAGTTCCTCCTGGTTCTTATTGATAGTTTCTCTATCTTTTTTCATGCTGATGTAGTTCCCCCTAAGTTCCTTGTAGTTCTCACTGAATTTCTTTAGTATTCTTATAACCATTACTTTGAACTCTATGTCTGATAAATTGCTTGCCTCAATTTCATTTAGCACTCTTCCTGGGGATTCCTTCCTTCCTTCTGATTAGGGATTATTTCTTTGTGTCCCCATTTTTGGTGGCTCTTATTGATTGTTTCTGTGTATTAGATTGATGTGCTTTGACTCCCTGTCTTCATGGAATGGTCTTCTGTGGTAGGAGTCCTGTGGGACTCAGTGGTGCAGTCTCCCTGAACTCCTGAGCTAGATACTCGAGGGATGCCCTTTATGCAGTTTTTGTGGGCTCTCTTGTTTTAATGGGGTTTGCTTGTTTTGGGCTTGTTCCTTGGTGGGTTCTCCCCTCTGACTGACTGAGCATCATAACCCCCACCACATCTTGTATGCTGTTATATAGGAGCTGCCAGAATAAAACAAAACAACCTAGCAAACAAAACCCACATCAGCAAAAATACTCCCCAACCACTACCACAATATCAACAACAAATGACCTAAGATTTATAAATATGGAAAGAGAATATTATATGAAAGAAAAAAAGAACATGAGGTGACAAATGGAAATAAAAATGAAGTTGAGAGGATAGAGGGAGAAGAAATAATAAGAATAAGAATAGAAACAAGGTAAAGAAAAGGAGAAAATAAAATTTCCCAAGTAAATAAAATAGGGAGGGAATAGGGCAAACTGGAATAAGACAAGGAATAGTATGATATGAGGTTCGGAGGAAAGAAATAGTGAATAAATAAGAACCAAATTGCAGTAAAACAGTCATCTCAGCAATATTCACAACAAAGGAACAAAGACTGGTAAATGTGGAGAGATAAATAATATTATAAGAAAGAAAAGAAAGATTGTGAGATGTCTAAAGGAAATACAACTAATTTTGATAGGATAGAGGGAGGAGAAACAATAAGCCTAAAGGTTAGAAACCATGTTAAGAAAGGAAGAAGATAAATTTTAAAACAAATAGAAGATGGAGAGAATCAAGATGGCGGAGGAGTGAGTGGAAGTCACACTGACATCCTCCCAGGACCAACCGAGAATTACAACTAAATTGTGGAGAAATCACCTGGAACAAGCAACTGAACAATAGTGAGAGAGGAGCCCTATAACCTCGGACAGACAGAAGAATCACCTTTAGCACAACCTAACTGGTAAGAAGTGCGGTAGACACTTGAGAAGGTGGGCGGGACGCCCACAGGTGGCAGCACCAGAAAGATATTGAAATGGCCAGTTGGATCCCCGTGAGAAGAGTGGGGTCTAAACTATAAGCAGAGATCCCCAGACTACAACACCAGAGCCCAAAAAGTACACAGATATCAGACAAGTGCGAAAAGCAGCAGGGTTGCTCTCTGCCAGAGACAGGCAGCTTGACATGCAAAGAGCTGTTCAAAGGGCCAACGCATAAATTTTCATTTGCAGCCATGTACCCTGGGCTTCGGCAAAAGCTGGGGCAGAGTGGGCTAGAGACACTTGAGGAGATACTGGGCAAGGAGGCTTTGGGGAGAGAGCTGAGAGTAGCCAGGAGGATCCCAGTGCTGAGTCATCCCCCATACAGCAGCAGCCATCTTGCTCAGGCAGACCACTTCCTAACCATCAACGACTTGAGAGGACCCAATAGCCCTGCCCCCAGGATGGCCCAGACCCCTCATGTACTCTCTAAGCTGACCTGCTGAATGCAGAGTGACTGGATTAACAGCTGAAGGAGACAGCCACAGACAGTAGATACCTGAAAGTTTCAGACTGCCTAAGGTCAGACAGGGCCAACATCTGACATCATCAGAGGCAGATCCAAAAAGAAAAAAATAGCAGTCTTCTACCACAGAAGTTTGCACCACAAAGTCAGGAAATCAAGACAGATCAATTTAAGAAGTAGAGGCAAAAGAGAAGAGCCTCACTAATAATGGGAAGACAAAGAGACACTCCCCCTCCCCAGTCGAAGGGAAAGGAGGAATCCTTGGAAAGAAAAATAAAAAGTAAAAATAGAGGCAAGTAAACTATCTGATATGGAGTTCAAAACAATGGTTCTAAAGAAGCTCAATGAGCTCAGTGAGCTCAGAGAGAATTACCAAAAACTGCAGGGAAACTACGAGAAACTTACTGCCAACTATATCAGCATGAAAAAAGACAGAAACTATCAACAAGAGACAAGAGGAAATGAAAAATACAATTTCTGAATTGAAGAACACAGTAGAAGGAATCAAAAGCAGGCTCGATGAAGCCGAGGATCGAATCAGCAAGCTGGAGGACAAGGTAGGAAAAAGCTCCCAGAAAGAGCAAGAAAATGGAAAAGACTCAAAAAGAATGAAGAGGCATTTAGGGAAATGCAAGACAACCTGAAACCTATAATATTCATACAATAGGGATACCACAAGGAGAAGAGGAGGAAAGGATAGAGAACCTGTTTGAAAAAGTCATGATGGAAAACTTCCCTAATTGGAGGAAAAAGTCACACAAGTCTAGGAAGCACAGAGAGTCCCATTCAAGAGGAACCCAATGAGGCCCACTCCAAGACACATCATCATTAAATTTGCAAACATCAAAGACAAACAGAGAATCCTAAAGAAAGCAAGGGAGAAAGAAGTAGTAACATACAAGGGAGCCCCGATACAGCTAGCAGCTGACTTCTCAACAGAAACAAGACAAGCCAGAGGGGAATGACATAAATTTACCAAATAATAAAAAGCAAAGGCCTGCAACCAAGACTACTCTATCCAGCAAAGCTATCAATTAAAATTGAAGGAAAAATAAGATATTTTCCAGACAAAAGAAGACTAAAGGAATACACCTCTACCAAACCAGCATTGCAAGATATGCTAAAGGGACTGCTTTAAAAAGATAAAGAAAAAGAGTCTATGAATACCCAGTTCCTTTCACAGTCACCAATACTTAATATTACCAATATGTTTAATACTTATTAATATGATTGTGATAATGATGTGTTATTTTAATTGTTACTTTATTATTTGTTGAAACTAAACCAGTTTTTGTATATTTCTTGCCTATTTCTATTATTTTGAAAAAGCTTTAAATGACTCTATGGTATTTTTTATCCATTTTTTGATTAAATGTTTGTAGAATTTTTTCCCTAAGAAACAAAAACTATTAACCCTTTTTTAGATGTGTTGCAAATACTTTCCTATTCTATTACTTGTCTTTTAACTTTTTTTATATGTATATTACTGTGTAGTCATAAATGTTTAATATAGTCATATTGTCAACATTTTACTTTATAGCTTCTGAGTTTGAATATTTTACTTTAGGGTAAGAAAAATATTATTTTGTATTTTCTCCAAAAACTCCTTAGATTTTACATATTGATTTTTAATCCACCTGAATATTTTTTGTATAATGTATGAAATAGGGCTCTCTATTTATTTTTTTTCAAGTAATAGTGGTCCATGCACCTTATTTGTTGAATGAACCTTATTTTCCCAATTGATTTGAAATATCAGTTTAATTATATATTGCATTGTTAGACAGATATATATGTTTGTTTCTAGAATGCTCATTTTATTTCATTGATCAACTTGATTATTTCTGTGCCGGTGTCATGTCTTAACTGCTGAGACTTTATAATGGATTTACCATTTTTAATATTTTATAATGAATCTTGGCATTTAAATAAATAAATAAAAAAAATCAATCTGCATTAAAAAAATAAAGAAGGAAGGAACTCCTTCTTTCCTTCTGGAACTGGAGCATATTACGCTAAGTGAAATAAGCCAATCAGTGAAAGACAAATACCATATGATTTCACCTATAAGTAGATTCTATTCAACAAAATAAACTAATGAACAAAATAAACCACAGGCATGGAAACATGGAGCAGACTGAAAGTGACCTGGGGGATGGGGAAAGAGGACAATGGTGGAAAGGAGGAGAAGCGACTAGACAAAGAACATGTATGAATGACCCATGGAAATGGCCAACAGAGTGGGAATTGACTATGGGAGGGGGGACAGGGTGAGATGGGTGGTGGAGGGTAAAGGGGGAAAAATTGAAACAACTATAATAGAATAAACATGATTTAAGAATAAAATTTAAAAAATGGAAAAAGAAAACAAATATAAGATGGGAAGGAGAAAGGCAAAAGGATAGGACAGGTGAACAGTAAAATATGAGATTTAAAAATAAAAAATAGTGAATACCTAGCGATAGCATTGAAGAAATGCAACAACAAACCCAATATCAATGACAATCAAGCAAATATTAATAAAGGTGGAATGAGTCTTCATTTAAATCATAAGGATATTATAAGAAAGGGAAAAAGAATGTGAGATGACTAGTGGAAAGAAAGATTGTTTTGAGAGGATAGAGTGAGGAGAAATAGTAAGCATGAGGGATAAAAACCAGGCATAGAAAGGGAAAAAATAAAATTTAAAACAAAAATAAGGAAGAGAAAGATGAAGGGAAAATGGAGTAAAAGAAGGGAGGAGTAACATATGAGATTGGAAATAAAACTAAAATAAAAAAGTAATAATAAAAATAAAAGTATATATAAAAATAAAATAAAATATAGTGAAATAATAGGAACAAAATTGAAGACAAAGAAACAATGTTAAAGAGCTATGCAGGAAAAAAATAGCACAAATAAGGAAAAAGAATGAGGTGGAATTCATCTCTTCTGTTTGTTGGCCTGCTGTCTTCTCCTTCAGGATCTGTCCCCGATGTCAGCTGGTGCCCCAGTCTTGCTTTAGGCAGCCTGTTTGAGGCTACAAGCAATCCAGTCTGTGACTGTCTCCTTCAGGCTTGGCTGGTCCCTACTGTTTTGCCCACTGAAGGCTTTTTATCAGCACAAGGCCCAGGGGTGGTTCATCCAATGTCAAACAGCACCACAGGTACCACCTACACCTGCCTCCAAAGGGGGCCTCTGGTACAACCAGGAGGGTGGGATCTCTGGATGACCACCTGGGAGGCACTGCTCAGCCTTCAGGGAAGATGGTGGGTATGTTCCCCACTCCTGCACCACACATCTTGGTCTGTCCTAGATTATTTCTGCAAACATATAGTTTCTGATTAATTAGCTGTCTGTTTCATGTGTGGGACCAATCTATGTAGAAGGGTTAGCTCTTCTCTGCTTGGCACTGGTGGCAGCTCTGTGTGAGAGCCACAAGTGGGCAAGGCCCTGAATATCTCTTCCTGTGCCAATTTCTAATTTCTCTGCTTTGCTGTTTTCAGTTGAATAGGGCCGAGAAAGAGCCAGCATAGCATGTGATAAAAGTTCATACAGGGCTCCTTTGGAGATTCTCTTTATTTCCCTTGTGAATGCTCGCCCAGCAGGGGGTTCTTGAGCATGGCCTTACTGTACTGCAGAGATTGCAATCCTGTGGGGGGGGATGGGCATACCTTCTCCTTCCCAGAGGTTTGTATTCCTTGGTTTTTGTGGCCCTGCCTGGCTGCAAGGTATCTCAGGTGCTCACCTCTAGCCCATCCAGTTCCTGGCTCATTGCTCTTTCAGGAGACTTAGACCCAAACCTTCCATTCTGCACACAGCCCCCCTGGGTGGGACCCTGCGATCCCTTTGCCATGGAGCTTTCTACTCTTCCTGGCCAGCTGGGTTCAGTGGGCAAGAACCGCCCTTTGAATCTGGCCTCTTTGCCAGCAGGGCAGCTGCACACATTGGGGGGTTGCCTGCTCAGCCACGCCTCTGATCCCCCCTTTTAAAAAGTCCCTTGTGGCACCCCCACTGTAGCTCAGAGCCACTGCCCAGCTCTAAAAGGCAAAAAGCCTTTCTTGGTCAAGGCTGGCCGCAGCCTTCTGGTGTCTCTGACAGTTATAGGAACCAGAATTTCTCTCGTAGACTCTCCTGGTTGGTGCTGCAACCATGGATGTGCTGCTCACGATGTGCGTGCAGCCCAAGTCTCCCAGACTCAGTATATCCCTCCAAGTCTCTCCTGATTAGGATTTGGGGTTTCCTGTGCAGGACTGAGACTGGCTGCTCCAGGAGGGATGGGAGGCACCAAGCTACGCTTCCTCTACTCTGCTTTCTCTTTTGTTTTAGGCACCTCGCATAAGGTATTGCCTCTTCAACTTGTAAAATCTCTTACCAGGTGGTGCAAAGCCTCTTCTGCACCCACTGGCTTCAAAAATTCATATGAGCTAAGATTCCATTAATGATTTAGGTCACTTGTTGGAAGATTGGTTGAAAATCTGCACTGGGGGCATGAGCAAGTGGCCTCAGCTTCCCCTATTCAGCCATCTGTCCACTGACATATATTAGTTTCAGATGTACACCCTAGTGATTAGACATTATGTAACTTACTAAGTGATCATCAAAATAAATCTTGCACCCATCTGACACAATGTACAATTAGAATATTATTGACTATATTTCCTGTGCTATACCTTACCTCCCTGTGACTATTCTGTAACACTTTCTACTTCTTAATCCCTTTACTTTTTTCACCCATTTTCCCAGTTCCCTCTTCCATCTGGCAAGTGTCAAAATGTTCTATTTTTGAGTCTGTTTCTGTTCTGCTTGTTCATTTATTTTGTCTTTTTAGATTCTATTGTTTTTATTTATTATTAAAATTGTTTTTAGGTATTATTATTAAAATGTATTTATTGCCATTTTATTGTTCATATTTTGAAACTTTTTTCCTTCTTTTTTTAAAGAATATCCTTTATCATTTCATATAATACTGGTTTGGTGATGATAAACTCCTTTAGCTTTTTCTTGTCGGGGAAGCTCTTTACCTGTCCTTCAATTCTAAATGAAAACTTTACTGGGTAGAGTAATCTTGACTGTAGGTCCATGCTTTTCATTGCTTTGAATATTTCTTGCCAATACCTTCTGGCCAGCAAAGTTTCTGTTGGGAAATCAGCTGACAGTCCTATGGGAGTGCTGTTGTAGGTAACTAGCTGCTTTTCTCTTGCTGCTTTTAAGATTCTCTCTTTGTCTTTAACTTTTGGCCTTTTAATTATGAGGTGCCTTGTTATGGGCCTTTTGGGGTTCATTTTATCTGGGACTCTCCACACTTCCTAGACTTGAATGTCTGTTTTCTTCACCAAATTAGGGAGGTTTTCTGTCATTATTTTTTCAAATAGGTTTCTAATTTCTTGCTCTCTCTCTTTTCCTTCCAGCACCCATATGATGCAAATATTGGTACACTTGAAGTTGTTCCAGAAGCTCCTTATGCTATCCTCATTTTTTTTTTTATTCTTTTTTCTTTTTGCTGTCTTGACCAGTTGTGTTTTGCTTCCTTACATTCCAAATCACTGATTTGTTTCTCAGCTTCATCCACTCTACTTTTGATTCCCTATAACTGTTCTTTATTTCAATTAGTGTATCCTTTGCTTCTAACTGGATTTTTATTGCTCTTGTTGTTTTCACTAAGTTCATTGAGCATCCTCACAACCAGTGTTTTGAACTCTGCATCTAGTAGATTGCTTGTGCCAGGCCTGAAACAACTTAACAAGAAGTATGGGGTTTTGTTGGAGCCAGATGCTGATTGTTTGAGAGAATTTAAGAAAATCTGAAGCATGGGCCAAGAGAAACTATTCATATGGAAAAGCCACTGGAAATAGCTTGGGTGGGCCCAAAAGTTGGGTGGGGCAGGGCCTCAGTGAATCACCAGGGTGGGGCAAACAGTGTGAGCCAAGTTGATGGAATCTCAGATATACTACTTGCCTGCCATCTGCTGGCTCTGTGGCTCTGTTGGGGGGTTGGCTCAGAAAAGGAACATTGGCCTCTGCTAGCACTTCTGTTTGGGTAGAAGCTACCCCCAAGCTCTCGCCCTGATGCCAGACAATTCAGTTCCTCCCTGTATGTAGCTGGTGCCTTTCAACCTGCTGTTCCCATGCTGGAGATCAGAGGGAGTGAATCTGAGTAAGTCTGTTCATGGGCCTTTTAAGATGAACTGCCAGGGAGTCCAGCAGTTTCTGTCTTCCACAGCCTCAATCCCCACTGGTTTTTACAGCCAGAAGTTATTGAGAGATCTCTTCCTTGCACCAGAACCCTGGGCTGTGGGGCTGGGACCCTTCAATCCTGAAATATCCCTCCCAATTTTTATCTGGCACATGTGGGTATGGAACCAGCTCATTCCACATCCCTGTCCCCCTACTGGTCTCCATATTGTTTCTTCTTTAATTCTGTAGTTGTAGAATTTCCATTCAGCTCAGTTTCTGGTGGTTCTGAATAATAGTTGTTCCAAAGTGTAGTTGTAACTTTGATTTGGTTGTGCGAGGAGATGAGCCATAGTTACCTATGCCACCATCTTCACTGGAAGCCTCAAATAGGTTTTCAATTTCTTGCACTGTATTTTCTCTTTTCAGCATCCCTGTGCTGTGAATGTTGGTACACTTGAGATTGTCCCAGAAGATACTTACACTAGCCTCTTTTTAAAATTCTTTTTTAATTTTGCTGTTCTGATTGGGTGTTTTTATTTATTTATATTCCAAATTACTGATTTGATTCTCTGCATTACCTACTCTACCACTGATTCCCTGTAAATTATCCTTCATTTCAGTTAGTGTATCCTTCATTTATGATTTGTCCTTTTTTATGCAATTGAGGTTCTCACTAAGTTCACTGAGCATCCTTATAGCCAGTGTTTTGAACTCTGCATCTAGTAGATTGCTCGTCTCCATTTTTATTTCTTTTTCTGGAGTGTTGCTCTTTTATTTCATGTAGTGCATGTTTCTTTGCCTGCTCATTTTGTCAGCCTCCCTGTGTTTGTTTCTATGTGTTAGGTAGAGCTTCTACATTGCCCAGGCTTGGTAGAGTGGCCTAATGTAGTAGGTCTCCTGTAGAGTCCAGTGGCACCGCCTCTCCTATTAACCAAGCTGGATACTCAAGGTTTACCCACCGTATGGACTATGTGCACCCTCCTGTTATAGTTGAGCCTTGATTGCTGTTGGCATGTCAGTGGGAGGGATTTACCCCCAGGCCATCAGCTACCAGGACTGACTCTGACTGGTGACCACTGATCTCTCACCACCATAGATGATCAACCAACATGGTCCCATCCCACAGAGCAGGACTTACTTCAGTGGGGCTCTGGTGCCTGCTGAGTCTACCCCTTGAGTGTATCACTTGTGGAGGTGGTTGGGTGGTGATCCTTCAATGTCATCTGAAGCTGTCCACTGAATGCACTGGTTTGGGGGCCTCCCAGAAGGTGTAGGCCAAGGTCAGCCACCTCTTGTGCTCTGTCTAGGGCCATCTGGCGTGAGCTACAAAACAATCTGCAGGTGGTTACTACTTGTACTGAGCTTGGAGGTGTATAGGAAGGCCAAGCTGTGAACCAAGGCCAGTTGCTGCTAACGCCAAGCCTGGGGCCACTTATTGAGAGATACAAGGCACATGAAAGCCAGATGCTGCTTGTTTGAGATTTTAAGAAAGCCTGAAGCATGAAGAATGAGACAGGTCATTCTTATGGAAAAGCCACTGGAAAGAGTTTAGGTGAGCCTGAAAGTTAGGTGGGGTGGGGCCTCAGGGAATCACCAGAGCAGGGCAAACAAAGCCAGGTTGATGGAGTCTCAGATATGGTTCCTCAATCCCCACTGGTTTTTACAGCCAAAAGTTATGGGGTGGAGTGACTAGTGTGGGGCTAAGACCCCTCACTCTCCAAGGGGGACCTCTGTAGCCAAGATATCCCTCCTAATTTTTATCCACCACATGTGGGTATGAGACCAGCCCATTCCATGTCTCCACCTCTCCTACCAGTATTGATGTGGCTTTTTCTTTAATTCCCTAGTTGTAAAACTTCCATTCAGCCAGATTTGAAACTATTCTGAATGATGGTTGTTCTGTAGTTTAGTTGTAATTTCATAATTGTGAGATGAGGTGAATATTGCATTTATCTATGTCGCCATCTTGCCCAGAAGTCTAATTGAGGTATTCAGATCATTTACACTGATTGTGATTGTCAATATGATTAGATTTAAGTTTGTCGTTTTGTTCTTTGTTTTCTATTTGTTCCTCTGTTCTTTGTTATCCTTTTCTTCTTTTTCAGTCTCCTTTTGAATTAATTGAGTGTTTTTGGTGATTTAATTTTATCTTTTTTGTTGGCTTATTAAAATAACTCTTTGTTTTGTTATTTTAGAGTTTGCTCTAGAGTTTATAATACACATTTAACTTATTGCAATATGTCTTCAAATGATATTGTACCACTTCATATGTAAGAATCTTAGAATAGTATATTCCCATTTCTCCCATCAAGATCTTTATGATGTTAATGTCATATATTTAATATAGATTTACATTATTCTATAAAATTTGCTTGTCTGATTAATCAACATATTGTTTCTGCTAGCAGTTTCTTATGTTGCCTTTCTTTTTGTATATTTTGTGTATATTGTTGTTTGTTCAATTTTACTGTGTGATCATATTTTTTTAAACCACCTAGGTTAATTCTTTGAGCTCATAAGGAGGGTGGGTTCCTCCAGGGAGAGGATTTTCATGTATTTATGTCTATTGCTCTGGGGTACTATCAGAATGGGAGTATTTTACAGTAAAACTTAAGACTGAGATTTTTTTTCAGACCATCTACATAGTATGAATTTTTGGTGCAAACTTGTATGAGGACTTGCTTATGGTTACAAACATTCAGGAGAGATTGTTTACCATCTTATCTTACAATTATAATTCGAGATTGGTCATTTTCCATGAAATTCCCTGGTGATAGCAGATTGCGTTTATTTCTAATTTGTCCTTGTTTTAAGGGTGTAATCTCTGGCATCTCAGTTTTATTATGGACATCTCCTATTAAACTCCTTATTTTAGGTGGGTTCCAAGCTGTGTTCTGTACTCCACAGCTGAAAAGGAAATAAAAATCAAACTTCATCTTATTTAGCAAGTGGGCTCAACGTAACTAGGAAGTACCCATGCTTCCTTTTCTGAGTTCCTCCATTTACTTGGTTTTTTGTTTGAGTGCTTGTTAATTTCTCATCTGTTCATTGATTCATCTAATAATGTATTTAATATTGACTTGTATGGCATTTGTAGTTGTTTTTAATGGGAAGTATAGCCGGTATATTTCATCCATTGCAAAGCCAATAATGGATCTCCTCAAGAGTGACATTTCTGAAACGCCAACCAGATCATTTCGCTCTAGTCCTTAAACATCTTCAAAGGCTTTCCATTGCTTTCACAGTCACATGGAAACTCACTAGCTTGATATCCAAAGACTCTCTGGTTTGGCCTCTGCTCATGTCTCTAGCAGTACTGCTTGCACGGTGTTGTCACAGCGCCCTGTCTTTTGTGTGTAATCTCTTCTCTCAGCTTAGGCAATGTTTTTCTGGGCAGTCTCCCACAGCTAAGCCTGGGTATATGCTCTCATGGTCTGTTCACAAATGCTACAGTGTCTCACCCTAACTGGAACTGTAAATTACCTGTTTGCTAGATCAATGCCTACAAAAAACACACAATTAATTTTTCTAGCATAGCCTATGATAGGTATTCAACAAGCGGAAGAATGAACAGTCCATTACTGCTATGGTTCAAAAGTTACTGAGCATTAGAATGCAGAAGATTTCATAAAGAATGAGGGATCTGAGCCAGAAGATTTCATAAGATTTGAACTTAGAAAAGATTTAGATAACCTTAACCTGATACTAATTTTCAAAAAGTTCAGTCTTAAAATTTCTCACAAGTTTTGAAACTTTTCTGTAGGAAAACCTCAGGCAGCTAAAGTGAAGAGGCATTGTCTTCATAGGTTTGCATCTTCCTAAAAAAATTTTGAACAGCACTGGACGCCCATAGCTGACTTGCTTAGAAAAACAACACAAGACTGGTCAGCTCTCAGTGAGCCAAGAAAATGAAGGAGAAATTTCTATTGAAGGAGGGGGTAGAACTGGGGAAATAGGAGGAGATTTGGCCCTTTGTTCTAAATGTGATGATTGATTTGTGCTAGAGTTAACCTGAATGTAATCTAGCCAGTAGAAGGAATCCCTACTAACACTAGTTATAGAGAGCTGTCCTTACTTTTTCTCCTCCCTCACAGAACTGTCTACCAACTGCATTTTCATCTGTCTACCTACTTCATTTTCATCATCCATCATAACCAGAAGAGTCCAATTTGAAATATAAACCCAAGAAACACTAAAATTCCAACTGAGAAAAAAATAATATGCAAAGACATTAATTTTCACTGTTATTGTTCCAACTGTTATGCTGTTAATTGATACAACCTATTTATTCATAAATAAATATTCATAGCAAAAATATGGAAAATTAAACCTTATATAATTGTCTGTTTAAAGATTTTAACTTCTTTTTTTTTCACTTTTACTGTTGACACTATAAAGATTTTAATTTCTTCAACCTTAGAAAATTCTTAATTGCAATTATAATTCAGTGTATGGAAAAGAATCTTAATTTACAATACTTCAGTTTGGTGAAGGTAAAATTTCTTAATTTGGTGATTTAGTGTGGATTAGTATGTTTTCATGCTATACAATTGAAGGGTCAAAATTAATTAAGTATACATAGTATATCACTCAATTATTATGCTAATAACATTTATCTGGAGGCCACTGTAATGCCCCCCCCCCAAATCTCCATAGATTTCATGGGATTTAAAATTTTGTATATTAAAATTTATGGTTTCTATACTGTTATTTACTAAAAACCAAGAGCAAATAAAGAAACCTCAACATCTAAGAAATGAGCATGATAAAATGGTGTGATCAAAGCTAAATGATGCTGAATCACAGCTTTGCACTCTGCCACTCTCCTTGAGACATCTGGCATTTTGACCTCAGCCAGTTGCCAAGGCTATTTTTAGATGGGGGCTGCTTAAAAATGGATTTCTGCATCACAAGTGGCAGCCCACATCCCAGCCAACACCTCATGCCACCCTAGGTTTTTCAGGGAACACATGTCCCATGAAGGCAAGAATATGACAACTGTTCCTCAGAAGCCATCCTTATACGCACAGAGATGCTGGGCCCCCTGCTCCTGTCAAGGCCTGCGCTCCAGGCTGTCACTCTGGAGCCTGTAGCAATAAAACTTGACTCCATCTGTGTTGCAAATGGAATATCGGTATAAGCATTGTTTTTATCTCTTGCTTATCTGGAAAATAAGGTGCCTCCCAACACAATGCGGGCAACCAAACCTAACTTTTATTAGTTATTTTAGTAAAGCCAATCACCTGGTATCCTTGAGCATGCTCCTTAATCTCTCTGACTCATAGCTCCCTCATCTGTAAAACTGAAATCAGCCTCCCAGAGCTGCTGTAGGGAAGTTCACGAAGAGCTGTGCACATCCCAGTTCCCCCATCTACACAGCAGCTCTTGGGGACAAGGACTCTGGTAGTGCTTGGCAAATTGTGAAAACTCATAAATATCTAAAATTAATGTTAAATATTCCAGTTATCTTTTGCTGCCTAACAAATTACCCCCAAATTTAGGAGCTTTAAAACAACAACAAACATTTATTGTCTCACACAGGTTCTGAGGATCAGGAATCTGGCAGTAACTTAGCTGGGTGGTTCTAGCTCAGCCTCTCTCGTGAGGTTGTAATCAATGTGTTAGCCAGAATTTCTGTCATCACAAGGCTTGGCTGGGGCTGGAGAATCTACTTCCACAGTCACTCACACGCTTGTTGTTGTTGGGTGTCAGTTCCTCATTGCCTGTTGGCTGGAAGGTTCAGTTCCTCTTAGCATAGTGCTCGCCTTTGGACTGCTCAGGACATGGCAGCTGGTTCCCTCAGAGTGAACAAGGGAGAAAGCACAAGCGTCTAAGGTGGGACCCACAGTGTCTTTTATGATCTAATATTATAAGTAACACAGCTTCACTTCTGCCTTATGTTATTGGTCACAGAGACCAGTATGGGACAGTGTGGAAGGAGACTGGACCAGGGTAGGAGTACTGGAGGTGGGGATCATTGGAGACCATCTTGGAGGCTGACTACCACATAAAATGAATCAATAAAAATATCCTTTAGGAAACGTGTATGCTCTGTTTATCTGGCTTCCATGAGGAAGATCCCCCTAAATATTCCTGGCCTCTTATCCCATCCCTTACCACTCACCTCAGCTGGTAATGGACTGCAATGATGGGTGATAGCTACTGGTCTATATTTCTTGGCTGAATGGGGTTATTCTATTTAAATTCATGAGTTGAAATGTCCCCCTCCCTCCAAATTCGTTCATGGCAGAAAACGTGGTTAAGTGAGTCTGCTTTGCAGACCAAAACTTGCCCTCAGATGGACCGTTCCAAGGTTTAAATCAGCTGCAGGGAGTCAAAGAAGCCACTTGGCTGAGATGTATGGCCATTCTTTTCAATATATTAATATCATCACTATAGAGGAGGTAATATTCAATATCCATCCATCACATCTCTCCTTGGTTGGTTTTGAACTTGGGTAGGAAACAAAGGCACCCTTTATCTCCAGCTCAGATCCCACCGTACAGGAACACCATACCTGAATGAGTATGGCACCATCTTCTAATGGCACCAGGATATTTTATATAATTACAATGGAATAAGATCGGTCATCAGTTTAGGAATTTTATTCATTGATTTCCCTCACTGGGAGAGAGGGAAGTTTTAATATATTAATTAGGTTACTTTTTTCCCTCTAGAAGTTTAAATCCTAAAGTTCTGAAGGGGTGTTTACTCCCTACAGAATGTTAAATCAGAAATTTAGCCATAGAATTGTAATGCATTCAGTGTTTTAATTACTTGCACTCAAATTTCAATGGAATAGCCAGAAGATGCTAAAGGATTGCAGTTTTATAAGGTTCAGTCACTTATGTTTTTATATACCACTGGGCTTCAGCTGAGCCTACTTTGTGATCTGATTTTTCAGATATTAATATAATTCTCCAATTTTAAGATACATTTCCCTCATATTTTAATGTTTCTGGGATCAAGATGTCAAAACAAACTTGCCAGTGCTTTCTTTTGTTATTATAAGTACAATGCATTCTAAATTTAGTGGTGTTTCGGAATCAAAGGAATGTAAATGTGTGGCACCTGGGCTTATGGAAATCTTCCAGCTTCATCTACTTATGTGAAAGTTACTCAACAACATTAGGTATGCTTTTCCTGATTGTGTTTGATATGTAATTTGCATGTGTCTCCTGGCAATCTTGATTGGTTTTGATTTCTTGGGATATTTGTGGAATATAAAACCAACCACAAGGCTAGCTAGATAGGCCATTCTCATTGACTGAGTGGGGATTTCACCTATGGCAAGGCAGAGGGTCCGCTGGTGCTAAAGCCTCACTGCCCAGACCAGGAAAAGGCATAACCTCAGGCCAAACAAAATTCTCACAGCAATTTACAGAAGCTGGAATTTGGAGGTCAAATGTAAGGATAGTTATTCTGTGCAGTTACATTGTTGCATGTCTAAAATGATTCCTTCTGTAACCCTGTAGCTTTACATTATTACTGCATAATCATAAGCATAAGGAGAAAACCCACTCCATTTTTGGGGGTGTCACCCAACCCTAAGATAAAGGTGAACTCCTAACAGCCATGTTTGCACCAAGTGACCAGGCTTTCTGGCCATAACTGGCTGGGCCAGGAGTTGACAAGCATCCAGATGAGCCAATCTAATGCTGAGAATGAGGAGGTTGTTTAGCCCAGATTGTTTCCTTGAATGACAGGACATAAGGCTGGAAACAGAGGTATGTCTATCATAGCCCCTGAGGCACCAAAAGAGGAATGAAGCTGACTCCCCAAGCGAAGCCAAGACAAAGGACCTGAAAAGAAGGAGAGAAAATAGGTACAAAGGGTCCTGATAGATCCTGGTTCCAGTCGTTCCTGAAGCCTGAGACTCAGCTACATGACCTACCTCTGGACTCAGGTTAAATGGCCTTCAGTTATACAATGGGTATAATTCCCTCTGTCTGCTTACACTAGCTTGTACTTGTTTATACTTGACACTAAGAGTCTTAACAAAAATAAGCCCACAGATATGCCTCAGCTGCCTCTTTTCTGTGAACCATATTATTCATGGCCTCCCTTCCCCAGTCCAGAGCAAGCCAGAAGGATTAAGGAACGGGAGACATAATGGGTTTTGTAGTAAAGAAAAATATAACTTTTAATTTACAAAAAAACAATTATGACTTCTTTATTCCCTGCTGGCTATATTCTCAACGTTAGGTCAGTGGCTTTCACATGGTAGGCACTACTAAATATTTGTTCAACTGAATGTAAGTATTCATGTCTGACTGAATCTCACGTCTCAAATTAATGTCCAACAGTAAGCATCATAATTCATTGGGTATTGTTAGAGGCATTCCTAGTGAATGAAGAATGAGAAAATGCTAGGTGTTTTTCCTGATATTATTTAGTTCTGTCCCAGAAATACTAACCAGTACACTAAGGGGGTAAAAATGGTGAAATAAAATGCTATATAAAGTTCTGGGAAGATAGAATAGTACTTTTTCCTATTCTCCCAGCTAAGTAACAACTGAAAACTCTTGAACATAAGAAGGCACTGAAAAGTAGAAAGAAAATGTGGACTGCCTGCAGACCCTGAGGAAGACTACCATGTCATCCCCAAGGAACAATGTGGAAGTGAGTTCTCTGGACTTTCTTTTTGCCTTAAATGTTCAAGATTTTAGCTAAAGTAGCTGCAACCTAGAAACACCGAACTGCACAAACAAACAAGACCCCAACAAAACTCTTGCTAGCCAAAGGACCAGGAAAGAGACAAGCAAGACAGAAGACATAAAATTCTTAGACAATAACTGTTTTACTCCAGCCCAATGTTATAGAAAAATCCATGGCCTCTTCACTCTATCCGCAGGGGTGGTGTTAGAGACCTCAAGAGCCAGGACTTTCACCACTGCCCAGTGGTAATGAGGCTACCCTCCCCCTCCCCCTGTGGAAAGTAATAATGAGACATTCTAACTATTCCCAGCCACGGTTGTGTCAGCAGAGGCCTAGAGGGAGCCAGGAAGCCCACCTGCAACCAGTGATAATGAGGAGCCCCTCTCCTCCAACCTGTCAACAGAGGCCAAGTCTGAATCTGCACTCCTACTGCTGCCTGGCAGCAATGAGACAGTACCTCCTTTCTGTTGCTGGAGCAGTGTCACAAGAAATCAGCTAAAACAGAAGGTTTAATAAGATCCAGATTCTCATAATATTCAAATTTCCAAGTTAAATTAAAGAAATCACTAATCATACCAAGAATAAGAAAATTTCAACTTGAATGAAAAAAAAGACAATAGATGCCAACAGCAAGATAACAAAGATGCCAGAATTATCTGATAAAGCTTTCAAAGCAGTCATAAAATGTTTTAACAAGCAATTATGAAAAACTTGAAACAAATGAAAAAATAGAAAATTTTCAGCAAATAATAGAAGATATAAAGAAGCAAATGGAAATTTCAAAACTAGAAAGTACAATAACTGAAATAGATTCAACATGGAAGAGGCAGTGGAGGAAGGGCAGAAGAAAGAATCAGTGTACTTGAAGTTAGAACAATAGAAATGACCTAATCTGACAAGAGAGATAAAAGAAACTTTTATAAAAAAGGAATAGAGGCTGGGACTACAACAAAAGATTTAACACTCATGCCATCAGAATTTCAGAGAGTAGGGCCAAAAAGCATTCAAGATATAATGGTTAAAAATTCCCCAGACTTGGGAAAGACATAAATCTATAGACTGAAGAAGCTTAGAAAATTCCAAATAGAATAAACCCAAAGAAATCCACATCAAGTGACATCATAGTCAAACTTCTTAAGGCTAAAGGCAAAATATATCTCCAAAGCAATGAGAAACAATGTTTTACTCTTAAGTGAAAAACAATTTGAATAACAGCAGATTTCTCATGTCGGTTGGTTGAAGCATCAACCTGTAACCGAAGGGTTACAGGTTTGATTCCCAGTCAGGCCACATGCCTAGGTTGTGGGTTTGATCCCTGGTCTGGGTATGGGTGCCTGCAGCTCCTGGTCTGGACATGCACAATCCCTGGTCCAGGTGCTGATCCCTGGTCCAAGTGCATACGAGAGGTAACTAATTGATGCTTCTCTCTCACATGGATGTTTCCCTCTCTCCCTTCCTCTCGCTTTAAAAGCAGTGAAAAAAATGTCCTTGAGTGAGGACAAAAAGAAGAAAGAAAGAATAAACACATGGTTAAATATAACACATCTGCCTTCACCTGTTATGTTTTTTAAATTCTGTTGGAACAGTTAAGGAAATCAGAATAATGTATAATGTGGTTCTAAATATATGTACAGAAAATACTTCAGACAATTATAAATGGGGGAGGGTAAAGGACATAAAGGGAAGTAAGGTTTCTACACTTCACTTGAACTGGTAAAAACATCAACATCAGTAAATTGTGATAAGTTCTAGCTATAAAATGTAATACCTAGAACAACCACTAAGAAAGCTATACAAAGGAACACAGTGAAAAAATCTATAGATAAATTAAAACGGAATACTAAAAAGAAATTAATAGGAAGACAGGAAAATGAAATGGAATGGCCTAAATTCACCAATTAAAAGACAGGCTGGCAAAGTGAATTGGAAAACATGACCCAATATATGCTGTCTATTAGACGCTTACTTCAAATATAACAATTGTCTTAGTCTGTTTGGGCTTCTGTAACAAAAATACCATAGATTAGGTGGCTATAAACAACAAATATATATTTCTTTTAGTTCTGGGCACTGGAAAACCCAAGATCAAGACACTACAGATTTGGTGTCTGATGAGAGTCTACTTCTTGTTTCATGGGTGGTCATCTTTTCACTCTGTCTTCATTTGGCAGAATGGGCAAGGGCTCTGTCTGGGATCTCTCGTACAAGAGCACTGATTTTATTCATGATGCAGATCCCTCATGACCTAATCACCTCCCAAAGGCCCCTCCTCCAAATACCAACATGTTGAAAATTAGGTTATAACACATGAATTTTGAGGGGACACATTCAGTCTATAGCGATAATATAGGTAGATTGAAAATAAAGTGATGGGAAAAGCTATACATGCAAACATTACTCAAAAGAAAACAGGAATGGATATACTAATATCAGATAAAGTGACTTCAAAGCAAAGAAAATTACCAGAGACAGAAAGACTCATTATATAATAATAAAAGTGTCAATCTACCTAAAAGGCATAGCAATCCTGATTATACATGCACCAAACAAGAGCTACAAAATAGGTAAGGCAAGAACTGATGGAAATGGAAGGAAAATAGACAAATTCACAATTATAGTTGAAGACTTGAACATCTCCCTCTCAAAAATTGATAGAAAAACTAGACAAAGTCCAAGTGTAGTCAACAATGTCACAAACCAACAGAATCTAATCAACATTTACAGAATATTCTACCCAACAGCAAGATACATATTCTTTTCAAGTGTCTATGAAACTCATATCAAGACTGACCATATCTGGGACCATGAAACAAACTTTATCAAATCAAAACAAATTTAAATAGTACAGGAAGTTTCTCTGACAACAATGGGATCAAACCAGAAATCAGTAACAGGAAAATCTCCAAACACTTGGAACTAAACAACAAACATCTAAATATTCCACAGGTCAAAAAAGACTCAAAAGAAATCAGTATCAACTAAAAAAGAACTGTTAGAACTGATAGCAACATTTTGCAATGTGGCCAGTTATAAAATAAATGAAAAAAAGCAAAAACAATATTTAATTAACATATGATGGCAAAATAATCCAATTCACACTAAAAATAAACAAAATAAAATACCTAGGAATATACTCAACAGCAAATGTGCAGGAATTGATATTGGAAAACCACAAAACTTCGCTGAGGGCTAAATCTTATAGATATGAACAAATTTACTCTAAAGTTTATGTAGAAAGGTAAAGGGACAAAATTAGCTAAAACAATTCAAAAAAGAAGAATAAAATGAGAGAACTCAGTCTACCCAATTTTAAGACTTATTACATAGTTACAGTAATCAAGACTGTGTGGTATTTTCTGCATTTTTGGACAAATGGATTGGAATAAATCCATTAATCCTCAAATCTACAAACATAAAAACAATTGAAAAAATCCTTACGGAATTCACCTGGGAAATCCTCATGGAATTCAGCCAAGCATGCTTTGTAAAAAAAGGGTAAGACATATCATGCCAGATAATAACATGTACTATATAGTTTCAATAATTAAAGTATTTTACTGGTGGCAGATTAGACAGACCAGTGAGAGAGAATAACAAGTTCATAATCAGATTCATGCATATGCGCAAATTTAGTATGAGTAATGTACATGAAAAAACTGCTTCCTGCCTTTTGCCTGGTTTTCCAGGTGCTTGTGGCAGGAGGGTAAATGGAGCCCTGCGTCTCCCTTATGCCAGAAACAGACACCCCTGGCTGCTGTCAGAGAACAGACAGTAGGGGGTCCAGGCATAAAAGAAGATACCTATGAGGGGCTGTGGTGGTCCAGCTGAGAGCTATGGTTTGGAATAGGAGCACAGTGGAGCTGTTAAAAAGAGCCTGGATTTGGATGGATTTTGAAGAAAGAACCAGCAGAATTTGCTAATGGATTAGGTGTGCAGATGAGAAAGAGTGAACTCCAGGATGACTGAGCTGCCAGAAGGAGAGAGTCCTGAGCTGGGCAAGCCTGGAGAAGGTGCAGGTTTTAGGGTGGGTCAGGCCAATGCCTATGAGACATGGAAGTGAAGCTGTCAAGTAGGCAGAACGTATAGGGCTTGTATATGAACATACACTTCTGCTTTTTTCAAATTTTCTATAATGAATTATACTATTTTTATATTATTTTATCTAAAAAAGTTGTTGAAACAGCCATTGGCTATATTTCTTTGAATTCAGAACATCAGAACTACCTTCATCTCTAAGTTAGCTGGTTTGCCCCCAAACAGTTCGAAAGATATTGAGAAATGCGCATGAGCGATGCAGACAGTTAGGAAGAAGACTCTGGGGAGCCCTGGAGAAATCCTCTGCAGAAGGAGGAGCGGCCCAGCCTTCACACCACCCAACACAGTGACAGGCCCAAACCACCCGGAGGCAGGATCAATCTCCTACGTTTCCGTTTTCCCTCCTCAAGCAGAGACCCTGAAGGAGAGGAAGATCTTTTCTCACTCTGCCTAGGAGGACAAAAATGGTGGTGTGAAGCGGTGACTTAGACCAAATGCCATTTAAGGAAGTGGGTTGAATTGCACTTCTTTATGTGTAATACATATAATAAGTGTTAATAAACACTTATTAACAACCCCTCAGTTGCCACTTATTTCATTACAACTAGGCTGAGGCAGGAGTCCGAGCTTGCAGAGGGGAAGCGGCACACATTCCAGCACAAACGCCAGCTGCCGGGGCAAGTCCAAAGCATTGAACAACAACCCAGTGAAAGCATCCTGGCCACTCACCAGTCCTGCCTAGGCAGGTGGTAGGGAAATCCACTGAGAAATGAACTTACACTTTGTCCGTAAAAAGAACCAGAAGGATTTTTTGTTTGTTTGTTTTTGTTTTCTTCTTTTTATCCTCACTCAAGGACATTTTTTTTTCCATTGCTTTTAGAGAGAGAGAAAAGGAGAAAGGGAAACATCAATGCAAGAGAGAAGCATTGATTGGTTGCCTTCCATACACTTCCAGGGCAGGGATCATGTACACTCAGACAGGGGATGGAGCCCGCAGCCTAGGTATGTGCCCTGACTGGGAATCAAGCCCTCAGTCTTTCAGGTATGGGATGATGCTCCAACCAACTGAGCCACACCATCCAGGGCAATAACCAGAAGTCTCTTACAAGCAAGTAACTTGTCTGAATTTTGTTTTCTGGAAGCCTGGGCTCATTGAAGGGGTTATGAGTAGGGGAAAAAAGCAAGAAGGATAAAGGCTAACCCTGCAAGGATGGAGCAGGGCAGACAGAGAGAGAACAAGTTACCCATCTGGGGAGACACTGAGTCAGCAGGTGCCATAAGCTAGGTCTCACTAGGAGGTACCAGCTCAGTGTACTCCAAGAGGCTAAAAGCTTATACCCCAGTCTTCCAGGATTGGTCGTGTTCCCAGGGCCAAGCTCATGATAGAGGCAGCAAGCTATTCACCTTCAATTAGAGCTTGAAAATGAGGCCACTTGGGTGACTGAAAGACAATATGGGTCTCTGCCCTTATTGTCCAGGCACCAAGGAAGCCTCCCTGATCCCTGTGAGAACTGGGGAGAAAGATACTTGATTACCATTCTCCAGGATGGATGGGGTCAAACTTCCCTCCAACTCAACCATGTGGGAATTCAGAATTCAACTTATTTTGATTTAAAGGAAACAAAGGGAAATTATTTCTTATACACAAGTACACAGGGGTCTATAGAATAAGATGAATGCACTTCATAGAGGTTTCAGAGCATCCTAGTTATTTATTTATGGAGCAAAACTGGACAGGGTGAATATAAGAGATGCTCATCTGGGGCTGTGGTTTTGTAACTCCATTCCTGCTATGAGAAGCCTCTGAGCTGGCTGTTGGCAACATAAACTTAAAGAGGACACAGGCCCTGTCATCAGGTATGTCAATCTGGAAGAAAAGGCAGGTGTGCCCACAAATGATTCCTGGGCTCCTTATGGCTGAGAGATGTAATTCAAGAGTTGAGTTTGTCACTGTTCATCCCGAGAAGACCCTTCCTATTGGTCAGTGGTCAATAACAAGGCACTACTACCTGGAGGCAGGTGCCTAAACTGCAAGCCAAAGAGTTTCAAAGATATAAACAGATTTGAGGTTATTTCTGGATAATCCAGTCCAATTCAGAGCAATTTACAGCATCTCATATTGGGAATCCTGCTCTCTAAAGGCCCCTATCACCAATAAATATTGTGAAATTATAGGGAATTTCCAGGATCCCATAAAAAACAGTGAACCTGAATAGCAACCAAGGATTAGGACCTAAAAGTCTTAGTTAGGTTGCAAAAAAAACAAATAAAAATATTTAATATGGAAAAGTTACATGCTTTAAAAACTAAGATTCCTTAGCCCAATATAGTGAACCAGGCAGCTATGTTTTTTGTTCTTTTTGCATCATCTAGATAGTCCCACTGAATTTGGATGAATCAAGGAGATTATTTACAAAGATGTGGGCAGGGTGTAGAGAAACCACAAAGAATGGTCAGTTCCCCAGGGCCTGAAAGGCTGCTATTATCTGGAAGGAGAGGTCTATGTGAAACCCAGCAAAAGCTACTACCTTTATAAGGAACTCAGCCAGCCCGAGGCAACTTCACAGGGAGACAGCTGAAGGAATAAACACCATGGCCTTGCTCTTGCCTCCTTCTGGTCTTCTGCTAAGGCTTTTCAATGGCTGGATCCAACCAGATGCAAGCAATGAGGGATAAGGATGGTAGTTGATATGTCTCTAGAGGTCAACCTCCACTGGATCAAAGGTAGGAGTAGAAAAGGGTGAAAAGTGAATGGAAGGGGTGGCAAATGGAATGCACTTGACAAACTATTCCACCTGACACCCCAGAAAAATGATGGTAGAAAGATAGAAAAGATTCACTCCTATACTATGAAGAGGATAGGAGAGAAATCACTGGTGAACCAGAGATTTCCAAGAGGTTTGGTTGAAGGGAATGAGCAGATATGAGTTAGCTGGGATGTAGGGCAGAGAAAGCTGCAATTTGAACTTTGGTGGAAGGCCTGGAGCTATAAGTGGGAAATTGGCCATGAGAGGTTCTAGATTCAGACTTGTCAAACCTGAAAACCACCAAATGAGCAGTGGGTTGGACACAAGGGAATTAATTAAAGGGTCTGTGTTCAGAATAGTCTGCCATCTGCCTTCTGAACCTCAAATGTAAAAAGCAAGCAGCTAGGTATTTATTCTTCCCTGGGCATATGGGCATAATGTCAGTCTTTAAGGTAAGAGTCTCCATCAAAATTCTGCATGCTAAATGTAAATACATCACTGTGACATTTCAAAACACCAAAAGGAGAAAAAGATGTGAAAAGGCCTCTGAAAAGAAAAAGAGGTTGGCTTAAAGAAAGAATCAGACTCACATTAGATTTCTCATCGGCAATATCAGTGGACAGCAGATCTTTGATATTGCTGAAAGAAACTTATATCTAGAGACATGCAAACACTCAGGAAGAGTACCTCCATGTACCTCTTCTGAAGAAGTCACTTAAGGAGTTAGTCCTGTATTATAACTGCCCAGCTGATACAGAAGACATGGAACTGGGAGAGAAGGAAGGAGCCAGAATGCCTGTACAGCAGCCAGGGAGGCCACCCAGCCCTGCCTGGAGCAAGAAGACAGCAGGCTTTGGAAGGGAGGTCTCCAGGAGAAGAGGTGGAAGGAGTCCATAGGAGAATATGACTGGCCTTTATAATAACTGAGAATATGAAAAATGCCCTGAATGCAGAGCCCCTGAAAAAATATAACTAGAAACTCTAGGAAAAGCTAATTGCTACAACATAAAATCATAAGAAAATATTGTGAAATTAGGGCAGAGTTGAGCAGAAATCAGTGGACTTGAAAAAAGAATGGAATGAATTCTAAGTAATGCAGAAAATAACCTGGAAAGTATTAGTAATATAATGAATAAAATATGTTTCTTCTTTTATCAAGAAGAAAGGTGACCAGAAAAGAGGTTGGGGGAAATACACAAAAAGGGTAGGATCTAAATACAGCATAGAAGAAAACATGATGTGGCTGTGAGCAATTAGTTGAGTAGAAGAACAAATTCTTTTGAACATTCTTCTATGAGTAACACAAGAGCAGGGTCACTGGAATCATTGGTAAGGAATGAAATCATAGTCTCTTCTCAGCCCTAAAGCAAACAATATTTACTCTTTATAATGTACATGTACTTACTGCCTAGAACTGTCTTTTCCCAGGTATCTACATGGCTTATTCCCTTAGCTCCTTCAGTAATTTACTCAAATATCACCTTTGTAGAGAGAACTTTTCTGACCATTCTATCTAAATTATACACAGGTGCATGTGCACACATGTACACACACTCACACATACTCTTTGTATCCTTCCTTATACTCCCTAGTTTAATTTTTCCCTGAAGCACAAATAGCACACTAAATGAATTACTTCCATGTCTTATTTCTTTTCTGTCTCCCTCACACTGGAAAGAGTGTTCCATGAGGGCAGGAATTTTTCTTTACTATTGTATTTCCTGCTATTTCCCCAGCACCAAGGAGAGGGATTAGCTCATGGTATGTCTGCAATATTTGTTGCATTAATATATGTTGAATCAAGTCATAGACAAGTCACAGGGCCATAATTGTGTTTATGTGATAGAAATTAAATGTTATTGTGCTTGGGAATGCAAAAATAAAGGCATATCTCACAGAAGGTAGAGTGGAAAGACAAAAAAATAAAAGAGGGAAAAGAAAAGTTAAGAGTACTAATATCCTCACTTGACCACATGGATAATCAAGATACTGTTTATAGTTGATGAACAAGAAATATAGATTTAAGAAGGTCATTTACAGTTACATAGTTAACAATTAAAATAACTAAAAACAGTGATATAACTATATTGGTATGAGTGAGCCAGAGGAAGTGAAAGACATACAAATTAAATTAAATTTCATCTAACAGCAAAATCCATGAGATAATTCTATAGTTAAGACATTCAGAAATGTAAGTATAAGCACAATATTTAGAGTATAGAGATAACCTCAGCAGGCCTTATACCAGAAATGGTGAAACGTGATTGCTGGGGAATTGTGATTTCAATGACAAGAGACTATATTGTAGCAGACCACTACTTCTGTAGATAATAATTATAAACTCTGGACAAAATATTTTAAAACTATTTAAAAGCACTAGAAAGTGACCTGAAGCAGGCATAAGGCTGAAGAGATTCAGTCCTTGAAAGAAGGGAATTGCATTGTCAGAGCTCTGTTTTTACTAATTTTCCCCAAAGGCACTCCCTAACTGCATGGGCTGGAGCACCTAGAACTGATAAAGAAATTCTGAGTTTGTTTGATGTGTTAGAGTTTGAAGTAGCCAGAGAAGCTAAAAATTGAGGCCGGGTGGCAGAGGGGAGAAAAGCCAGTTGTTGTTGTTGTTGTTGTTGTTTTAAAAAAAAAGGAGTAACAAAATTGGGAGTCATCAAATTTGCATGTAAACTCCCCTCAAATCCTTAGTTGACCCTGAACTGTGAATGTGCTGGGAATCTCAAAGGAGCCTACTAAAAAGCAACAGCTTGAAGACTAGAAGAATTGAGCAGAGATTTCAGCTGTCACCTGCTGCAAGAGAGAGACAGTTTGGATTTGGAATTCTCCCAAGTCAGATGAACTTGGTAAACACTCAGGCTGTACTTTAGAAGACTGTGTTCCAGAATGAAGCATTTGCCCTAAGACTAGGTAGAAGACTGAAACACATTCACTCTAACAAAGTGTCACCTTAAGAAAATGAAACAACCTCAAGTTCAAGGTAATTGGAAACTAATTTGACTGCTAGAACAAAAAGAAACACTCTTCAGAGAACTAAAACAGAATCCAAGATTTCTATACTATATTTCAGCATACAGTAAAAAACTTTTGCACAAAGAAACTGTAAGTAAGATGTGACTAATAGTCATGGAGGGAAAACCTCCTTCTGTAAGAATGGATTTCAAGATGACCTGGATGTTGACATTAGTAAACAAGGACTTTAAAACAGATATTATAAAATATTCAAAGAATTAAAAGAAGTTTCAGCAGAAAACGAAAACTGCATAAATTTTAGAATTGACAAGTACAATGTCTGAAATAAAAAGTGTACTGCATAAGTTTAACAATACATTATATATGGCAGGAGAGAGGGTAAGCATAATTTAAGGTAGACCAACTTAGATGGATCCAACATAAATAACAGAGATAAAAGGTTGGGAGGAAAAACCAAAGTCTCAGTGAACTCTGAGATAATATCAAGTGATCTAACAGTATGTGCAACTGGAGTCACAGAGGAGAGGGTGAAGAGCAGAAAATATTTGAAAAAAATATAAAAATATTCACTGATGTCTCATAAGAAATAATGGAGGCCAGTTGACAATGAAAGACATCCTAAAGTTTTAAGAAAAATGCTGTCAACACTGAATTCTATATTCAGTGAAAATATCCTCCAAAATGATATGAAACAAAGATATTTTCAGATAAATTAAATCTAAAATAATTTTTCATTATGTTTGTAATATAATAAATGCTAAAGGACATTCTTCAGGCTAAAGGAAAATAAAACCAGATCAAAACTTGAAACTAAAGTTAAGAATAAAGAACACTAGAAATGATAAATAACTTTATAAATAATATAAGACATTTTATGCTCATATTTACTTTAAAAAATAACTATTTCAAGCAAAATAATAGCACTGAAAGGTAAGGCTTTAAAAGTATATAGGAAAAAAAGATATAACAGTAGCATGAAAGATGGGGTAGGAAATGGATGAATGAAATAATTTTATTTTAAGATTATTACATTTGTGAAGTGTGGAGTATGAGCTGTGATGTGGGAAGTATAAGGTATGAAATGAGAAGTGCTAGATGCAAAGAATTAAGTGAACAATGGTACAACATAATTTTAAATAGTCTTTGATAAGCAGGAAATACATATTGCTAGCCTTAGAAAAACTGCTAATATAATTAACATAGGCATAGCTAAAAAACCAACAGTGAAAATAAAATGAAATCCAAAAACACATTCAAATATTTCAAAAGAAGGCAATATTAAAGAGTCAAAGAAAATAAGCATACGGTAGATAAACTCAACCACACCTATAATTGCATTAAATGTAAATGAAGGCTAGGGGTGAAGTCAAGATGGCAGAGTAGGTAAACAGAGTTCACCTCCTCCCATAATCACATCAAAACTACAAGTAAATTATAGAAAAACCACCACTGAGAACCACCTGAAGACTAGCTGAGAGAACTTCTATAAATAAGGATATAAGGAAGAAGCCACATTGAGACTAGTAGGAGGGGCAGAGATGCAGAATAGGCAGGTCCTGCACCCACAGTGTGGCAGTTAAGAATTGGGAGAGATAGCTCTGATGTGGAGGTCCCCCTGAGGACCAAAGGACCCCAGCCACACAACAGACTCCCCAGCTCAGGGCACCTATGCTGGGAAGAGGAATATCCCCAACACCTGACTTTGAAAACCAGTGGGGATTATGTCCCAGAGAAACAAAGAGCTGCAGGAGACTGAGACATGCTGCTCTTAATGGGTGGGCACACAAACTCCCTCACTCACAAACTCACTTGCTCACGAACTCTCTAAATGGGAGCTCTAGCACAGGAGCAGAAGCTTGAAAAGCACCAGAGACATACAGGCAGGAAATAAATTGACTAACTTCAGGGTGAAGGCTGGAGGGGCAGTGATTAGGAAACGGAGGAGACAGAAGCACTGGTAGCTGCTATTGTACCTTTGTTGAGCTTTCTTCTCACCCAGGCAGCCAAGCACAGGCAGGCACAAAATCTGCCATTCTCTGTTAACCTGGCTAATGACATCTATCCTGCCCTACCCAACCTGCTTGTCTGGCAGGAGCCTCTTCCAGCAGCACCTACACATGAGCATCCTGCCTTGACTTGCAATGCCAACTTTCTCAAAGGTCCGTAAGCCCCAGACGGTGGTGGCCACCCTCAGCTTACACCGCAGGCTCACTCCAAAGTCTGCAAGCTGCACAAAAAGCAGTGGCTGTCCTCAGCTCATGCTGCAGAATCATTCAAAAGTCTACAAACCCAACATAAGCAGTAGCCATCCTTGGCATCCATTGTAGTTCCTGCTAAGCACAAGTGACCAGCACAAGTAGTGACTGGCCTCAACTTGCACTGTAACTCTCACCAGGTGGCCCCATTCTAAGCAGAAGCAGTGGATAGTCTCAGCTTACAAGGTAGCCCCAATTAAATGACCACAAGCCTGGCACAAGTGACAGCTGGCTTCACTCACATTGTAGCAAAGGGCCTCAGATTCGGCACAAGTGGCAGCCAGTCTTGCTTGCAGTGTACCCTGTCCCAAGTACCTCCAATCCCAGCACAAGTGAGAACCAACTGCAGAAAATATTATATCTCCTCCCAAGTGGCCCAAAACCCAGCACAAGTGGCGCGTGACCTTGACCTATACCAGAGCTCCTCCCAAGAGGCTCCAGACCAAACACACCCAATAAGCTGCCTTAGCTGGTACTTAGCTGGCTAAGGCAACTACAGATCCAGGGGATCAGCCTGTGCCCAATAGCTCATCTGCCCCTCACAGCCAGTCAGCCTGAGAGTCAACCCCACCTACTAAAGTGTCAGTGACAATCAAGGCCCAACTACAACAAGAAGGCGCATGCAACAAACACAAGGGACACCCCTGGAAAACCTGGCTCAGGTGACATGGGAGACTATGCAACTGGGCCCCACAGGACACCTACTACATAAGGCCACTTTTTCAAGACTGGAAGGTACAGCAAATCTACCTAATACAGAGAAACAAACTCACAAAGTTGGCCAAAATGAGGAGACAAAAAATATGTCCCAAATAAAAGAACAGAACAAAACTCCAGAAAAAGAACTAAACAAAATGAAGAAAAACATCCTACCTGATATAGATTTCAAAACACTGGTTATAAAGATTCTCAATAAACTTTAGAGAAAAATAATTGACTCAGTAAGAATTTTAGCAAAAAAGAACCAATCAGAACTGAAGAATACAATAGCTGAAGTGAAGAATACACTAGAGGGACTCAGCAGCAGATTACATAAACCAGAGGATCCAATCTGCAACCTGGAACAAGGTAGCAAAAAACAATTAAAAGAAGAAAAAGGAAAAAAAGAATTTTAATAACTGAGGATGGTTTAAGAATCCACTGGAAAAACATTAAGCATATCAATATTCACATCATAGGGGTACCAGAAGGAGAAGAGAAAGAAAAAAGGATTTAAAACATATTTGAAGAAATAACGATGGAAAACTTTCCTAACCTGGTGAAGAAAATAGACATACAAGTCCAGTAAGTGCAGAGACTCCCAAACGGAATGAACCAAAAGAGGCCCACACATGATACACTGTAATTAAAATTTCAAAAGTTACAGACAAAAAGAAAGTCTTAAAAGTAGCAAGAGAAAAGTAGTTAGTTACATACAAGGGAGCTCTCATAAGGCAATCAGCTAATTCTTTAACAGTAATTTTGCATGCCAGAAAGGAATGGAACAAAATATTCACATGATGAAAGAGAAAACCTACATCCAAGATTACTCTACTCAGTGAAGTTATCATTTAGAATTGATTGAGAGATAGAGTTTCCCAGAACTCTAGGAAGAAGTAAAGGAGTTCAGCACCACTAAACCCAGCATTTAAAAATATAAAATAATAAACAGTAGAAAAAAATCAAAAATATAAATAAAAAAATAGGAGAGAAAAATATTTCACTGAAAAAGGCAAACACTTTGTAAAAGTAGTGGGTCACCAATTATAAAGCTAGTACAAAAATTAAAAGACAAAAGTAGGATTATCAAGTATAAATCCAAAAATAAATTAAGGGATACACATAAACACACATACAAAAGAGGTTAAAAATAATGACAAAAACATAAATAAGGGGGGGTGAACAAAAAATATAGTAATTTTAGAATATGTTCAAACTTAAATGACTATCAACTTAACATAGACTGCTATAAACACAGCCTGATATATGTGAAGCACATGGTAACCACAAACCAAAGACATACAAGAGCTTTACAACAAATAAAGAGAGATAGAGTTCCAACAAAGATGATAGCATAGGTAAACGCAGTTCTAGGGGTCCTTCCACAACCACATCAAAATTACTATTAAATTACAGAACAATCATCATTCAGAACACCTTAAATTTAGCTGAACAGAAGTCCTATGCCTATGGATATAAAGAAGCAGCCACATTAGACTGGTAAGAGAAGCAGAGATGTGGAACATGTTGGTTCTAGACCAAATGTGGAGGTTAAAATCAGGAGGGATATCTCAGCTTCAAAAGTCCCGTGAAAAGCCAGGGATGCCACCCCCAGATATGAACCCCCAGTCCAGGGCTCCAGTGCTAGGAAGAGAAGACCCATAACTTCTGGCTGTAAAAACCAGTAGGTATTGTGGCTCAGTGAGATGGAGGGCTCTGGAGCCCCAGGCACCCCTCTTAAAGGGTTTTACTCATACTAACTTTCCCCTCTTAGAGGATTTACTCATACTAACTTTCTCTGAGCTCCAGCACTAAAGCAGCAGCTCAAAAGGCACCAGGAACATATGGGGAGGAAATGAATTGTCTGGCATCAGGAGCTGGAGGAGCAGCTTTCTCCCAAACAGAAGTGCTGGTAGAGGCCATTGGTCTTTTTCTGAGCCCTTCCTCCACAGAGCCAGCAGGCAGCAAACTGGATCATAGTTTGCCCCACTGTGGTGATTACTTGAGACCCCACACACCCATTGCAGGCCCACCCAAGATGTTTCCAGTGGCTTTTATATACAAAGGGCCTCTCTTGGGCCATACTTCAAAGAAGCCACATCTGGCCACTTTGTACCTTGTACCTTTTGCTAGGTATCTCCAGACCTGACACTAAACGCAGCCATCATTAGTTTACATCTTGGCTTCTTCTGGGCATGTCCAAGCCCAGCCCAGTAACTGCCATCTGCAGACTGCTCTGTAGCTTGTGCTGGGTGACCTAAGGCAAGGCACAGGTGGTGTCTGACCTTGAACCTCCCAGGAGGCTCCAGAACCAGTGCACCTGGTGAACAACTTTAAAGCACACTGGGTTACAACCCAACCACCTCCACAAGTGCCACACACAAGGGGCAAAATCAGTGAGCACCAAAGTGCCACTGAAGCAAGTCCTGCTCCATAGCATCAATTCCTGCATAGCAGCTCCTTTGTTATAGTTACTGTAGGTCCTCACAACCAGTTGGTCTGGGGGTCAAGCTCTCTCAGTGATGCCAACAGCAATCAAGGATCAACTACAACAGGACAGTGCACATAGCCCACACAGGAGCACACCTGGAGCACCCAGCTTGAGTAACTGGGGAGATTGTGTCACTGGGCCTTACAGGATGCCTACTGCATAAGGCCACTCTAAGTCCAAGAGATATAGCAGCTCTACCTAATATATAGAAACAAACACAGGGAAACATCCAAAATGAGGAGACAAAGAAACAGGTCCCAAGTGAAAGAACAGCAGAAATTTCCAGAAAAAGAACTAAATGAAATGGAGGCAAGCAAACTACCAGATACAAAGTTCAAAGCAATGGTCATAAGTCTGCTCAAGGAACCTAGTGATAACAGTATAATAAAGGACTTGAAAACCATAAAAACAAACCAGTCAGAAATGAAGGATACACTGACTGAAATTAAGAATAATTTACAGGGAATCAACAGTAGAATAGATGATACCAAGAATCAAATCAGCAAAATCAGTAATTTGAAATATAAGAAAGCAAAAAACACCCAACCAAATCAGCAAATAGAAAAAGAATCCAAAAAAATTAAGACAATTAAAGGAGCTTCTGGGACAACTTCAAGCATACCAACATTTACATCATGGGGCTGCCAGAAGGAGAAGAGAAAGAGTAAGAAATTGAAAACCTGTTTGAAAAATAATGACAGAAAACTTCCTTAACTTGGTGGGAAAAAAATAGATATACAGGTCCAGGAAGTGCAGAAAGTCTCAAATGAGATGGACCCAAAGAGGCCCACCCATCATAATTAAAATGCCAAAGGTTAAAGACAAAGAGAAAATCTTAAAAGCAACAAAAGAAAAACAGTTAATTACCTACAAGGAAATTCCCATAAGACTGATTTCTCAAAAGAAACTTTGCAGGCTAGAAGGGATAGGCAAGAAATATTCAAAGTAATGAAAAGCAAGGACCTACAACCTAGATTACTCTACCCAGTAAAGCTATCATTTAGAATTAAAGGGCAGATATTGAGCTTCCCAGACATAAAAAAGCTAAAAGAGTTCATCATCACCAAACCAGCACTGTATGAAATGTTAAAGGGTCTTCTTTAAGAAGAAGATAAAAAATATGAACAGTAAAATGGTAAATACATATCTAAAAACAATTAAATCTTTAAAAAAAATAGCAGAACAGAAGCAGAATCATAGATACAGAGAATGTTTTGATAGTTACCAGATGGGAGGGAATCAGGGGGATCAGCTAAAAAGGTGAAGGGATTAAGATGTACAAACTGGTAGTTACAGAATAGTCATGGGGATGTAAAGTAGAGCAAAGGGAATAGAGTAAGAGTAGCCAAAGAACATATATACATGACCCATGGACATGGACAACGGTGTGGGGATTGACTAAGGAAGTGGGGTTGCTGTGTAGAGAGGGGAAATGGGGAAAATTTGGGACAACTGTATAGCATAAACAATAAAATATAATTTTTTTAAAAAAGAAAGAAAAAGCAAACCACACACTGGAAAAAAATTTCATAACACACATATCTGACAAAGGACTTGTACCCAGAAGATACATGAAAAACATCTTACATAACACTAATAAAAAGATAACCCAAATTAATAAATAGGAGCAAAAGACTTACATAGAAGGCCACTCCAGATTGGCAGTATAAGGGAGATGAATGGTAATGGAAAAAAAATACAATAAAAATAAGTAAAAATAAAATAAAATAAAATATGACTAAAAGGTGGCAGAACAGAATCTTAATGGCTATAAACGAAGGAAAATATGCTAATTTAAGGTAATTCACCTAAAGTTTTTTAGTAGAAACCCTGCCTCAATACATTCCTTAAATGATTCAAGTCACAAGAAAATGAATTATCATATTTTTCCACTGTCAGGTCCCTTAGTTTTATCTAAAAGAATATCAGCCATTAGCACAGGTGAAGCTGACAGTTAACTTGCCTGATAACTGACCAATTCTCCCTTTCCTTAACAGCTCCATCTCAGTCCCCCCTTAACCCCATCTCTCCTGACTGCTGGTCCTGCCCCAGGGTCTCCTCTCTCAATCCCTTTAACTCTTCCTGAACACAGCCGAGAGACTAATCTTCCCAAAACACCACTGTCCTTCATATTTGGTATTGCCCAGATGGCAGAACTTCTTAAAACAGGAAGAAACTTAAAGCATATTTCAGTTTAGAAAGAAAAAAACCTTTAAAAATAAACACAAAGCAGCCCTGGTCAGATAGTTCAGTTGGTTACCATCCTGCTATGCCAAGATAGTGGGTTCAATCACCAGTCAGGGCACATACAGGTATCAACGAATGAATGCATAAATAAGTGGAACAACAAATCGAAGTCTCTCTCTCTCTCTCTTTCTCTCTCTCTCTCTCTCTCTCCCCCCTCTCTAAATAATCAATAAATATTTTTTAAATAAATGTATTTTTTAAATAAACAACAAACCAACAAACAAACACAAAGCAATGCTAGAAAAGCTACTTCCAGAGGTAGCAATTTCTCTGTCACCAGATATGTTCAAATATATGGGAATCTGAACCTGTAAGACCTAGTCCAACCACAGAATTCTGATTCTGTATTTTTTCCCTGATAGTCCTTCTTTCTTTACCTGGCATTCCAAATGACCCTCTAAATCTAACTCCAACCTCTCTTCCCAGCAGCCCTCTCCAGACAGGGCCCTCACTGTCTCATGCATATCTTGCATCCGCTAGTTTTCTTAGTTGGATGACTTTCCCCTTCTTTCTTAAAAAATAAAATAAAATAAAAAGATATGCACCCCTATGTTCATTGCAGCATTATTTACAATAACAAAATAACTAACACATGGAAGCAACCTAGGTATCCATTGATTTACAAATGGGTAAAGATGTGGTACATATGTATAATGTAGTATTAATGGGCCATAAAAAAGAATGAAATCTTGCCACCTGCAACAACATGGATGGACCTAGAAAGTGTTATGCGAAGTGAAATGAGTCAAAGAAAGACAAATATCACATAATTTCACTTATATGTGGAATCTAAAAAATAAGTAAACAAAACTGAAACAAACTCATAGATACAGAGAACAAACTGATGGTTGCCAGATAGGAGAGTGGTTGAGGTTGAGAGTGGGTAAGAACAGTCAAAAGGATTAAGAAGTACAAATTGCCAGTTATAAAAATAGTCACAAGAATGGAAAGTTAGGGAATTTAGTTAATAATATTGTAATATTATCAGACTTACTGGGGTGATCACTTCATAAGATATATAAATATCTAATCACTACACGTACTCCTAAAACTAATATAATATTGTATGTCAATTATAATTGGAAACTAAATTTTAAAAATGTAAATGGAGTAGAGATTTCAATGAAATGGCAAAGAATGTTAGACTACATATAAAAGCAATACTCAACTATATATCCACTATATGCTGCCAATAAAAGTCATTTTAAATATAAAATAAATTGTGCTTGAAAGTAAAAGTGTGGGAAAATATATACCATGCAAACAGTAAGCTTAAGGAGTCTGCCATGGCTATTTTAATATTGGAAACGTAGACTTCAAGGCAGTATTACTAGAGATTAATGGCAATATTTTGTAATGATAAATGAGCAACTCATCAGGAAAATTTAATTATCCAAAATGAGTATACACTTAATAACAGCTTCAAAATTCATGAAGCAAAAAATGACAGAAGGGAGAAATCAACTACACAAAAATTAATTTGGAAGTTTTAAGACAAACTACAAGACTTCTATAGAAAACCTAAGAGAAAACCTTTATAACCTTGAAGTAGATTGTGACATTGTAATTTATAATAAGAAATATATATTTGGTCTTTGTCCCCATATCTGACACAGAGCTCTTAAAATTCTTGGAAGTTCTGGTAATGTGAGCAATTGTTATGCTAATGAGGTAGATTGGAAAGCAGATAAGGATGTGGACTGGTTGCCAGAAGAAGCAACCTGGTGATTACAGTGTTGGAACTTTCAGTCCCACCCCTGACCTCTGACTTCCAACCTCTGGGGATGGTAGAGGGACTAGAGGTTGAATCAATCCTCAATGGCCAGTGATTTAATCAATCATGCCTATGTAATGAGGTCCATGAAAACCCAAAGGACAGGGTTCAGAGAGCTTCCAGGTTAGGAACAAGAATACTTCCACATGCCACCGTGCCAGGCCCAAGCTCCATGAGGACAAAGTTCCTTTGTTCAGGACCTTGCCCTATGAATCTCTTCATTTGGCTATTGATTCATGTCCTTTCATATCCTTTGTAATAAACCAGTAATCTACTGAGTAAATGGGTTTCCTGAGTTCTGTGAGCCACTCTAGTAATTAGTTGAACCCAAAGAGGAAGTCGTGGTGACATCTGATTTATAGCCAGTCTGTCAGGAGTACAGGTAACAACCTCAACTTTCAACTAGCATCTGAATTTTGCTCTAGCAAATTAATCAAACCCAAGGAGGGGGTCATGGAAACCTCCAACCTATAGCAGGTTAAGTCAGTCAGGAGCACAGGTAACAACCTGTGCTTGCAATTGGCATGTGATGTGGAGAGCAGTCATGTGGGACAGAGTCCTTAGCCTGTGGAATATGATGCTCTTTGGGGATAGATAGTGTCAGAATTGAGTTAAATTGTAGGACCCCAGCTGGTGTTGGAGTATTGATTGATGGTATTAGAAACAATTCTCCTACATTGGTTTTTAGGGTGCAGAACAAATACAGGCAAAGATTTATTAGACAGACAACAAAAAACACTAACTAAAAGAAAACAAGAACATGCACTTCATCAAAATTCAAAATCTCTTCTAATTGAATTCTTTCCTCCTGAGATTAAGACAAGGATGTCTGCTCTTGCCAGTTCTATTCAACATTGTACTGGATGTTCTAGCCAAGGAAATTAGGCAAGAAAAAGAATTAAAAAGTATCCATAATGAAGGGCAGAAATAAAACTATAGAGGCCCAATATTTCTTCTCAGATGACATAATTTTATATATAGAAAATCCTATGGAATCCACTTTAAAAAAAAACTACAACTAATAAGTGAGTACAGCAAGTCAGCAGGATAGAAGATCAATATACAAAAATCAATTGTACTCCTATATGTGAGTAATGAACATCTGAAAGGAAATTAAGAAAGCAGTTCCATTCACAATAGTATCAAAAAGAATATAATAATTGGGAATAAGTTTAACAAAAGAAGTGTAAAGATTACACTCAAAGTACAAAACATTGCTGGAAAAATTAAAGATCTAAACAAATGAAACATTACAGCTTCATGAATTGAAAGACTCAGTATTGTTTTTTTAACTATTTTTTATATATGGGTTTTATTGATTATGCTATTACAGTTGTCCCATTATTTTTTCTCCCCTTTATTCCCCTCCGCCCTGCACCCGCCCTACCACCAGCATCCCTCCCCCTGATTAGTTCATGTCCATGCGTCATACATATAAGTTCTTTGGCTTCTCCATTTCCTATACTATTTTTAACCTCCCCTTGTCTATTTTGTACCTACTATTTACGCTTCTAACTCCCTGTACCTTTTCCCCCATTCTTCCCCCTCCCCCTTCCCTCTGGTATCCATTTCTGTGATTCTGTTCTTGTTTTAGTTGATTGATTAGTTTGTTTTTGTTTTTATTTTTTTTAGGTTCAGTTGTTGATAGTTCTGAGTTTGTTGTCATTTTACTGTTCATAGTTTTGATCTTCTTTTTCTTAGATAAATCCCTTTAACATTCCATATAATAAGGACTTGGTGATGATGAACTCCTTTAACTTGACCTTATCTGGGAAGCACCTTATCTGCCTTTCCATTCTAAATGATAGGTTTGCTGGATAGAGTAATCTTGGATGTAGGTTCTTGTCTTTCAAGGCTTTGAATACTTCTTTCCAGTCCCTTCTTGCCTGCAAGGTTTCCTTTGAGAAGTCAGCTGATTGTCTTATGGGAACTCCTTTGTAGGTAACTGTCTCCTTTTCTCTTGCTGCTTTTAAGATTCTCTCCTTATCTTTAATCTTGGGTAATGTAGGTATGATGTGTCTTGGTGTGTGCTTCCTTGGGTCCACATTTTTGGGGATTCTCTGAGCTCCCTGGATCTCCTGGAAACCTATTTCCTTCACCAGATTGGGGAAGTTTTCCTTGATTATTATTTCAAATAAATTTTCAATTTCTTACTCTCCCTCTTCTCCTTCTGGCACCCCTATGATTCGAATGTTGGATCATTTGAAGTTGTCCCAGAGGTTCCTAAGCCTCTCCTCATTTTTTTGAATTCTTGTTTCTTCATTCTGTTCTGGTTAAATGTTTATCTCTTCCTTCTGTGCCCAATTGTTGATTTGAGTCCCGGTTTCCTTCCCTGTACTGTTAGTTCCCTATATATTTTTCTGTATTTCACTTTGCATAACCTTCACTTTTTCCTCCATTGCAACCATTTTCAACCAATTCAGTGAGCATCCAGATTGCCAGTGTTTTGAACTGTGCATCTGATAGGTTGGCTATCTCTTCATCACTTAGTTCTACTTTTTTGATCTGTTCTTTCATTTGGGCTATATTTCTTTGTCTTGGTGGGCCTGTTACATTGGAAGGGGCGGAGCCTTAGGTATTCACCAGGGCAAGGCGACCCAGGTGGCTGTGTTGTGACCCTGTTTGTCGGGGAGGGGTCTGAGGGGGAACAATGCCCGCTTGCTCAGCTCTTGGCTGGGTTTCAGTCCCTTCCCCTGCTACCCCTAAGCAAATTGGCCCCTTCTAGTGCTGATTCCTGGGTGGATGGGTTTGTATACATTCTAAGGCCCTGTGGGTCTCTCCAATGGACTCCCCTGAGACACTGGGAGTTTCTTCTGCTGCCGTATCCCCCACAGGTTTTTACAGCAAAAGGTTTTGAAGCTTTCTTTTCTTGCACTGAAAACCTGGATTGCATGGTCTGTCTCACTCTCCAGCTGTTCCTCCCAGTTTATCCGCATGCAAATATGGAACTGCCCCGTCTGCCAGCCACTGCCTCATCCGCCCAGTCCTCCAGCCCCCACCTTGCCATTTGTCCTTTCTGCCCCATTTCTGCTGCCTGTCTCCACCCCTCCTACCAGTCTGGATGAATGTTTCTTCTTTAACTCCTTGGTTGTTGGACTTCCATACAGTTCAATTTTCTGGCAGTTCTGATTATTTTTTGTTTTTCAATTTCTTGTTGTCCTTCTTTTGGTTGTACAAGGAGGGGAAGTGTATCTACCTATACCTCCATCTTGGTCAGAAGTCAGAAGACTCAATATTGTTAAGATGGCAATTTTGTACCACCTGATCTAAGACTCTATGTAATCCCTGTCAAAATCCCACTTGGCTTTCTTTTTTTGTCTTTTTTCTTATTTTTTAAATTGTTGTTGGCAGCAGAAATTGACAAGCTGAGCTAAAATTATTCATGTGGAAAAGCAAAGGACACATTATAGCTAAAACAACCTGGAAAAAGAACAAAGTAGGAGGACATTCCAATTTTATAACTTACTACAAAGCTACCGTAAGCAAGACAGTGTGGTATTCCCTTCATAGTTAACTTATTTTTGAGGAGGATTTCAAATGGGGGAGAGAACAGTCTTTCAACAAATAGTGTTGGGGCAATTGGATAGCTACATGCAAAAGTATGCACTTGGACATTTACCTCACACCATACACAAAATTTAACTCATAATGGGTCAAGACCTAAATGTGAACTAAAACTACAAAAGTCTTAGAAGAAATCACAAGGGTAAATCTTAGTGACCTTGGTCAGACAATGAGTCTTACGTGTGGTACACATAAAAAGCATAAGAGATAAAGAAAAAACTGATAAATCTGACTTCATTACTCCCTCTAGTGGATCTAAAATACAACTGTATTTATAACTATTTGATCTCTTTCGGAAACTAGTAAAATAATTTTTTTTTTTTTTACTGCAATTGCTTTTATCAGTGGCCATTTTAACAGTCACCATGATGAATTAATTTTGACAAAAAGGGGCATGAGGGCATTTTCTGGGGTGATAGAAATGACCTGTGATCTGGAGTGTGGTGGTAGTTACCCAAATGTACCAATTAATCAAAACCGATTTATTTGAAGACTTTTAATTGTGCTTTTCACCATATGTAAATTTTACCTCAATAAAAATTTTATTTCATAAAGCAGTCACTCTGAGGACTGAGATGTGAGGAGGGGAAGATGAGCCCAGTGGTGTGCTTTTCATTACAAGCCCTTCGGTACTTCTTAAAATTTATAAAAGCATCTGTATAAATTACTTTAAATTCTTTACATTTTGAAAAATAAAACACATTCAAATTTGAAGCTCCTTCGTCTCATTGCTTCATGAAGACAGAGATGAGAAGAAGTCTCCTGTTTGGGGCATTCATTTACCCACCCAGTCAGAGCGCTGACTGGGGAGACCACCAGGAGGTCCAGGCCGGGTCTGCAGTAAGAAGATGCTTCAAAGCTGCAGTTGAAAGTTGTAATCATTTATTCCCTGTTGGGAGGCTACTGTACCAAACACATAATCTCTAAAAAAAAAAAAAAAAAGAAAGAAAGAAAGTCAGAATCTCAAAAGCTTCCATTTTTTAAATGCTAAAGCTTATTTGCATATCAAAATTGCCTGAGGACAGTAAGCAGAATTAGAAAATTAAGGAATTACATTTAGAAGGGAGAGAAAGAAGTAGGACAAATGTGTGAACGTACAGAACACTCCCCTCTGTCACCAAAAAGCTGGCTTCAAGTTTAAATTAACAACCCCAGCAATACTCATAAATAAAGAGCAAGACTTAAATATCATTGCTGTTGAATTTCAATAATACTATCATCACAAATTTATTTACAAAATCAATGACAAACAAATCCTTTTCATTAAAAGAGACAGCTGTACAGCATTACTCCCTCTAGTGGATCTAAAAGATAAGCACATTTATAATGATTTCATCTGTTTTTCTTTGGGGTTTTTGGGGGTTTTTTTTTGAAAGAATAGTTAAAGAAACTTCCATAGTAATCACTCTAATCAATGGTTATTTTAACGATCGCTACAGTGACTTAATTTTGCTTTCTTGTAGAGTATGCTTTTTTCTACTCCCTCTAAGAAAATGTAGTTAACATTTGTCTGGACAATTAACCACTCACAAATCAGAAAATGACAGACATTTCAAACATTACGTATGAAGTTAAAAATTTGAAAACTATTGAAAGTTGCATTATACTCAACATAAATCATAAATATTTTAAAAATTTCACAGTCACTTTTTAGTAAAACACAACCTAAAGAGCCACTTCAACAGCCCATTTGTCCATGGATCACAGCAAAGTGTTCAAAATAGGCGTAGCAATCATTTTCCATAAGTGATAATTCAAGTTTCATATCTACTTATTTTTATAAAGTAAAATTTCAAATATAATCTAACTATTCATTAGACCCTCAAATTTCAAATGCTGTTTAGAAGTTTCTTTGTGTGAACATTTTGTCATGCCATGACTATATTTTGCATTTGGGAACATATACAGTAGTCCTTTGAACAATGTGCGGGTTAGGGGTACCACAACCCCAACCCTGTAGCTGAAAATCTAAATATAAGTTTTGATTCCACAGAAACTTACTAATAAAGCCCACTGTTGACCAGAAGCCTTCCTAATAACATAAACCAGTCAATTAACACATATTTTATATGTATTATATACTATATTCTAACAAAAAAGTAAGCTAGAGAAAAAATATTTTTAAGAAACCACAAGTGAGAGAAAATACATATATGGAATTGTACGTATTTATTGAAAAAATTTGCGTATAAGTGGACCCACGCAGTCAAGTCCTTATTGTTCAAGGGTCAACTGTATGTGGCATATAAGTAACAAATAACATGTTTTAGTGGGCATGACTTCCATTTCTAGACTATTGAGTTTACTGCAGCTCAATTAGTCACAGATGTCACAACTAGGAAACAGACACCTTAAAGGGAGCAAAGATAATGACATTCAGTTGAGCTGATCTCTCTACTCTGTTTCAAGCAAAATGTTAATAACTAGACAGCAAGCCCAGTGGTTATACGTGTGGCAGAAGTTTTACTACTGCAAATAATTGAATGGAGTTTCACATAGCTTTTCAAAATGAAGAATTTGAAGCGGCAACATATCTTAGAAGTGCAGGCTCTTACGGAAGTGAATTCAGGTAAAATACTGATGACAAAGTTGCGTATGCCTAGGATGTAACACAACAGGAGATGAAGAGATACATTTCCCACCAAAATCAAATGCCACTGCCATCAACCCCACAGAGGTTCAGCTACCTAAAATGGAAATGAAAATATAATGTATGGAAATATTCTCTTAGAAAAACTCCTTAAGGCTTCATATGTATTAATGTATTAGTTTGCAAACATTAAGATCAAAGCCAAAGCAACAAATGCATCCTAAAAAGTTTTTCATCAGATTTTTATCAACGATATACAAGTAGCAGGGCATAAAAAATTAATAGGCTCAAGCCTTGAAATGTCAAACTCAATGATCCCTCACCATGCTCACCTCCTTTGCTTTTTGTTTCAGACTTGCTGGCTCTGGGTCTTCTTGCCTTGAGCAACTCCACATGGTTAAAAATGGAGAAAGAAAGGTTAACAGATGGTTTAAGAGCCCCTCATCTGTTGCAGTAAGTTAAAAAATAGCAGAGGAAGGAGAAGAGGATCCAAGGTGTCAAACACACAAGGCCTGAATTTATAGACATGTAATTTCAAGCCTTTGGGTTTACCTAATAAACTATTAAATATTCAGTTTTAAATATAATCTACTGTAACTTTGAAAAAAATCAACCCACCTTACTTATAATATTGCTAACTCTTCAGTTTAAAAACAAGTTCCTATTGAAGATGCTGTCCACTGAGTCCTCCCATATATTAGGCCTCCTGTACTATAATCCTGTGCTCCCAAATGCACATTTCCCATTCCCTAGATCCCCAAATATCCTGCAGTGCCAAACTGTCAGTCCTCATATTTCTTGGACAATGAAATCAATCCTTAATTGCTAACAGATCTTTGCATAGCTATCACAGAAACATGCCAGCAACATGCAGCAGGATCCCCTCCTTCCATGCTGTTTAGCATGTGCTGTCATACTTAGGGCCTAGAGAGCTATGTGAAGAAGAAAATACGAATTAAAAATATCCTTAAAGAGACAAGAGACAACAAATGCCAGTGAGAATGTTAAGGAAAGGGAACCCCCAAGGACTGTTGGTGAGATTGGTGCAGCCACTGTGGAAACAGGATGGTGGGGCTGCTTTTCTGTATTTATAATCGGCACCAGATTCTCCCAGTTACAAGATGTGCGAGTTGGCAACAGCTGCTTGTCTATCATTCCTTCGTGCCATCGCCAAAGCCTCCTTGCTTTGCTGTATGAAACTGGTGGGAAGAGGAATAAAATTTAAAAAGAGGGGTAAGGAGGAGAAATAAGAAACAAGGTCGCCATCTAAACATGAGGAAGGGAAAGGGTGTGCAAAACCGGGGGCAAGAAAAGGCATAAAACTGGGGTCTTTGAGAGTGGCAGAGAGAACCAGCTAGGGAAATGAATTCCTATTGTTGAGCGGTGCAAGAGCCCACTTGAGATTTGTGGTCATAAAATTAGAGTAGGGCCGAGTTAGTGGGATATCAGGCGAGGAGGAGGGAAAAGGGAGCAAGGAGGGTTCTGAGGAGAGTGTGGTCATGGACCCCACGCTTGCAGGCAGCTGTGTTCCTAGTTACCTGAGAAGGGATTCAAATCCAAAGGGAAGAGAGACCATCTACAGGAAATGAATTGTGGTAAGTCTTTGCTACCCTCTTTATATTTTTCAGTATTTTATTAAGATTTTACAAAAGGTATATATTTCATTTTATAAACAGAGAAAAAGAATAAAGCTATTTCAAAACCAAATTTAAAAGGTAAAAATCAACAAAATGAGGTTTTCATGGGAAAGATAGCAACTAACCCAATTTCCTGTAGAAAAATAGCTGCCCTAAATTTGGATGCTTCCTTGACTATTAATTTGGATATTAATGATAAATTTCTACAACACGAAAAAATACTAATGAATCATTTGGGGAAAATGAAGAAAAGTACAGTACTAGAAAAACATACCAAAACAAACCTGCAAAGCCACAGAAAACATAATAGGATGTCAAGAGGACCTGTGTGTCCACTTTGAGGATTTCCAGCTGAAATGATTGGAGAGAGAAAACTCCCAGCCAGATGAATCTATGAAAAATTACAGTGGAAGATGAGGGATGCCTTGGAAAAGCTGGTGATGCTTGCTCTTCAGAACCCCCAGCAAGGGCTGCAGTGTTTCCTGTGGTGAGCAGACCCACTCCGCTCTACGGAGGCTAGGACAGAGGGGCCCTCAGCCCCTACCATGTCATACATCAGAATGACCAGAGGTCTGCTTTGGACAGGAATGGGGTCCTCCCAGCTTTCTGGGCCCTGAAGGCCAGGAAGGGGAGGGAGTCCTGCTTGCCCTGGGCAGTTGTTCCGTCTGGTGGCTGGTGCTTTTGAAAGGCCCTCTCTGTCAGCCACAGTTGCTTCATCTAAAAACCAAATTTTCATCTGTGTTGCTGAGACTCAACATCTGCAGGTTGGGTCAAAGTATGTCAAGAAAGACCAAGCTGTGAGCTTAGGGAAAAAAATGGCTTGTCCGTGTACACAGATATACCACACTTTAGTATGATTTCACTAAATCTCAGCTTTAAGTTCTTCGAAGACACAGGAAAGGAACTGAACTGAAGATCCTTGGCCTCCTCCTACTTTAAATTTAAATTACCATGAAATTAATTTATTTTTACTATTACACTTTTACTGAGTCCTGAGCCAAGGACATTCTTATATAAAGGTTTTTTTGTAGATGCCACATTTTGTATGCCTGAATAATACTGATATTTGGGGAAACCTATTAATATTTTATAAAATGACGTGTCCGGTATCGATAGCATTTGACTTTTTCTAGGGGGAAAGAACATAATTCTACAAAGTATTAGAAATTCTACTTGGTGGACTGCAAAGGCATAACAGACACACTAATCCCAATTGGTTGAGTTCTTAAGGAATGGCAAACTATTGTTTGAAAAGATAATTTCTGATATAATTGAAAATTAAGGGACAGGGTCCAAAGAGAGAGAGAAAGAAAGAAAGAAAGAAAGAAAGAAAGAAAGAAAGAAAGAAAGAAAGAAAGAAAGAAAGAAAGAAAGAAAGAAAGAAAGAAAGAAAGAAAGGAGGAAAGAAGGAAAGAAAGGAAGGAAGGAAGGAAGGAAGGAAGGAAGGAAGGAAGGAAGGAAGGAAGGAAGGAAGGAAGGAAGGAAAGAAGGAAGGAAAGAAGGAAGGAAGGGGAGGGGAGAAGAGAGATGAGAGAAGAGGAGAGAAGAGGGGAGAAAAGAGAGAGGAGGGAAGGAGAGAGGGGCACTTAACTTGAGAACTACCTTTTACTCAGAGAAAGTTAACTCTAAAGGCACTCCAGTTAACACAAAGACTGTAAGGCAGGGTTTTTCACTGGGATTTTGTGACAATCAAGTTCAGTACATTCCAGAATGATTGCTTGGTTCAGATATTTGCCAACTTTATAAGGCTTGCAAAAGTGAGGAGAAACTGTGCTTTGCCTGACCTCATTTAAGAATGGGAACACACATTCTTTTAGTTTGAAACCCTGAGTATTCACGCTTTAATCTTTCAAACTCCCACCTTCCCAGGGCACCTCAGCTTTCATCAGTGCTTTTCTCATAGTCATGCCTCTTATAGTTTTATAATTTTTAAAAAAGGTAATATTAGAAGAGTTTAAGGCATTGGTGTCCGTTTTCTATTAAAATGTCAAAACTCCTGATTCTGTGCTATAGTCTCCACCATGCCCACAGTTTCAATTTTAAACCCATTTTCCCCTTTCAGATGACAGAACTTCACCCATGGCACTATTACCTTATAACTTTCATTTTTAATTAAAGAAGTTAAATTGGCAACAGAAAACACTTTGCTTTCACATTAGTTTTGTTAATAAAAGGTGAAAGTTAAAAGCAGTATACCTATGGATAAAATCTATTTCCAAGCTCCAGTTTCTCCTTTATTTCATGAAGGCATTAAGTTAAAAGTCTATGTTTATGACAATCTTAAAAGAAACAAGGAGAGTTGAAAATGTTTAAAACCAACTATTTTGACTGATTACTAGTCTAGAAACTAGAATAGATGTTTCTATTTAGCAACGGTTTCACAATTCTGAAGATACTTTGAAAAAAAAATCTAGATGATTAGTAAAGTTAAGCAGCAAAATCCAAAGAAAATGAAATAAATATAATTTGAAGGAACAAACAGAAAACAAAGTGATAGACCTATAAAAATATATCAATAATTATATAAAATATAAACAGTCTAAATATACCACTTAAAAAATAGATATTGTGCCCTGGTTGGTGACCCAGTTGTTCGGAGCGTGGTCCCATACACCAAAAAGGTTGCAGGTTCAATTCCCAGTCAGGGCACATACCTAGGTTGTGGGTTTGATCCCCAGTGGGGGCATGTACCGGAAACAACCAATCGCTCTCCCTCTCTCTCTTCCCCCCTTTCTCTCTCTTCCCCCCTTTCTCTCTCTAAAATTAATAAACATATCCTCAGGTGAGAATTAAAAATATAAAAAGTAGGTATTGTAGAGTAAGTAAAAATGATCAATATGCTATTCATAAGAAACTCACTTCAAATATAAAATATTGGTAAGTTAGAGGTAGAAAAAGATATAGTATGATAACTCCAATCAAAAGAAGGCTGGAATGGCTATATTAGAATTAGACAAAGTAGCTTTTAGACCAAAAATTACCTTAGGTAAAAAGAGACATTGCGTAATAATTAAGGGGTCAACTTACCAAGAAAATGTAACAATCCCAAATGTGTATGCCCCTAACAACAGAGCTTCACAATAAATGAATCAAAAACTGAAAGAAAAAATAGACAAATCTACAATTATAATTGGAGGCTGCAACACTTCCCTCTCAGTAATTGACAGAATTTGTAAACAGAAAGTCAGCAATAACATAGGAGAGCTCATCCATACCATCAACTGATTGAATCTAAATCTACATTTACAGGGTGCTTCACCTAATAACAGCAGAATACACATTCTTTTCAAATGTGCAGGGAACATTCGACAAGTTGCTCCATGTCCTGGGCCATAAAATACATCTTAAATGTGAATTAAAATTATAGAGACTATAGCTTCTGACCATAACTGAATTAAACTAGAAAGCAATACAGGCATACCTCAGAGATATTATGGGTATGATCCCAGAACACCACAACAAAGTGAGTATCACAATAAAGCAAATCACATGAATTTTTTGGTTTCCCAGTGCATATAAAAGTTATATTTACACTGTACTGTAGTATATTAAGTGTGTAATAGCATTATGTCTAAAAAGACAATTATTGCTAAAAAGAAATGCTAACCATCACTTGCACTGTTACAATAGTTAACACCAAAGATCACTGATCACAGATTACCATAACAAATAAAACAGTAATAAAAGAGTTTGAAATATTGTGAGAATTACCAACATGTGACAGAGAAACACAGATGAACAGATGCTCTTGAAAAAAGAGCACTGATAGTTTTGCTCAATGCAGGGTTGACACAACCTTCAATTTGTAAAAAAAAAAAAAAATCTGTGAAGCACAATAAAGCAAAGCACAATAAAACAAGATATGCCTGCGAGGAAAAAATAACAGGAAAATTCCCTTTCTCAACTCTTAAAATTAAACAATAAGCTTCCAAATGGCCCATGGGTCAAAGAGAAAATCACAAAAGAAAATACAAAGTATTTTTAACTGGAAGAAAATGAAAAATTTTTTTCAAAATTTATGGGGTACAGAAAGCTGCACTTAGAGGAAAAATTCTAGCATTAAGTGTTTATACTAAATATGAAATTCTAACACCAATAATCTAATCTTATTTTTAAGAAATTAGAAAAAAAGCAAAATAAATGCAAGTTAAAACAGCAGGAAGAAAACAATAAAATTAGAAGAGAAATTAATGCAATTGAAAAGAAAACAGTAGCTCTAGCTGGTGCGGCTCAGTGGATTGAGTGCCAGCCTGAGAACCAAAGGGTGACGGATTCAATTCCCAGTCAGGGCACGTGCCTGGGTGTGGGCCAGGCCCTCAGTAGGGGACACGCAGGAGGCAACCACACATTGATGTTTCCCTCTCTTTCTCCCTCTCTTCCCATCTTTCTAAAAATAAATAAATAAAATATTTTTAAAAAAAGAAAACAATAGAGAAAATCAATAAAATCAAAGGTGGTTCCTTGAAACAATAACACTGATAGACCTCTAGTAAGACATCCTAAGAAATAAGAGAAAAGATACAAAATATTAATATCAGAAATGAAACAGGAGATACCACTACAGACTCTGCAGACATTAAAATAATAATTTAGAAATATTATGTACAACTCTACCTGCAGAAATTCAACAATATTGATAAAACAGGCCAATTTTTGAAAACCACAAATTATCAAAATTCACTCAAGATGAAATAAATATTCTGAATAGAAATCTTCACAGAAAAGAAATATGTAGGCTCAGATGGTTTCACTGGTGAATTCTTCCAAACATTCAAAAATGAAATGATATCCATTCTCCATAATTTCTTCCAGAGTATAGAAGAAGGAGGGGGAGGAGAAGAAATATTTTTCTATTCATTATATGAGATCAGCATTACCTTAACTCCAAAATCTGACAAAGACAATATAAAAAAAAGAAAGCTACAAACCAATATCCCTCATGGACACAGAAACAAAAATCATTAATAAAAAATAAGCAAATGAAATACAGTATATAAATATATCAAATACATTAAAAGAATAGTAACACCACAATAAAGTAGGTTTATCCTAGGAATGTAAGGTTGGTTTCAGTACTTGCAAATCAATTAAATCCACCATTTTAACCACCTAGAAAAGAAAAATGCATTTGTTTTATTTCAAGTAATAGTGGTTCATGCACCTTATTTGTTGAATAAGCCTTATTTTCCACATTGATTTGAAATATCAATTTAAACATATATTACATTGTTAAACAGATATATGTTTGTTTCTAGAATGCTCATTTTATTTCATTGATCAACTTGATTATTTCTGTGCTGGTATCATGTTGTTTTAATTGCTGAGATTTTATAATGGATTTAAATTTTTTAATATTTTATAATGGATCTTGACATTAAAAAAATAAATAAATAAAATCTGCATCAAAAGAAAGAAACAAAGAAAGATAGTAACTCCTACCTTTTGCGACAACATGGATGGAACTGGAGGATATTATGCTAAGGGAAATAAGCCAGTCGGTGAAAGACAAATACCATATGATCTCACCTATAAGTGGAATCTATTCAACAAAATAAACTAACAAACCAAATAAACCACAGGCATGGAAACATAGAGCAAACTGAAAGTGACCAGAGGGGATGGGGAAGGAGGACAATGGTGGAAAGAAAGGGAAGGGACTAGACAAAGAACATGTAAGAATGACCCAAGGACATGGACCACAGAGTGGGAATTGACTGTGGGAGAGAGGAGTGGGGGATGGGGTGGGATGGATGGAAGAGGTCAAAGGGGAAAAATTGAGACAACTGTAACAGAATAAACATGACTTAAAATAAAAATTAAAAAAAGAAAACTGTAGTACATTTACATATAGAATACTATGCAGCTGGAAAAGAGAAGGAACTCTCACACTTTGTGGCAGCATGGATGGACTGAGACACAATTATGCTAAGCAAAATAAGCCAGTCAGAGAAAGACAAGTACCACATGATCTCACTTATATGTGGAATCAAATGAACAAAATATACTGACGAACAAAATAGAAGCAGAGTCATGGACACATGGAACAGACTGGCAACTGTCAGAGGGGAGAAGCATGGGGGACTGAATGAAAGAAGGTGAAGAGATTAGCCAAAGAACACATATGCACAATCCATGGACACAGACAATAAGGCGGTGGAGGCACAGGCAATGGGGGGCTGGGTGAAAGTGGGCAAAGGGAGGAAAATGGAGAACATCTGTAATAGTGTTAACAATAAAAAAAAACATAAATTCTTATCTACAATCCTTATTTTTGTACAAGAAAACAGAAGGAACTTGGCAAACTGCTAACAGTTATTAATCCAGGAAGGTTGGCATATGGGTATCATTTAATGTGTGTGCGTGTGTGTGTGTGTGTGTGTGTGTGTTGGAGGCATCTTTTAAATCTATCATACAGTATCCAATGCACAGTGCAGCCCAGGTGCATTAGGGCATTCCCAGGATCAGTTCTCTGCTCTTAGCCCAGTGGAATGTTCACAAGTTGAGAACAGGTGCCTGTGGAGTTGTTGTGCAGGTGGCAGAGACAGCTGATGTGAGCAGTCACCCATGCAGGTCCTGAACGCTGTAGGCAAATGACAACCCATAGTATTTATGTAACAAAAAGTTCATGCACTATCTTTGTGGCTAAGCAAGAGCATTCATTTGTCCACCAAAACTTTGCTGCTTGCAATCTGCGACCCCAGCTTGAAACTATGTGTCAGTCCCTTTGCCATTTTCCTACCATAGGACAATACTGTCTTGATGTGGATGCAATCAGTGTTTAGGTGGAGTCTCTCAAAACAATTGATTGCCTACCTAAAATGAGCTCCTTGAAAAAAAAAGAAAATATACATCTACTTTTACTCTGAAAATCTTACTAAAATTTCAGTGAAGTTATTTTCTTTAAAAAAGAGATACATAAACCCACAAAAAGAGGAATAACAACAGACTAGACATTAACAACCTTTTGGGAGGTAGAAAGCAGGTGAGAGAATCGAGTTAGATGCAAGAAACCCAAATCCTAAACTGAGAACTGACCTAATCGACATTACTCTGCTTTCAAACTCCTGTCTGTGCAAATCCCATCCATTCTCCAAGAGCCTCCTCCTTTTGGACATTATCAATATTCCAGCCCACCTTGCATTCATTCTAAAATCCTACCTCTGTGATGATGATAATAATAATAATACCATCACCACCTATGCAGCACTTACGAAGTACCCCAGTATAATTCTCAGTCTTTATGAAATGAACCGACTTTGGCCCAGGCCGGGGTGGCTCAGCTGATTGGGGCATTGTCCCCTAACCAAAAGACTGTGGGTTTGATTCCCCATCAGGGCACATACCCAGGTTGCAGATTCAGTCCAGTATGTACGGTCTGGTGCATAAAATCTCCAATCTGGGTGCGTACATGAGGCAACCAATCCATGATTCTCTCTTGCATTGATGTTTCTCTCTCTCCCTTCCTCTCTCTCTAAAAAGCAATGACAAAATGTCCTTGGATGAGGATTTAAAAAATGAATAGACTTTGGCATTTCATGGTTCTCAAATTGTTTTATTACTCACTATTATGTCCCCAATTACCAAGAGTAGAATTTCTGTTTTATCCAGCTCTAAAATTTTTCACAGCACCAGGCTCCAAATAGATGCCTAAATTGACTCAGTTCAGAGATTACACACCTACTGATCTTCAATAGTGCAAGTTGGCCAATGTCCAATTGGCAATCAAAAAAAGGGAGCATACCTCTATTGTGATTTTAGGTCTTGCCTCCAAAAAATTTGCCAGTTGTCCTGAAGGACAGCAGGTGGCATCTCAGAGACCCATCAATCCATCTACTACTGCAGGGTGACCTGCCTAGTTTAGCATTTAGCAACCAGACTTCTAAAGAGCAATAAACCCCATGCTGAGTAGGCAACAGATGAAAAAAAAAAAGGGATGGCTTTTATGGCACTTCATGATAATGGCTTTATTGCCAAAAGCCATATTAGCAGAAGATGGAAGATTCAATTTATAGAATCTCCTGAATGTCTGTCTGTTCAACAACAGTCTGTTCATGCCCAAGAAGAGATTGGTGCCTGTGGAAAACCTATTTGAAGGACAACCCACAATGCTACTTGCTTTGCCAAATGAAAGAATTCACACTCTTTTATTTTTCAAGCCAAAAGGGGGCAAAACTAACCAAATGAATTAGTGCATCCTGTTCTAAACTTCAGAATCAAATTGGAACACTGAGGATCAGAAGCGCCCCACTCACTGTGAGGATCTAAAAGTCACTTAAGACAATTCAGAAAAACGCCAGAAAAACTTCCTTCTTTTTGAGACAACAAAAGCAGATGGAAAACTGCTAAAATGGCTCAAGTATGTGGCACTTTTATAACATTTATGTGGCTCTTGAAAAAAATCAGCTTTAATTGACTTTTTGCTTCCCATGTCCTAGTTCTGTCAAAACTTCTGTTTTTTTAGGGATTTAAATCAGAGAACCATTCTGAATATATTCTACCTTTAATGACTATGATCCAGAAAGATGTACTTCTTCCTAGTCCTTACCAAAAAGACAAAGGAGAAAGGCAACGAAAGGAAAAATTATAAATAAAACCTATTTCTAAGATGGAATCGAAACCAAAACAAAGAGAGGACTTAACACTGGCAATAAATTTTTTCAGGTGGCCTAGCTGAGCCTCCAGCTCCCTGTGTGACCTGGAAATTTTCGTTAACCCCCCTCCCTTTCTTATTATTTCCATATGAAGAATAAGGAAGTTAATACACTGCTACATCAAACTCAAAATCAGAGTTAAAGGAGGCCTTGATACTTGCCTTATTTACCTGCCTTATTTATACATGAGATACCTTCACAGGCATCAATGTAATAATGAAAATAAATGCAACAATGACAGTGCTCTAATTCTTAGAACGTGCACATAATTGGTTTAAAAAACAAGCAAAAAATCTTTCACCTTCATTATGCACACATTTGACCTTGGGTTAACCTTCTAGTTCTGTCCTCTCCACCCCACTCCCCAAACTTGATCAAGGTGGAATGTCAGTTTGTTCCTTGGGTGGGGGAAGAGAGGCAAAGAGATTTGCTCCCTGCAATGAGAAATAGTGTTGAGTGTGCTTGGTTTGGGTCTTACGGGTGGGTCTGAACATCTGGCTAGAACTTTGAAAATCCCCCAAGAAGGGGCCTAATAGAACAAAATCACGACGTAAGTTTTTTAAGGTATGGATATATTTTAGTAACTTTATCACCACTTTTTCCTCTCATTTTTAACCTTTCAGTTATAAAATAAACATTATTATTTAAGAAAAGCAAACCTTATAACCACCAACAAGGTCAAGAAATATGAAAGTACCAGTGACCCCAGAAATGCCTGTCCCAGTGTCAACTGCCTCTGACTTTCCAAAGCAGCCAATATTCTGGCTTTTTATAGCAATTGCTTCTTTGCTTTTCATGTGTGATTTTATCACCAGCTGTGTGTCCCTAGTATGTACCTTGTTTTGCCCTTTTAAAAAATTTAGTATGTCTTTTAGGTCTTTCCTAATTTTACAGGGTGTGAGGTCAGTGGACATGGCCCTTCCCCCCCCATGACTGAGGGCTGATCAGGGGGCTCCTGACCAGAAGGAATGTATGTTGTTTTGGAAATGGCTTGAACTCCCTCCTTATCGCCTTTTGGAAGCAGATTCCTGTGCTATGACTGCTTCTTGACCTTTTCTTTACACAGAGGTAATGTAGTTTAGAGCCACACGTAGGACACATGCCTCCTTTATCTGGGACCCTTTAAAACAAGTCTCACACACAGGGATGTGTGTCCCTGCTTTGCCAACCTGCTGCTGTCAGAAGCTCCCTGTGACAAGAATAATAAAGACAATGTCTATTCCACCCAGTCTTCCTTGTGGATCTTTTCGGCTTATCTGAATCAACAGTCAAGATCCCCAAGCTTGACCTCCTGCATTACACAGGTTCCTCTCCATCCCTTTCTTTCCATTACAATTTATCTGTCGAAAACCTGAGGCATTTGGCCTGTAGAGTTCTCACAGCCCAGTGCGTACATAATTCTACACGCTGCTCTCTCTGTATTTCTTGCAAATTGGCAGCTGACTCGAGAGGCTGGATGAGACTCAGGTGCAATCCCTTTGGTAATACCATAGCTGGTACTGAGGTATTTCATTAAGGAACACATAAAGTCTGACAACCTCCCTTTTTGTAATGTGAGCAGCTGTCAAAGCACAATGCCTAAATCCATTAAAATGCTGATATTATAATTCTGCGATTTCTTTTTTATTTATTAGTTGGAACAGTTTTATAAAGAGATGTATTCCCTCTCTTATAGTTTGGTTGCCATTGGTCCAGATGATCTAGAAAAAGCAGGATAAATGCTTGAATCAGTCCCTTTATTACCCATTTCAAGATAATAAATTGGATCCTTATCATTCTCTGAAGATGACCAATCGTGTTTGTATTCATACACTCATGGATTTAAACATATTTTGATGTTTTTGACCCATTGCAAATAATTTTTTTATTATAGTTCAAATGGTGCCAAATTTACCCAATAGAAGTCTTTAAATTAGTTCCTGAATAGATACAGAGAACATACTGATGGTTGCCAGAGGTGAAGGGGAATGGGGGGCTAGATGAAAAAGATGAAGGGATTAAGAAGTACAAATTGGTAGTTACAATATAGTCACAGGGGTGTAAAATACAGCACAGGGAATACAGTCAATAATAGTGTAATAACTATGTATTGTGCCAGATGGGTACTGGAAATACTGGGATAGGGGGAACTTTGGAAATTACATGATTATCTAACCATTATGCTGTACACCTGAAACTCATACAAAATAATACTAAATGTAAACTATAATTAAAAAAGAATTTTTAAAAAGAAAATTAGCTTAGTCCTTTTGTCATGAATTTATATTCCCTAGTAGCTTCCTCATTATTTGTTATGACAAGGCATTTCCATTCATCAGTACATTTCCTGCCCCAGACCTGAAATCACCCATTTCTCCAAGAGCCCTGGTTTCCTTTGGTGGGAAATTATATTGCAAGGTTACAGTCTGGGCACTGGGGATAATTGTTGCTAGCTAACTAGAAATATACCTCTATATTCACATGTATAACATTTTTTAAAAATAAAAATAGCTCATGAGTTCATACTGGTAACTCCTCAATTAAACTCAAGACTAATATTTTTTAACACAATTTTTTCTGTATTACATCTATGTCTGGGCACCCTGGTTCTCTAAAACATGAGATAATTAGAATATCTCATAATCATTCATGTACTTTATCCCACATTATACACACAATAGTCTCATATTAACAATACTAATACTACCACCAACAAACTAATTACTGAGAACCAATCAAAAATGCCTGTACATGTTCTCTCCTTCCCCCCATTTTTTTATAGGTGTATGATATTGACAGTGTCAGAGCATATAGTCATTACATGCCATACACTCTTCTTTTTACCCTGTAATGTTCTATAAATAATCACATCTTTAAGTGTTCTCCAGCAATCCTTATATTGGTGTCTTTCTAGTCATTTGGATTATGCATAGCGCTTTCTCTAGTAGATCCTCAAAAAGCACTCATGGAAACATTTTCCGAGTTCTTGTAAATTGATAACAGTAATCGTTACACTTGAGGCTCAGTTTCCCTGGATATAAAATCTTTGGCTCATATTTTCTTCCCTTGAGTATCTCAAACATAATAATCCATCTATCTGCTTTCCTTTTATAATTCACTTCTTCTTTCTTAGGTAGCCAAAAGGAATTTTCTTTCAAGTTCAGTTATTTTACCAGAATATGTCTTTTTGTTGGTCATTCTGGAGTAATATTCATTATAGATCAACATTCTCAGTGACCTCTTTCAATATGCCTTTTCAAATACCTTTTAATTTCAGGAAACTTTATTAAAATGTTTGTTCTCTTCCCTTGCATTAGTCCCCCCATTAAGGTACTCTGATTACTTATACGTTAGACCACCTTTGTCTGTGTTCAATATTTGTCAGTTCCTCTAGAATATTTGTCTCTTACTTTTCATTTTTAACATTTTCCTCCTTTTAACTATTTCAAGACATTATCTATCATTTTATTTGTGCTTGTATTCCTTCTAGTTTAGTCTTCATTTCTAACATGATTCTTTTACTTTTATTTTTAAGTATATTTTACTGATTATGCTATTATAGTTGTCTCATTTTTTTCTTCCCTTTATCCCCCTCCATCCTGCACCCCCACCCTCCAGCATTTCCCCCCTTAGTTCATGTCCATGGGTCGTACATGTAAGTTCTTTGGCTTCTCTATTTCCTATACTATACTTAACCTCCCCCTGCCTATTTTGTACCTACCAATTATGCTTTTTATTCCATGTACCTTTTCCCCCATTCTCCTCCCTCCCACTCTCTGCTAATACCCCTCCATGTGATCTCCATTTCTGTGATTCTGTTCCTGTTCTAATTGTTTGCTTTGTTTGTTTTGTTTTTTTAGGTTCAGTTGTGATAGTTGTGAGTTTGTTGTCATTCTACTGTTCATAGTTTTGATCTTCTTCTTTTTCTTAGGTAAGGCCCTTTAACATTTCATATAATAAGGACTTAGTGATGATGAACTCCTTTAACTTGACATCATCTGGGAAGCACTTTATCTGCCCTTCCATTCTAAATGATAGCTTTGCTGGGTAATCTCAGATGTAGGTTCTTACTTTTCATGACCTGAATACTTCTAGCCCCTTCTTACCTGTATAAGGTGTCTTTTGAGAAATCAGCTGATAGTCTTATGGGAACTCCTTTGTAGATTACTGTCTCCTTTTCTCTTGCTGCTTTTAAGATTTTCTCCTTATCTTTAATCTTAATTAATTTAATTATGATGTTTCTTGGTGTGTTCCTCTTTGGGTCCAACTTCTTTGGTACTCTCTGAGCATTCTGGACCTGCATGTTTATTCCCTTTGCCAGATTGGGGAAGTTTTCCTTCATTATAAGAAAATAATAAGTTTTTTCAAATAAGTTTTCAATTTCTTGCTCTTCCTCTTTTCCTTCTGGCACCCATACAATTCAGATATTGGAAACTTTAAATGGTCCCAGACATTCCTAAGCCTCTCCTCATTTTTTTTGAATTCTTGTTTCTTCATTCTGTTCCAGTTGAATGTTTACTTCTTCCTTCTGTTCCAAAACATTGATTTGAGTCCCATTTTCCTTCCCTTCACTGTTGGTTCCTTATATATTTTGCTTTATTTCACTTTGTATAGACTCACTTCTTCCTCTATTTTGCAGTTGTACTCAATCATTTCTGTGAACATCCTGACTACTAGTATTTTGAACTCTGCGTCTGATAGGTTGACTATCTCCTATTCTCTTAGTTTTTTCCTGGAGTTTTGATCTCTTCTTTCATTTGGGCCATATTTATTTGCCTTGGCACACCTATTATGTTGGAAGGGGTGGAACCTTAGGTATTCACCAGGACAGGGCAACCCATTTCATTGCATTGTGGCACTGTATGTGGGGGAAGGGTCAGAGAGAAAACAAATGCCACTTGTTTGGCTCTCCTCCTGCTTTCAGTCATTTCCCCTGCTTCCCACAAGTGCATTGTGCCCTTTCAGGTGCTGATTCCTGGGTGGGTGGGCTTGTGTACCTTCCAAGATCCTGTGGGCCCCTCCAACAGACTCTCCTGTGAGACTGGCAGTTTCTCCTGCCACTGTAACCCCTACATGTTTTTTAAAGCCAGAGGTTTTGAGGCTATATTTCCCCACACTGGAGCCCTGGGTTGTATGGTCTGTCTCACTCCCCAGTTGTTCCTCCCTGTTTATCTGCACCCAAATGTGGGACCGTCCTGTCCACCAGCCACCACCTTGCCTTGCATCCTCTCTGCCCTGGCTGCCTGTCTCCATCCCTCCTACCAGTCTGGATGAATGTTTCTTCTTTAACTCTTTGGTTGTCAGACTTCCATACAGTTCAATTTTCTGACAGTTCTGGTTGTTTTTTGTTTTTAAGTTGGTTGTTGTCCTTCTTTTGGTTTTGCAAGGAAGCAAAGCATATCTACCTACACATCCATCTTGGCCAGAAGCCTCTTTTCTTTGATTTTTTAAGAGAGTTCTGTTACCTTTTATGTTTTTCTAATTGTGGTTTAAGTTTTTCTTTCATGTCTTGTATAATTTTCTTAGTGTGCTTTATCTTATTTTGAAATAGAAGGTTACAGTTTGGATTTATTTTGTGATGTCTATGTGTGTTTTTATTGTCTTAAGGTATGTTATTCAGCTATTTGATCTCCCTCTAAAAATAATAACTTAGTATGAAATTTGACCTGAATTGCTTGTCTTTTTTATGTGAAATTAATTTTCCTGAAATTTTTGAAGGGGTGGTGGCTTAGGGTAGCTTTCCTCTATTTGTTGGCAGCAAAATATCACCAGCTATTAACCAGCAAAATTAGACCAGACCTTAGTTCAGCCAACCTAAGTACTTGAGTTTGGCTACAGAAGAATTCAGAACCAAGACTTAAATACAAGCAAAAGTTTATTTAGAAAGTTATAGAGGTAAAAGTGAGCCAGCTAAGCTCTGTGGGCTCAGGGAACAAGTTACAGTGACAAAAGAAGGGCCCTTGAAGCTTAGGAGAAAAAAAAAAGCAAAGCACACTTGAAAAGAGTGAGAGTCATGCTGCATTCCTCATCTTGAGGGTTTTTAAGGTGAGGATTTTAAGGGAGGCCTGGGGGAGGATCTCAGTAGAATATTCATCAGCCTTCCAGTGTGCTTTCAGGGTTGTGGTCTCCACTGATTGGTCAGAGACAAGGCAAACAGCCATTAGTCATTGAAGCTGGTCCTGATGCCAGTTGTGGTATCATCCAACCTGGCCTTACTACTTTTCTGGCCTGGAGCTGAAACACAACTGAGGCCTAGATGTTATCTCTACTATGACCAAAATCTGTCTCTGTGGTCAACAGCCAAGGCTCTGCTTCCAAGATCATTTGATGCAGGTCCCAACCTCATCATCCTGAGGGCTTAATGCTTAAGGGACTGGTCATGCAAGGGCTTGTGTGGAAGTCATTTGAGTCTATTCTTTGGCTGCTTTGTTGCTCCTCTAAGGGGGTCTACGGCATGACCAGTGACATGCCAGGGGAGGAAAGGTTAGGGGAGGATCTGAGCTGCAGGACCAGCCACATGCTAGGAGAAGGAAGGTCTCCCTGGGGGTGATGTCCTTGTTTTGCCCACTGCTCAGCACAGCAGGCCTTTCCACCCTGGTGACCTTTTGCATCGGGCCTGCCATCTATGTTCTGCTCATGCCTGACTAACTGCCTACTACATATTGTTTTTGGTTTTGCCATTTAGTACTTTATTTTTATGTGTAAATCTAAAAAGTAAATCCCTTATTATTATTTTTAATTTAATATGGTCATTCAAACAGCTCATAGGAACACCAGATACCAGAATGGGTCTACCTCATGTACCTATGGTATCAATAATACACCCCCAAGTATTATTATGCTGGGTACCTAAAAGTTGTCCTGCCTTGTCAAAAGCGCAATGTGTGTTTTATGACGCACATTTGCTTCAGTACCTCTGTAGAAGGCTCACATTTATTTTTCATTAACGCCTTAATTCCTTTGCCTGAATATAAAAGGTAATTTTTTTTTTTAATTTTAAGGAGATATAATTTATATTCCCTTGTGGTCATGTGCCACCAATTGAGCAAAGCCAAGATTCGATTTACCGGGAAAGGAATCGGCAGAGCTGAAAACAGATGAGTCCCTATTCAACATTCCATCTCAAAAGCGGCTTCGCTTCACGGAGGCTGCAGTAAGACTAACACCCTGAAGGCTGAGTTTTCTTGAAAAGGAAAGGGCCCTCGCATCTCCAACTTCAAAGTTCCTCTGTAAATATCCATATTCCAAGCTGGCAAAACCACTTCCTGAGGCAGAGAAGACGCCAACTGTGATGCAGGGAAACCCCCCTGGAGAAGGTGTGGCCCTGTGGTGAAGACGTCAGAGAGACGCATCTTGACCCAGGTTACTGGGAGATCGCGCCGGCCACCTGAAGAAGCAGGGCCTGCGGCGAGGTTCGCAAGCGGGAGATAAGCGGAGCGCAGGCAGGAGGAGTGAACCTGGGGCGATGCGGCCTTGGGCTGGCTACCACCCAAAACACGGCCGACCAGATTCCGGGCGCGCCACCTCTGAGCTTGATAAAACTTGTGTTCCGCAGGGCAGAAAGGAGGGCGTTTCACACTTCGGCCCCCACCCCCATGAGTTAAGGGTTTCCCTGGGGATGTTATCTCCTTAGACTTCAAGTTGCTCGCGTGCTAAGCCGGCAACCACCTGCATCCCGCGCTCCTGCCGCAGGGCAGGAATCCAGGGCGGCAGGGCAGTGCTGACAGGTTTCACCTGTGCAAACCTGGCGGCTGCTGCGGTGTCTGAAACAGGCCAATGCACCAGCAGTGTCCAACACCGGACCCAAGGAAGTGCTCGCCACCGTGAAAGAAAAAAAAGATTTTTTAAAAGATTTTATTTATTTATTTTTGTACAGAGAGGGGAAGAGAACAAGAAACAGAGGGACAGAAACCCTTGGGAGAGAAACATCGATCAGCTGCCTCCCACACACCCTCAACCAAGACCTGGCCCTGCAACCCAGGCATGTGCCCTGACCAGAAATGAAACCGACGACCTTCCAGTTTGCAGGCCGGCCGCTCAAGCCGGTGAGCCACAACAGCCAGGGCTGAAGGTAAAAATTTAATGAGATGTTCTACCTTTTATTCCTAGGTGATTAATGGCTTTCAATAAGAAAAAGTGTCTACAGAGTCAGTGACATCAGATTTTATTCATTTCCCATGCAATAAAGGACATGTAAACTTGTTATGTGGATGTCAAAGAATACTTTATTAGTCACCTTTACAGAGAGCAAATCTGCCGCGGCTCTGATGGGAGATTTCCCTTCTCCCAGATCATAGATGATCTGCACATTTTTGCCAGTTTCTGCTACCTTCAGAGCACTTGGGCAGCTCTGCTGCAGATGACCCAGACCAGGTTCAGCTGCTTCCTGACCTTGCCAAGCAAAGAGCAATTCTTCCTGTTAGATAGTGTAAACCTCACAGACTAGGGAGACCCAGGAGCAGCTGCCAAGTTCCCCACATAGTATTTTGCCAGCAGACTGTCCTTGTTTGACATGCAGCCAGCCTCGCCCAAAACAGCATCAGAAACCACTTTTTTCAGTGTCCTTGAATCAACAATGTCCTAACTGAATCTCTGTAGCTTCATGTAAGTTTTTAATATTCTTTCACTCTTTAATATCTGCTTCAACCTGGGAAATGTCCTCACGATACTGTTTTCCTGTCTTGCCCCTTATCGAATATAATGAAGGTGTGCATCTCTCTGACTCTAAGTCATTCAGGTTAGCCACCGTGCTTTAGTTGTCTCTGCACTGCCGTGACATAGCACATAGAATCGCTAAATAAATTTTAGTTAAATGGAAATGTGGTTAAGTTTCATCTTTCTAGTTTTACAAATATCTGAAGTGCTCTTCTCTTTTGGTAACTGCATCTTTAAGGCATTAATTTTACCCCAGAAAAAAAGGCTCCCTTTTACAGTCTGGCGAACTCAGCTTGCTTCATCATCACACTAAGTCATCACTGGGTTTGGGGTCAGGCAGGCTTGTGCCAGGTTCTGTGTACCAAATGGCGAGAGCCAACATCTACTGGGTGCTAGACACCACGCTGTGTCCTTTACATGTTTGAACTCCCTTCATGCCCCTAGTAACTCTATAAGGTGGGGACTGTATCTCCCTCGTACAGGTGAGGAAACTGAGCAAGTTCAACAACTTACTCAAGGTCCCACAACTAAAAAGTATTATATCCAGATAAAAATTTTATCTCCAGCATGTGAAGCACTTTTTTGGCCATTTCTGCTCTGAGGGCTGAGTAATGTATCTGCCAATGCACTCTGTGTTTCTCTTTGATGTTGTCTTGGCTCCCTGCTAAACTTTCTATGGTTTCTAACACTCCCACTTCCACAACATACCCTGTGTCCTTTCTGAGAAAGTACAGCCACAGAATAATAATGATGATCTTGCTAACTTAATTATGTGTCTGTCCTACTGCGCCCTCACAGGATGGTTCCTTCCAGGTGGATGGACATGCCAAGCTTTTCCTGGCTGCTAACAGCTGCTTCTACCACCCACCATATGCAGAGCATGGTGGAACACACTCCATGCTCTGGAAGCTTGGAAAGAAGCCCAAAACCCATGAATGCAGATACCACAAGACCTGCAGATGAGACATGCCAGCATGTCAGCAGGGTTCAGAGAAGGGACAGCCCACTATGAGTTGAGTGAGAAGGCTTTCTAGATCACAGTTAGTCAGATGGAACAGTCAGGAGACAGCATCCCAGGCTGGTAGATCATCTTTGGAAAATATGCAGAAGTGGGAACCCAATTACTGTTGTCATTCTGATTCTGGGCTTCCTAGACTCCTTCTGAGTGGAAAATGTTGCTGGCAGAGGCTGGCACTAGTGCTTGCAAAAATACTCAACAGTAGTTTAGATCAGGGCTTGACAACTCTAGCTTTTTTTGAGAATGTAGTTTTCTTAAACAGCCAATCAGGCATCGTGGCTGCTCTCCCACTAAAACAACAAAGCTCAGTGGTATGAGAGACAAGACAGCCCACAAGACCTAAAATATTGTCTCTCTGGCCCTTTAAAAAAATTTTTTTACCAATCAGTCTAAAAAATCAACTCTCAGAGGGAATCAAGATGGCAGAGTAGTGGAAGTCACAATGACCTCCTCCCAGGACCAACCTGGAATTACACTAAATTGTGGAGAAATCACCTGGAACAAACAAGTGAACAACAGTGAGGGAGGAGCCTTATAACCTGGGACAGACAGAGAATCAGCTTTAACACAATCTAACTGGTAAGGAGTATGGTAGAGACTTGAGAAGGTGGGTGGGGAACCCACGGGTAGCAGCACCAGAAGGATATTGAAACAGCCAGTTGGATCCCCCTGAAAAGAGCAGGATCTAAACTGTAAGCAGGGATCCGCAGCCTACAGAACCAGAGCCCAAAAAGTACACAGATAACAGCCAGCTGCGAAAAGCAGCAGGGTTGCTCTCTGCCAAAGACAGGCAGCTGGAGATGCAAAGAGACATTTAAAGGGCCAATGCATAAATTTTTATTTGCAGCCACTTACCCTGGGCTCCAGCAAATGCCAGGGAATAATGGGCTAGAAACACAGGAGGAGAGACTGTGGAAGGAGGCTTTGGAGAGAAAACTGAGAGAGTAGCCCGCAGGATCCCAGTGCTGATTCATTCCCCATGAGGCAGCAGCCATCTTGCTCAGGAAGAGACCACTCCCCTGAGTGGCAGCAGTGTGAGAGGACCCAATAGCCCCACCCCCAAGAGGGACTCAACCCCACCCTGTAGTGTCTCTAAGCCAGCCTGCTGAATGCAAGGGACTAGATTAACAGCTGAAGGAGGCAGCCACAGACAGTAGACCTGAAAGTCTCAAACAGACTGCCTAAGGTCAGACAGGGTCAACATCTGACATCATCAGAGGCAGATCCAGAAAGAAAAAAAACTTCTTTCCACCATAGAAGTTCATACCACAAAGTCAGGAAATCAAGACAGACCAATTTAAGAAGCAGAAGCAAAAGAGAAGAGCCTGACAAATAATGGGAAGACAAAGAAACACCCCTCAGTCAAAGGGAAAGGAGGAATCCTCAGAGAGATAAATAAGTGAAATAGAGGCAAGTAAACTATCAGATATTGAGTTCCAAACAATGGTTCTAAGAAAGCTCAATGAGCTCAGTGAGCTCAGAGAGAATTACCAAAAACTACAGGGAAACTATGAGGAACTTACTGCAAACTATATCAGCATGAAAAAGGACATAGAAACTATCAATAAGAGACAAGATGAAATGAGGAATACAATTTCTGAATTGAAGAACACTGTAGAAGGAATCAAAAGCAGGCTAGACGAAGCCGAGGACTGAACCAGTGAGCTGGAGGACAAGGTAGAAAAAAGCTCCCAGAAAGAGCAAGAAAGTGAAAAAAGACTCAAAAAGAATGAAGGGGCATTTGGGGAAATGCAAGACAACCTGAAACTTAATAATATCCATATAATAGGGGTACCAGAAGTACCCCTATTCATATGATGAATATGATGAGGAAGGGATAGAGAACCTGTTTGAAAAAACCATGATGGAAAACTTCCCTAATTGGAGGAGAGAAAAAGTCACACAAGTCCAGGAAGCACAAAGGGTCCCATTCAAGAGGAACCCAATGAGGCCCACTCCAAGACACATCCTCATTAAAATGGCAAACATCAAAGACAAAGATAGAATCCTAAAGGAAGCAAGGGAGAAAGAGGTAGTAACATATAAGGGAGCCCAATACGGCTAGCATCTGACTTCTCAACAGAAACACTGCAAGCCAGAAGGGAATGACAAGAAATATCCCAAGGAATGAAAAGCAAAGGCCTGCAACCAAGACTGCTCTACCCAGCAAGGCTCTCAGTTAAAATGAAAGGCAAAATGAGGAGTTTCCCAGACAAAAGAAGCTAAAAGAATACACCTCTACCAAACCAAAATTGCAAGATATGCTAAAGGAACTGCTTAAAGAAGTTGAAGAAAAAGAGTCTATTAATACCAGTTGCTCTCACAGTCGCCAATAGTTGATATTACCAATATTTTTAATACTTATTAATCTGACTGAGACAATGATATGTTATTTTAATTGTTTATTATTTGTTGAAACTAAACCTGTTTTTGTATATTTCTTGCCTATTTTTATTATTTTTAAAAAAGCTCTAAATGACTTTTTGGTATTCTTTATCCATTTTTTGATTAAATGTTTGTAGAATTTTTGCCCTAAAAAAATAACTATTAACCCTTTTTTAGATGTGTTGCAAATACTTTCCCATTCTTTTACTTGCCCTTTAACTTTTTTTATATGTATATTACTATATAGCCTTAAATGTTTAATATAGTCATATTGTCAATATTTTACTTTATAGCTTCTGGGTTTGAATATATTACTTCAGGGTAAGAAAAGTATTATTTTGTATTTTCTCAAAAAACTCCTTAGATTTTACATATTGATTTTTAACTCACCTGAATATTTTTTGTATAATATATGAAATAGAGCTCTATATATTTTTTTTATTTTAAGTAGTAGTGGTCCATGTACCTTATTTGTTGAATAAGCCTTATTTTCCCCATTGATTTGAAATGCCAATTTAATCATATACTACATTGTTAGACAGATATATACATTTGTTTCTAGAATGCTCATTTTATTTCATTGATCTACGTGATTATTTCTGTGCTGGTGTCATATTTTAATTGTTGAGACTTTATAATGGATTTAAATTTTTTAATATTTTATAATGGATCTTGACATTTAAAAAAATAAATGAATAAAATCAATCTGCATTTAAAAAAGAAAAAGAAAGAAAGTTGGAACTCCTACCTTTTGCAACAACATGAATGGAACTGGAGAATATTATGCTAAGTGAAATAAGCCAGTCAGTGAAAGACAAATACCATATGATTTCACCTATAAGTGGATTCTATTCAACAAAATAAACTAATGAACAAAATAAACCACAGGCAAGGAAACATGTAGCAGACTGAAAGTGACCAGAGGGGATGGGGAAGGAGGACAATGGTGGAAAGAAGTGACTAAACAAAGAGCATGTATGAATGACCCATGGACATGGACAATAGAGTGGTAACTGACTGTGGGAGAGGGAGGCTGGGTGTTTTGGGTGGAGGAGGGCAAAGGGGGAAAAATTGAGACAACTGTAATGAAATAAACATGATTAAAAAATTTTTTAAAAATTAAAAAATAAAAATAAATAAAATAAAAAATCAACTCTCCAAAAGAAAAGCTAACAAAGCCAACTGATTGGAACTACGAGTGCACTACACTAAAAAACATTTATCTAAAAAGAAATTCAAGATACGCAAGTTAATCACATTCTCAAAAAATATATCAAAGAAGATAATATTAAAATACTGATATTACAGATTCACATGTTACCACTTCCCACATGTTTTGAAACATCCTAGAGCACATTCTTACCTGACAAATCCTTTGGTTATGGGACTGAGGCTCCCATAGCGTTTGGGCTTTCAATCACCGAATTCATTCATTCATTCATAGCAATAAATATAAAATATTCAGAGGTCATCTGAATGGTGTTTGTTAAATATATGTTAAATAAAAGAAAACACACATAATCTATAGATGTGAAATAACTTTAAATAAAAATTCAGTTAAAAATATGGTTTACAGTAATAAAAATAACAAAATTAAAATACATTAAAGCCAAGGTCATCTTACCAAAAATGTCACTAAGCAGGACCCTTCCCCATCTCCTAAAATGATTAAAGGAAAATGTGAGTGTGTATGTATGCTCAGGTATGTATAGGACTAGGGGGAAAGGCATGAGGGACACAGAGATGAAAGGCTTGGTAGACAAAGCCTGCCTCAGAAGACACAGGCCTTGGTCAGAACTCTGCCGGGAATGAGTCGCGTGTCCAAGCACTGGGCACGTGTCTACCCTGAGGCTTAGCTTGTCTGCTGAAGGACTCCTGCTAGAGGATCTCTATGGGCTTTTCATTTCAAGATTCATGGAAATTAACAGGATATTAGAATATATTTGAGAATAAGGGAAAACTGATTAATTTAATGGACATAAAGGAAATCCTTTTCTAGCCTTCAATTTTGGGGGTAGGGGCACAGTATTTAAAAAGACTTTCTATACTTGAAATAATAAAATGACTTCAAGAATGACCTAATATTATCTAGACTTCCAAGAACCTTGATGTATTGGACTCTCCCAGATCAGAAAGGAAACTGTAGAGAAAGAGCAAGGAATAAACACAGAAGTCCCCTGAGAAGAGCAATGCAGTTAAGAAACAGCCTGTGGCCTTAAGCAGCTGTATGATCATGCACTAACGGTGCTCACTTTAAGAGTGTGGCACAGAAACCAGGAGACTGCACGCTGCATTCCCTTCTCAGCGCTCATCAGCAGCAGTAATGAAGGCTGCCCTCCAGGGAAAATTAGAATGAGATTTGGGAAATGGCACCAAGCACATAATAAAAGAATAGGAAACATGTTCAAGAGAAGCTCAATGTTACCAAGGAGGAAAGATAATAAAAGGGGGTTGGGGGAGAAGACTGCTTCTTCCACAGCTCTGTCTCCTAACAGGAAAACATTCAGATGCACAGATTCCAAAGAGTAATGTGAACTAAAAAACCAGGATCCAGGTGAGGAAGGTAACGAACCCACTGCTGTTCAGAAACAGAAAGCTGGGGAGCAAATATGGAATTGCTCAGAAAGCAGGGCCAGGAATCAGATCCCAGGAGGGTCAGAGATCTGGGTAGGGAGGCCATGCACTGTGCGGTCTGCACGTAAGTGGGTGTGTGATCATCCAGAGCGGGGGGTCAACCCAGGACTGGGGAGTGCTGGGGAAGCCAGGGAAAAGAGCAGGAACTCAGCTGAGTACCGCTGGAGAGCCAGTAAGGATAGGCCTGGATATCAACCACCAGAATTGATGCCAAGGGAGCCATCTGTGACCAGTGCAAGGTGGCACTGAAAGGCAGACAGGATTGGGTGGATGAAGAGGAGAGAGAGTGAAGAGGAGATGGGATGATATGCGTGGACAATAATCCCCAGACAGACCTCAGCCATTTAAGTGAGAAAGAAAGGATCCTGCTTAAAGAAAAAAGTGGAATATGCCCTGACCAGTGTGGCTCAGTTGGCTGGAACATTGTCTTATAACTGAACTGTCAGGTGTGATTTCGGTCAGGGCACAAACCTAGGTTATGAGTTCCATCCCCTATCCGGGGGTGTATGACCCCCAGTCCAGACGTGTACTAGAGGCAGACAATCACTGTTTCCTCTCACATTGATGGTTCTTTCTTTCCCTTCCTCCTTCTCTAAAAGCAATGAAAAACTTCTCAAGTGAGGAAACAAAAAAAGTGGAACATACTAAGAGAGAGCACGGGTGATCTGCAAAAGTATTTTGCAGGTTGTGAGTCAGGATCCACCAGTGGGTCCATTTATTTCTAAAACAAACAAACAAACAAACCTACCTATTGTTCTCCTCCTCTGTCTTTCTGTTACTTTCACACAGAACATTTCACTTCTGACACTTCTGGTCACCAAAAGTCTGGGGGAAGCACACCAAGCAATTCTTGAACACCAGCGGGGTGCCCTGCAATTGAACTCAATCCTGACACTATCTACCTGGAGACAGGTAAAGGGCCCAGTCTCACAAGACTGCCCCCCCATTTCCGATGCTAATCACAAATAGTAGGTCCCTGGGTTATTCACTACTTTTGTCCACCTTGGCTAAAACTCAGAGGTTCCCATGACCTCCTTTCCCTGGATTCTGTTATTTGCTAGAACAGCTCACAGAACACAGAGAAACACTTACTGATGTTTACCAGTTTCTTGAAGGATATGATACACGGGGCAAGGTCCCAAGGGCAGGAGCTTCTGTCCCTGTGGAATCGGAGTGTGTCATCCTCCCAGTACATGGATGTTTTCACTAACCTGAAAGCGCCCCAAACCTCATACAATTGAGATTTTATACAATTGTATAATAATTAAGGCTTCCTGTGGAAGGCTTTAATTATTAACTGCATTTCCAACCCCTCTCTCCTCTCTGGAGGATAGGGCTGGGGAGCTGAAAATTCTAAGCTTCTAATCCTGACTTGGTCTTTCTGGTGACCAGCCTCCACCCAGGAGCCATCCAGAAGACCACCCAGAGTCTCCTCATTAGAAGAGAAGACAGTCCTATCACCTAGGAGTTTACAAGAGTTCCAGGAGCCCTGTGTCAGAAACGTGATCAAAGACAGATATTAGGACGAGAGATTCTCCTAGTGTTCTTATCATTTAGAAAATTACAAGGGTTTTAGGAGTTCTAATGCCAGTAACCAGGGGCAGAGACCAATATATAGTTTTTCTATTGTCTCAGCATTGAAATAACAATTTATTGGCCAACATATTTTAAATTAAATGGAATGGATAAAATAAAACAGGACACAATAGAAAATATCAGAGATCATCCAAATAAGAATTGCTTCCTGAAACATGTAAGGTGAGGGTGGGCATGTGTGCATGTGTGCACACTGGAATGCAATGTAAACTGTGGGGCTCAACAAAAAACTGTGGAGCCACTATGTAAAGGGAAAGCTTGGAGAAGATGGAGGAGGCCAAGGTGTACAGCATTTAGGTGACACGGTGTCTTAGAGAGCAACAGCCCTCTGTTGTACCAGGAATAAAAGAGGAGAGGATGGGGTATTCTTGTATGTAAAAACTCACAGATGTGAGATTCCTCCTGGTTCAATTCCCCTTCCTCCCTTCCTCTCTCCCTCATACTCTCCCTCTATGACCCCCTCCATCAGTAAAGCTTGGCCATGAGGCCAGAAGTGAAGAGAACATAATACAGAAGTGGTAAGTCAAACTCTTCGATTGCAGAGAAATTTTAGGGTGAAGTGATGGGAAGGAAAGGAGGAGACTAAAAGACTAAGAAAAAGAAGAACAGGCAATGGCCTGGAGGACCCAGCCCAGGAACAACTGTGGTGGAGGCGTGCAACTGGAAGGACTGTGGATGAACTTGGAATACAATGTCTGAATGAGTGAGCGAGTCCCAGTGATGACAAAGCCACAGGGCAGTGCCTGAAGGGAGTAAGGGGGAAGGTGAGCGGGTCCAAGGGTCAAGGTGTGGGGCAGGTTGCACACTGAAGAACTCCAGGATGGTTGCACGGCTCAGAGAGGAGAGAGAGACTGTGAACAAGGCCATGGGCCTCCACCTACCTGGATAATAAAATTTGCTGCTCCCCTACCCCACCTCCCACCCGTGGTAGCACAGAAAGGCAGCAGTCCCTGAGGATTTACAGAGGCAGGGTAAGACTCCAGTGCTCTCACAGGCCCTTGGGCAGCCTTACATATAATTACCATTTTTAGGCCCATCTTCAGTCACAAGCTGCCTATTCCTAAGCCCTTGTGAGATTTTTGTCATGTAAACTGGGACACTTCTCGGCTTTTCCACTGCCAGCTTAGAATATAGCTTTCTTCTGTCTGCTAGGTAAGTTACCTCTCATCCACATGCTTTCTAGCTTCCAAAATGTTGCTGTTCTCTACTTTCTTGGATTCTTTTTGTCCTAGAGGGTTTTTCTTTAAAAAAAAAAAATCATTTTACTCTTGTTTTGGTAGCATTTCAGGAGGGACCAAAAGTAAATTCATGTGTTTAATCCACTATCTTTATCCCTGACTTAATTTTCATAATTGTAAAACATAATAATACTATATTTCCACACACAAAAATATGAACAAGATGCACCAGCCTCCTTCTCCAGGACAGATTGATGGGAGAGGCTGAGGGGTGTCCAGTCATGCAGGCAATTTGCCCAGAGCTCAGCATAGCCCTCCCTCCCAAGTTGTGCTCTCAAAGAAAGTTATTGCCTCCAGGGAAGAAAATTGCCAAACTTTTCTATGAACATCATGGCAGGTAGAATCCTCATCCATTTGAATAAAACATTTTAAAACAACCTTTCACTGTACTATACAGATACAAAAACATAATAACAACTTAAGAAAATGGTTTCATGAGAAAATACAATTCATTCGTGATTAAATGAAATGCCATCTAGTTAATCCTTCCTAGAGCTTTGATTGCCATAAGGCACATGTGCAAAGAGTAGTTTCAGTTTTTCACCATCACATTCAGAAACCAGAAGTGTGATAAGAGAGGGAAGCACAGAATTGTGAGACTCCAGAGGTGGAGAAAACTTTAGCTACTATATTATGGACTGAGGTTTGGGTCCCCCCCAAATTCATGTGCTGACATCCTAATTCCCAATGTGATGCTATTGGGAGGTGAGCCCTTTGGGAGGTAATTAACTCATAAGGGTAGAGCCTTCATGAATGAAATTTGTGTCTTATGACAGGGGACTCAAAAAGTTAGAAAATTTTAGTTTAAGGTAACAGTTAATAAACCTAGTAGTTAATGCATATGAAAAGCTGTTTTTTCAGGAGCTGCATGTATAGCCCATTCTGACCCCAGGAGACCACAGCAATTGACATTTGTCCTCCACAAGAGACCATAAGTAATCTTGGTGGTATCCGAGCCATTGTGTTCCAGGGAGAGACAAACGACCACCTGGGGCACAGCTAACTGCCCAGGGTGAGAATGTTGCAGTTTTTTTTTAAATCTAATTTTCCCTGGTTCCAAACCCCTCACCATACTGTTCTCTGTTATAAAAAGGCTGGCTCGGAAGGAAATGTAGGATGGTCTGTTAGGGTACAAACCCGCTGTGTTGTCAGATCTGCCAGCCATCTGAATAACGGACACATAAAGATTCAGTCCCTGTCTCTGTTTTTTGGGTCTGGTAGGTGACAGGTAGCATGAACACCGGCTTTTCCAGTTTCACTTATAAAACACTTCCCCTGCTCTTTGCACCACATGAAGACACAGTGAGAAGATGCCATCTATGGACCAAGAAGCAGCACTCACCAGACTGAATCTGCTGGAGCCTTGATCTTAAACATCTTGGCCTCCAAAGCTGTGCGAAATAAGTGTTTGTTGTTTAATCCACCCAGTCTATGGTATTTTTGTTATAATAGCCCAAATGGACTAAGACATAGATTGGTCTGAAGTGGGGGTGATGCTGTAACATATGCATAAAAATGTGAAAGTAGCTTTGGAGTTGGATATAGGTAGAAGCTAGAAGAGTTTTGAGGTACATGATAGATGAAAGTGAAATTGTTGTAAGGGAACATTTAAAGTTGATTTTGGTGAGAGTCTAGGAAGAAAAAAAGGAGAGCTATAGAGAAAGCCTCTGGCTTCTTGAAGAACACATCAACAATCATAAGTGGAATGCTGGTAGAAATATGGATGCTAAATGCCATTCTGATGAGGCCTCATGGAAATGAGGAACATGTTATTGGACAATTGCAGAAAGACAATTCTTGTTATAAAGTTGAGGCAGGAGATAGAATAGGAAACCCTGAGACACTTCAGCTGTCATTAGTCAACATCTTGATTTCCCATAATGGCCTTGTGACACCTGATAACAATTAGCATTGTGGTTTCTTCCTCCAGTGGGCAATCAAGGAGGATTGTGGGAAATCGCTGTGTGGAAACTTAAGTAAAAACCCTACAAAGCCTGTAACTGTCCAATAGAAGGGAGCCATTCCCTGGCCAGAGACGGCCCACAGCCATGTCTTGGGAAGTGTACTTTCCTTAATAAATTTCCCACTTGCTTTGCTTTACAATATCTGTGTGGTCAGCCCAATTCTTTGTTCACAATCACTAAGAGCCTGGACCCTATCTTTTTGCAACAAAGTGGCAGAGAACTTGGCTAAATTATATGCATGTTCTGGTGTTTTGTAGAAGGTAGAAGCTGCGAGCAATAAAATTGGATATTTAGCTGAGGAGATTTCTAAGCAAAGTGTTGAACGAGTGGTTCGGTTCCTCCTGACTACTAGTAGTACAATGTGAGAAAAGAGAAATGACTTGAAGATGAAATTGTTAAGCAAAAAAGAGTTGGAACTTAAAGATTTGGAAAATTCTCAGCCTATCCATATACAAAAATTGACAAAGTTTGTTCAGAAGATAACATTAAGGGTGTGGCTAACCAACAATTTGATAAGGAGATCAGTATGGGTGTAAACCACAGACTTAATCAGCTGCCCCAAAAGGCAAACTGCCAGTTTTAACTAGAGAGGAAGGAGATGAAAGATGGAAGGTTTTCAGACATCTTGGAATTTACAGGAGAGGATCATAGAGTAATTCATCTGGGAACATTCTCTGTTCTTAAAGACAAGTAAAGAATGACCCCAGGAGCAATTCAGAGATCACTAGGGCTGCCTCCACAGTTTCAAATGAGGGGCTCAAAAGTGTGGGGACAGAGCTGCCCAGAGTGGTGGGGGTCTCACCCTGTGCCTGGCAGTGCCAATGGGAGCCTGAACTCTGGCCAGCAAAGCTGCAGAGGTAGTATCTCAGCCCCAGTGGGTGCAGAAGATAGGATCCTGCCCCAGAAGGCCTGGAAGGTAGAACATGGAGCCAAAGAGGATTACTCTCCACCTCATGAAGTTTTCCTTGCTAGGGTTTTAGGTTTGCTTAGCATCTGTCTTCTTCCCTCTTTCCTGTTTCTCCCTTTCGGAATGAAAATGTCTATCCTAGGCCTGACCCACCACTGTATGTATTTTGGAAGCACATCACTTGCTTGGAATCACAGATTCACAGCTGGAGAGGAATTCTTCCCCAGGATGAATCATAGCTCAAACCCATATCTGATTTAGGTCATATTTAGATGAGATTTGGGGCTTTAGATTTTAGAATTAATGCTGGAACAAGTTAAGACTTTTGTGGCCACTGGGATGGAATGAATATATTTTTAAATGTTAGAAGGACATGAATTTTGGAGGGCCAGAGTGGAATGTTATGGACTAAATGTTGGGGTCCCCCCAAAATTAATATGTTAAAACCCTAACCTCCAATGTAATGAATGGTATTGGGACTTGAAGCCTTTGGGAGATGATTAGATCATGTGAGTACAGCCTTCATGAGTGGGATTAGTGCCCTTATAACACAGGCCTTAGAGAGCTCTCTTACTCTTTTCTAGCATGTGAGGACACATGAGAAGATGGCCATCTATGAACTAGGAAGCAGGCTCTCACCAGACACTAATATGTTGGCACCTTGATCACCTTGATCTTGGACTTCCCAGCCTCCAGAACTGTGAAAAATAAATTGTTGTTTGGTTAAGTCACCCAGTTATCTGCTATTTTTGCTACAGCAGCCCAAATGGACTAAGAGCTGCCATTCAGTTCTAATCAGGAAAACTTACCACCTTGGGAGCTTAATAGAAATGTTCATGTTGGGGCCCATGCCCAGGCATCAGGAACAAACTCACCAAAAAAAGGAACCAGGCATGAACACTTTTATCAAATTGCCCAGATGGCTCTGCCAGGTACCAGGCAGCCTTAGGTAAGCACTGCTGGTCTGTCCTCATTCCATTCCATGTACATGAACTGAAAACTGGCTCAAAAAACTTAAGCAATTCACAAGAGATGTACTCAAGTAGGCCTGGCATAAAAGACATTGAAAAACAGGTTAACAAGTGTTCTGGTTCTTTTCTATTTTATTATTATTTGATTTACTCATTTATTCTTTCAATAAAAATATATTGATATCTACTATCTCCTAATAATGATAGTAATAGAGTGTTTATTAGCTGCCTGTTACTGTTACAGCTTTATAGGTATTTCTTTAATTCTCACAACAGAAGTAAGTACTTTTAGTATGCCCATTTTTCAGATGGAGAAAATAGCACAGAGATTAAGCAATGTGCTTGAGGCCACATAGACAATAAGTGGTGGCACTTAAATATGGCCGCAGAGCCTGGGCTCCTTCCTAACTGCCTAAATGTCAGCTGCCTTGCCCTGGCTGGTTGGCTAATTTGGTTGAAGCATCATCCTGTACACCAAAATGTTGCAAGTTTGATCCCCAATCAGGGCACACATACCTAGGTTGTGGGTTCGATCCCCAGTCTGGGTGTGTGCAGGAGGCAACCTATTGATGTCTCTTCTCTCCTCTCTTTCTCTCCACCCTCCACTCCCCCGTGTCACTCTCTCTCTTTGTAAAATCATTGGACATGTCCTTGGGTGAAGAAATAAATAAATAAACAAACAAACAAACAAACAAATATCAGCTGCTTTCCAGCTTTTCTGGTTCTAGGCATCACGCTTGTGATGAGGTGTAGAGAGAAAGCATATGCTAGGAGTCAGGTGGCTAGTATTCCAACCCAACACAGTCAGGTAGAGATGGGCACCCAAGTGCTGTCACAGCAGAGAGGGGTACCCTCACCCTAGAGGTTGGGGCCAGTGAGCTGAGTCATGAATAACAGAAAATGGGAAGGAGTAATGTAAATTGGGAGAGGAGCCTAGGCAGCATAAACAACAGAAGGCTACCACAGAGGTGTAATGGATTCAAATTTCAGTATATACAGTTGGGTGGCAAGATGTACCATGTCCTTTTTGTGGGGGGGACCTTAACGTCTAGTAGAATTCCCCATTCTTCTAGGTGGAGGAATAATCTCCTTCAGTTCAGACGCTGGGGCCACCTTTGCACTGGGACTGTGACCTCAATTAGAGGGTTCTGTAGAGCCACGGTACACATCTGCATGAAGGACAAAGGTGGGGAAACTATCCTTACTCATCACAGTGTTTCTACTGACACTGCCCTCAAAGAGTTCTTGACCACAGGTCTATGATTTCTCCCATTAGAATATCAACTTGCATGTCTTATCACATCCTCCCATGACCTTCTATCCCCTTCTAGCTAGAGTTCTCTTTCTACTCTTCACTGACAACCTTCTCCAAAAACTCTCATCATCGTGCCTCTGTTTCTTCCCCTCCCAGTCTCCATTCATCATTCAATACATGGTAACATGGATTCTATTCTTCCAACCCACCCAGTTATGCTAAGATCATCACTGGGCTCCATGGGGCTAAATCCAATCAAAGCTCTTCATCTTAGCTGGTTTCTCAGCTATTTCTCAGCTCCCAGGAACCCACATTCTCCTGCTTTTCCTTCTGTTCCTTTGATGACACCCATAAGTCATCCTTGATTTTTCTCTCATTTCCTTGATTTTACCACTCCCAAACATTAACTCTATCAACAAGTTCTATCAATTCTATTTTCCAAAATTACAGTTGAAGTCCATCAACTTCTTTTCAGTACCACTCCTAACCCCGAGGTATAAGCTACAATTACCCCTCACCTACATAAGTGAAATAGCCTCTTCACTTGTCTCTCTGCTTCCACACTTGCTCCCAACAATCATCTCCACAAAGCAGTCAAGGTGATCTTCCAAAACAACAAACAAATCTAATTATGGCATTCCCTTTACTAAAACCTTTCAATGGCTTCATGTTGTTGCAGCATGAAAGTCCAAGCCCTTGGCCTGGCCATACCGGATCTCTCTTCTCCTTCCCAACTCCTTGCAGTAGCAGGCCTTCCCTCACCTCACCTTAGGCCTCGGCACTCCTCGCTCACTCTGCCTCTCCGGCTCTTCTCCCAGCTGTTGCCCAGCTATGCTTTTCTCATCTTCTATGTCACAATTCACCTGCCACTTCCTTAATGAGCCACTCGTTGAGTCCAGATTTTACATTCAAGCTTCCTTTTATAGTCTGTTTTCTTTTCACAGGACTCAACACAACTTCATGATTGTTTGCTTAATATGAGCTGCAGCCACTAGACTCTAAGATCTGGAAGGTCTGGGAACATGTCTGTTTTATACTCAAACTAACTAGGCCCCTTGCTTTGAAGAGTTAAATTTTTAGTAAATATTTGTTGAATAAATAACCTAAATGGCATAATGGTCTAAAATGAAAACTTTTAAGTGATAATAATTGATTTTAAATATATACAACATGTATGGTAACAATTATACTCTACTTTCATAGGGAAGAGAAAATAAGCTTGAAATACAGCAATTCCAATGTATCTTAGGTACAAAGTTCTCCCTGAAAGTAGGGCTGACTTTGGAAAGTACAGATCCATGGAAGTGGTATGACATTGTTTTCTTGGTGAACATACGCTGCCACCTTCCATAGATGATAATCCAAACTTCCATGCTTGTCCTCTGTCCTCATCCCAGAAAGTCCTTCCTGCTTCATCTTTCTCCACCATCTACTGTCCCATTTCTTGGCTCCTTTTTACAATAAAACCTCCTAAAAAGAGTTGTCTGCCCTCATTTCTCCCAGGTTGTTTCTCCTCTGCTCTCCTACTCTGTTTTTATCTGTACACAATCTCAACGTAAAGTAAAAAGGTCTTATTTTTCTTAAACTGTTTTAGAGAAGTTGCTAACATGATACCTCATTTCACTTGAATACTTTAATGCACAGTTCCTACAAATAAAGACATTCTCATATAAAACCACAATAAATGAAACGTCAAAATAAAAAAAACTAACACTAATATGTTACTCTCATTTAATCCCTGAACTTCATTGAAGTTCAATCCAATAATATCCTTTGTAACAAAATACATTCGGTTTAGAATGACATATCGTATTTGATTGGCTCATCTTTTTAGTCTCCTGCAGTTTGAATCAGTTTCTTAGTCTTTCCTTGACTTCCATGATCTGAACATTTTTGAAGATTATTCAAAGTTCAGTTGTACAATGTCCATCAATTTTGGTTTGCCTCTTTAAATTTGGGCTATGCACATCCTGCATAAGTGAGTCTGTGATCACCTCATTGCATCTTGCCAAGTAGTATATGATTTCAATTTGTCCCTTTACTGATAATATTCAGTTTGGTCATTTGATTAAGGGTGTCTGCCAGACTTCTATGCTTCAAAGTTACTTTTCTTCTTTATATTTAGTAAGTATATTTAGTAAGTATTTAGTAGGGAGATACTTTGAAACCTCATCAAACATTCAATTTATTCATTTGTTCATTTATGTGTGAACTCATGGACTTCTATTTTCTTTAACCCAGTACGCTCAGTATTCTGATGCTACAACTGTCCCAGATTTGGCCAATGAAAGCCTCTTCGAGATGGTTTCTGTGTCTGTTTGGTATGTCTCCATCATTTTTAATTACATGCATACTTTCTGGCATATACTCCAGGTTAATCTTATATTTTCCTACCCCAACCATATGCATGTCTTCTTCATTCTATGTAGACACTGACACCCCACACCAACCGACCTCTCATGTGTAGACACCCTCCTGCTCTGTTAAGGCTCCAACACCCCATGCCAGGCTGCTCTCCTGCGTGGATATCTTTCTAATTTCGCTCAAATTCTGATATCCTGTGTCGACATCCCTCTCATCTGGTCAGGCTCTAACACTGCACACCAGGCTGCCCCCTTACGCAGACAAACGTCTCACCCCACTTAGACTCAGAGAGCCCACACTGGCTTATCATCCTACCCAAGTGCCCTCCTTACTCAAACGTTCTGTACCCCAAGCGGGATCATCCATGCACTTTATCCCAGTCCGGTTCCGATGCCCTGTGTCTGACCACCACATCTCACCCTGGATGGCTCCAGCACCCATTTCTGGGCAATCTCCCCACCATGTGGACACTCTCCTTTGTAGATATCAGTGGGCACCTATTTTGGGGTACTGCGGTTTCCTACCATGCTGTATGGATGCACATCTTGCTTGATATTACCCACTGGTTTTTAAACTGATTTGTTCAGGAATAGAAAGAAAAGAAAGAGGTAGGGGAAAAGGAAAGGACGAGGAAGGGGAAAAGCCCATCCTCTCAGAAACCCGTTCTAATCAAACTTTTGTTCCACTGCTCCCCCAAAAGCCCCTCTCTGTCAAGGTAACAACGACTGTCACAGTGATCACCTCTCAGTGTTCGTTCAACAGAGTGGTCACTCCCTCCCTCTTGATACACCTTTTCCAATTAGAGTTGAGAACACACACTGTCCTGGTTTTCTTTTTACCTCACTGGAAATACCTATATAGACAACCCACTGTTCATGAACCTAAGACACTAAAATCCTGAAATGTGTACAACATTCCTGCATTAAAGGTTACCAAAAATGCCACTGTTGTGACATATCCACCACAAATATATACAAAGAAATTAGACCCACCTGCTATGGAACCAAAATTTATAATTTCATAGTTATTCATTATAAACCAATAATCTTCACTAGAAGTCAGAGTTCAAATAATAACCTAAACACTAATCTGCTCCTTAGTTTTAATTAATTTTCTTTAACATGATCATCAGGATTTAGAAACCTGCATAAATGAATGCTAATTTATATCACTGAAGTAAAAAAGAAAGGGGCTTTTTGTTTAAAGTGCTTTACTAATTGTTTAATATAATGAACATTCCTAAAATATTTTATGTTAAAATCTTCTCTGCCAAGGCTCAAATTAGGTTCCCTGACTGAACAAGTATACAGCTGCTGAGAATTAGGGCAAAAGGACTTGTTAAATGAACAAAGACAGAGGCTGAAATACAAACATATTCGTGAAGCGTTCATATTTTATCAGCCAAACCAAACTATAGCAAATCATCACATGTCTAAAAAATGTAGAGAACACTGTGAGCTGCTCACTTTGTATCAATTCAACCTTCTGTTCCTTTAATGACCAGACCTAAAATGACCTGGCAGGCTCAGCATCACCCCCCTTCGCCCCTCCCACCCCCGCCCTTCCTGCTCCTTGTCAGCAAAGGGACCTATTCTGCCCATTACTGACATGACGCAAACTCTCAGCTGCCACTCACCAGCAGGGGACACTGCATTAGGGTCTTTCTGTAGGCAAAACCAGTCAAAAGCTGAAGATTGAGAAATACATATTTTAGGAGACTAAATAACGTGTGCTGCCACCTCAGACAAATACATTGCTACGCAAGCAATAGGACATCTCCATGTGTACCTCAGTGGCAATATCCACTCTAGGATGTTCTGAGGTCTGGAGTGTATCATAGAATGACATATAAAATGGCACTGTGGTTGGGTCAAAAACACCAAGTCTTTTTGGAATCCTTTTAGTTAGTATAAACATTATAAAAGACAACGTACCAAACCTTTCCTCATTAATATTACTATGGTTCATAGTTTATTGGGTCTAAATTATTCTCTAGGTAGGCTCAGTGGTAAGCCTATAAGCCAGGAAAATGCCCTAATATGTAAGAAAATGACTCAACTATCAGTATTTAGTTCAAGCATATTCATCTGAGTCATATGTCACATTCATTATTACTAAAATAGGATTATGAGATTCAGGGAAACTGGTAAGTACTAAAATACAAACATTGCTATATGTTTTGCATTAACGAAAGTGTTTTTCAGGAATAATATTTAAACTTTAAAAGTTATAAAAGGGAAAGTTTAGAAATCACTATAGAATCCTGAAGTCATAAATGGTCTGTCATGATCCAGTGACATCTTTTCATAAATGCAAGACCCTGAGCAGAAAACTAGTTTTAAATGTTCACTTCCACAAATCACACTGTGAAGAAACTAAACAGAATGAAAAATTTTCCCCAAACACAGACTTTTAAGATGGGAAAGGCACTTTGCTAATTTTTTCTGACTCGGTATCTTTTCACTAATGAGGTAAAAAAATGTGTAAGCATGCTCTCCAAATATATATATATTTCATTTATAAATTATTTATAATATTGTGCTGATATATGGTGTACATCATAAAACATGCAAAATAAAAATATAAGCTCTAAGGTTTTTCTCCCAGACCCCAAATGGTCATCTTTTCTTGAGTTTTCTTTAGAAAGTATATTCCTTACTCTAATTTGGAGAAAGGGGGGCCCATAAGATATGTATTTTCTGATACATGAAGGACAAAATGAGAATTTTTTTGCACATATTATTAAAAAGACTATAATGGCTAACTCCAAAGCAACATTTCATCAATCACCTCCTTCCACTGGATTATTCCCATGAGCATACACTTTTTCCCACCTCAAAAAAAAAAATTTGTTTTTACCTATTTCAACCCCTAGTTAATGCCCTACTTTTGTTTCCCTCTTATAAGAGTAGTGTTGGACACCCTATAAGGTGACCCCTGCAATGATTTTATACCATCTGGTTTCACACCCTTCAACAATCCCCTGCCCTTCACTGCGCACAGACTGTGACTTGCTTCTAATCAACACTATATGGCAGGGGTGATGGGATGGCACTCCCAGGATTACATTACATAATGTGAGACTTCATCTTGCTATCAAACTCACTTAGAGACACTCTCTCCCTAGGTAGCTATGAAAAAAAGAATTAGCTATCATGGGAGTCCTACATGGCTTTCTTGCCACGATGGTGTAGGGCCTGAGGGTGGCCTCCAGCCAATAGCCAGCAAGAAGCTGAGGAAAACAAGGAAATGAGTTCTGCCAACAACCTGAGTGAACTTGGAAGCAGTTTCATCACCAATCAGTTCTCCACATAAGAATATAGTCCAGCCAAATTTTTTATTGCAGCCTTATGACACCCAGCTAATCTGTGCCCAGACCCTTGTGAGACAACAAGTGTGTTTTCTTTCAAGTCCCTAAGTTTGTGGTAATTTGCTATGCAGCTATGTTCAGGAGTCCCCAAGACCACCCTTAGGTTCTGTGATTTGCTACAAGGACTCAGATAATTCAGCAGAGCCATTATGATCATGGTTAAAACTTATTACAGTTAAAGGATACAGATTAAAATCAGCAACCAAAAAAGATGCATAGAGCAGAGTGCAGAAGAGACCAGGCTTAAGTGTCCTGTTGTCCTCTCCCAGTGCAGTCATGCGGACAGCACTTACTTCTTCCAACAGTGATGTATGAAAACTGGCACAGATTATCGTTAACCAAGGAGGCTCACTTAAGCCTTGCTATGCAAGGTTTTATTGGAGGTTGGTTACATAGGTGTGTTGCAGCCTCCCTAGGCTCAGTAAGTTCACTTGAGACTCAGGCAGACGGAAGATGCATGGAGCCATAGGGATCTTTGATATGCCTTTATTCGGTAGTCACACAGGCCACAAGCCTGTGTCTATGTCGGCACCACAACTCTGTGTGTGTGTGTGTGTGTGTGTGAAAAGTCCCTACCTCCTTTAGTACTATCACAAACAAAACCAGCTCCAGGCTAAAAAGTTTAGTAACCTAGCATGAGCTGCACATGAGAGCCTACTCAAGGCTAAGGGGCAGTTTATTGCACCCAGACTCAAGGTCGTGAGACCCAGGCTCAAGGTTGTGAGAACACTACTTTATCAGACTCCTTCAAGGTTGTGAGAAGTTGCTCCCCCTAGTTACCCAAGCACCTGGGTGAGGAAGCCAGACTGCCTCCACTTACCCTACAGTAGGCATGGGTGACTGCCTTCATGGCTGACCTTCAGTCTCCAGCCCCTCCAGAGGTTAAACACATACTGTGTAGCACAAAGCCCCCATCATAATTCACATTAGCATAAACTATCTGGTATGGCCCAAGGCAGTGGGTAAGCAAAGGCACTCTTAACAGGCAGGATATTCCAAAGGATTGGAAGCTATCTCCCTTGAGTTAGGCAAAGACCAAACCTTTATTTGAAATGAACAAGGTTTGGTCTTGTTCAAGACCTGTTGAGTTAATCCTTTACAGCCCAACAGCAACAGACAACCAATAAAGATTTTGTACTGATCTTTTTTCCTTGTTACTACTAATAAATAAATTGGCAGTGGGGTGCTGCTATTAAAAAAAAAAAACCTGAAAATGTAGGAGTGGCTCTGGAACCAAATAGTAAGTAGAAGCTGAGAAAATAATAAACAAAGCTTACATTGCTTTAAACAGACTGTTCATAGAAATCTGGACTTGGAGGGTACTGCTAGTGACAGCTCAGAAGGAAATGAGGAACATGTTACTGGAAAATTATGGAAGGGAGATCCTGGTGATGTAGTGGCAGAACACTTAGTTAAATTGTCTCCTGCAGTTACATGGAAAACTGAACTTGTAAACAATGAACGTGGTCATTTAGCGAAGGAAACTTCCAAGCAAATTATTACAGGTGCTGCCTGGTTTTGTTGTTGTTGCTGTTGCTGCTTATAGTAAAATGTGAGAGGAGAGAGATAAATTAAGAGGATAATTATTCAACAAAAAGGAACCAGAACTTGGTTTTTAAAATTTTCAGCATTTTCAAGTAGTAAATACTACAATACTAAATGACTTTCAATGCTATCAAGAAAGCATGCTCTATAGAAAAAGCTAAGTGTGTGACTGTACGACATTCTACTTAAATCTCAGAAAGATCAAAACATCGGAGTATTTCATGTCAGCTTAAAAGACCCTCTTTAGTATTTCTTATAAGGCATGTCTGCTACTGACAAATTCTTAATTTTTGTTTATCTGGAAATGTCTTAATTTCCCTCTTTATCTTTGGAAGATAATTTTGCCACATAGGACTTCTTATATTACCACTTTTTCTTTCAGCTCTTTGAATATATTATTTTAATGCTTTTTGGCCTCAATGGTTTCTGATAATCAGCTGTTAATCTTAAATAGAATCCCCAGAACACAAAACACTTCTCTCACTACTTTAAATTCTCTTTGAAAGATGTCTTTAAACTGTAACAATTTGGTTATAATGCACCTAGGTGTGAATTTTTTAGTTATTTGAAGTTTGTTTAGCCCATTCAATGTGTAGATTAATGTTTTCCATCAATTTGGCGGGGGGCGGGGGGAGGGTTCTGCCATTATTTCTTCAGATACTCTTTCCTTCCTTTTCTCTGTCTCCTTCTAGGATTTCATTATGCTTGTGCTTTTTGGTATCCTATAGGTTGCTGAGGCTCTGTTCACATTTATTCATTCTTTTTTTCTTTCTGTTCCTCAGATTGGATGACCTCAATTGATCCATCTTACTAGATCACTCTAGTAAGTAAGATCACTCTAGATCGCTAGTAAGAATGCTCACTAATTCCTAATTCTTCTGCCTCCTCAAATGTGCTGTTGAGTTGCTCTGGTTAACTTTTAATTTCAGATATTGTACTTTTCTACTCCAGAATTTCTATTTTGTTCTTCTTATAATTTCTGTCTCTTTATTGTTATTTTCTATTTTGTGAGGTAATTTTGATACTTCTCTTTAGTTCTTAGATATGGTTTCCTTTTGTTGTTTGAACACTTTTATGTTTTTAATTTTTTTAATTATAATTAAGAATCAGTATGTGGTGTTTATGTAATTTGTCATTCCAATATGTAAAATTGATATTCCTAAATTTAAGAGGCTTAATATAATTATTAGAAATTGCTAGTAACTTCTAGAACTTTTAAATTACAAGTAGTGATGTTTTTAATGCATTAAGCTATTTATCTACAAACCTTTTTGAGAAATGTACAGTGTACCCTGGACCTTTTCTTTCTTTCCATCACCATTTATCTCCCCTATACCCTCTTCCACCTCCACCCACTCCTTCTCCCCACAATCAGCACATGTTGTCTATGTTCATGAGTTCTTTCTTTTTTTTTCTTGTTTTGCTCAACTGATTAAAGTCTTTTTATAGTAAGTCCAGTGTCTAACTGTCATGGATAGTTTCTACTAATGGCTTCTTTCCTCTGTGTATGGGCCACATGTTCTTATTTTTTTTAATGTTTCTCAACTTTTTTATTGAAAATTAGACATTTTACATAATGTACTGTGACAACCCTGGACATCAGATTCTTCCCCCTTCACGAGGTTTGGTGCTGTTGTTCTTGGTTTTTATTTCTGTTTGTTTGTTTAATGGATTTTGAGCTGAAAAGTCTATATTCATTGTTGTATTGTGGATATTCAAGTCTTTATTTAGTTATATTTGTGGTCAGGATGACATATCCTTAAATCCAGAAACCCATAAGCCTACTAGTATTTGCTGAGGGGCTCTTTGTCCATGTTGGAGCATACCTTCAACACTCAGTGAGGCAATTTGCAGCTCTGCCTTAGACTTCACTTTCTGGTTGCAAAGGTCCTCGAAGTTAGCCAGAGACGAGAGTGTAAGGCCCTCGCAGGTTTTTCCTGAGCATATTCACATCCCTGGGCATGTGCATAGCCTTCTAGATTCCCAGAAATATTCTGGAACTTTTCAAAGACCCCAAATTTTCTTTTTATGATTTTGGCTAGCCCATTGTTTGTCCCAAATGTTACCCATCAACTCAGGCAGCCACACTGCTAAACAATTGCCATTAGATGTCTTAGACAAACACCACTGGGGAAAAGACTGTTTGTACTGGGCTCCCAGCAGTTCCAAATAAAGACAGCTTTGTGAGTGAGGTCTTTCAAGGAACCACCAGATAAGTAAAATAAGAATATTCTTTGGGAATAAAGTTTTTGAATGAGCTCCAACTCCATCTGCTCCCTCCAATGGCTGCCAACTACTATTTTTCACCATGATGGCAAACTGTTGGTTTTCAAAGTTACTCTTGAGCAAGGAAGGAGTGATGGAGTTAGGGCATCTTTAATCATCACAACATTCACTGTTATTACTGATACTCAGCCATTTTTTTTTTAATTAATGCTCTGTAAGACTCCATAATTCTCAAAAGTTGTTTCTGACAATTTTTGCTGGTGTTATCATTGCTTTTTATGTAACAGTGGTTTTTTTGGATATCCTTACTCTGCCATTTTCACTGACATTGCCCTCCACCACTTCAATGTAAAAGACAGAGAAAACTTATCGTACTAAAGGTCCCTTTGCCCTCCTTCATTTCTGCTGTCACTGTCATATGTGTTGCATCTACATACAATAAATCTGTACCTGATAGTGTTATAACTTTTGCTTTCAGTCATCATCTCTATTTTAAAGGCTTTATAGGGAAAAAAGTTGTCTACTACATTTATCCAGATATTTTCCATTTACATTGCTCTTTTTTATTCCTGAAGTTCCAGGTTTTGCTCTGGCATCATTTCTCTTCTGCCTAAGGAACTTTTTAAAATATTTCTTTAGAGCAGGACTGCTAGTAACAAATTCCCTTATTTTTCCTTAATCTAAGAATGTTATTATTTTATCTTCATTTATGAATAGCACTTTCTCTGGATATAGAATTCTGGATTGATATTTCTTTCCTTTCAGCACTTTAAAAACATATTCACAGTCTTCTGGCCTCCATGGTAGCTGCTGATAAGAAATTTATGGTCTCTCACATCATTGTTACCCTATATATAATTATATTTCTCTGAATGCTTTTATATTTTTTTCTTTTGTTTTCATCAGTTTTACTTCGATGTATGCAGATGTAGACTTCTTTGAGCTTATACTCTTCGAGGTTCACTAAGCTTGAGTATGTAAGTTTATGTCGTTTATCAAATTTGGAAAATTTTAAGTCAGTACTTCTGCTCCTTGGACCACAAGGAGAGGGTTTCTCTTTCAGATATTTGTTTCTGTATCCAGTGCACAGTTTCAGAAATCAGGCTGTCTTTGGGTCTGGGCAGGGAGATATTGGAGGAAAAATAAAAGAAACTCACCACTAGATCAGTTGTACTTCATATTCTAGTTTTCTTTCCCAATCTGCCTACTACTGAGTCCCCAGATATCTGTTTCATGCACTATTCTTGGGCTTTTTAGTTGTGTTCAGTGGGAGAGCAAGGTGAAATGTGCTTTCTCTATCTTCTCAAGAATCAGAACACCCATTCTTCCTTACATACCCTAATGTCAGGCTTTGCTTCCACTGCTCTACAAGAACTACAAATCACAGATATAAAATTAATTTTTTATATTGACCTTGACCTTACGTCCTTTCTAAATTCACCTATTGGTTCTAGTAATTTTTTGTTGGATTCCTTATAATTTCCTACATGAACAATCATGTCATCTCTGAATAAAGACTATTTTAATTCTTCTTTTGATCTTAATAAATATTATTTATTTATTTTTCTTGTCTTTTTTGTCTTTACTGCTACCCAAAACCTCCAGCTCATTGATGAATAGAAATGAGAACAGACTTCATAGTTTTTTCAATCTTAGGAGAAAACTTTTCAATATTGTACCATTAAGTATAATATTGGCTGCCTTTAATGAGATTTTTTAATGTTACTTTCTAATCCTACTTGGCTGAGAGATTTAATCTTGAATTGGTTTAGAGACGTATCAGATGAATTTTAGTGTCTATTGAGATGATCAAATAGCTGTTCTTCTTTATCTATTAATATGATGAAATACATAGACTGGTTTTCAAATGGTAAACCAACCTTACACTCCTGGTATAAATTCTACTTGGTCAGACACTTTTGACTAAATGCTCTGTTTTCCCTCTGATTCTTCTACTTCATTTAGCTTCATTTCTTCTGATTTACTCTTTCTACCCACACAATCAAGATACATCAGAATTTAGTCAGTTATACATATAACATAAAATAAACATGATAAGGTATTTTGGAGATATTTTCCAAGAAGAAATCATAACTCACAGAAAATAATACACGAATTTTATGTTACAATACTTGAAAAGATAGTAACAATTTCTTAAAGATGTTTAAGAATAGCCCTGATTACTGCTGCAGCCAAGAATATGGCAGTTGACAAGTAAACTAAGGTTTTTGAAATAGACTCTGTCAACATTTCCATCCAAAATACAAAATTATGACTAATATTAACCCTAAGTGGTTTGGAACTCAAGCCCAGAATAAAACATATATCATAAAAGTGTAGACCATGATGCTGCTGAAAGCATCACAGTTAGTTAATAAAGCAAAAGTAAAATAAAGACAATATATAGGGAAGGAAATGGACAAAAAATATAAAGAAGCAGAATGCTTCTTTTACTTTAAATATGGGTATGTGGCACTGAATTGGGCTTTTTTTGTAGTAAATCAGTGCAACATGATCGCCACAAACAAAGCAAAACACACACAAATACTAATGTGCAGTTTTACCACATTCTGAAAATCCTATTTGCTTTTCCCCTTTCTTCAGAAGAAAGTTCAGAATTCACTACTCTCTCATCTGACTATTTGCTCTGCGAATACCTCTAGCATGAAAAACAGCCAAGGATCTATTTCTATAGAATGCGGTGAGTCATTTCTATATGGAATGGATCCCTAGGGTTCTTTTTAATCAAAAAACACACAGACATGAATGGGGTTCAGGTTTTGAAAATGGACAAAAGGAAAAGAGGTAAAATGGAATAGACAACAGCATGGTTTTGTGATTTCCCTAATCCCTTCATAAAACAGAGATCAAATAGGAGAGCAAAAAACAAAATCCATGGATGACGTAAGCAACAAAACTAGGTCACCAAGAATCTCCCCTTATCTTATACTAGAAGTGGGTGGGGCCAAACCTCTGACAGCAGTAAGACCCACAAAGGAATGGCAGCAGGCCAGAAACAAAGGGAAAACTAAGGTCCTAAGTGCTGGGGAGTTGAGACTGCCAACAAGTAGCCAGCCCCAAAGAAGGGGCTCCCATTCTGCTGTGGATCTCAGCACAACAGGTGAAACTGGGAGGGGGGTGTCACTGGGGAGAGTGAGGCCACTTCAGGAAGGTGGAAAGGTGCTGAGGCAGCTGACATCGGGACTCTCAGGAACACCTAGTGAAGCTCCCCGCCAAACAGGTAGAGCCCAAGTCAATCAGGGCAGAACACCTGAGCATAAAAGAGAGGAAATGTTCAGACTCTAGTCAGGGAGAGGAGAAGAGGAAGCAAATATCAGAAAGCACTGAAGGTTTCAGTGCATAAGAACCTATTTCTAAATACTGTGCAATAAAATCAGAAAAAAAGAGAAAGACATTCAGGCTCATCCACATTTCCTACACATGAACCTCTTTCTAAAAATACAACTTCACCAGTTAAAAAAAAAGATTAAGGTCAATTCCTCATTCAAAAATATCAGAAAGAGAGAAAAATGATCCAAATAACATATAGTATTCAGAAAATAAATATTCACCAGGAAAATGACTACAAAGCATATGAAAGCAGTGAGCTAGTATTTCAAAATGAAAGAGTAATTTTACAGCAGAGAAGCCTCGCAAACATCACCTTAATAAAGTGATTAGAGTGCACATATCAGTATGGGACAAATCAAAACTTCATGACAGCATGATTGAGAACATCAAATTGCTTTTGTGATATTCTTCTCCAAAATATATAACCTGAGTCTGATCATCAGATGGCATCAGACAAATCTAATATAAGGGACAGTCTACAAATTAACTGGTCCATAATCTTCAAAAGTATCAAGGTCTTCAAAGTCAAAGAAGGACTGAAGAACTGTTCCATACAGAAGGAGGCAAAGACATGACCACTAAATGCAATGCATAATCCTGGCTGGATCTAGGCTGGATAACATATACAAGACATTGTCAGAACAATTGGTGAGGTGAATTGTATCTGAGGATTACATGGTAGTAATATGTCAATGCAATTTTCCTGATAATATTGAGCTTATGTAGGTGAATGTCTTTGTTTATAGGAAATACACACCGAAGTATTCAGGGGTGACAAGGCATCCACTAAGCAATTTATTTGTAAATGACTTGGACAGAAAAAATGTCTTCATGGAGAACTGTAACTTTTATGTAAATTTGTGATTGTTTGAAAATAAATATATATCATAAATACATGATCATATATTATAAAATTATGTATAAAAGATTCAGGGACTATCCTTCCCATGGGCCCTTCCTGAAGGCATCTACTAGAAAATAAACTTCAGGTAACTTAGAAATGATTAGAAAGTATTGGCAAAGACAGGTGGCGGGGACTGAGCCTACTTAACTATAGAACTATGACTAAGTCGGGGGGGTAAGGCTGCCAGGACAGCAGATAATAGGGATATCCTTGCCAATGTAGATAAAATAACAGCTATCAAAAATGAGAGAAGGGAGGGGAGCATATGTAGAAGAATAAATTTGCTGATTGCCCTATCGATATTAACTAGGAGTTAAACAATTTTTTTAGTCAGATCCTGGAGGGAAGAGAAGAAATGAAGAACAGTTACAAAGCTATTTAAAATATCACTCATTATAGGGACCCAACATTCAGTACCAAAAAAAAACAAGAGGGATATTAGGGTATTATATAAAGATATGACTAAAAAAATCACTATTAGGACCAAAAGCCCAAGGATTTCTAAGTGTCAAAGGAGAGGGGGTGGGTAGAGAAACAGAAACTGCAGAGAAACTACACATAGGAAAACAAAGGGCAACTGCACATGGGCAACGCCTTTCCTAACTGGGATAGGACAACCACAAACCATCTGCTCACATTCTTCCAGAGCATGATTCCAAATGTCCCAACACACGGCAAAGCCAGCACCCTGGAAAACATGGTAAAGGTAGAAGGACAGAAGTCCACCTCTCTTTTCAGGAAATAGAGCAAGACAAATCTCCAGAGTCACGTCTTCAAAAAAGTCTGGTACGGGCTTTCTATATAACTGTAACCTACTGTTTTAGGAATAAACACATTTTCCAGAGAATGCTTTTTGGTCAAAGAACCTGAGAGAAAGGGAAGGAATACTCCTGGGATAAGAATTGCAAAGGGACTGTTATAAAAGGTTTTTAAAGAGAAATGGTGTTACCTTTCCCCCACTGGAGACACCAGGCTCCCAGGCTTGTGATGAGACTCCATCCGCCAGGGTTCACACGCACAGCATCCTCAGCAGGAGAGGAAGTTGAAAATCATATACCTAGTTAACAAAAAAATAATAATCCTAAAAATACTGGTCAGACTTCTAATTACTTAGGTTTATATAGCAAATCTGCTGCTTTTATATTTTCCATTTAAGCTGTAATGTAAATCATTGCATACATGGAAATTCTCTTTGAAGTACTTAACTAATTACCTCCGGGGGGGAAAAGGAAAATAATTTCCTTCCACATTTGAGCAACCAGTGTGTTCTTTTTCCCCCATGGTGACCTCAAGGGACAGAAGCTGTCAACAATCTCTCCAAGGGACCACCCCAGGCACAGACAGGCTCATATGCCATAATGCGGTGTGACCTCACCACAGCAAAAGGCCTGGACCTTCCTGTTCATACCTGGCTTTGGCCCCAGTTAGGCACAAACACAAAATGTAACAAGTACCTACCTAACCTCATCTTTTCAGGCCTGTAATCCAGTGCACTTTGAGTCTGTCACCAACAGCCAATGCTCTCAACTCTTCTGTTTCCATTCAATTATCATCATATCCCTACCTGGGCCAGTCCTGAGTTAAGTCAGCACAATCAGTATTGACCTAACACATACCTATGTCAAGCCCTGGGATAGGCACAGGGGACACAAAACCAAATAAAACACACTGTTCCTACCTGGGAAGAGCTCAGGTTAGTGGGTGAGAGAGATGTGACATTCTCAAATTTTTTATTTTATTTCATTTTTCTTTTTTTAAAACCTCACCTGAGAAAGTCTTTATTGCTTTTAGAGAGAGGAAGGGAGAGAGCAAGAGAGACAGAGAAACACTGATGTGAGAAAGACCCATTGGTTTGCCTCCCATACATGCCCTGACCAGAGATTAAACCTGCAACCCTTTGGTGGGCAGGATGACGCTCCAATCCACTGCGTCACCCGGCCAGGACATTCTTAATTTTCAAACAAGTGGTCCCATGTTTTCATTTTGCACAAGGCCTTACAAGTTATGTAGCTGGTTCTGCCTCACCTCTGAGTGAGTGTAAAAATGGCACCTACTATGACCAAGGGTTATTGGGAAGATTAAATGAGCAAATGGGTGTAGAATACACAAACTCCTCCATAAAAGAAAGCCATTTTGTTGCTATTATTATAATTACACACCCAGGAAGAAGAGGAGGGGCTTGAAATAAAGGGCCAGCAAAGGAGACTGGGAGAAGAAAAGTCGAGGACAGGATAGACAAGACGTCTCTCTGGAGGTGGAGAAGGTGCGCGGAGGACGCAGGACGGCTGTCTGGGCAGGGCGCCCTCACCCAGGCCAGGACTGGCAGCAGCTTTAATACACGGAAAACAGCCTGCAAACACCCACAAGGCTATAAATTAAACCACCTTTAACATTCATATCCAAATACAACTCTTTTTTCTAAAAGTGAAGTCTCATTGCTCCTGCTTTTAGCAATTTTAGAACATAGTACAAGAAAGAATAAAGTATAGTACGTGGCCTATTTGACTATTTGACTATTGTAAATAGTCAAAGGAGAGGGTAAGTCATGAATGCAATACTTTGAGAAAAGACAGCAATTTCATAAAGCTTAACCCAACATTTTCTGAAAATATAGCTATTAAAAAGGAAACAATAACCTAAAACATGACAGTAGTAAAAAGAACATTATACCTTTAAGAAAAAGCAAATTTAGGAATCTTTAAAAGGGCATCATTTATCACCCTTATGATCAGAGAAAAATATATTAATTTTCTAAATGCAATAATTCAGGAAGAAAGCAAACATTTTACTAGATGACATCATAAGAATGGGACCAGAGAAGCAATAAATGAACAAACATCCTGGCAAAAACTATAGCTAAAGAAAATATGTATGGGTAAAGAAACAAATACTATAATAAAAATAGTTTTATGCTTGAATTACAGGCATATTATAGCACATGTTCAATAATACAGGAAAATGGCAATTTATTAAAACATAAACTCTGCTCGATAAAAAAGCAAATTAGTGCCTGGGTAATTCCTCTATTTATTATTTATTGAGCTAATAACAAATGCACAAAGAAATGAGACAGAAGGCTTTAAAACCTATTGGAACCCTCTTTGTGGAATTGGGCCAATCGGATCTTCCAGGCAGTTCTAACTCATTATATAAAAGCCCTCTAGAGCATTCGGATGGGCTTTTTAAAAATATACACAGCTGCTTGACACCAGGATGCCACTATGGGGTAGGTTAAATGGCTACCAACAGACACGAGGCTTCCAGCACTTTTTAATTCTTTAATCTTTTTCATTCTATGTCTAATGATATATTTTAAATGGGATGAGGGTTGTGGAGTAGATTTTGATGCCCCCTCCCCCGAAGAGTATTAACAAATACTGAGGACTACAATTAACGTGTCAATGTATAGGGAAATCAAAGATAAAAAGTAACCAAAGGGTTCAGATGATTTTGCTCTATTCTCAGAGCTCATCTTAATCTATCAGCAGCATTTGACACAGTGATTTTTCTTTCCTCTTAAAGTACTATTTCTGTGTGACTCCTGGCTCCACACTCTCCTGGTTTTATTTCCGCTTTCACTGGCCTCCCTCTGTTTTCCCTGACTAAATCCTCTTCCCCTTCCCAGCTTCTGCTAGAGTTCCACATGGCTCAGTCCCTCATTTCTCTCTTGGTCATCTGATCCACGCCTGTGGCTTTAAATCCTAGGACCCTAAATGTAGCCTTCCATCCCTTCCTGCTTCCCTGAGCTCTCAAAATGCATCAAGCGGCCCATTCCACATTTCTACTTGCATGTCTAATAGGTATTTCAAACTTAATATGCTTAACGTAACGGATGATTCCCTTAATTCTCTTGTTGTCCAGTCTTCCACAGTCCATTAGTGCGACTCAGAACGGAATCATTCTGTCACAGCCTGTAGTCCATCCACCAACAAAGTCTGTGAGTTCTACATTCAGAGTATATCCTGAATTCCACCATTTGGTACCATGCCCACCAGTACCACTCCCATCCAAGGTACCACTGTCTGTCACCCACATTGTTACAATAGTTTTGTAACTGCCCCCCTGTTTCTACTCCTACGTACCGACTCCATGACCCCACAAAGCAGCCAGAGCTACTTCTTTATTAATCAGATCAGATCATCCTCCCACTTAAGCTCCCCAGTGGCCTCCCCAGCACCATTGGAACAAAGTGCAAACTCTGCCATGTCAAGACAAGGAAGATACAAGTTTGTCCAATTGCATTGGAGAACAATCTGGTGATGTGTATAGTGCCCCTAAAGACTAGGACACCTGACCCAGGGATTCCTCATCCTGGCATCTTCCTGAGAAAAACTCTTGCAAAGATTCTGTACAGAGCTGTTCATTGCAGAAATGTTTCTAATAGAGAAAAGTATAAAATACCAAAGTGGCCCTCAGTAGAGGGACATAGAAAATAAGTTGGGTTTTTTCATGACAGGATATTAGATATCAGATTAAATAAATACACTATATACTAGTAAACCATATACTAGTTAAAATAAATTAGAGTTATGGATATAATAATAAAGAGTGACTATTTTTAATGTTTGACCACTGACAGGATTCAAGCCCCACGCCTCTCTTTTTCTTTTGCCCCACGGGTAGGCCGGCCTAGGAAAGGCCAGGCACTGTCTCTCCGCACTGGCAGTACTGGCGGGAAAGGTCAAGCCCGCACACCCCTTCCGGAACCCTGCCTCTGCCTCACTTCCTAACCACAGTGAACACCAGAGCCACCACCTGCACCTCCACTCTTTCACTCCAGCCCAAACCCAAGTTCTTCTCCTTCTAGAGATAGCTTTTTTCATCATTTTAGTGTTTGTTTTTCCAGATTTATTGAGATATAATTGATTAACATTGTGTAAGTTTAAGGTGTATGTGTTGATTTGATATATCTCTACACTGCAAAATGGTTACCACCACAGCATGAGCTAGCACCCCCACCATATCACATAATTATCATTTCTTTTTGTGATGAGAACATTTAAGATCTCCTCTCTTAGCCTCTTTCAAGTATGTAATACAGTATTATTATTAGCTATAATCACCATGTTGTACATCAGATCCCCAGGACTTCTTAATCTTGTAGTTGGAAGTTCATGCCCTTTGACCAACATCTCCCCATTTTCCCGACCCTCTCCCCAGCCCTCAGTAATTAACCACCACTCTACTCTCTGTTTCTCTTAGTCTGGCTTTTACAAATTCCACATGTAAGTGAGATCATACAGTATTTGTCTTTCTCTGTCTGACTTAGCATAATGCCCTCAAAGTACATCCAGGTTGTCAAAAATGGCAGGATTTCCTTCTTTCTCAGTCTGAATTATATTCCACTTGATAGAGTGGATATATACTGGAATATTAGATAAATAGATAACATATAGATTTTGTGTGTGTATATGTGTGTGTGTGTGTGAAAAATCTAAACACAAGTTGTTTCCTTATTTTGGCTATTGTGAACAATGCCACAATAAACATGGGCGTGCACGTATCTCTTTGAGATTCTGTTTTCATTTTCTCTGGATATACGTATATACCCAGTGTGAGACTGCTGGATTGTATGGCAGCAATAAAATTAGATGCTCACAACAAAAGAAAATCCCCAAAAATTGACTCATGAAGTACTCGAGAGTTAAGTAATTCAAACAACCCTCCAAGGACAACTAATAAGGCTGAATTATACATGATTTTTAAAAATCTTAAAAGCAGAGGCCAGCAAAAAAGAGAATGAAGAATTACTGAACCAAAATCTAGGAACCCAGAAAAATAACCCAGAATTTAATATGGCTTTTATCTGTATCACACTTAACAATTCAGGAGGTAAAATACAAAAACTAAATTACAGTTATAAAATGAACCAGATATTAGGTGAAATTGCAAGATCCATACAGAGCAGAAAGTCTGATAAACACTTCTCCACTTTAAACTGGGATAATACCTCAGGGCTTTAGTTCTTATGGGTGATTCTGGGAACTTCAGGCCTTAAACTTGCTATAAAGTGGTCCAAAGCTAGTAGAGCCCCAGACTACTGGTATAAGAAAACAAACAAAAAAATTCTCTGGAGGAAAATTCAATAATCATATATCTCAAAATTTTCCTGCAAATAGGTTTTCAAATACAATGATCAGAACAGTCAAAGAACTAACCATACACTGAAGAAGAAAAAAAAAATCCTATAAGCAAGAACCAGCAGGAAAAAAAAAGATACAACAGAAAGACTTCAACACAAGGACCTTAGATATTAGAGTTTTCAGAGTCAGACTACAAAATCACTATTTTTACTATTATCAAAGAAATAAAAGAAATGCTTGAAAACATCCTCAGGGAACTGCAAACTTTAAAAAGTGGTAGCAGAGAAGTGAAAAGAAATCAAATGGCAGTTCTACAACTGAAAAGCAATAAACAAAATTAAAAGTTCAATGAACAGATTTAACAGCAAATTAGACACAGCTAAAGAGATCACTGACAAACCAAAGAAATAAGTCAGAAAACACTATCCAGACTGAAGCAAGAAGAGGAAACTATATTTAGATATATGAAAATATAGTATATATTTCAATGGTAAAGATGGCATTTCCAATCACGGGGGGAAATGGAGTTTTTAATAAATGATATAAAAGGACTTCTGGTCAAGATAGCAGTGTAGGCAGACATGGCTCACCTCTTCGGACAACCACATCAAAATCACAAACAAAATATAGAACAACCATCACTCAGAAATGTCAGAAATTGAGTTGAATGGAAGTGTGACAACTACAGAATTAAGACACTACATCAATCGAGACAGGTAGGAGAGGTGCAGACTTGAAATGGTCTGGCCTCTCACTTACGTGTGGTGGATAGAAATTTGGGAGGGATGTCCTGGGAGCGAGGAGTCCCACACCGGGCCCCCAGCCCAGGGTTCCAGTGCCAGGAAGATAGGTCCCCACAACTTCTGGCTGCAAAAAACAGTGGGAATTGAGTTGGTGAGAGAAACTTCTGGAGCCCTAAGCAGTTCCTCTTAAAGAATCCACCAGAGACTCAACTATTCAGACTCACTCCCTCTGAGCTCCAGTGCCAGGGTGGCAGCTTGAAGGGCACCAGTGGCATACTGGGAGAGGCTGAATTATCTGGCATCCGGGCGAGCAGAGGCCATTATCTCTTTTCTGAGCCCTCCCCTCAGACAGCCAAAGAGCCGGCAGGCTGGAACCATATTTGAGACTCCATCATCCTGGTTAACACTGTTTGCCCCACCCCAGAGATCCCCAGAGACTCTGCTCCACCCAACTTATGGGCCCACCCCCGCTGCTTTTCCACAGGAATAACTGGTCTTGGCTCATGCTTCACAGCTTCCTAAATCCTATCAAAGAAGCAATAGTTGTCCTCAGCAAGCTCCAGGCTGGGCACTAACAGCAGCCAGATTAGTTTCACAGCTTGACTTCACCTGGGAATCTCCAAGCCTAGCAAAAGCAGCAGCCTCCTCAGATTGTTTTATAGCTCAGAAGGGCAACCCCAGGAAAAACACAGCTGGGGACTGATCTTGACCTACACCACCCGGGAAAACCCAGGATCAGCACACCCAGTGGACAGCTGCAGACCATGTCAGAGCACTGCCACGCTGTCCCTACACAGCTGATCCTCCATGTACAACAAAGGTTAGTGGTAAGTGATCACAGCCAGTCCTTGCAGCTGACTTGCCTGGGTAAATCTCTCCCACTGATCTGCCAACAGCAACCAAGGCTCAACTACAAGAGGAGGGTGTACTCAGCCCACACGAAGGGTGCACCTCAAGTACCTAGCCTGGGTGTTAGAGGAGGCTGTGCCACTGGATTCCACAGGACACCAACTAAATTAGGCCACACTACCAAGACACAGAGTCAGAGCTCTATCCGATACATAGAAATAAACACAGGGAGGCTGCTAAAACGAGGAGACAAAGAAACATGGCTCAAATGAAAGAACAGATCAAAACTCCAGAAAAAGAGCAATACAAAATTGAGATAAGCAGTCTATCAGATTCAGAGTTCAAAACACTGACTATAAGGATGCTCAATGAATTTAGTGAGGACCTCAACAGCAAAGAAAAGATCCAGTCAGAAATGTAGGATTCACTAATTGCAATAAAGAACAATTAACAGGGGGACAACAGTAGAGAGGATGAAGCCGAGAATCAAATCAAATATTTGGAACATAAGGAAGCAAAAAACAACCAATCAGAACAAGAAGAAGAAAAAAGAATCCAGAAAAAGGAGGGTAGTATAAACAGCCTCTGGGACAACTTCAAGAGGTCCAACATTCACATCATAGGGGTGCCAGAAGGAGAAGAGGAAGAGCAAGAAATCTGATAATGTATTTGAATAAATAGTAAAAGAAAACTTCCTTAATTTGGTGAAGGAAATGGACATGCAAGTCCATGAAGCACAGAGAGTCCCAAACAAGATGGATGCAAAAAGGACCACACAAAGACACATAATTAAAATGCCAAACATTAAAGATAAAGAAAGAATCTTAAAAGCAGCAAAAGAAAAGCAGAGAGTTACCTACAAAGGAGTCCCATAAGACTGTCAGCTAATTTCTTAAGAGAAATTTTGCAGGCAAGAAGGGGCTGGCAAGAAGTATTCAAAGTGATGAAAAGAAAGGACCTACAACCTAGGCTACTCAATCCAATAAAGCTACCATTTAGATAAAAGGGCAGATAAAGTGCTTCCCAGACCAGGTGAAGCTAAAGGAGTTCACCATCACCAAGCCATTATTACATGAAAGGTTAAAGGGACTTATTTAAGAAAAAGATCAAAACTATGGACATTAAAATGGCAACAAATTCGTAACTATCAACAACTGAATCTAAAAAATAAAAACAGAAACAGAAACAAACTAAACAAACAACTAAAACAGGAACAGAATCATAGGTATGGGAATCATTTGAAGGGTTATCAGCTGGAGGAGGGAAGGGGGGAAAATGGGGAAATGGTGTAGGAATCAAGAAGCATAATTGGTAGGAACAAAATAGACTGGGGGATGTTAAGAACAACATAGGGATGGGAGAAACCAAAGAATTTTCACACACAACCCATGGACCTGACCTTAAGTGGGGGTGATTTCTGGGGGGAAGAGGATACTGGGCAGAAGGAGGAGTAAAGAGAAAATAACTGGGACAATTGTAACAGCATAATCAATAAAATATACTTTTTAAAAATGATATGACAATTAATTAACCACTTAGAAAAAATTGAATTATATCCATGTCCCACTCAATACACAAGAATAAACTCTAAAAGGATTAGGCACCCAAATATAAAAATTAAACCATACATGTACTAGAAGAAAACATGGGTGAACTTTGCATGAACTTGTGTTTAAGAAAAGACTTTCTAATTATATCCCCAATTCTGGATTCTATTAATATTTAAAAATTTTTGATAAGCTTGACAATATAAGAAATTTTTTTTAAAAAGTCCTGCATGGTTTTACCATAAATATAGTCAAGAGAACAAATTGGGGAAAAACATTTGCAATACATAACAGGTAAAGAAATGGTATCCCTAATACATAAAGGACTCTTGAAAACTGAAGGAAATAACATCAATCCTTCTCAATTCTTCAAAAAAAAAATTTAAGAGGAGGAAACACTCCCTAACTCCTGGCAAAGAAAAGGAATCTACAGACCAATATCCCTTATACATATTGATGCAAAAGTCCTTAACAAAATATAGCAAGCTGAATTCAGAGGCACATTAAAAGAATTATAATTATTACCAAGTGGGATTTATTCCCAGAATGCAAGGATGATTCAACATATGGAAAAATCAACCAATGTAAGATATCACATTAATAGAATGAAGGGGAAAAAAACACATAATCATCTTAATTAATTGCAATGAATTGTACACCTAAATGGTTAAAATAGAAAATTTTATGTTTTTTATGTGTATATGTAAATTTTAAAAATATTTTTACCATGATTTTTAAAAAGTAAGTAAGTCTTCAAGGAATAATAGGTGTATGTCAAAGAGCACAGAAACTAACTTGTGGAGGCTTCCCATAGGCCAAACCTGGGACAATTTGAGCATCAAAATAAATAATATTTATAATAAAGTGTTATACCTATCAAAAATTCCATATGGATAAATAAACAATGGAAATGAAACTAATATTTGTAGGAAGAATAATGGAATTTAAAAATCGCCATGTGTGAGAGTCATTATAATAATAATTGATTCAGGCAAGAATGATCAGTGGACTTAAACTAATAAGTATGAGTAACAGGATATTTATATAGATTCAATATATTAATTAATTGAAAAGGTTAACACGGTGGGGTGGGGGGAATACAGAGAGAGAGGGAGAGAGATGCAGACACAGGGAGAAGAATAAAACAAAGATGTTAATGCTACATTTGAAGAGTCTGGGAAGGATGAGTGGGAAGGTGTAGTGGAGTAAAGGTTGGAGGAAACACCTGACGATGTGGAATCCCAATGTCAGGCAGCCAGGGCCAAATCCATACCCCCCTAGTGTCAGGTGCCCTGGAGGTTCCAATCCTGCCTTTCCTCCAGGCCCCTTTCCCACTCCCCCACAAGGCCCCAGGGGAATCCAGCTTTTCCCAAGTCAGGGCTCCTCATCCTGTGCCACAACCAGCATATCCAGGATGCCAATCATCGGGTTTCTACCCACCTCCATACCCACCACCTGCCCCTGGTATGGCTACTATGAATCCGTTGCCTCCTGGCATGGTAGGACCAGGGGCAGTGATGGACAAGATGATGCAGAAGAAAATGAAGAAAGCTGATGAAAAGACGCTTAAACACTTTAAGCATGGCAAGCATTCCTTCTCCTCCTCCTCCCCTTCCAGCAGTGACTCTGACTGCATACAGGGTCTGGACCCTTCCCTCAAGTCTCTCCAGTTCTGCTCTCCCATCAAGCTTCAGATGCCATCTTGCACTGGAGGAAATTAGCCCCCTGTCCCTCTACCTCTCTCCTGCAGTCTGAGCCTCACTCTGCTGTTCAGCCCTAACTGGTTAGGGGGAATGGAAAAGAATTGCCCTGGGTTAGCCAAGGCTGTCTTCTCCATGCCTGGATAGAACTTTTAGCTAATAAGTTTTGCTTGTTTTTTGAAGATGGTGAAACCTTTGAGCTAAATGCTGAAAACAAGTCTACCATCTAGAAAATGTGATTTTTTTTACTTTCTTTTATAATATTTGTGGTTGGGGAGATGGTATGGAAACTTAATTATGGGAGAGGGGGAAAAAAACAAAGAACAAACTGCACCTTTTTTGTAATTGTGGCACATTTGGGTGATTTAATGGCAAATACATTTCTGAGTATGCCTTTACTTGATTGCACTAACTGCAAGGCTGCTGGGGAGTGGAGTCCTTTTGTTGATGAGCTCTGAATGCCATTTTGGAACCTAATCTCTACTCCACAGCTCAGTACACTATGTCAGGTCCTCCCCTCATTCTCCAACTCCCAGTCCAAATAAAGTTGTTTCTCTTGGTCTCTGTTCACCTCTGCCATTACCTTGGCTGGGCCTAGCACATTATACTACTTCTGTTGCCCTTCCGCAGACTCTTTAGAGTGCGTCAGGTTTATGATAAGGAACCAGAGCATCAGCAACGAAGACACCACATGGTCTCTATTTTTCTTAAGTGTTAAGAACCTTCATAATTGGTTCAGACTTAGTGTAATAAATCTTTACTGTCTTCATTTTAACGAATGGCTATAGCTCTTTAGCATAAATTTTCATATCTGCTACAGAGGTTCTCACCCCTGGCTGCTCACCACCTATCAGAATAATTTAGATCTTTGGCCCAAATCTACTGAATAAGACTCCTTAAGGATGGGGTTCTACAAATTAGTATTTTTAAGAAACTGTGTGGGAGATTCTGATGTATTACTAGAATTGAGGGCCACTGGTTCACTATGTGCCATTCATGGTACAACATATCAAGATCTGCAGAGCAGGGGAAACAGACATCTAAGAGAATTAATTAATAAAGATAGATGCTACAAAATGCCAGAGAGATATAAACCTAGAAATAACTGGGAAGGGAAGAAAGAGTCAAAGATGACTTCATAAGAAAAGTGGCATTTCAATTACCTCTTGGGCCTTGAGTGTGAAAATATGAGTGGAAAAAATGAAAGAAAGGATTTACCAAATAAATGGCAGAGAGGAGCTGGGAAAGAAATCTGCTTGGGTACAGAGTCAGAAAGCTCAATAGTATATTTGGGGTTCACAGGTATCCCAGAATGATTTCCTGGAAAATTATTTATTGAGGAAATGTGGTGTTCTGGGGCACTGAATCTACTAAGGTGGGTAAGAGTCCCTGTCCTGTATAACCTGCAAGATCCAGTGGAGCAGACAGACATGTGACTATGTAAATAGGTTTATAGTACAATAAAAAGGACCACAGTAAAAACATAAATCAAGCAGTGGGGGAGCAAAGGAATGAGTGACAGTGCCACTGAGAAAGTGAGCCAGGTCTGGGCTGGGCCGCAGGACGGTAGGATTTTTCAGTTGGTAAATAATATCAGCTAAAATTGAGTGTTTATTATGTGCCAGGTACTGAGTGCTTTACATTTATAACTTACGTGATCTTCACAGCAACGCTGTAAGTTAGATACTATGAGTCCCATTCTGTAGATGAGGAAAGCTTGCCAGGATTCCAAATCAGCCACCGTGGATCGAGTCTGTAGTCTTAACCCAAAGGATTTTAGGCAGAAGAAGTAGTTTTATAGAAGCACAGAGCTGTAAAAAGGTTCAGATGTTCCTGAACCTGAATCCCCACTCAGGAACCTGAAAGCAGGAGGAAATGAAGCGGAAGTGGGGGAGATGGGGTTGAAGAAGGAAGTGGACTTGAGAGATGTTTCTAAGGTGTGGTCCGCAGGGCTTGGGGACTTAACAAGGGCCTTGAAGAACAGAGAAGAGCTGTGTATCACTGGCTGTATTACACCTATGACTGGCCCCTGGTGCAGGTTATATGAGATAAATACCTGAGATCTTCCTATTTAAAAAATAATAATCTGGATAGAGGGTATTTGTAATTCTTTGCACCATTCTTAAAACTTTTCTGTAAGTAAGAAATTATGCCAAGAAGAAGAATCAAAATAAAGAATGAAGTTCGAATAAAGACATTTTAGGCAAACAAAAATGGGGAGAATTTGTGATTAGCAGATTTGAAACAAAGGAAAATATTAAGTATAAATTTTAGGCAGAAGAAAAATGATCCAACATGGAACACCAGAGATGCATGAAGGGGTAAAGAATAAATAAAGTGGTAAACATGTGGCTAAGGGTAAATGAGCACTGACTACATTAAATAAGTATAAAAATGCCTTGTGGGGTTTCAAAAATATAAAGTTGAAATAAACAACAACAAAGCATATAAGTCAGAATAGAAAATAAAATTATTGTGCTTGAAGGTAGTTCTATTGTTCAGGTGGATGATAAAGGTTTTGATTAATGTCATACTTTAATAAACTGTAGAATAATTTTAATTTTTAGGGTAACCACAGTAGAAAATAGTATGTAACTTCCAATCTGGGTGCCGAGGGAAGGATGATGAATTTTTTAATTGAATTTATTAGAGTTACATTAGTCAATAAAATTATATAGGTTTCAATACATCATCTGCACATCCAAAAGAAGTTAATAAAAGAAAAAAAATAGAAAGAAAACAGGTGACGCAAACAGAAAGCCCAGATTTGAACCCACATATATTAGTATTCTGGATCAGTAAGTAAATTAAAGACAGAATAAATTAAATAATAAAACCTAACCATAAACTATTCATAACAAATGTAAAGATATAAGAATGTTAAAAGCAAAAGAATGGAAAAATTATATAGCATGTAAAGAACAATCAAAGAAATCTGAAATAATTATTGTATCACCAAACAATATAGAATTAAAGCAAAAATTGTTATTATAAATAAAAGACAGCACCTCAGAGAAAGCTTTCATATCCACTATTACGTGTGACATTTGCTGTTCCTTCAACTGACAGAGATTATTATGGAGCTATAAGTAACATCATGCTCAGTGATAAAAATGGCAAGTTTTCCTTTTAGGATCAAGAATAAATCACTTAGCCAGTCAAGATAGAGGCATAGTAGCGTGGCCTATTGTAGAAAAGGCACATTCTTCGCCTCCTCACACAACCACAGCAAGAATTATAGCTAGGCCTCAAAAGAAATAACACCCAGAACCTTCAGAAAATTGAGCTGTATGGAAGTCCAACAACCAATTATTTTAAAAAGTCACATTCATCTAGATGGGTGGAAGGGGCAGAGAAGCAGAGACAGGCAGAGAGGCAGGGAGTGGCTCAGAGTGGCAGGGAAAGGTGGCATGGAGTGGAGAGGCAGCTGTGGAATGACTGCCCCACATTCATGTGTGGTAGAAAAAATCGAGAGGGATATCTTGGGAGCAAGTGATCCCAGCACCAGGCCAGACCACACAGGCCAGGGTTCCAGCACCAGGGAGATAAATCCCCATAACTTCTGGCTGTAAAAACCAGTGGGGGTTGGGGCTGCAGAAGAAACTGCCAGATTTTCAGGAAACTCTGGTTAAAGGGCCCCCACAGACTTAGAATGTATGCAGACCTACCCCCTCTGGGATTCAGCACCAGGGCAACAGCTAGAAGAGCACCAGTTTTATACAGGGAGTAAGTGAAGTGACTGGAAATAGGGCAAATGCCAGGCAAATATCCAGAAGCCAGGGAGAGTCATTGTCCCCTCTTTAAGCCCTCCCCCAACACAGAACCACAAAGCAGTTAAACAGGTTGACCCACCCCAGTGATAACCTAAGGCTCTGTCCCACACAACTTACAGGTGCCTTTTCTACAATAGATCACACTAGTAAGAAAGGAAATCAAAGCAGATCTACCTAATACATATATAGAAACAAACACAAGGAGGCTGCCAAATTGAAGAGACAAAGAAATATGGCCCAAATGAAAGAACAGAACAAAACCTCAAAAAAAATAACTAAATGAAATGGACATAACCAACCTATCAGATGCAGAGTTCAAAACACTGGTGATCAGGATGCTCAGAGAACTCATTGAGTACAGTAACAACATAAAAAGACCCAGGAAGAAATGAAGTTTACATTAAATGAAATAAAGAAAAATCTACAGGGAACCAACAGTGGAGGGGATGAAGTTGGGATTCAAATCAATGAGTTAGAACATAAGGAAGAAATAAGCATTCAACAGCAGGAAGAAAAAAGAATTCCAAAAAATAAGGATAGTACAAGGAGCCTCTGGGACATCTCCAAATGTACCAACATCCAAATCATAGGGATGCCAAAAGGAGAAGAGGAAGAGCAAAAAACTGAAAACTTGTTTGAAAAAATAATGAAAGAAAATGTCCCTAATTTGGTAAAGGAAATAGACATACAATTCCAAGAAGCACAGAGAGTCCCAAGCAAGTTGGACACAAAGAGGGGCACACCAAGACACAACTTAAGTAAAATGCCAAAAGTTAAAGATAAAGAGAAAATCTTAAAAGCAGCAAGAGAAAAGCAGAGAGTTACCTACAAAGGAGTTATTATAAGACTGTCAGCTGATTTCTCAAAAGAAACTTTGCAGGCAAAAAGAGACTGGCAAGAAGTATGCAAAGTGATGAAAAGCAAGAACCTACAACCTAGATTACTCAATCCAGCAAAGCTAGCATGTAGAATGAAAGGACAGATAAAATGCTTCCCAGACAAGGTAAAGCAAAAGGAATTCATCATCACCAAGTCATTATTACATGAAATGTTAAAGGAATTTATTTAAGAAAAAGAAGATCAAAACTATGAACATTAAAATGGCAACAAATTCACAACTATCAATAACTGAATTTAAAAAACAAACTAAGCAAATAAACAGAACAGGAATAGGATAATAGAAATGGAGATCATTTGGAGGGCTATCAGCAGGGACGATTAAGGGAGAGAATGGGAGAAAGGGTACAGGGACTACGAAGCATAACTGGTAGGTACGAAATAGACAAGGGTATGAAAGAATAGTACAGGAAACGGAGAAGCCAAAGAACTTACACGCATAACCCATGGACATGAACTAAGTGCAGGGATTGCTGGAGGAAATGTGCGTACTGGGTAAAGGAGGAAAAGGAGGAAAATTAGGATGCTTATAATAGCATAATCAATAAAATGTATTTAAAAAAAGAATAAGTCACTTATATGAAAACACAAATACTACATGAAAAGATTCTCAACATCACTAATCATCAGGGAAATGCAAATCAAAACTATGAGAGGTTTATGGTTCATTCCCTTGCTCTAAGTTCATAAGAGGCTCCTTTCTAGAAGTAACCAGCACAGGGATCGCCAGGTGGCCAGTGCAGCATGACCCCACTTGAATTCGGACCAAAGGTTAAATTAGGGAGCAGTTTCTACGTTCCTAAAAAGACATGCAGCATCACATAGATATTTTCATTTATAACCATGAGCAACATGCTGCCTCTTCCCATGTCTCTACCCTAAACTTCACCAAAATGGAGGCACATTTTTAATATTTGTTTTACCCAGTAATAATGACTGTTCCTTTTTCTTGATTTTAAACAGTGAAATAAATACATTATCTTTCTCAAAGAATACCCACAATGAGATCTGACTTCATGCCTGTTAGAATGGTTATCACTAAAAAAAGAGAGAGAGAGACCTAATGCTGACAAGAATGTGGAGAAAAGGGAACCCTCTTGCACTGTTAGTGGGAATGTAAACTGGTGCAGCCCCTATGGAAAACACTATGGCGGTTCTTAAAAAAACTAAAAACGGAGCTACTATATGACCGAGCCATTCCACTTCTGGGAATATATGCAAAGGGCACAAGAACACTAACTTGAAAAGACACCTGCACTTCCATGTTTATTGCAACATTATTTACCAAATATGGAAACAGCCTAAGTGTCTATCATTGGATGAAGGGATAAAGATGTTGCAAAACAAATATACGATAGAATGTAGCCATGAAAGAAGGAAATCCTGCCATTGTGACATCGTAGATGGACCTTGTAAAATAAGTCCAACAGAGAAAGGCAAATAAGTGAATATGATCTCACTTGTATGTGGGATCTAAAAGAAAAAAGAAAAAAGTATCAGATTTTTGGTTACCAGAGGAGTAGGGATTGGAAAACAGTGACCAAAGATATAAACTTCCAGTTACAAGATAAGTTCTGGGGATATAATGCACAACATGATGCCTGTACTTAATACTGCTGTATATTATATAAGGAAGTCGTTACGAGAGTAAATTCTAAGAATTCTCCTCAAGGAAAAAATTCTTTTTTTTTTTTTTTTTTGCTTTCTCTTTTTATTGTGTTTATATGAGATGATGGGTGCCAAGTAAACTTACTGCAGTAATCATTTCACAAAATATATACATCAAATCATTACGCTATATACCTTAAAGTTGTACAATGATGTGTGTCAAGTATATCTCAATTAACCTGGAAGAAATAAAAAGAATAAATCACTAATGTCCACCAATACCAGTTCTGCTCCCTACTGTACTCTAGCCAGCAGACAAGGCATGAAGCGAAAAAAGTACAAAGATTAGAAAGGAAAAAACAAAACTGTCATTAACCATAGATGATCTATACTTAGCAAGCCCAAGAGCATCGATCGGCATGGAGAATTTTAGCTCATAACACTACGGAAGTTTTCACTATCACTTGACGTAGCCCACCCCTATCATTCAAACTCTGTACATACTCATTGAGCAAGTCCTCAGTACTATACATGGGTTTTTGTTAAAGCACCTATGTTGCAGTGAAGCATTTCCCAGTCACCTGGGACAATGGTTAAAAATGCAGATTTACAGGTCCCACCCCAGGTTATGGAATTAAAATATCTACAGTTAAGACCAGTCTACATAAAACCTGGGAATCTTCACTCTTTAAATGTCCCAGTGATTTATTTGTCTACTAAACCATCAGGAAAGATCTCAGAGCTGTGCTGTAATTTTGTTAGTACTAACAATTTCTTAGCAATGATACTAAATAATATTGGTCAATTACAACCCAATAAGGTTCTCCCTTCAAATCCTAATCCATTTCATTTACAGCTTATTTTGACCCATCTGTTTTTGAAATCTCTCTTATTCGATTAATTTCCCTAAGGGCTATGAAGCATATGTTCAAAGTAATACTAGTTTCTCACCCAAAAACACACAAGAAATAAAAACAATATGCAATGTGACTGATTGTGTTTTTTGATAGTATAGCATAAAAAATCCCAAGTAGCAGAATATTTTTAGCAGAAAGGCAATTTAATCTTATCCTTTTCTTATTCTAGATGTAAAATATTTTAGTTCTTTCAAACAGTCCATCAAAGTTGCCTCAAAAAACTACAATATAGTGGAAACTACTTGTTGCGAATCCTAATGTTTGGCCTAGGCTAGGGATCAATTTCCAATTTAAATGTACAGGCAAATAATTAACAAAGCGCTTTAGAAAGCACAGGCTGTGTGATGGAATTTGACCACACAGTGACCCTGACCTGGAGGGCAGCATCGTTGTAACTATTTCTAAGAATTACAACAGGGAGTTCATTATGTGTCTGTCACATCAACAGTTTACAAAATAGCTAACAATGGATTTGACATTAAATTTATAATAGATTTAATCATCAACTCTATAGACAAGTATCTAATTTGACTGCACATAAAAGGAAAATATACATTGCTATTCTCCTAAAGACCTAATGAATTATGAGATTTAAGTATAAATTATTTTTACTTATTTTTAGAAAATCATTTCCCATTGCTTGCCACATGTGTGCCAGGTGAAGTAAATAGCTAATTATCCCCCCCCCAAAAGCACACAAACAAATACATTCATTCATATTCTCCTTCCTTCTCTCTTTCCTTTTCTCTATCTCATACTCACTCTCTCTTTCCCTCTCCCTCCCTCTTTCTTTGTGCTTTAACAGCCAGGATAAATATACATGTAGCTACAGTCTTGAAAGAAGTACCACCAAACCTTCAAGGTTCATGTCCACATTCTCTCAAACTGGATTCTTTCACCGATGGGTAAATCCTCTGGCATTCTCTCTATTCCATTGTGTATCTTGAGGTACTGAGTGAGGGCAGATGCTAGATTTTACTTCACTTTGGACCATGCCTCATGTTCCCCACCTCCAGTGCTTTGCAAAAAGGCATTTCTCAATAAATTACTACTGGTGATCCTGTTAGTCAATGTGCCAATTCATGAAATTAATTTGGGTTTTTTTACCCAGAGTAATTCACATTTCTGTAATATATTCTTCTTTACAAAAAGAATAAAAAGCCAGTTAAGAAAATACATTTTTACCTAAAAGTGAACACAATTACTAAAACTGTTAGAGAAATAAATCCACAGCCCAAAGCCGTGCTGTTCCTGTTCCGTGCGCTACAGACCTAAGCTGCTGCCTTTGCCTCCAGCAGGGCCCTTGCTTGTGTAAAGGCTAGGCCAGACAGACATCTTTTATGGAAATCACCCGGTCTTTCCAACCGGGGAAGAATATCTGAGCCACCCATACTTGGCTTGGTATAAATGATAAAGAAACAAAGAACATTTAAAAATCAAGACTGCAGCATTCAACAACAAGTGACCCAAACTTCCATCTTGAGAATATCAAATAAAACTAAGCTATTATAAAAGAACGTAGAAATAAGTAATAATGAAAGAGGCAAGAATAAAACATTAAAAGCAAAATAAATTTATACATAAAACAACTATTTTTCAAAATTCTTGCTCAGCTTTGGATGTTCCGTTTGCCTCCCAGCTACAAACACATTCTTCTCACACGCTGAGAACGCTGAGGAAAACTAGTCAGCATTCGGAGACTTAACCCACAGCCCCAGCTTTGCGCCTGTGGGCGGCATCGTCAGACAGCCATTTGTCCTCCGGGGAAGTTAGGGGCTGAAATGCAAATATGCAAACAACAGAGTTCTCACTCTAAGATAGCTGGAGAAAACATGATCCGTTTTGCTATTTTTTAAAAAAAAGGAAAAGGGGTGAGGAGAAAGCTTGCCATCTTAGAGATTTGTTAAATACCTTAGTATAATAAAATTTTGAGAGTGAAAACAATGAAAAGAAACAAACACACTGTCCTGGGTAAAATCTATACTCTGGAGAAAAGGTTGATGTATATGTGACAGTTGATTTACCAGACCCTCTAAAGATTTATCGATTTGTCAATCAGTGCCTTGGGGGAAAATTAACAATCCAACTAAACTAATAAATTCTATTCTGAACTAAAATGAATGCAAGAATCAATCCTGTCAAACTTTGTACAGCACCCAATTACAGAAAAAGTATGTCTATCCTTTTGAGGATACCTAAAATGAAAAGCTATTTAACAAAAGAAATAATATATTAAATAATTGACTATATTAAATAAAAGAAATAATATATTAAATAATATAATAATATATTAAATAATTGAAGCCAATAGACATTTTCAAAGGATGGCTTTGACATGCTTTAAAGGAGGTAAGGGAATCTCAGAGATAACTGCATTACTGGATTAAGAACATGATTTTCTTTACGTGAATTGATTTGCTGCCTCTACCACTTAGTAGATGCTCCTGGTTTCCCTAAGCCTCCATTTTGTCACCAGTAAAATGAGGAGACACAGTTTCCCTTAGGGAAATGAATAGTGATAATGAATATAAAGCATTTGACACAATAGCTGGCACACAGTCTGCTTTCTATTAGGGTGGCTCCATTTTTATTACTGTCATTCTAAAATCATATGAAGTATAATAATGAACACAGATGGGCATCAGAACTGAAACAGTTCAGAGTACAAAGTGCCTTTCAAGCCTTTGCAAGAGTGTTTCAGTGTCAACTAACTGAAAAGATTTACTAATACTCATCTACACTAAACTTTCTTTAGTGTTACCTAGTGATCAGAAAAATCAACATCTATGTGGATGTTCTAAAGGAGGTGTCACCAAACAACAGTCTGTGAGCCAAATTTGGTCCACCAGCTATTTTTATAAAGTTTTATTAGAACACAGTCACACCCACTCAGTCATACATTATCCTGGCTGTTTTGGCTTTACGTTGACAGAGTCGAGTAGCTATGACCAAAACCATATAGCCTGCTGCCATAACCATATTACCTTGGGTTAGGTATAGTAAGGCCAGATGAAGATCAAGAGAGAAACTGTAAAGTTTTACACTTTTGTTAGTCACAGTTCCCTGGGGGTAACAAAGAACACCTTACAGGGTCACTCAGGAGAAGCACTGGAGTCCATCACAAGGAAGAGGGACAAGGGGAACTGTGGGCAAGCACCATTATCGTCACTTGCACAAGCTAAAAAAGGATGAGGCAGGGTAGACAGGCTTGGCTAATTTGAATCATTTTAGGGGGCTCTGGGGCTCTGGGGCTCTGGGGCTCTGGGGCTGTCCTTGGTTGTCAAGTATTTGGCCCTTGGAGGGTACATAGTGTGATCCTGATAAGGAAGGCAATTGGGGACCTGGACTTAAATGGCTGCTCAAGAAGAGAAACTGACCTGCCCCTATGCAGGACCTCCACCTGGGTCAACACAGCATTTTTTTTTAAACTCTGTTATACCTGCAAAGCCAAGAATACAGGGTCTAGCAGAAGTAAGTCTCACTTGAGTGTAGTTGGTAGGGATCATGAATGTCTTGCACAAGATGGACAGCAATTTGAACATTTCACCTAAAATGTCATATGGTGTGCTTGAGTGAGATATTGTTATGTTACAGAATTACATGCTTATGATTTTGTAATAAAAAGGAGGCATTACTTGTTCTAGACCCTGTATTTACCATGGGGTCCTTTACAAAAAGTTGCCATTTACTGGTCTATAAAGGAAATCTGGACATCCAATTTAAGCTAGAGGTCACAACCCATACCTTAAATGTGCTCCCCACAAATGCTTGTAGAAATAATTTGGGGAATTTAAAATAGGTAAAAGGCCGAATTTATGCTAGGAAGAAGGGAAAGATGCCCTTAGAAGTCATGGGGTCAGCTGTCAGCCATACTCTCAGTCCCACAGGCCACAGTCAACCCCAAGACTCAGTTGCAGTTCACAGTGGGCCCAGGGTAAGAGGGCTAGATACTGTGGCAGCCACCACTGCAGTGGGGCCCAGTGGTCAAGAACTCAGGCTCTGAAGTCTGACAAACTCAGATCAAGTTTTAGCTGCATCAATTATCAAGAGTGTGCTCTTTTTAAATATTTTTTTATTTTTTAATTACAGTTGATATACAACATTATATAAGTTTCAGGTGTGAAACCCAAGATTAGACATTTGTATAACTTATGAAGTGATCATCCTGATAAATCTAGTACCCATCTGATGCCATACATAGCTATTACAATATTATTGACTATATTCCCTGTGCTGTATTTTACATCCCCATGACTATTCTGTAACTACAGATTTGTACTTCTTAATCCTTCACCTTTTCTAGTCATCCACCCACCTCCTCACCCCTCTAGCAACTGTCAAAATGTTCTCCATATCCATGAGTCTGTTTCTGTTCTTCTTGTTTATTTATTTTATCTATGTCCCACATATAAGTGAAATCATATGGCATTTGTCTTTCTCTATCTGACTTATTTCACTGAGCACAGTACCCTCTAGGTCCATCCATGTCATTGCAGACGGCAAGATTTCATTCTTTTTTATGGCTTAGTCATATTTCATTTATCATCATATACACAAATACCTGCATTTGTGTATATATGCACCATTTCTTATTTATCCATTCATCTCTTAATGGACAATTAGGCTGCTTCCATAACTTGGCTATTGTAAATAATGAAGCAATGAAACATGGATCCATAAGTCTCTTCAATTTAATGTTTCTGTCTCTTCAGATAAATGCCTGGAGTGCAGTTGCTGGGTCCTTCATTGTTTCTTGGTATAGGCTTTGTTTAAAGTCTATTTTGTCTGTATAATTATTGCTGCCCCCAACTTTTTTTGTTTGTTTCCATTTTCATAAAATATCTTTTCCCACCCTTTTTTTTTCAGTTTGTGTCTTTCAATCTGAACTGAGCCTCTTGTACAATACAATAGATGGCATATATCAGGGTCTTGTTTTCTTATACATTCAGCCACCATATGTCTTTTGGTTTGAACATTTAACCCATTTGAATTTAAAGTAATTGTTGACAGATATGTATTTGTTGCCATTTTAATTCATATCATTTTCTTCTTCTTAAAGAAGACCCTTTAACTCTTCTTGAAATACTGGTTTGGTGGTGATGAACTCCTTTAGCTTTTTATTGTCCAGGAAGCTCTTTACATGTCCTTCAATTCTAAATGACAGCTATGCTGGGTAGAGTAATATTGGTTGTAGATCCTTGCTTTTTATCACTTTGACTGTTTCATGCCAATCCCTTCTGATCTGCAAAATTTCTTTTGAGAAATCAGCTGACAGTCTTATGGGACCTCCCTTGTACACTACTATTTTTCTCTTTCTGCTTTTAAGATTCTTTCTTTGTCTTTTAACCTTTGGCATTTTAATTTTGATGTGTCTTGGTGTGGGCTTCTTTAGGTTCATCTTGTTTGGGACCCTCTGTTCTTCCTGGACTTACGTGTCTATTTCCTTCATCAGGTTAGGGAAGTTTTCCATCATTATTTTTTCAAATAGATTTTCAACTTATTGCTTTCTCTCTTCTCCTTCTGGTACCTCCCATGATGTAAAAGCTTTAAGTTGTCCCAGAGGCTCCTTAAACCATCCTCATTTTTTAAATTCTTTTTTTTTTTTTTTTTTTTTGCTGTTCTGATGATGTTTTCTGCTACCTTACCTCTCAAATCGCTGATTTGCTTCTCTACTTCATCTACTCTACTGTTGATTCCCTGTAATGTAGTCTTCATTTCAGTTATTGTATTCTTCACTTCTGGCTATTCTTTTTTATGTTTTCCATCTCCATGTTTGTGTTTCCTATCTCTTTGTTGAAGTTCTCACTTAGTTCATCTACTCTTCCAGTAAATTCATTGAGCATCTTCCTAACCAGTGTTTTGAACCCTGCATCTGGTTGATTGCATGTCTCCCCTTTACTCAGTTCTTTTCTGTGGTTTTGAACTGTTCTTTCATTTCGAACATGTTTCTTTGTCTCCTTGTTTTGTCCACCTCCCTACATGTATTTGTATGCATTAGGTAGAGCTGTTTCATCTCCTGGCCTTGGTTAAGTTGCCTTATGTAGTAGGTGTCCTATAGGGCCTAGTGGTATAGCATTCCCAGTCACCAACACTCAGTGTGGGTGGGCCTCCTTATTGTAATTCAGCCTTGATTGCTATTGGCATATCAACAGGAGATTTACCTCCAGGCTGATTAGCTGTGAGGACTGCCTGGGACCACAGCAGAGGATCTTCTGTGTGGGAGCTGACCTCATGGAGGAGGACTCACTTCATCGGGGTTCTGGTGCCCAATGAATCCTCCCCTTGAGTGTGTCACTAGTGGAGGTGATTGGGCAGTGCTTGGTGTGGTCTAAAGTGAGCTCTGGCATCTCCCAGGAGGCTCAGGCCAAGATCAGCTGCCTCTTGTGCCCTGTCTTGGGCCCCCTGGCATGAGCTACAGAGTAATCCACAGGTGACTGCTACTTGTACTGATCTGGAGGTGTCCTGGAGAGGCCAAGTTGCAAACCAAGACCAGCTTTCACTAGTGCCAGGCTTGAGGTCACTTAGCATGGGATTCTGTGTACACCCAGGCCAAATGCTGCTTGTTTGTGGTTTTTGGAGCTTTGAGAGATTTGGGGTTAGTCCATAGCATGAGCCAAGACTGGCTATTTGAATGAAAAACCACTGGAAAAGGCTTGAGTTGGCCCACAAGTTGGATGTGGTGGAGTCTCAGGGGATCACCAGGTCGGGGCTAAGAGTGTTAGTCATGTTGACAGAGACTCAAATATAGGGCCTGCCTGTGTGGCGATGGCCCAGCAAAGAAATAATGGCCTCTGCCAGTTCTTCTGTCTGGGAGAAAGCTGCTGCTCCAACTCTCACCTAAAGCCAGACTATTCAATTTCTCCCCATATGCCCTGTGGTGCCTTTCTAGCAGCTGCCCCAGTGCTGGAGCACAGAGCAAGTGAGTCCAAGGAAGTCCATGCACAGGCCCTTTAAGAAGAATTCCTAGGACCCCAGAAGCTCTCCCTCTCACTCAGCCACAATCCCCTCTGGTTTTCACAGCCAGAAGTTATAGGGATTTCTCTTCCTGGCACTGAAACCCTGGGCTGTGGGCACTTGGTATGGGGCTGGGACCCCTGGATCTTCATGGGGGGACCTCTGCAGCCAAGATACCCCTCCTAAATTTTAACCACCATATGGGTTTGGTCATGGCTCCTTCTGCATATACTTAGTTATAGGAGTTCTGTTTATCTAGACTTCAAGTGGTTCTGAATGATGGTTGTTCTGTAGTTTAGTTGCAATTTTGTTATGGTTGTAGGAGGATACTATTACCACATTTACTAGCATCTCCATCTTGACCAGAAGCTTCAAGAGGGTGCTCTTGAACAATTACCTGTTATTGGTTATCTACTGCTCCATAACACAATATGCCAAAACTCAGTGACTTAAAATAATTATCATTCATTATTTCTAACAGTTTCTGAAAATCAGGAATCCAGAAGCAGCCCAGCTGGGTGATCTGGGCTCAAGATTTTTCACAGTGTCCCTTTTTCTGGGGGACTCTCCACATGCTGCCTGAGTATCTTCATAGCAATTCTCTCAGAACAGGTGGCCTGAGAGAGAGAGAGAGAGAGAGAGAGAGAGACAGTGCCCAAGAAGGTAGCCAGACTCTCTCCTAACCTAATCTCAGAAGAAACATACCCTCATTTCTTTTGGATGTTACTGGTCCCAAAGACCAGCTTTGGTATAATGTGGGAAGGAGCTACCAGGAAGTGGGGGTTATTGGAGATTGTCCTGGAAGCTGGCTAGTACATTTACTTAATTTATTCAAGTTTCAGCTCTATCATCTATACAGTTGTAACAATTATTGTATTTGGCTCTTAAGGGAATTATAAGGTTTAAGTGAGAGAATGCGTGTAAAGCCCTATTGTAGTACTTGGCACTCAGTGAAACAGTAAATGCTAGCAATTGCTATCAACCTCATTTTTGTAATTCCTACTGCTGCTACTTCCATAACAATAATAAAAGCAAGGGAAGCCTCTTGAGTACCACACGGGAAGTTCCCTGCCCTTGGCTGTTTCCAGGGAAACTCTCTACTCTGCACAGGCCACTGTAACTCTGGAAAAATAAACCCCAAGCAAATCCAAACTATTCCCCTTTCCCCTTGACCTCAAATATTTGAAACAGGAACCTATAATATAATAACTCATCAAACCTATTATTATTTAAACATTGGTCAAATACAGTTCCATTAAAATGAACCAAAAAGTTGTCAGAGAATAAAAAATTCAATAGCTCAAAAAAGGGGAATTACCCCCTTTGAAATAAAGTCATTGAGCAGGATGGCAGCTAAGGGGTGGGGAGAGGTTAGGGATTGAGCAGAAAAGAAAAAGGACTCATAGACATAAACAACAGTGTGGTGAATACGGGGGGTGGGGGAGGGGAAATAAGAAGACTAAATGGTAATGGAAAAATTATAATAAAAATAGGTTAAAGAATTCAAAAAAATAATGTCTTTGTAAGAAATTAGAAAAATTTCAGAAAATACCAGTTTGAATATTTAGGACATCCATTTAATCAACAAATAGGTATTGAGCAATTGTTATGCACTAGGCACCATTTAGGAGCTGTATAAACAACCTTGCAACAGACAAAAATCTCTGCCTTTATGCAACTTGCAGGCTAGTGAGACATTAACAAATACACAAGTAGGTTTTTAAAACTGGGGTATGTTAGCTTGTAGCAAGTTAGATGTAAGAAGGCAAGTGGATACACAAGTCTGGAGCTCAGAGGAGCAGTCCAAACAGGGGATATAAATCTGGAGTCTCTATTACAGAGATATTTAAAATATTGAGGCTAGATATGATTACCAAAGGAGTAAAGGAAGACAGAGAAAAGAACAGTTCCCAGCTCTAACTCCTGGGTCACTTTAGCATTTAGAGATGGGGAAATAAAGAGAAAGCAGCAAAACACTGAAAAAGAGCCAGTAAGGTAGAAGGAAACCCAAGAGAGTGGTGTCCCAGAGCCAGTGAAGATAGGGGATCAGGGAAGTAGTCAGCTCTGTCAGACACCATTGATAGATCAAGGAATATGAGGATGTGAATTGACTGATGGGTTTAGCAACACAGAGGTCACTGGTGACCTGGGCATGAGGCATATTGGTGGAATGGTGAAATGAACAACTGACTTGGATAGCTTCAGGACAGAATGGGAGAACCAGCAACAATGAATATAGATAACTCAGGATTTGAGCTATAAAAAGATGAAGGAAAAGTGGGTGGTAGTTGGAGGAGAATTTGGGCAATGCAAAGATTTCACTCACCATAATGAGGATAATTGGTAGAGAAGAAAAATTTCATAATGCAAGAAAGGCAGAATTGCTGCAATGAGTCCTTGAAAGGGTGAAAGGGGAAGAGATCTAGTGCCCAGTAGAAGGTTGGTCTCAGACAAGACCCAGAAAGACCATCCACAGTAATAGGAGGGAAGGCAAACACATGGGCACAAGGGCGGGAAGCTGGGTAGATGTGTCCCCTAGAGCTTTGCCCCTCCCTATTATACCACTGAAGATACACAGTTGTAATGACCTTTCTATTTGCCTGCATGTTCGTCTAAGACCTTGAGAGAGCAACGATATTGATCTGTGTCATATCATCAGTGCCTAGAAAAAAACCTGGCATATAGTGGGTACTCAAAAATATTAATGATTCAGTGAAAACAGTGAATGAATGTGAATTTTACTTTGCAGACATTAAAAAACTGTAAAGCTGGAAAATTCAATACAAATATGGTAATGGCACAAGACAAAACTAATGGATCAATGGGAAGAGAATTTAAAATCCTAAAAAACAAACCCAAATATGAGTATGTATACACATGTTTTATATATGTACACACACATGAATACAATAAAAGTCACATTACCAATAACAGTAATAATAAAATACTTAATAAATGCTATTAACACAACCTATTTTTTAATCCTAATCCAAGAATATGTTTATAGATTTTAGAGAAAGGGAAGAAGAAAAGGAGGGAGGGAGAAAGGGGGGAGAGAGAGAGAAAAAAAAAACATCAATGTGTGAGAGAAACATCAATCAGCCACCTCCCACATATGCCTCAACTGCCAATGGAAACTGCAACCTAGCTAGGTATGTGTCCTAACCAGGAATTGAACCTACAACCTTTTTGATGTACAGGACGATGCTCCAACCAACCAAGCCACCTGGCCAATACTATTAACACAACCTATTAAATATTCAGGGAAAGTCATATTTGTTATATTACACTATGTGCAAAAATGAATTATAGATGACTTAGAGGTTTAAATTTTTTAATGATAGGACCAGAATATATGAATATTTTAAAAATCTTAGATCAATACCAAGAGCATAAACATAAAGAAAAGAAGAAATTATAATAAAACTTTATATTTCAAAACATCATAAAGAAATATGAAAATTTAACTGAAATTATAAACTGGGAAGTGATTTCTAATATATATAATGAGAATCTAACATATTCTTTATTTTATATAAAGAACACTTAAAGATGAATACAAAGTATATGTCTTCATATATGTGTGTATATACATCTACACATTTCCTGTCAATGTTTACTGAAAGGGCTTAAAAAGAAAGGGCCCTAGTAGCAATGAGTATACATAGTGTTCATACTGATGTTACTAACAACATTTCACGTTGTAAAGATTCAGGGATCCTTAGAGAAATAAATGAATTCTAGGACTGGGGAGGTTATAATGAGCCTGGAATATCTTTTTAGACCAGAAAGTAAGGAAATGCTCCCCACCAATGATAGAGGCTCAGAAAGACACAGCTGCCAGATTGAAGAAGCTGTACCACAATGCAAATCTGGGACAATTTGAGCACCAAAATAATAAATACAAGTAAATTATAAACCATCAAAAATATATATGAGTACATGTGGATGATAGGTAGGTAGGTAGGTAAGTAGGTAGGTGGAAGGTAGATAGATAGTTGGATGAGGGATGGAGAGACAGGGAGAAGGGAGAATTTTTATATACAGTATGAACTAGATGCTGAATACCAACTAGAAAACATGGGAAGAAGCACTGTGGTGGGAAGATCACCATTTTGCAATCATGGTAAAGATTTGTTAGGCAAGGATCATCAATGGGTTCTAAATTAAAGGGGAAATTTTGATGAGCAGATACTTGCGTAGTTTAAAGTGTTTCTTCATAGACGATTTATTAATATTAAAAGGAAAAATAGTCACTATTTTTAGTAGTGGAAAAATAGAGCAACAGTTTGATTAGATGATCAAAATTAATATCACCATTGTGGGGTTATGGATATGTTCAGGACACATATTATATAAATGATATTCCACCCAAGAATGCATTTCCTAATCATTAAGAAACTTCAGAGACAACCAAATTGAGGAGCATTCTAATAAATGTAATGAGGGATCACATTTGCTATGATTTCAATTTTTTGTCCCCCCCGCCAATTCCTATTAGAAACTTAACCCTCAAGGTGATGCTATTAGAAGGTGGGGCCTTTGGGAGATGACTAGGTCATCAGTGCAATGTCCTCAAGAATGGGATTAGTGCCCCTATAAGAGAGGCCTGACAGAGCTCCCTCATCCCTTCCACCAAGTGAAGACACAGTGAAGAATTCTGTAACCCAGAAGAGGGCCTTCACCAGAATCCAGCCATGCTGGCACCCTGATCTTGGATTTCCAGCTTCCAGACTGTGAAATAAATACCTATTATTTATAAGCTACCAGTCTGTGGTATTTTGTTAGAGCAGCCCAAATGAACCAAGACAATATTCTTTTAAAATGTCAATGTCATAAAATACAAAATCTGTGAAAATGTTCCACGTTAAAGGAGCCTAAAGAGACAGAACAACAAAATGCTATTTGTTACCTAGACTCGATCTTGATTTGGAGGAAAACAATCTTATAAAGAGCATTACTGGGTCAACTGACAATATCGGGATACTGAGAGCAGATTAGTTGAAAGTATTATGCAAATTTACAGACATTGATAATTTTTATAATGTACAAGAACATTCTTATTCTTATGTAATATACACAAAAGTATTTAGAGGTAAAGGGCCATAATGAACATAACTTTACTCTCAAATAGTTCAGCGAAAAAATAGATATACAGAGAATTGATAATAAAGAAAAAGGGGTAAAATGTTAATAGTATGTGAATTTGGTGCAGTCAGCTGTTCCTTGTACTAGGTCTACACTTGCAACTTCCCTGTACGTGTAAAATTATTTCCAAATGAAAAATATTTTTTTAAAAAAACCAAAACAAAAACACCAAAAATCAAATGAGAAAAATAAGCAAATGAGAAAAATAAGTAAAGAACAGGCAATGTACATAAAGATAAACATATGAAAGAATGTTTAGCCTTAGTGAGAATAGACTGCAAATTAAAATATATGTTAATTCAATCAAGCCTTTCAATATTACCTTCTCAATTAGGCTTACCTTTACTTCTCTAATTAAAAGACACCCTCTTCGCTCCTATTCCCTTACCCACACTGTTTTATTTTTCCCTGTAACAATTATTGCTTTCTAAATTACTAAATGAGGTAAGGAGTGCAGTAGGGACATGAGAAAGTGGGCTTGGCGCCCAAGGACGACAGCGCTGGAGAGACATTTAAATGTCCAGTTAGAGCCCCCTGAGAAGAGCAGGGTCTAAACCATAAGCGGGGATCTCCAGCCTACAGCACCAGAGCCCCAAAAGTACAAAGATAACAACCAGCTGCAAAAAGAGGCAGAGTTCCTCTCTGCTATACATGGGCAGCTGGAGACACAAAGAGCCGTATAAAGGGCCAATGCATAAATCTTTATTTGCAGCCACTTACCCTGGGCTCTGGAAAATGCAGGGGCATAGTGGGCTAGAGATGCCTGAGGAGAGATTGGGGAAGAAGGCTTTGGGTTAGAACTGAGGGAATAGCCAGCAGGATTCACATGCTGACTCATTCCCCATATGGCAGCAGCCGTCTTGCACAGGCAGAGACCACTCCCCTGAGTGGCAGCAGCATGAGAGGAAACAATAGCCCCACCTTGTGGTGTCTAAGCCTGACTGCTGAGTACAGAATGACTAAAAGCTGAAGGAGACAGCCACAGAGAGTAGATTCCTGGAAGTCTTGAAGAGACAGCCTAAGGTCAGCCAAGGTCAATATCTGACCTCACCAGAGACAGACCCAGAAAGAAAAAACAGCGGTAAATGTTAGAGGCTACCGAGACAAAATCCACTTTGATCTTCTCCATGATTTGCAATATTTTCTTTACTACATAGCTTTTTAACATTCATTTAAGGTCCATCAAGTTTGTGCACATTAAGTCATTAGATTTTATACTAATAGTTTATTTCTCTTGTTCCTTATAACAGTCTTGATCTCTTTACGGCCTTATTAATACTGGTTCATTTGGTGTTGATACAAGATTCCAGGGGGTAGTTATTTTTGTGGATGTGGGTTTATTTCCTGGGCTTTGTGGTTTTGTTCTGGCTACACCTGCACAAAAACTCAAAAATGTGGTAGACTGAGTGACCGTCAGTCAACCAGCTGGAGGGTAGGACCCACCAAATAATGACCGAACAATCAAAGACAAATTACTTCCAGAAGGTTAATATAAAAAGCATAAAAGGCATCCAAAGAGCAGCAAGTTCGGGAGATCAAGGAGACTGCACCACTGAATCTCATAGGTCTCCTACCATAGAAGTTCACACCACAAAGTCAGGAAGTCAAGACAGATCAATTCAAGAAGCAGAAACAAAAAAGAAGAGTCTGGTTTTTTGCTTCTGCTTCTTACAAACAATAGGAAGATAAAGAAACACCCCTCAATCGAAGGGAAAGGAGGAATTCCCACAAAGAGAACTAAACGAAATTGAGACAAGTAAACTATCAGGTATGGAGTTCAAAACAACGGTTCTAAGGAAGCTCAGTGAGTTCAATGAGCTCAAAGAGAATTATCAACAACTACAGGGAAACTTCGTGAAAACTATATCAGCATGAAAAAAGACATAGAAACTATCAATAAGAGGCAAGAGGAAATGAAGAGTACAATTTCTGAATTAAAGAACACTGTAGAAGGAATCAAAAGCAGGCTAGATGAAGCAGAGGATCAAATCAGTGAGCTGGAGGACAAGGTAAAAAAAGCTCCCAGAAAGAGTAAGAAAATGAAAAAAGACCCAGAAAGAATAAAGAGGCACTGAAGGAAATGCAGGACAACCTGAAACATAATAATATCCATATAATAAGAGTACCAGAAGAAGAGGAGGAAGGGATAAAGAACCTATTTGAAAAAGTAATGATGAAAAAGTTCCCTAATTGGAGGAGAGAAAAAGTCATGCAAGTTCGGGAAACACAGAGGGTCTCATTCAAGAGGAACCCAATGAGGCCCACTCAAAGACACATCATCATTAAAATGGCAAATATCAAAGACAAATGGAGAATCCTAAAAGCAGCAAGAGAGAAACAGGTAGTAACATACAAGGGGCCCCGATATGGCTAGCAGCTGACTTCTCAACAGAAACACTACAAGCCAGAAGGGAATGGCAAGAAATATTCCAAGTAATGAAAAGCAAGGTCCTTCATCCAACACTGCTCTACCCAGCAATGCTCTCGATTAAAATGGAAGAAGTAAGGAGTTTCCCAGACAAAAGAAGGCTAAAAAAAATACAAGTCCACCAAATCAGCACTACAAGATATGCAAAAGGGACTGCTTTAAGAAGATGAAGAAAAAGAGTGAGAAAGAGAGGATCACAGGTACAAAGGAAAAAAATGAATAAGTACCTGTCAATAATAAGTTTAAATGTAAATGGATGAAATGCTCCTATCAAAAGATATAGGATAGCTGAATGGATAAGAAAATATGAGCCATACATATGCTGCCTACAAGAGACCTACCTCAGAATGAAGGACCTATACTGAAAGTAAAGGGATGGAAAAAAAATATTCCAAGCAAATGGATGGGGAAAAAAAGCAGGGGTAACAATACTTATATCAGACAAAATAGATTTCAAAACAAGGGCCATAAAAAAAGACCCAGAAGGACACTTTATAATACTCAAAGGAAGAATCCATCAAGGAGACATAAACATTGAAAACATATATGCACCCAACATAGGAGCACCCAAATATATAAGGAATACCTTGGAGGACTTGAAGAAAGATATAGACAGCAACACACTGATAGTAGGGGATTTTAACATACACTGTCAAAAATGGATACATCCTCCAAACAGAATATCAAAAAGGATATTGTGGAGCTGAATGACGCATTAGATCAAATGGACTTTACTGACATATATAGAACCTTTCATCCCAAAGAAGCAAAATACACATTCTTTCAAATGGAAAAGAATGGAACATTTTCAAAGATAGACCACATGATAGGACACAAAATGAGCCTCAACAAATTCAGGAAAATCGAAATAATAACAAGCATTTTCTTGGACCACAGGGCTTGAAACTAGAAACCAACCTCAAGGAAAAAACTCAAAAACATTCAAACTCATGGAGACTGAATAGCACACTATTAAAACAATGAACAGGTCAATAATGAAATCAAAGAAGAAATCAAAAAGTTTAAACAAATGAAAATGAACACACAGCAGTCCAAAACCTATGGGACACAGCAAAGGCAGTCCTAAGAGGGAAGTTCATAGAAATATAGGCCTACTTAAAAAAGATAGAAACATTTCAAATAAGTGACCTAACCCTACATCTTCAAGAACTGGAGAAACAACAACAAACAAAGCCCAGAGTGAGTAGAAGAAAGGAAACAATCAAGATCAGAGCAGAATTGAATGACATAGAAGCTAAAAGAACAATTCAAATGATCCAGAAGCTTGTTCTTTGAAAAGATAAACAAAATCAACAAGCCTTTAAGCAGACTTGTCAAGAAAAAAAAGGAGAGGACCCAAATAAATAATATCAGAAAAGAAAGAGGAGAAATAACAGTAGACACCACAGAAATACAAAAGATTGTAAGATATTACTACAAACAATTATATGCCAAGAAATTTGAAAATCTCGATAAAATGGGAAAATTTCAAGAAAAATATAACCTTATAACACTTAACGAAGAAGGAGAAAGCCTGAACAGACTGGTAACAGCTGGGGAAATTGAAGCAGTAATCAAAAAACTCCTGGCACACAAAAGCCCTGGACTGGATGGTTTCACAGGAGAATTTTTAAAAACATTAAAGGAAGAGCTAACCCCTGTCCTTCTCAGACCACTCCAAAAACTCCAAGAAGAGTCAAGACTCCAAAATTCTTTTTATGAGGCCAGCATCATTCTAATCCCAAAACCAGATAAAGACACAACAAAGAAAGAAAACTACAAGCCAATATCACTGATGAACACAGATGCTAAAATCCACAACAAAATATTGGCAAACCACATCCAGCAATACATTAAAAAGATCATCCACCATGATCAAGTGGGGTTCATTCCAGGGATGCAAGATTGGTTCAATATTCACAAATCAATAAATGTAATACATCACATACAAAAAAAGGAAAGACAAAAATCACATGATCATATCAACAGACACAGAAAACACGTTTGATAAGGTATAGTATGCATTTGGGATAAAAACACTCAGCAAAGTGGGAATAAAGGGGGCATACCTGAATATAATAAAAGCCATATATGAAAAATATACAGCCAACATCACACTCAATGGGAAAAAACTAAAAGCTTTCCCACTAAGATCAGGAACAAGACAAGGGTGTCCACTTTCACCACTTCTATTCAACATAGTATTGGAAGTCCTAGCCATAGCGATCAGACAAGAAAATGAAATAAAAGGCATCCAAACTGGAAAGGAGGAAGTAAAACTGTCACTGTTTGCAGATGACATGATGGTATACATAGAAAACCCTACAGACTCCACCAAAAAACTACTCAACCTAAAAAGTGAATTTGGCAAAACAACAGGATACATAATCAATATTCAGAAATCAAAGGCATTTTTGTACACCAACAATGAAATATCAGTAACAGAAATCAGGAAAAAACTCCCATTTGCTATAGTAACAAGAAAAAAATAAAGTACCTAGGAATAAACCTAACCAAGGAGGTAAAAGACCTGTACTCAGAAAACTACAGAACACTGAAGAAAGAAATGAAGGAAGACACAAATAAATGGAAGCATATACCACATTTATGGACTGGAAGAACTAACATCATCAAAATGTCCATACTACCCAAAGCAATTTATAGATTCAACACAATCCCTATTAAAATACCAATGACATATTTCACAAATATAGAACAAAAATTTCAAAAATTTATATGGAATCATAAATGACCCTGAATAGTCACAGAAATTTTGAGAAAGAAGAACAAAGTAGGAGGAATCACAATACCTGATATCAAAATATATTACAAGGCTACTGTAATCAAAATAGGCTGGTACTGGTATAAGAACACACACATAGATCAATGGAACACAACAGAGAGCCCAGAAAGAAACACATGTCTCTATGGTCAATTAATATTTGACAAAAGGGTCATAAGTATACAATGGAGTAAAAATAGCCTCTTCAACAAATAGTGTTGGGAGATCTGGACAGCTACATGCAAAAAAATGAAACTTGACTACCAACTTATACCACACACAAAAATAAACTCTAGATGGATAAAAGACTTAAATATAAGTCGTGATACCATAAAAGTCCTAGAAGAGAACATAGGCAGGAAAATGACAGATATTCCACGCAGCAATATTTTCACCATACTTCCCTTAGGGCAAGGTATATAAAGGAACGAATAAAAAATGGGACTTCATCAGACTACAAAGCTTCTACATGGCTAAAGAAAACATCAGCAAAATGAAAAGGGAACCAACCATATGGGAAAATTCACTTGTTAATAATACCTTGGACAAGCATTTCATCTCTAAAACATATAAAGAACTCACAGAACTCCACAACAGGAAGACAAACAATCCAATTAAAAAATGGGCAAAGGACCCAAAAAGATACTTCTCCATGGAGGACATACACAGGGCCCAGAAACATATGAAAGGATGCTCAGCATCACTAGTCATCAGAGACATGCAAATTAAAACCACAATGAGATGCCACTTCACACCAGTCAGAATGGCCATCATAAACAAATCAAGAAACAAGTGCTGGCAAGGTTGTAGAGAAAAGGGACTCCCTAGTGCACTGTTAGTGGGAATGCAGGTTGGTGCAGCCGATGTGGAAAACAGTTTGGAATTTCCTCAAAAAGCTAAAAATTGAAATGCCTTTTGATCCAGCGATTCTACTGCTGGGATTATACCCTAAGAATCCCAAAACACCAATTCAAAAGAACCTTTGCACCTCAATGTTCACAGCAGCATTATTAACAATAGCCAAGTGCTAGAAGCAACCTAGGTGCCCATCAATAAATGAGTGGATCTAAAAACTATGGTACATTTACACAATGGAATACTATACAGTAGAAAGAAAGAGCTACTACCCTTCATGACAGCATGGATGGAACTGGTGAGCATTATGCTAAGCAAAATAAGCCAGTGGGTGAAAGGCAAATACCATATGATCTCATCTATAAGTGGAAACTAATCAACAAAACAAACAAGCAAGAAAAATATAACCAGCAACATTGAAAGAAAAAGCGAACTGACAGTAATGAGAGAGAAGGAGGGAGGTGGGTAATGGGGAAAAGAAGGGGAAGGGTGAAATCAGGGAACATGTATAAATGACCCATGGACAAAGGCAAAGGGGGTAAGTATTGAGGGTGGGGCAGGGAATAGCAGTGGTGGGAGAATGGAGACAAATATATTTGAGCAATAATAAATAAATAAATAACTTCTTCATTACATTCATTATGTGTGTTTGTCTCCTACTCTAGAACAAAGTTTCATGATGGTAGCAATTGTTCTTTTTCATTAATCTACTCCAAACACTGAAAATAAGACCTGGAATTTGGTCAGCAATCAATATATGAGTATCTTTTGAATGAATGGAGCAGATTAAAAAGTTGTGGTTTTTTTTAATAATAATAATACCCACAATAGACAAATGTGAGAATAATTCAGACTCATATACTGCTAATAAGAGGGTAAACTAATTAACCACATAGATTCATACTCATTCTGCAAAATACTAAATAATCACTTTTAATGATTATTTAGTATTTTCACTTACTCGATGAAAATACTTCACCTATTTGGAAGCTGAGCCCAATACGTTGTCGGATTTTTGGCTGATCTTCCAACTACTGACCTGAACAATCAACAGAATATCAGCTGATATGAATTTTTGAAGCCAAGGAGTGCAGAAGATGTTTTGCACTGTTTGTACCAGTACAACAGCACACAAGGTGTGGTGGTCAGTGTGACTCTCAGCCAGCCAGCTGGAGAAAAGAATCCACCAAAGAATGACCTAAAAACTAAACCCAATTACAATAGGAGAGCCCACATCAATGGCATAAAAGGCATCCCAAGAGCATCCAGCTCAAGAGATCAAGGAGACTGAAACACTGAGTCTCACGGGTCTCCTACTACAGAAGGCCACACCACGAATTCAATGCAGAGAAAAAAAAAAAGAGCCACCAAAAATGAGGAGACAAAGAAACAAACCAAATAGAAAAGAAAGGAATTCCCAGAAAGAGTGCTAAATGAAATTAAGGCAAGAAATCTATCAGACATAGAGTTCAAAATAATGGTTATAAGGATACTCAAGAAACTCAGTGAGAACCACAAGGAACTCTATGGAAGCTACACGGAATTTAGTGAGAACTGTATCAGCATGAAAAAGGACATAGAAACTATGAATAAGAGCCAGGAGGAAATGAACAATACAATATCTGAAATGAATAATATACCCTAGAAGTAATTAAAAGCAGGCTAGATGAAGCAGAGGATCCAAAGGACCCAGTTGGAAAACAAGGTTGAAAAAAAACACCTAGAAAGAGTAACAAAACAAAAAAAAGACTCAAAAAGAATGTTTAAGGGAGCTGCAGGACAACATGAAATGTAATGATATTTGCATCGTAAGGAAACCAGAAGAAGAAAAGGAACAAGGGATAGAAAACTTGTTTGAAAAAGTTCTGACAGAAAACTTCCCTAATTTGATGAGGGGAAAAATCACACAAGTCCAGGAAGCACAGAGGATCCCAATCAAGATGAATCCAGAAGCCCACTCCAAGACACATCATAATTAAAATAGCAAAATCTCAAGGCAAAGAGAGAATCTTAAAGACAGCAAGGGAGAAACAGCTAGTAACATACAAGAACACGTCAATAAAGCTTCAGCTGATTTCTCAACAAGAACACTACAAGCCAGAGGGGAATGGCATGAAATATTCCAAGTAATGAAAAGCAAAGGCCTTCAACCAAGGCTACTCTACCCAGCAAGGCTCTCATTTGTAATGGAAGATGAAATAAGGAGCTTCCCAGAAAAAAAAAGACTCAAAGAGTAATCTCCACCAAAACAGCATTGCAAGAGATGCTAAAGAGCTGCTTTAAGAAGATGAAGAAAAAGTAAGAGAGAGGAACACAGGTACAAAAGAAAAAATGGCAATGAATAAGTACCTATCAATATAACCTTAAATTAAATGGATTAAATACTCTATTCAAAAGACATGGGTTAGCTGAATGGATAAGAAAAAATGACCTGCATATATGCTGTCTACAAGAGACCCACCTCAGAACAAAATATCTACACAGGCTGAAAGTGAAAGGATGGGAAAAAAATATTCTAAGCAAATGGACATGAAAAAAAAAAAAACCTGGGGTAGCAATACTTATCTCAGACAAAGCAAATTTTAAAACAAAGTCCATAACAAGAGACAGAGAAAGTCACTACATAATATTTACAGGAGTATTACAACAAGAGGATATAACCCTTGTAAACAAATATGCACCCAACATAGGAGCACCTAAATATATAAGGAAAATCTTGGGGTACTTCAAGAAAGAGATCAACAGGGGATCAGTAGGGGATTTTAACACCCACTGTCAACAAATAAAGAAACAACAGGGATATGGTGGTATTGAAGGACACTCTAAAACAAATGGACTTAATTGATATTTACAGAATATTTTACCCCAAAGCAGCATGATATACATTTATTTTAAATGCACAAGGAACATTTTCAAAGATAGACCACATGGTAGTCAAAGCAAACCTCAACAAACTGAAGAAAACTTAAATCATATCAAGCATCTTCTTAGATCACAACAGCTTAAAACTAGAAACCAACCTTAAGGGAAAAACAAAAAAAATAAAAATAAAAATTCAAATACATGGAGACTGAATAACATGTTATTAAATAATGGATGGACAATGAGATCAAGGAAGAGATCAAAATGTATCTGGAAACAAATGAAAATGAACAAACAACAACCCAAAACCTATGAGACACAGTTAAGGCAGTCCTGAGGGGGAAGTTCATAGCAATGCAGGCCTACCTAAAGAAGATAGAAAATCTCAAATAAATGACCTAACCCTATACCTAAAAGAACTAGTGGAAAAATAACAAAGGCCAGAGTGAGTAGAAGGAAGGAAATAAACAAGATTTTCAGGACAGAATTAAATGACATAAAGACTAAAACACAATTCAAAGGATCAATGAATCCAGGAGCTGGTTCTTTGCAAAGATAAACAAAATTGACAAACCTTTAACCAGACTCATCAAGAAAAAAAGAGAGAGGACTCTATAGATAAAATCAGAAACAAAAGGGCACAAATTACAACTGATGCCACAGAAATACAAAGGATTGTAAGAAATTACTATGAATAACTATACACAAGAAATTGGACAACCTGGGTGAAATGCATAAATTTTTAGAAACATACAATCTTCCAAAACTGAATCAAGAAGAAATTGAAAGCCTGAACAGATCAATATCAACTAGTGAAATTTAAGCAGTAATCTAAAAATTCCTGGCACACAAAAGCCCTAGACTGAATGGCTTCATGGGCGAATTTTACCAGACATTCAAAGAACTAAATTCAATCCTTCTCAAAATATTCCAAAAAATTTGAGAAGATGGAAGACTCCCAAACTCTTTTTATGAGGCCAGTATTATCCTAATTCCAAAACCAGGTAAAGACACAACAAAGAAAGAAAACTAGAAGCCAATATATCTGATAAACATAGATGCTAAAATCCTCAACAAAATATTGACAAACCACATCCAGCAATACAGTAAAAAGATTACCCACCATGATCAAGTGGGATTCATCCCAGGATGCAAGGATGGTACAATATTTGCAAATCAATAAGCATAATATACAACATAAACAAAATGGAGGACAAAAATCACACAATCATATCAATAGATGCTGACAAAGCATTTGATAAAATCCAGTGTCCATTTATGATAAAAACACTCAGCAAAATGGGAATAGAAGGAGCATACTTCAACATAATAAAGGCCATATACAAGAAACCTACAGACAACATAATAATAAACAGGCAAAAACTGAAAGCTTTCCCCTTAAGATCAGGAACAAGACAAGGGCATCTGCTTTCACCACTCTTATTCTACATAAAACTGGAAGTTCTAGCCTCAGCGATCAGAGAAGATAAAGATATAAAAGGCATCCAATTTGGAAAGAAGGAAGCAAAACTGTTACTATTCACAGAGACATGAGAGTGTATACAGAAAACCCTATAGTCTCCACCAAAAAACTACTCAACTTAATAAGTGAATTTGGCAGAATAGCCGAATCCATAGTCAATATTCAGAAATTGATGGCATTTTGGTACAGCAACAATGCACTATCAGAAAGAGAATCTAGGGCGGAAATCCCATTTCTATACCAACAAGAAAAATAAAGTACTTAGGAAGAAATCTAACCAAGGAAGTAAAAGATCTGTACTCAGAAAAGTATAGAACACTGAAGAAAGAAATTGAAGAAGATACAAATAAATGGAAGCATATACCATGTTCATACACTAGAGGATTAACATCATTAAAATGTCCATACTACCCAAAGCAATCTATAGATTCAACACAATCCCTATTAAAATACCAATGGCATATTTCACAGATCTAAAACAAATATTTCAAAAATGTATATGGAACCAAAAAAGACCCTGAATAGCCTCAGCAATCTTGAGAAATACAAATAAAGGAAGAGGAATCACAATACCTGATATAAAACTATACTACAAGGTCACTGTCATCAGTACAGTCTGGTACTGGCATAAGAACAGACACATAGATCAATGGAACAGAATAGAGAGCCCAGAAATAAACCCGTGTCTCTATGGTCAATTAATATTTGACAAAGGAGTCACAAGCATACAATGGAGTAAAGATAGCCTCTTCAATAAATAGTGTTGGGAGAACTGGTCTGGTACACACAAGAAAATGAAACTAGACCATCAACTTATACCATGCACCAGAATAAACTCTCAAAAAGGATAAAAGACAAATATAAGTCATGATACCATAAAAGTCCTAGAGGAAAACATAGTAGAAAAATTTCAGATATCTCACGTAGCAATATTTTTGCTGATGTATCTCCTAGGGCAAGGGAAATAATGGAAAAAGTAAACAAAAGGGACTATATCGAATTAAAAAGCTTCTGCACAGCTAAAGAAATCATCAACAAATGAAGAGGCAATCAATCACTTGGGAAAATATATTTGCCAGTGAGCCATCAGACAAGAGTTTAACTTCCAAAATATGTAATGACCTCATACAACTCAACACCAGGAAGACAAACAATCCAATTAAAAAATGGGCAAAGGACCTAAATAGACACTTCTCCAAGGAAGACATACAGATGGCCCATAAACACATGAAAAGATGCTCAGCCTCACTAGCCAGAGAGATGCAAATTAAAACCACAATGAGGTATCACTTCATACCTGTCAGAATGGCCATAATTAATAAATCAACAAACAATAAGTACTAGCAAGGCTGTGGAGAAAAGGGAACCTTTGTGCACTGTTGGTGGGAATGGAGGCTGGTGTAGCCACTGTCAAAAATAGTATGGGATTTCCTCAAAAAATTAAGAATGGAACTGCCTTTTGACCCAGTTATCCCACTGCTGAGAATATATCCTGAGAATCCTGAGACACCAATTCAAAAGAACTTATGCATCCCTATGTTCATAGCAGCACTACTTAAAATATCCAAGTGCTGGAAAGAGCTTAAGTGCCCATCAGTAAATGAGTGGATCAAAAAACTGTGGCACATTTACACAATGGAATACTATGCAGCAGAAAGAAAGAAGGAAATCCTACCTTTCACAACAGCACAGATGGAACTGGACAGTATTATGCTAAGTGAATTAAGCCAGTCAGTGAAAGACAATTACCACATGATCTCACCTATAAGAGGGATCTAATGAGCAAAATAGAACCGGAGGCCTGGAAACGTGGAACAGACTGACAGTGGTCAGAGGGGAGGCAGGAAGGAGATAATGGTGGAAAGAAGAAGGGACTAGTTAAAGAGCACATATGAATGACCCATGGACACGGACAACAATGTGGGGATTGACTTTGGGAGCAGCAGGTGGGCTGGGTAGAGGAGGGCAAAGGGGCAAAAATTAGGACAACTGTAATAAGAATAACAAAAATTTTTTTAAAGTGATGACATGCAATGTGGGAAACATCTCATATTGTTATGTAAAAAATACAAATTAAGAAATAGCATGTACAGTATGTTTCCACTGTTTTTTTAAAAAAGAAATAAATTGGCCCTGACTGGTGTAGCTCTGTGGGCTGGGCATCATCCCACAAACCGAACAGTCGCTGGTTCTGTTCTAGGTCAGGGCACGTGCCTAAGTTGCAGGTTTGGTCCCTAGTTGAAGGTGTACAAGAGGCTGCTGATCGATGTTTCTCTCACACACAGTGTTCCTCTCCTCTCTCCTTCCCCTCTCTCTAAAAATAAATAAATAAGATCTTTTTAAAAAGGAAAGACATTTATAAAAGCAGAGAGTACATATAACAAAATCTTATTTATGAGATGAGATTGCAAGTGTTTTTTTTCCTACTTTCTCCTTTTGCCATGTTTATCTTTTGTAATGAATATGTATTAGAACTTTAGCAAGCAGGGAAAACCTTATTTTTTATAATGAATATGTATTAGAAGTTTAGCAAGCAGGGAAAACCTTTTTAAAGGGAGAAAATAGGAATTACCTAGTCGATACAAATACGATTTCTTGTTTTAATAATACCAAAGGAACAATAAAGTATTTTGAAATGATCAATATATGATTATATTGAATGGAAACTAGAAAATAAAAAGCAAGGGGTACTAAATGTATACTGAAATGTCTTCTCCATTGTCTGATCTTTGTAAACTGAAAAAAAAAATTTAATGTCCATTAAATAAATTTTATAAAATCCTGGATGAAAGGGCCAATTCTCCTCTCTGTAAGACCAGGATACTCTTCTGGAACAAAATTCAAAATTCTGACCAACCCTGAAACTAAACCAAGTGTGATGGCTGCACACGAATCTCACCTTGGGTGGGGGCTGGGGGCAGATTGTACTGTGTGAAGGCTACTCTTCCCTGCCAACCAGACTAACCTCTGGAAACAGCCAAGTTTAGAGTAAAATGGAATTCAGGGCGGTTTAACTCCAAAAAATAGAGTGTTTTATAAAAATACTGCAGTTTACAAAATTCTAGATTCATTAAGACTCCCAGAGCTAGGTATGGCAAAAACTAAACATATGTAAGACATCTTTTCTAATCCATCAGAGAATCATGCAGACAATGAGGACACTTTGGCAACTACTACAAAATGCCGCCCTCTGGTGTTAAGGTCATTCCATGTTTATTAACATAACACAAAAAGAAAAAAGAAAAGCCTCTCTTAAGTATAAACACCATGATTTTCAGGGACTTGCATTTTTGGCTTGCAAAACTCTGAACACAAAATCCCACAGGATTTTACTGGAATATGTTGTGGACACCTCCCCCACTATGCCTGAAAATTACCAAGTTAATGTTACTACAAGGCATCTAAGCCAATTCGTATTGAAGAATCTTCTCTCCAGAAACTACATTCAACTGTCTCTGAAAAAAATATATACACTTATGTTAAAATACATATACCTTAAACTATATATGTATTATATGAAAACATATTTTAAAATATATTGTATACATATGTATTGTATACATATACACATATATATGAAAATACATATTTTAAAATATATATACCTTAAAATACATATACAGTGTCTGGCACAAATAATGTCCTTGCTTTATTACAAAATCTTTTATTACAAAATTATAAGTATGTAATTCTGTAACAATATCACACTCGAGCACACCATATAACATTTTAGGTGAAATGTTCAAATTAAAACTATAAATTATTACACCCACATTATTATCCTATCAACCACACTAGAGCAGGCTTTCCTTCTGCCCGACATTGTATTTGAAGAATTTCTGCTGGGAAAAAGTTTCTGGAAAATAAACCAAAGATTTTTTTTAAAGGGAAATTTCTATTAATTTTGGTAGGAAGAATAAAGATAAGAATGATACAATATATTATAAAAGTACTTAAAAACAAGAGATGACTTTTATGAAAAACAGCAACATTAACAAAGAAGCTGGCAATGACTATATCTATAATGATCATCCATCTTATTCCTGCCTAAATGTACTTCAAGAAGATACTTTGAGAAGAAGGTTTTAATAGTTACACATACTGGGATTACTTGTGTAAGTTCAGCAGAAAAAAATTTAAATAGAAATTAAATATAAGTAACACTATTTTATCAAGCTAAAAACAAACTCTAAAGAGGTTATTTTAAAGACAAGGAAATAACGTTGAAGTTTTCTCACATACATGAAGTTTACAGTGTCTACTTTTCAGCCTGGATATATATAACAAGCTTAAACAGCTATATTTAATTTGGCATATCTGAGACTTAGAATTGTCAATATTGTAATAGTTATTAGAAGAAAATTTATCTATATCCCACCATTTTTAAAAGAGCTTCTTTTAATCAAATTGTTCCTATATTCTACTCATTTTATAGTTAGAACTTTTTAATAAAGTCTTAACAAACAAAATGTTTATTGAAATTTTAAAAAATAATATCAACCAAAAGAATATTTGACATAAATTTGTGACAGAAATGATGCCAATATTACTTATAGCTAATATGTATCTGACACTAACACATGCCAGAGTTATCCCATTTAATCATCCCAAACTTCATAAGGTAGATACAACCCTATTTTATAGAGGAGGAATAGGATACATACAAAGGTTAATAATTTTTCCAAAAATCATATAGCTGGAAAATGAGAAGTGGTGTTAAAACCCAGCAATTCTGACTCCAGAAGCCAGGTTCTTAACTCTCTGTTACATTGATCACTAGGGAGAAGTGCATTTGTACAAACTGGTTACCCAAGTTTGAACACAATATAAAATGAGCTAATTATCTATATGTATACCCTATATAACAAAAGTTAATATCCAGAATTTATACAGAGTTTCTACAAATCAATAAGAAATACAATCCAGTAGAAAAATAGGAGGAAATATGCAATTACCAATTATATGTCACTTGTCCTAACCTGTCCCCCAAATTCCAAGGGTTTACTTGTTATCTCCATTTGAATATCTTTCGCATTGCTGCCAAGAACTTACGTAAGGTGGCTATATTAATTTCCTAGGGCTTCTATAACAATCACACAAATTAGATAGCTTAAGCCAGCAGAAGTTTATTCTTTCATAATTCTGGGGGGCAGAAGTTCAAATTCAAGGTTTCAGCAGGGCCATGCTCCCACCAAAGTGCCCATAGGAGTCCTTCTTTGCCTCTTGTAGCTTCTGGTGGTCACTGGTAGTCCTTGGCAGGTGGCAACATTACTCCAATCTCTATTTCCGTCCTCACATGGCCATCTTCCCTCTGTTTCTATGTCTCTGTGTCCAGATTTCCCTCTGATAAGGACACCAGCCACAGGATCAGGGCCTACCCTAATCCAGTATGACCTCATAATTTGATTATCTGCAAAGACTATTTTTCAAATAAGGTCATATTCACAGGACCAAGCAGTTAGGACTTAAATATATCTTTTTAAGGGAGTCAACTCAGTACAGTGGCATTTTCAGCTCTTGAGGATTTTTAATTCCCATCAACAGGCCGTGTGTGTGTGTGTGTGTGTGTGTGTGTGTGTGTGTGTGTTTAAAACAAATTTAAATATATTTGTATACATACAACACATAGGCATACACCTACAAATACTTGTATATTTCAAGATTTTAAGGAAAGTTTCATCATAATAAAAATAAATATTTAGCTCTGGCTGGTGTGGCTCAATGGACTGAGTGTCAGCTTGCTAACCAAAATGTCAGCAGTTCGATTCCCAGTCAGGGCACCTGTCTGGATTGCAGGTCAGGTCCCCAAGATGGGGCACACAGGAGGCACCCATACATTGATGCTTTTCTCCCTCTCTTTCTCTCTCCCTTCTCCTCTCCCTAAAAATAAATAAATAAGATCTTTTTTAAAAATAATAAATAAATATTTAAAAGAACCAAATAGAACATCTATGGATAAAAATTATAATACCTGAAAGGGGAAATTCACTTGGTGGACTCAAGAGCAGACTAGATACTTTAGGAGAAAGGATCAGTAAACTTAAAGAAAAAGCAATAGAAATTATCCAAACTGAAGCACAGAGAAATTTTAAAAGCCAAAAGAAAAAATTAACAGCATCTGTGACTGTCAGATGTTATGACATGTTCTGATATATCTGTAATTGAAAGGCGTAATGTGGGCAGAAAAATATAAAAATAATAGTGGAAATTTTCAGATTTTCTGAAACTATAAACCCACAGATACAAGAATCTCAACAAACCCTCAGTATGAAAAACAGGGAAAACAATGCAAAGAATCATTATGAACAAATTGCTGAAAACCAGTAAGAGCATGTAGAGAAAAAGATTAATTAAGGACAGAGAAGTAGAGGTAAGAATATTATCTATTTGCCTTTAGAAACAATGTTAAGCTGAGAGACAATGGAAAAATATCTTTAAAGTGTTAAGAATATTTTAAATTCCCAAAATATCATTTTAAAAAGAAAACAAAACAATTATTTTTTTCATACAAAGCTAAGAGAATTGTTGCCAGAGACCTACATATAGAAAATAGCAAAGAAGTTTCTTTAGATTGAAAGAAAGAGATTCTAGATGGAAACTCAAATCTACAGGAACAGAAATAATAAAAAATGATAAATATTTGAATAAACATAAAGACAACTTGTTCAGTTTCTTTAAAAGCTAATTGACCTTGATCTGCATTCAGGTATGTTTTGTTCAACATTCAGAAACCTAATTGTACAATAGTTCTCACTAACTTCATTCTATTCCATAATTCCAAAGGCAGCACAGGTGCACTTGTGCCTGACAATCCTTGTGAGGGTAGCTGCTGCTTCCTCTTTTAGTAGCGGGGTTACTAAACATGCCACCCTACTACAGGACATTCACTAATCTCAGTGGAACACAATACAATGTATGTTTTCAAGAAACAAAAGGGGGAAGAAGAACAGGACAAATGGCTGCATTCAGAGCCCAAAGGACACAGTCTCCCCCAACTACCGTCCACCCAAATAAAGTTCTTGCTAACACATTGCAAGTTCATGATCAAAATTGTCTGTCAAATGGCTCTGAAGTGATGTCATTCTCTTCATCTAAAGAATGACTACTCTCCACCAAGGTAATCTGGAAGTGTTGAGGTTCCAAAAATGGAATGTTTTAAAGAGCTAACCCAATAAAGTGGTTAAACTAAAAAAAAAAAAAAAAAAAAAGCTAATTGATCTTAAAAGCAAAAGTAATAATATATTGTGGAGTTTATAAAATATGTAGAATAAAATATATAATAATAAAAATACCCCAGAACGAGAGGTGTGGAATAGAAGTATTAGTTTAAGGTTCTTACATTATATGCTAAGTGGTATATTTTATAAAGTAGATTATAATAAGTCAAAGATGCATATTGTAAACTTTAGCATAAACACTAAAAAACAAAACAAAGAGGAAAAACTTAAAAGTCTACAGGGAAGTTAAAAGGGAATATCTTTCAAATTTATTGATTTTTAGAGTGAGAGAGAAGGAGGGGAAAGAGAGAGATCAATTTGTTGTCCCACTTATTTACACATTCATTGGTTGTTTCTTGTATGTGTTCTGCCTGGGGAAGGAACCCGCAACACTGGTATATCAGGACAATGCTCTAACCAACTGAGTTACCCAGCCAGGCGTTAAAATGAAATATTTAAAGATAATCCAAAAGACCGCAGAAAAAAAGTACAAAAGAAAAAGGGTAGGAGAGCAAATGAGATAAACAGAAAACAATTAGAAAGATGGTATATTTAAACCAACTACATCAGATAAAATGACATAAACATGCCAATTAAAAGTCTGAGAGTTTTAGAAGAGATAAAAAAACAATTATATACTATCCACAGGAAACACTAAGCATAAGAAAACTGGAAACAATATTACAGTCAGATAATGTAAAGATCAGAGCAAGGAATGTTACCCAAAAATAAAGATTAATATTTTATAATGAGAAAAAGTTAAAATCATCAAGACAAAACAATCTTCAACAAGTATACATCTGATAACAGAGTTTCAAAATACAAAGAACAAAAAATGACATAATGGAAGTAGATATAGGCAAATCCCTAATTATAGTCAGAAACTTACACATTCCTTTCTCCGTTATTGATAGAACAAACAGACAAAGTTAATAAAGACATGGACAATCTAAATGTGATCAACCAACTTGAACTAATTGATACTTATAGAAGACTACACCAAACTGGAGAATATGAATTCTTTTCAAGTACACATGGGAAATTAACAAGATAGATCATATGTTAGCCATAAAATGTCTCAATAAATGTAAAAAAACTGAAAACACACAGAGCATATTCTCTGAACACAATTTAATTAAACTAGGAATAAAAAACAAAAGGATTTCTAAAAATTCCAAAATATTTAGAAATTAAACACATTTCCAAATGACCAGTGAGACAAGCAAGAAATTGCAGGAGACATTAGAAAATATTTCAAATCAAATTATAATGAAAACAAAAAATTGATAAAATATATCTTAAATGTTTTAGCACAAAAGGAAGTTTAAAGCAAAGATAGATATGTCCCAGTGCCAAAAAGAGTGGAAACTAAAAGCTAGGTTTTGAAGATGAACTAGCAGCAACTTCCAAAGACAAGGATAGCCTTTAAAGACATATAGAGATAAGAGGCATGGCCTTAATGTCACTTGAGGCAGAGGACTGGAATTTGCTCCCCTGCATGAAACCCAAGACTTCTGCAAGCTTTGTTCCATAATAAGTAGACTAAAAAAAGATCTTATCTAAGAAAAGACCTGTGGCACAGCCAGAAAAGTATCATGGAAACATGCCACTCACCCTAAACCAAGATTGATCAGGAGAAAGAATAATTTTCAGGGAATATAATTTCTAGATCTGTGCCACAGATAGATATAGGGTCCAAGTTCACCTTTCTAGAGTGGTATAGGAACTCCAAGATCATTAATTAGCATACAATATTTATTTAAGATGATTTATATTTAAGATGATTTATAAAAGAGAATTTTACAAAAAGAGGTAGACTATTTAACAATGAAATTTCTAGAAATGATAAATATATTCATTAAAATTTTGAAGTTGGTAATTGGATTAAATAGGTTAGACATAATGAAGAAAGAATGAAGAAACTAGAAAGCATACAAAAAATTCACCCAGAATGTTGAAGAGGGAGGTAAAGACCCAGTAGTATGGAAATGTAATTAGTATACATGAAAAAAAAAAAATAAGACCCACATGCATCTAATAGAAATGTCATAAATTAGAAATTCAGAGATGGAGAATGATATATTTCAAGATATATTGGCTGAAGTTATGAAGTTATGAGTTCTCACTGCTGAGTAGGATAACTACAAACAAACCTATCAAAATCCTCGTAAAACTGGAAAACATATAAAATACAATACAAAATTAAAAGTTATTATAAAATCAGAGAACTTCCAGCCATAATGGAGACGTAGGTAGATACACTTTGTTTTCTCACACAACCAAAAGAAGGACAAAAACCAATTTAAAAACAAAAAACAACCAGAATTGCCAGAAAATCTAATTGTATGGAAGTCTGACAACAAGGAGTTAAAGAAAAAACATTCATCCAGGCTGGTAGGATGGCAGAGATGGACAAACACAGTGGGATGGAGAGGATGCAAGTCAAGGCAGTGGCTAGCAGACAGGGCAGTCCCAAATTTGGGTAGAGATAAACCAGGAGGAACAACTGGGGAGTGAGACAGATCGCACAACCCAGGGTTCCACTGCAGGGAAATAAAGCTTCAAAACCTCTGGCTGTAAAATCTGTGGGGGTTGCAGTGGCAGGAGAAATTCTCAGCCTCACAGGAGAATCTGTTGGAGGGGGCCACAGTATCCTAGAAGGTACAAAAGTCACCCACCCAAGAATAAGCACCTAAAAGAGCACAACCCACTCATGGGAAGCAAGAAATGACTGAAAGTGCAGACAGGGCCAAGCAAGTGAAATTGTTCCCTTTCTGACCCCTCCCTACATACAGCACCACAACAGCAGCAAAGTGGCTTGCCTCACCCAGGCAAATACCTAAGGTTCTTACCCCTTACAACATAACAGGTGCACCCAGATAAAGAAATATGGCCCAAAATGAAAGGACAGATCAAAACTCCAGAAAAAGAACTAAGCAACAAGGAGATAGCCAACATATCAGATGCAGAGTTCAAAACACTGGTAATCACGATGTTCACAGACATGACTGAGCACAGTTGCAAAACAAAGGAAGAAGTGAAGGCTATACCAAGTGAAATAAAGAAAAATATACAGGGAACCAACAGTAAAGGGAAGGAAACCAGGACTCAAATCAACAATTTAGAATAGAAGAAAGAAATAAACATTCAACTGGAACAGAATGAAGAAACAAGAATTTTAAAAAAAAATGAGGAGAAGTTTAGGAATGTCTGGGACAACTATAAATGTTCCAACATCCGAATCATAGGCATGTCAGAGAAGAAAAGGAAGGGCAAGAAATTGAAAACTTATTTGAAAAAATAATGAACTTCCCCATTCTGGTGAAGGAAATAGACATGCAAGTCCAGAGCGCTCAGAGTCCCAAAGAAGTTGGGCCCAAAAAGGAACACACCAAGACACATCATAATTAAATTACTCAAGATTAAAGATAAGGAGAAAATCTTAAAAGCAGCAAGAGAAAAGGAGACAGTTACCTACAAAGGAGTTCCCATAAGACCATCAGCTGATTTCTCAACAGGAACCTTACAGGCAAGAAGAGGCTAGAGGGAAGTATTCAAAGTCATGAAAGACAAGGACCTACATCCAAGATTATTCTATCCAGCAAAGCTATCATGTAGAATGGAAGGGCAGATACAGTGCTTCCCAGATAAGTTAAAGTTAAAGGAGTTTATCATCACCAAGCCCTCATTCTTTGAAATGTTAGAGGGACTTATCTAAGAAAAAGATGAAGATAAGAAACAATGAACAGTAAAATGAGAAACTCACAACTATCAACAACTGAACCTAAAAACAAACTAAACAAACAACCAGAAAAGGAACAGAATCAGAGAAATGGAGATCAGAGGAGAGGGGACAGGAGGAGAATGGGGGGAAAGATACAGGGAATAAGATGCATAAATAGTAGATACAAAATAGACAGGGGGAGGTTAAGTATACGAAAGGGAGAAGCCAAAGAACTTATATGTACTCATACCCATGGACATGAACTAAGGTGGGGGAGGGAATACTGGTGGGAGGAGGGTGTAAGGAGGAGGGGAATAAAAAGAGGAAGAATGGGACAACTGTAATAGCATAATCAATAAAATATATATTTTTAAAGAAAGAACTAAATGAAATGGAGGTAAGTACTTTATCAGATACAAGGTTTAGAGTAATGATTATAAGAATACTCAACAGCACCCTGGCTGGTGTGGCTCAATAGATTGAGCGCCAGCTTGCAAACCAAAGTGTTGCCAGTTCAATTCCCAGTCAGGGCACATGCTTGGGTTGTGGGCCAGGTTCCCTGTAGGGGGTGCATGAGAGACAATCACAAATTAAGGTTTCTCCCCCTCTCTTTCTCCCTCCCTTCCTCTCTCTCTAAAAGTAAATAAATAAAATCTTTTTTTAAAAAAGAATACTCAACAGCATAAAAGAAGACATAGAAACTGTAGGACCACTCAGAAATAAAGAATGCAATATCTGAAATAAATAATACAATGGGAGGAATAAACTCTAGGTTAGATGAAGCAGAAGATTGAATCAGTGATTTAGAAGGCAAGGTAGAAAAAAACAACCAAACAGCACAGCAGAAAGAAAAAAAGAATGTTTAAAAAATGGGGAGAGTATAATAAACCTTTGGGACAACATGAAGCATAACAACATCCACATCATGGGAACACCAGGAGAAGAGAGAGCAAGGGATCGAGAACCTATGTGAAGAAATAATAACCAAACACTTTCCTAACCTCATGAAGGAAAAAGACACACAAGTCCAGGAAGTGCAGAGTCCCAAACAAGATGGACCCCAAGAGGCCCACACAAGAGCACATCATAATTAAAATGGCAAAGCTGAAGGACAAAGAGAGAATCTTAAAAGCTGCAAGAGAAAACCAGTTAGTTACCTACAAAGGACCTCCCATTAGGCTGCCATCTGATTTCTCAACAGAAACATTTCAGGCCAGATTGGCATAAAATATTCAAGGTGATGAAAAGCAAGGATCTACTACAAGACTATCATTTAGAATCAAAGGAGAGATAAAGACCTTCCCAGACAAGAAAAACCTAAAGGAGTTTGTTAACACCAAATCAGTGTTGGAACAAATGTTAAAGGGCTTGCTTTAAGAAGAAGGAAAAAGAAACAGAGAAAAATAGCTAAAAAATAAAATTGCAATAAATACATATCTATCAATAATCACTTTATATGTAAATGGCTTAAATGCTCCAATCAAAAGACATGGGATAGCTGAATGGTTAATAAAACAAGATGCATCTCGGAACAAAAGATACACACATACTAAAAGTAAAGCAATAGAAAAGATATTTCATGCAAATAGAAAGGGGAAAAAAAGCTGGAGTAGCAATACTTGTATACAACAAAATAGACTGCAAAACCAAGGCTATATTTAGAGACAAAGAAGGACACTACATAATGATAAAGGAAACAATCCAACAAGAGGACATAATCCTAGTAAACATTTAAGCACCCAACATAGGAGCACCTAAATATGAGAAGCAAATCTCGATGAACATAAAGGGAGAATACAGAAATACAGTCATAGTCAGGGATTTTAACACCCCATTGACTTCAATGGACAGATCTTCCAGACAGAAAATCAACAAGGAGACAGTGGCCTTAAATAACACAGTAGATCAAATGGATTTAACTCACATACACAGAGTATTTCACTCCAAAGCAGCAGAATATACATTTTTTTCAAGTGCACAGAGAACAAGTTTTCAAGGATAGACCACATGTTAGGACACAAAACAAGACTCAATAAATTTAAGAACATTGAAATCATATCAAAATCTTCTCTGAACACAGTGCCATGAAACTAGAAATCAATCACAAGAAGAAAATTGAAGCATATACAATGATATGGAAGCTAAAAAATATGTTATTTAAAATTACTCAGTGATGGTATAAATGATAGGGGGGATGACCTTAAAAGTTTTCTAAAGTCCTTATATTATTCTATAGGAAAATGTAAATAGTGCTTCCTAAGCATGTTAAAAAAGACAAAAACAACCCCAGAAGGAAGAGAAATAGAATGTAAAACTTCTACACTATTGGCAGGGTAGAGAGAAAATAAAGAAAGCTAGATGAATAGAAGACAGGAAATGAGTAGAGGAGAGACAAGCATGATTATATGGGAAAAGCATTATGTAATAGAAATATATCCAAATATATCAGTGTATTAGTTTGAGTTCCCCAAAAACCATAACCTGAAACAAAGAGTCAAGTGCAATGTAGTTTTGGGGAAGTAGTTTATTTGGGAAGTGATTCGGGAAACATTGGTTGGGGAATGGGAAAGTGAGACAGGAAAGGGAAGGCAGTCACAAAAGAGTGTGTTTGTGAAGCAAGTTCCCATTTAGATAACTAACTGTAGCTTAGTCCTGTTGGAGATTTCTGAGAGCTGTGCAGAATCCAGTGTAAAACTGGAGCCCAGAGTAAAAAGAAGGGAAGAAGCTATGATGAATGTTAATAAGTCATTGGTTGAGAGATGCTACTGGGTATTAACTCTCAGACACTTTCACCCTCGACTGTTTGTGGCTGAGCAGACTCTTTCTGTTAGAGAAAACCTCAAGCAAAGAGAGAAAAATGCTGCCATGGATGAGGAAAGTGAGGCAGAGCATTCCAGAGCTTCTGCTGCAATCAGTATTCATAATCAATGTAAACCGATTAAATTTGCCTATAAAAGACAGAGTCCTCAGATTGGATTTTTTAAAGAAGAAAATTCCAATTATATGTTGTATAAAAAAGAGACTTACCTATACACACATACATTTCCTTGTTCTCACAGCTGAAAGAGCCTAGAGCCAATGACATCCCAGTAGCAATGAGCACATTTAGCACCCAGATAAAATGGTACCAGAATTCCTTGGTGAAATGGCTGATCCTGGAGCTAGGGCAGGAAGGAAGAAGGCCCACATCAATGGAAGCACGTCAAAGGACACACAACACAAGAGAAAGACGTCCAAATGGCCAAAGCTAGAACCACCTGAACAACAAAATTAAGTAAATTTGATTATAACCCAAAGTATTAAATAAATATCCAGAAGTCACTACTGACATGATAGGGAGAGACAAATCTCCCATGCAGGAGAAGTTAATTTATGTAGATACTCCACCCTCAAAGAAGTGGAGCATAACTCTCTACCCTTCTCCATTCCTGAGCTGCACATAGTAACCTCCTTCTAAAGAGGACAATATGGGATTAATGGGGTAGGAGAGGCAAGTAACTCTACAGTGGAGAATCCTCACAAACAATATCTCAACCAGGTGATCAACACCAACAGAGATAAGTCATGTTGATAGTATAGGCTCTTGATATTATGTGATGAAAATGGTACTTTACCTCTATCATCTTCCTCTCTAAAACCCACAATCCTAGTTTAATCATGAAAAAGAAAAAAGAAAAAAATCCCAATTGAATATTCTACAAAATACCTGACTAGAACTCCTCAAAATTGTCAAGGTCACCAAAAACAAGGAAAGTCTGAGAAACTGTCATAACAAAGAAACATAACAATTAAATGTGATGTGGTATCCTGGATGGTATTCTGGGGCAGAAAAAGGATATTAGTAAAAATTAAGGATAGCTGAATGAAGTACAGACTTTAGTTAATAATATGTATCAATATGGTTCATTAATTATAGCACATGTACCATTCTAATAATGTAGGATGTTAATAATAGGGGAAACAGCATATATGGTAATGCTCTACACTATCTTTGTAATATTTCTGTAAATCTAAAGCTGTACTAAAAAAATGAAGCTTAATTTTTGAAAGGAAAGAATGATACATCTAAGAATATAAAGAGAGAATGAAAGTGAAGGGACAGAAATGCCAACCAAATACCAACATAGACCTAGTATAACATAAGATAAAACCAGACTTAAGGCAAAAAGCATTGTTAAACATAAAGATAGTCATTATTTAACAACCAATTCACCAGAAAAATATTATGGTCTTATAAACACCCACCAACAGCGCCTCAAAAGATATGACTTGTATACTCTTTTCTGAAGTAGGCTCCCAAATAAAGCATACAATGTTCTCTTTTTCCATTCTTTACCTGTTTCCTGTCCTAAACTGTACTGTGACATACTGAAAATTATTCCAAGTTTTACTTTATGTGAAATTGTAGTCATTTCTTTGGGCAATTAACATAGGGAATTAACAAGGACATTCCATATTTAGACCTGAACTGAGTTTATAATTTGCATCAGCCTGAAGTAAAAACTCCTCACTCAGTGGTTTGGTTGCTTACAGAATCCTTCCGCTCCAGACTCAGAGACAATACCTCAATCAGACTTCCATTTTATCAGGAGGAGTATAGCACACAGCACCTGGGGCTCTCAAAAACTTCCCGATGACTTCAATACCAGTAGGGATCAACCTCCCAGAAAGGTCAGATTTCAGCACCTGGAGAGCTCATCCAGAGACTGTAGGTAACAGAGAAACAAACACAAAAATGAGGGATTTTTTTTTTAAGGCTACAGAAAGAAAAGAGAGCCTCAGGTGGGCCAATTAACAAGTAAGCAAATATATTTGCAGAATTTATGAGAAATATGTCACCTTACATTTATACAGATTTATAAAAAGAGAACAAGTTTGGTAAACTGGAAATTATGAAATGGTGTGAACACAGAAAAAATTGCTAAATACCCTGCCTATCCAGGCATCAAGGAAGAGTAAAATCATGAAGCCTGCCATGTCAGCATGCTAAGGTTTCCCTTTGCTACCAGCTCCAAGTAACAGGGAAATTCCTACTGAGGCCTGCATAAGTTAACTAAAACGTTCAACCCTGCACCTTGTCATTGTATTCTGTTATTCATAGTCAAAGGAACAGATTTTTCTTTCACATGCTAAGAAAAATTGGATAGATTAATCTGCAGTTTACAATGCATTTATATAATAATCACAAACAACGCATATTTTAAAAATGAGTATTTGCAAATCATATTTTTTTATATGAAAGGGATTTTCTAACCCAAAATGAATTAGAAGAGCTCCATTGTGTAACACACCACACATGTTGGTATGTTTCTACAAGCTTAAAAATTATTAGGAGCAAAGCTCACTTTATATAACTAATTTTTTTAAATATTGGTAAGTGGTCTAATTTTTAAATCTGTAAAAAGAGCCATTTTCAAAATTTGAAATCCTTCAGGAGAAAAATGCCTGTTAAAAATCAAATGCTGTTTTATATATTTAACCCTTATGACATCACACAGGCTGTACACTATGAAGCCCACAACTCAGAACATTTAAGTAATTTGCCCAAAGGCACACGAGCTGGCAAATGAAGAATTAGGATTTGAGTCCACATCTTCCTGACTCCAAAACCTATACATACCATCTGTGTACACACGCACCTGTAGGTATTTGAAGAACACTATTTAAAAGCTTTAATTTTGAAATGTTGTGATTCCCCCAGTCTTTCTCCATGTACCAGGGCTTGCAAGCACAGTTCACTTCCCTGGCACACTGCCAGCTCTTCAAGGGGCAGGTGGGGAGTATGCCTTCATCACCTATGCTTACCAATCATACTCTGACCTAAATAAACCATAAGGAATCAAGGCATACAGGTTTGCTGCTGTGATTTTAAACAAAGTCACGGAGAAGAGTGAAACAATCCGTTTTTGACAGCAATAGCATTTCTGAATGCTGTGGGAAAATTTTCATTTTGGGTTACTTCACTGCAATTTAAGGAATTTTAGTAATTGAGTATAAATGTCTTGTCTTTCTTGTCAAATGGAGCAAAATAGAATGAATGCATCAACATCCCACCCCAAAGCAGGTACCCCTCCTGATCCCCTATCTTTCCACCCACCCAGTCCCTCAAGTCAGAAGACCTGAGGTCAGGGCTGGACACTGCACTAGGCACCGACCGCACAGGGCAGCAGACGTCTCCTGATGTGCTGCCTGGGCTTTCCTCCAGACTCCCTGGCCTCTCGGGCTTGGACACCTCTGCAGACTTCTGATGCCCACCCCAAATGCTGCCTAGGGCCTCTTTCTTCACAGTCCACATTCTCCCTTGTAGAGGATAATGCCCATGTCCCCTCAAATTCCTTTATACTACTTCTTCACACACCATTAGCTACAATGGACCTTTGATCCCAAAGGCAGCTCCCCTGCCCTTCAGAGAACAGCTCTTGATCACCAGAGTCGCATTGCCCACTGCCCCAGAGAGCTGGGAGGTCCCATCCCCTCAGAGCCTTCAATTATGACTGACGCAGATGTAAGAATGTCCCCTACTCCCTTGCCTAAGGCAAATTGGCCTGCACATTGACCTTAGCAAATGCCCATGTCGAATCAGGCAAACTTAATTGTGGGGCTCCCGCCTGAGACTGTACTCTTGCTTTCCTTACTGCTCCCCTTCCATGTTCAATCCCTTATGAGCTTCCCTGGGAACAGTTCCTCAGTGGTCTCAGGATCTGCTGCCAGAGAACCCATCTGGGGCCAAGAATGGAATGCTGGGAAGCAGATTTTAAGATGGGATCCTAGAGTTAAATCATTCACCCACCAAATGGCCTTAGAGACCCCATTATTGGTGATAAGCGGATTACGGATAACACATGAAAAGTTGTTTATATGCTGAGCTTATAATCCCTAGTGATGAATTGGATGGGATACAGGTGAAGGAAACACTGGCTCATGAGCTGTATTTCTAGCATTTGACAGACATAGGGGAATAGTTATACAGACAAAAAAGCTGATAGCTTAGCTTGTTCCTGAGTGTTATTGAAACGATGAACAGAGAAAATGACAGGTCAGCCAATTATCAGCATGGTGTGAAAGTCAGGCGGCCTCCATGACAGCTCGTAATATAGCCATTTTAGCTTTCATTTGATTGGTGTAACATGGCATATCTTTTTCCATCATTTTACTTTTAACTTATTTATGACTTTATATTTAAAATGTGTTTCTTGCCCTGGCCAGGTGGCTCAGTTGGTTGGAGCATCATCCCATACACCAAAAGAGCACATACCTAGGTTGTGGGTTTGATCCCTGGGAAGCATCCAATTTTTTCTCTTTCACGTCAATGTTTCTCTCCCTTGTTCTCTCTATAAAATCAATAAATATATATAAACTTATAAAAAATAAAATGTGTTTCTTGTAAGCAGTATATAATTGAGTCTTACTTTTGATCTAATCTGACAATTTCTGCCTTTTAATTAGGGTGTATGTAGCATTTACACATTAAATCTGATTATTTAAAGAGAGACCACATAGTAATTTTAAACTTCCCACAAAGGAAAGCCCAAGATCCGATGGTTTCACTGATTAATACTACCCAACACCTAAAGAAGAATTAATATCAATTCTTCACAAATCTTCCAAAAAATAGCAGAGAGGGAAATCCTTCCCAATTCATTCTATGAATCCATTATCACACTGATACCAAAACTAGGCAAAGACATTATAAGAAAACACATATAAAATACTAACAAACAAAAAACAACTTATACAACTGATTGTATACCATGACCAAGTAGGATGTATCCCAGGAATGCAAAGCTGACTTAATATCCAAAAATAAATCAGTGTAATACACCATATTGTTACAGAACAGTAGGTGGTGCCCTGCTACCTGCCACCACCCCCTAGACAAAATTCTGGAGGCGAAAGTTTGGTGATAAAGAAAAGAAGTTTTCATTCAAAAACTACACAATTTTGAAATAACAGCTTTCCACAAGCATTAGTCACTTAAGCCTATCAATTAAGGCTAAACTCCTTAATACCTGAGTTCTCCTATCATTCCCCCATTAATTTTTAATCATCTTATTTCTATAGGGTTAGTTTACAAACTAAAATAACATAAGATACAAAAGCTACACAATGGAAGAATGGCAGGCTTCTGCCTCAGACCTCATCCCCCTGGAACACTCAAAGGAGAATAACCCTGCCACCCTCTGCCAGGCCAACCCAATCCTAGGCTGCGCCCAGAGTTCCTTCTCCCATCCAAAATCCATCCAAATTACCATCCCTTGGGAAACACAGGCAGCTGCAGCACAATCACCCAGGCATCCTCAAGGAAGAGAAAGAGAGCCAGCGAGCCAGCCTGAGAGGCCAAGAGCCCTTTATTTTCTTTCAAATTTTCTAGCCCATAATTCCATGCACACTGGAGGCATTTAGCTTCTCAGCCAATCCCGTCCTAGAGTGTTTACCATTGTCTCTGGCGACCTCCTCCTATGGCTTGTCCCTGTTTCTCTTCAATGATCTGATCGGATCTCTCTGTGTATCGGTAGAATAAAGGATACACACATGACAATCTTAATCAATGCACAAAATATATTTGACATAGTACAATACCCTTTCATGATTAAAAGCTAAGAATAGAAAGTAACTTCCTCATCCTCATAAAAGTTATTTATAAAAAACCCATAGCTAACACTATAATTAATGGTGAAAAACTTAATGCTTTTCCTCTATAATCAAAACCAAGACAAGGATATTTATTCTTACCATTAGTATTCAATATTGTACTGGAGGGTCTGGCCAGGGCAATTAAACAAGAAAAAGAAAAAGTAACAGATTAAAAGTAAAACTATCTCTATTTGCAGATACCATGGTGTTATATATAGAAAATCTTTAATCTGCCAAAAAACTATGAGAAATAATAAATCAATTTAACAAGGTTGCCAAATATAAGATCAATATAGAGAATCAGTTATATTCTCAATACTATCAAGCAACAGCCCAAAATTGAAATTAAGAAAACAATTACAGCCCTGCCTGGTGTGGCCAGCCTGCAAAAGAAAGAGTTGCTGGTTCAATTCCCAGGAAGGGTACATGCCTGGGTTATGGGCTAGGTCCACAGTAGGGAGCGCATGAGAGGCAGCCACACATTGATGTTTCTCTCCCTCTCTTTCTCCCTTCCTTCCTCTCTGTCTAAAAAATAAATAAATAAAATCTTTAAAAGAAAACAATTACACTCATAACACCATCAAAAATAATAAAATAAGAATAAATTTAACACAAGTATAATAACCTTACTCTGCAAATATAAATACAAATATGTATCATGTTAAATGAAATTATAAGAGACATAAGTGAATGGAAAGGCATCCCATGTTCATGGATCAGAAGACTTAACATTGTTAAAATTACAGTACCCCCAAACTGGTCTATAGATTCAACTCAATCCCCATCAGAACACCAGCTGCTTTCTTTTAGCAGAAATTGCTAAGCTATCCTAAAATACGTATGGAAGTGGACCTTCCCAGAACACCCAAAACAACCTGAGAAAGAACAAACTTGGAAGACTCACACTTCTCCATTTCAAAATTTACTACAGGGCTACACTAATCAGGACTGTGTGGTATTGGCATAAGGATAAACATATGGCTCTATTGAGAGTCCAGAAATAAACCCTTGATTAAAGTGCCAAGATAGTTCGAAAGGGAAAGAGTAGTATTTTCAACAAATGGTGCTGAAACAACTGAATATACAAACACAAAAATGGATAAAGATGAGCCCTTTCCTATACCATACACAAAAATTAACTCAAAATGCATAAAAGTCCTAAATGTAAAAGGTAAAATTATAAAACTCTCAGAAGAAAACATAAGCATAAATCTTTATGATTTTGGATTAGGCAAAGCCTACTTAGACATGCAGAAAAGTACAGGCAACCAAGCAAATAAAGAAATAAATTGGATTTCATAAGTATTTTAAAATTCTGTGCTTTAAAGGACACTATCAAGGAAGATAAATCACAGCTCACAGAATGGGGCAATAATTTACAAATTTGATAAGGAACTTGTATCCAAAATACATTTTAAAAACTCATAACAATAATAAGACAATCCAATTTAAAAATGGGCAAAAAACTTTCATGGCAATATTACATATGACCAATAACCACACTGCAAAACGCTCAGCATCATTAGAGATCAGGAAAATGCAAATCAAAACCACAATGAGATGCCACTTGACACCCACCAGATGGCTATTGTAGGGTAAGTGGAGGCAGTCTGGCTTCCTCACCTAGGCGTCTGGGTAACTAAGGGAAGCAGTTTCTCACAACCTTGAAGGAGTCTGATAAAGGACTGTTCTCACAGCCTTGAGTCTGGGTCCAATAAACGGTTCCCATAACATAAAGTTGGCTCACATGCACAGCTCATGCTGTTATTTAGCTTTTTGGCCTGAGGCTGGCTTTGTTCCTTCTAGTACTTGAGAAGGTAGGAGCTTCTCACTGAGGGAATGGGGACACAAACATAGACATGGGCTTGTGGCCTGTGTGGCTCCCTTGTATAAATGCATGTCAGACATCCCAACAGCTACGTGAATATCCTTCTACACGCACAAATCCCAAGAACCTGTCCAGCCCTGAACAGTCATAACACAGCTATAATCAAAAAATACATTAATAATAAGCATTTATCAAGATATGGAAAAACTTGGAACCCTCATACACCGCTGGTGGGAATATAAAATGGTGCAGCCACCTTGGAAAACAGTTTGGGAGTTTCTCAAAATGTTTAATATAGACTCCCCACCTACCACATGACCTAGTAATTTCTACGCATATACTCAAGGAAAATAAAAATTGTAACACACAAAAACTCCTACATGAGTGCTTGCCATTATTCATAATAGCCAAAAGGTAGGAACAACCCAAATTTCCATCAACTGATAAATGGATAAACACAATGTAATGTATTTATACGGTGGAATATTATTTAACCATAAAAAGGAATGAAGAACTGGTACATACTAACTACAACATGAACGAACCTGAAAATATCATGCTAAGTGAAAGAAGCCTGTGACAAAAGACTAGAATGCATATTATATGATTCTGTTCATATAAAATGTCCAGAGACACAGAGAGTAGATTAGCAGTTGCCTACAAGTGAGGGAGGAGCCTGGAGGGGTTGGAGGCAATAGCTAAAGGGTATAGAATTTCCTTTTGAGGTGATTAAAATGTTTTAAAATTGTTCATGGTGATTTGCACATATCTAATATACTAAAAACCACTATATACTTTATATATACTTTTTATATACTTTAAGTGAATTATATTCTATGTGAACTATATGTCAATGAAGCTTAAAAAAACCAACTGACACCTGATATTAAAACGTTTAAAAAAACCAAACAATATCCTAATCATGTTTGGAGCTTTTTTTAAGATTAAGTTGAAAGATAATTACTGGAACAACAATATCAATCTTCTTAAATAGCCAAATAAATTTAAATAAAGAAAACATCAAGTAGAGAAATAAATACAGCACATATAATATACAAATAATTATAATATGACAACATTGAGACCATTAATTAATGGGAATGGGCTGAAGTCCATTGAGAGGATTAATTAATTTATTAGAAGAAAAAGATTTCCAATCTGGCTCACAAAGCAAGATTCAACTATATACTGTGTACAACTGACACACATGAACAAAGCAATTGAGAAAGCATAAAAATAAAGGGCTGGGCAGAGGTATAACATGCACATAGAAACAATAAAAAAGCAGTGGAGTGACAAGGCCTGATCCATATTTTATAAAGACAGCTCAGTTTCCTGTGTGGAGAATGGATTGAGGAGTGGCGTTGGGGGGGCCCAAGTAAGTTTATATTTGTTCTTAAAGAAAATAATGCAATAGTTTATAAATAATAATACAAGAATAAATCACACCTGCAAACCTACTTTGGTCCACCCCTGTAAATGGGCCAAAGATGGCCTCTGTCCATCAACCCCTCAGTTGTTTATTTTGTCACTGTAGGCTGAGACCTGTTAGCTCAAAAGCCCACTGGCACCAAGTTCAAATTTTTACACACCCAATCATTTAAAAATAACCCAAACGAGCAGATTTTTAGCCATTTAGGGCCTCCCTGCCTTACCTAGCTCATAAAACTACACCCACCATCTGAAGGCCATTGATAAGACAGAGCCTTGTGGTTACAAGGCTTCAAGCTGCTCTGACCTACACACCCACTGTGTTGCTGAAGGGCACCACCTAGACATAGAAGCCCCCTCTCCCAAGAGTCCCTCCCCCGCTCCACTGCCCCTTCTGAACTGTAATTCCCATGTTCTAGCCTCCAGACAAACTAGGCTGAGAAAGACTTCCTCAGCTGGGAACTGTAAAAAGCCTGTCCCAACAAAGCTTGTGGGTGCCACTGCCACCTTGTGGTCATATTGTTTTCCTAGCTCAGCCCACAAATCCACCCAGCCCTCTGTAGGAGGCAGTCTCCCAGGTAGCAGATGACAATGACTTGACTAGAGAGGGTTGTCGATATGAACATGGAAAAAGGTGGGTGGTACTGGGGCTTCAGAGGCAGATCTGGAAAAGAATGGTAATGTTAGCACAGATTAAGAAAATTAGGAAAACATCATAGTATCCCTCAAATAGCACGATGTCAATAGGACCTGCCAACCACAGGTTTCCATAGTAAAGGTGGAAGTCCCACCCAGAGGGAAGGGCTTGGCATGCAGGAGGAGCTCTGCACCCTTAAGCTAGTCTGCTTCTCAGGCTTCTTTCACATCATCCTCTGGTAAGAAATGCATTTTATACCATGCTCGTATGTGTGTTCACACACACACAGACACCTATATAAAGATTAGTGAAGTAATGCTTACTTGCACTGTGCCATGTACTTGTATTTTCTATTTGCTTCTGTTTTTTAATGCTGGTCAAGAGGCTTTAAATTGATTTCATGGTCTATCAATGGTAACAGCCATCAGTTTGACAAACACTGCATTAGTGATGAATGTTTATTTTTCTCCTCTTTGACTATTTCCTTGGATGAAAATGCAGGAAAAAATGATTTTTCAGAAGTTTCCCTTCTTTTTTCATCCATGTTGCTGGTCAGCTCCAGATTTTCAAGGAAGCTGGGGCCACCAGATGCTGAATAACAGAAGTGGCTAGAACTTCTTGCCTAGAATAGCCCTGAGCCAGAGGATAAGAAAGGACTGAGTGAGTGTCTCCTCCTGGTAACCAGGAGTGCTCACAGCACCCCACTGCCTCCTCAGGACTGTGACTCCACTCAGAATACAGCCACACTTTCTGGGGAGTCTATTATAAGGAGAATTTGGGAATAAGATAAATTGCTAAAAAAAATATAGAGAAGTTTGAGATGCATTCATACACCCTTTTATATATAACATACAATAGCACATAAAAGAAATATATGTAATTATGAACCCTGTAAAAGTTCTTCAGTTAATAAAGATGAAAATCTCAATATTAAATTAACATTACTGACAACAGAATAAACAAGGATCCAGATGCTTAAAAATTTCCCTTTACTTTTATTTAGCATACAAACATTACATAGAAAAAGGACATTCTATAAATAAATACAACAGAAAATGTGACTTACAGTTTGACTCCTCTACAGCCTGCAGTATCCACAGAGTCATTTTTTTAACACAATGTATTTTATGAATAAACTTCTCTACTTTTAAAATTGAGTTTTCTCTTTTTGAAGTACAGCTTCAAGCAACTACAAGTTTCTATCCTGCTAACCCCAGGCAGCAGTTGCTTTTAACTTCCATCTTTTATTTAAAAAACTTAATTGGAAGTTTTAGTAGCCAGAAGGAGAACTTCAAAGAAAGGGGGGAAATGCTAAAAATTAATACTTTACGTCAGAGGTTAGTAGGGAAAGAAACAAAGATTACAGAAACAAGGGGTTAATGGTATAGAAAAAAGTGGTGGAAGAAGGGAAGAAGGTAGGAAATGGGTGGAAGACAAGAAGGGAAAAGGGAAACCTATAGCTGAGAACAAGATGTGAGGTTCCATTGTCCTCACTCTGAGCACAGAGAGACAACACAAAGCCTAGAGAGCCAACGGCCCTATGCATGGATCCTATCCTCACTCCAGTCACTTACCCCTGTTTAAAATTATACATCAAAGGACCACAGCTCTCCTACACCTCAATTTCTAGACAATGTCCTGTCACTGCAAATTCTAAATCAACTCTTACAAAACAATATTAAAACTTCAACCACAATTTAGTGCTCTTCCTTTGAGGAGAGCGCAATAAGAGGAAAGTGGCCCTGAACTGGGAGGGTGAAGGGTCCAGGATCCTTGTCCCATCTCTTCCACCAGCTAATGTGAGACTTTGGGCTGGCCCCTTCCCTTCAGTTCAGTTATGTTATAGTAAAGTGAGAGGGCTAGAGGACACTCCTTAGATTCCTTCCAGCTCTGATAACCTATCACTGTGTGATTTAAGGTTGGAGAATCCCTCACACCACTCACCAAGGGTGCTGATAAACAGGTAAATGAGATGAATATACAAGACTTTCTCCCAGAGGCTCTTAACTTTGAAATGAATAAAGATCCTACTATTTCAAATGAGGAGATTTTCCCACACTGGGACAGGTTCTCAATATCAAATAGCTATGAAATAACACTGCAGACCTAACTGGTCCCAGACAGGCAAGACTTCCCTTACATAAAATATCAAGAGTCTGTTTTCCATGCTCTGCCTTTTTTTTTCCTATTTCGCCCAGCAGTCAACTTCAGAACCATTTCACAACATGACTTAATAGGTTCCATTTGTGATAAAAGGAACTTTGGGGAAGTTGACTGGAGTGATGAGGGAGAAGGCCTGATAATGAATACTGAGCTGGCTTGAGAGGCAAGGGCACACTGATCAATCCTCTCTAAACATGAATTTTAAGGCGTCCTCAGAACTTAGCAAAAGGCCCTGGCCTCCAGACGGGGCTCTGTCAATGCAGTGAGGCACAATGTTGCACTGCAATGAGGCAGCAGATTCTGAACAGCATGCTCTTTGGTACAGAAATTGATGCTGACAACGAAACAAGGGCCAGTTCTTTTAAGAGCCCACAGACTAAAGGGCCAAATTGGCCAGTTTGCAATTCATTGGCCTTCTGATGTGAAACTGCCCAATACACAGACCAAGCTAGATTAGGGATAAGCACATGTCCCAAGGTCAGCTACCTCATAGGTAGGCCAGGTCTCCTAAGGTATATCTGGAGCAAAAGGACAAGCTGGGCCAATCAGGATCCCTTGTTAGGGAATGTAGATGGGGACTTGGAAACAAAGGAGTTAGTGATGGGAGAGGAAGGTTAAGGGTCATGATGGAGGGAGGTTAGGGGGGTCCTAATGGACTGTGGGGTCAGAGTAAAAACAAACTTCATGCAGCCAGGTCCAGTAACCACAACCAGATGCACACACACACTGACATGCTAGACAAAATGGGAGGGGAGAGTTTAATCTCTAATAGAGTCCAACAAAAAAAAGGGGGGGGGATTTCTAAACACCAGAGACAGAGAGGAAACAAGAGTGAGGAGCACAAACTAAAGTTAAATAACCTTGAAGGCAAAAACATTATACGGGATAAAGTAGGTTACCACACAATAATAAAAGGTGCAATATTAAACATGTACGCACCTAATAATGTGGTGTACAATACATAAAGCAAAAATTTTTTAATTTCAAGGAGAAACAGGTGAATCCACAATTATAGGAAGAGTTTAACATGCATCTCTCAGCAATTTAAAATCAAAGGGACAAAAATTAATAAAGATTTAGAAAGACTGTTTGAGCCGTGGCTATGTGGCTCAGTGGACTGAGCACAGCCTGTGGACGGAAAGGTCACTGGTTCAGTTCCCGGTCAGGGCACATGCCTGAGTTGTGGGCCAGGCCCCTGGTTGGGGATGTGCAGGAGAAAACCGATAGATATTTCTCCCCCTCTCTATCTCCCTCCCTTCCTCTCTCTAAAAAATGAATAAATAAAATCTTTTTTTTTTAAAGAAAGAATATTTGAAAAACTTGACTTAATGAACCAATAACTAAAGAATACATATTCTTTTCATTCACATGCAGCATTTATAAAAACTGACCAAAGATATAAGGCAAATTTCCAGATGTCATATAGTTTGGAAAAAAACAAAGATATAAGGCAAATCATAACAAATATTAAACACTCCAAAACATAACTGCCTTAATTTCATCAAAAGGTAAGTAAGTTAAAGATCAATGATAAAAAAATATTTTGTAATCTGTATATTTGGAAATTTTAAAATACCAGAAATACACATAGGTCATTGAAAAAATCATGAAAATTAAAAAGTTTTTAAAATGGAAAACATTTTTAAATTTAATTATAGTATGTCAAAACCTACTATAGGATACTTCTACTCAGTATATAAGAAGTTGTAAGAGAATATTGTTCTCACCCTAACAAAAAGAAAAATGTGGTTAACCCAGTAACTCAAGGATATCAGAGAGCAGAGGATGCATTTAAACCTAATGAAATAAAACCCAAAAGCAGACATACATGGTTGCCTTCATCCTTGGCACAGCAAAGGGAGGCAGAGGAGGCCTTCACAGATGGGTAGGAAAAGCACTTAACTGCTTAGAAATGGTTGTCACGTAAAGAATAAAGAAGTAGAAAAGGAAATTCCTGTTTGTTCCAAGCATCAAGAAAATTTATTTTTTAAAAAAAGAAAGAAAAGCACTTAACTTTTAATGAATTTCTAGAGATTAGACAAAGGTTAGCACAATGGTGTATATCCCTAATAGCTCCCATTCACAAAGAGTCTGTTCTGATGGCCAACTCTACTCCATGGGCCTTTACTAAGTAGGTGTGAGAAAAATTGGAGACAGAACAGGAATATTGTCAAACACCCTCTCTGAGGCACAAGTCTGGACACTTGAGGTCTGTGAAACAATTTTTAAAGTGTCTAGCATATGTGTAATTGGAGTATCAGAAGCAAGGAAAAAGAGAAAGAGTAAAAATAAATATTTGAAGAAATAATGATTGAAATGGTCCCAAATTTAGTAAAAGAAATAAATTCACATATGCAAGCAGCTCAGCAAAGCACAGTAGAATAAAAACAAAATAAAACAAAACAAAAAAATCCCTACGCATATCATGGTCAAACTGGTGGAATCAGCAATAAAGAGCAAATCTCGAAAGAAGAGAAAAAGTGGAGCAATAATTCAAATTACCACTCACATCTCATTGGAAACTACAGAGGTCAGAATACTGGAAAATGAAGTCTTTTTAATGTTAAAAGAAAAAAGAAACCTTCCATCCCAGCATTTAACATCCAGAGAAAATGTCCTTAAAGAATAAAGTTGAAATAAAGACGTTTTCAGATAAAATAGGTTGATTATATAACAAAATGAAAGCAGTTATAGCAACAAATCTTCTAGGAGAAATAGGAAACTATCTTAGCAAACTTGTGGTAGTCAAAGATTTCTTAAAAGAACACAGAAAACATTAAAGATAAAATAATAAACTGGATATCAAAATTAATAATTTCTGCTCTTCAAAATACATCATGAAAAGAAAGAAAAAGCAAGGAGGAAGCTAAGATTGTGGCCTTGGTAAAAACAGCTCACCTCCTCCCACAACCACATAAAAATTACAACAAAACTACAGAATAACCATTATTAAGAACCGCCAGAAATCGAACTGAATGATGTCCTACAACTATGGAATTAAAGAAGAAACTATATCATGACTGGTAAAAGGGGCAGAGACACAGAACGGGCTGATCCTACACCCATGTGTGGCAGATAAAAATCAGGCAGGATATCTAAGGAGCGAGGTGCCCCAGCCCCACAACAGGCTTCATAGTGCAGGCTCCTGTGCCAGGAAGAGCAGTCCCCCATAACATCTGGCTATAAAAACCAGTGGGGATTGAGGTTGTGGAAGACAGAAACTGCTGGATTTCCAGTCAGTTCCTCTTTAAGGGCCTGTGCATGGACTTATTCAGACTCACTCTCTCTGAGCTCCAACATCAGAGCAGCAGATTGAAAAGCACCAGAGACACACAGGGAGGAACTGTAGTGCCTAGCGTCAAGGTGAGAGCTCGGGGACAGCTTTCTCCCAAAAACATAACTGCTGGCAGAGGCCATTGTTTCTCTTCTGAGCCCTCCCCCCACAGAGCCACTGAGGTGGTGGGTGAGCACCATATCTAAGATTCCATCAGCCTGGCTCACAGAGTTGCACCACCAAGGTGATTCCCTGGGGCTCTGCCCCACCCAGTTTTGGGGCTCACCCAAGCTGTTTCCATTGTCTTTTCCATTCAAATGGCTTGTCTTGGATCATGCTATATATTTTCCTAAATCCTCTCAAACAAACAGCATATGGTCTCAGCAAACCCTGTACCTCCTGCTAAATGGCCCCATGCCTGGCATTAGCAGTAGCTGGTTGGTTCACAGCTTGGCCTCACAGGGGCACCTCCGAGCCCAGCACAAGTAGCAGAAATATGCAGATCACTTTGCAGTTTATGCCAGGTGGCCCAGGACAAGCACAGGCAGTGGCTGACCTTAGCCTGTACCTCCCAGGACGCCCCAGAGCCTGTGTACCCAGTGGACAGATACAGACCATGTCAGAGCATTACCACCCAACCATCTCCACAAGTGATACACTCAAGGAGCAGACTCAGTTGGCAACAGACCCCTGATGAAGTCAGCCCTACTCTGTGGAATGGGCCCCTGCACAGCCGTTCTTACAAAGTGGTTGGAGGTTGGTGGTCAGTGGTCGCAGCCAGTCCTTGCAGCCAATCAGCCTGGATAAATTCTTCCCATTGACCTGCCAACAGTAATCAAGGCTCAACTACAAGAGAAGGAAGTACACAGCCCACACAGTGGGCGCACCCCAAGTACACTGCTTGGGCGATAGGAGAGGCTGTGCCACTGGACCCTACAGGAAACCTACTTCATTAGGCCACTCTACCAAGCCTGGGGGAAGTAGCAGCTCTACCTAATACATAGAAACAAACACAGGGAGGCTGCCAAAATGAGGACACAAAGGAATATGACCCAAATGAAAGAACAGAACAAAACTCAGAAAAAAAAAATAAACAAAATGGAGATAAGCAAGGTACTAGATGCAGAGTTCAAAACACTGGTTAAAAGGATGCTCAATAAACTTAGGGGAAGAGCAGACAAACTCAGAGAGAACTTCAACAGCATAAAAAAGGACATAGAAACCATAAAAAAAAAGAACCAGTCAGAAATTAAGGATACACGAACTGTAATGAAAAACAGTTTGCAGGGAATCAACAGTAGAGTGGATGAAGCCAAGAATCAAATCAGCAACTTGGAATATAAGAGCAAAAAACACCCAATCAGAACAGCAAGAAGAAAAAAAATCCCCAAAATTGAGGATATTGCAAGGAGCCTGTGGGACAACTTCAAGTGTACCAACATTTGCATCATGGTGGTACCAGAAGGAGAAGAGAGAGAGGAAGAAATTGAAAACCTTTTTGAAAAAAATAATGACAGAAATCTTCCCTAATTTGGTGACGGATATAGACATACAAGTCCAGGAAGCATAGAGAGTCCCAAACAGGATGAACCCAAAGAAGCCCATACCAAGACACATCATAATTAAAATGCCAAAGGGATTTTTGCAAAGAGAGAGAATCTTAAAATCAGTAGAGAAGGGCAGTTTGTTACCTACAGGGGAATTCCCAAAAGACTGTCAGCTGATTTCTCAAAAGAAACTTTGCAGGCTAGAAGGGATTACAAGAAATATCCAAAGTAATGAAAAGCAGGGACCCACAGACAAGATTGCTCTAGCCAGCAAAGATATCACTTAGAATTGAAGGGCAGATAAAGAGCTTCCCAGACAAGAATAAACTAAAGAAGTTCATCATCACCAAACCATTATTATATCAAATGTTAAAAGGGACTTATTTAAGAAAAAGAAGATCAAAATTGTGAACAATAAAATGGTAGTAAATGCATATCTATCACCAATTGAATCTAAAATATAAAATAAGCAAACAAGCAGAACAGAAACAGAATCATAGATACTGTTTGAAAAACATAGAGAATGTTTGGATGGTTGCCAGATGAGATGGGAGTCGGGGGTTGGGCAAAAAAGGCAAAGGTATTTAAGAAGAACAAATTGGTAGTTACGGAATAGTCATGGGGGTGTGAAGTACAGCACAGGAAATAGAGTAGCCAAAGAACATATACGCAGGACCCATGGACATGGATAACAGTGTGGGGATTGCCTGAGGAGAGGGAGCTGTGTAGGGGAGCAATGGAAGAAAAATTGGGACAACCGTAATAGCATAATCAATAAAATATAATTTGGGAGGGGGGATTTTCATAGATTTTATTTAATAAAATATGGTTTATAATTTTTTTGCTTTTATCTATTTATTTTGTGGGTTTTTCAAAATTTATAAATCATGTTTATTCTATTACAGTTGTCTCAGTTTTTACCCCTCTACTCCCCTCCACCCGACCCACTCCCACAGTCAATTCCCACTCTGTTGTCCATGCCCATGGGTGATTCATACATGTTCTTTGTCTAGTCCCTTCCTCTTCTTTCCACCATTGTCCTCTTTCCCCATCCCCTCTGGTCACTTTCAGTCTGCTCCTTGTCTCCATGCCTGTGGTTTATTTTGTTCATTAGTTTCTTTTGTTGAATAGAGTCCACTTATAGGTGAGATCATATAGTATTTGTCTTTCATCAGCTAGCTTATTTCACTTAGCTTACTATTCTCCAGTTCCATCCATGTTGTTGCAAAAGTTAGGAGTTTCATCTCTCTCTCTTTCTTTCTTTCTTAAATGCAGATTGATTTTATTTATTTTTTAAATGTCAAAGTTAATTATAAAATATTGAAAAAATGTAAAACCATTGTAAAGTCTCAGCGATTAAACCAACATGACACCTGCACAGAAATAATCAAGTAGATTGATGAAATATAATGAACATTCTAGAGACAAATATATATATATAACAATGTAATATATGATTAAGTTGATATTTCAAATCAATGGGGAAAATAAAGCTTATTCAACAAATAAGGTGCATGGACCACTATTACTTGAAATAAAACAAACATAGAGCTCTATTTCACACATTATACAAGACATATTCAGGTGAGTTAAAAATCAATATGTAGAATCTAAGGAGTTTTAGAAGAAAATAGAACTAATATTTTTCATGACCTGAAGTAAAATATTCAAACCCAGAAGCTATAAAGTAAATATTGACAATATGACTATATTAAACACTTAACTATATAGTAATATACATATAAAAAAGTTGAAAAATAAGGAATAAAATAGAAAAGTATTTGCAACATAACTCATGGAGACTCAACAGTAGACTATTAAACAATGAATGGGTCAATAATGAGATAAGAGAAGAAATCAAAAAATTTCTGGAAACAAATGAAAATGAACAGACAACAGTCCAAAACCTATGGGACACAGCAAAGGCAGTCCTGAGAGGGAAGTTCATAGCAATACAGGCCTACCTAAAAAAGATAGAAACATTTCATATAATAGACCTAACAGTTGTAACTTCAAGAACTGGAGAAACAACAACAAATAAATCCCAGAGCAAGGAGAAGGAAGGAAATAGTCAAGATTAGAGCAGAACTGAATGACATAGAGACAAAAAGAACAATTCAGAGGATCAACCAATCCAGAAGCTGGTTCTTTGAAAAGATAAATAAAATTGACAAGCCTTTTAGCAGACTCATCAAGAATAAAAGGGAGAGGACCCAAATTAATAATATCAGAAATGAAAGAGGAGAAATAACAACTGATACCACAGAAATACAAAGGATTGTCAGAAACTACTATGAACAATTATATGATAAGAAATTTGAAAATCTTGATGAAATGGACACATTTTTAGAAAAGTATAATCTTCCAACACTGAAGGAGGAAGAAATAGAAAGCTTGAACAGACCGATAACAGCTGGGGAAATTGAAGCAGTCATCAAGAAACTCCCGGCACACAAAAGCCTAGGGCCGGACGGTTTCACAGGAGAATTTTACAAAACATTTAAGGAAGAGCTAACCCCTGTCCTTCTCATACTATTCCAAAAAATCCAAGAGGAGGGAAGACTCCCAGACTCTTTCTATGAGGCCAGCATCACCCTAATCCCAAAACCAGATAAAGACCCTACAAAGAAAGAAAACTACAGGCCAATTTCGCTGATGAACATAGATGCTAAAATCCTCAACAAAATATTGGCAAACCGCATCCAGCAATACATTAAAAAGATTATCCACCACGATCAAGTGGGATTCATCCAAGGCATGCAGAGACGGTTCAATATACGCAAATCAGTAAACGTGATACATCACATAAATAAAAGAAAAGACAAAAACCACATGATCATCTCGATAGATGCAGAAAAAGCATTCGACAAGGTACAGCACCCATTTATGATCAAAACACTCAGCAAAATGGGAATAAATGGGCCATTCCTCAACGTCATAAAGGCCATATATGAAAAACCTACAGCCAATATCATACTCAACGGGCAAAAACTGAAAGCTTTCCCACTAAGATCGGGAACACAACAAGGATGTCTGCTCTCACCACTTCTTTTCAACATCGTATTGGAAGTCCTAGCCACAGCGGTCAGACAAGAGAAAGAGATAAAAGGCATCCAAATAGGAAAGGAGGAAGTAAAGCTATCATTGTTTGCAGATGACATGATTGTGTACATAGAGAACCCTGTAGACTCTACCAAAAAACTCCTCAACCTAATAAGTGAATTTGGCAAAACAGCGGAATACAAAGTCAACATTCAGAAATCAAAGGCATTTTTGTACACCAGCAATGCAATAGAAGAAGAAGAAATCAGAGAAAAAATACCATTCGATATAGCAAGAAGAAAAATAAAGTACCTAGGCATAAATTTAACCAAAGACTTAAAAGACTTGTACGCAGAAAACTATACAACAATGAAAAAAGAAATTAAAGAAGACACAAATAAATGGAAGCATATACCGTGCTCATGGATTGGAAGAATTAATATCATCAAAATGTCCATGCTACCCAAAGCAATTTATAGATTCAATGCAATCCCTATTAAGATACCAATGACATATTTCACAGAAATTGAACAGACATTTCAAAAATTTATATGGAACCATAAACGACCCCGAATAGCCTCAGCAATTTTGAGAAAGAAACACAAAGTAGGAGGGATCACAATACCGGACATCAAACTCTACTACAAAGCCACTATACTCAAAACAATCTGGTACTGGCACAAGAACAGACCCATAGACCAGTGGAACAGAATAGAAAGCCCAGAAATAAGCCCAGGTCTCTATAAGCATCTAATATTTGACAAAGAGGGCAGAAGCATAAAATGGAGCAATAATAGCCTCTTCAACAAATGGTGTTAGGAGAGCTGGACGGCTACATGCAAAAAAATTGAAATTGGATCATCAGCTGACACCATACACAAAAATAAACTCAAGATGGATAAAAGACTTAAATATAAGTCGCAACACCATCAAAGTCCTAGAGGAGACATTGGCAGAAAACTCTCAGATATCCCACGCAGCAATTTTTTCACTGATATGTCCCCTAAAGCAAGGGACATAAAGGAAAGAATAAACAAGTGGGACCTCATCAAAATATGAAGCTTCTGCACGGCTAAAGAAAACATCAGCAAAATGAAAAGGGAGCCAACCGTATGGGAAAATATATTCGCTAATGATACATCAGATAGAGGTTTGATCTCCAAGATATATAAAGAACTCACTCAACTCCACTCCAAGAAGACAAACGACCCAATCAAAAAATGGGCAAAGGACCTGGGCAGAGGCTTTTCCAAGGAGGAGATACAGAGGGCCCAAAGGCATTTGAAAGGATGCTCAGCATCACTAGCCATCAGAGAAATGCAGATCAAAACCACCATGAGGTACCACCTCACACCAGTCAGAATGGCCATCATAAACAGATCAACAAACAACAGGTGCTGGCGAGACTGTGGAGAAAAGGGAACCCTAGTACACTGTTGGTGGGAATGCAGACTGGTACAGCCACTGTGGAAAGCAGTGTGGAATTTCCTCAAAAAGCTACAAATGGAACTGCCTTTTGATCCAGTGATTCCCCTGCTGGGACTATACCCTAAGAACACCAAAATGCCAATACAAAAGAACCTATGCACCCCAATGTTCATAGCAGCACACTTTACAATAGCCAAGTGTTGGAAGCAACCTAAATGCCCATCAGTAGATGATTGGATCAAAAAGTAATGGTACATATACACAATGGAATACTACGCAGCAGAAAGAAAAAAAGAACTACTAAACTTCGCAACAGCATGGATGGAACTGGAGAGCATTATGCTAAGCGAAATAAGCCAGGGGGCAAAAGACAAGTACCATATGATCTCACCTACAAGTGGAACCTAACCAACAATACAAAGATGCAAGGAAAATAAGACCAGCAACACTGAAAGGAAAAGAAATCAACAGAGACAAGAGGGAAGGGGGGGGGCGGGGAAAAGGAAGGGAAGGGGAAAGTCAAGGAACATATAGCAAGGACTCATGGACAAAACCAAAGGGGAAGAGCTGAGAGAGGGAAGGAGGGAGGGGGCAAGGGAAAGTGGTGAGGGGTAGGCAGAGACAAATGTATTTGAAAAAATAAATTAAAATAAAATTTTTAAAAAAAGTATTTGCAACACATTTAGAACATGGTTAATAGGTTGTTTTGTTTGTTTGTTTGTTTTCTTGCTTATTTTTTAGGGAAAAAAGTTCTACAAACCTCTAATAAAAAAATGGATAAAGAATACCAAAAAGTTATTAAAGCTTTTTTTAAAAAAGAATAATAGAAATAGGCATGAAATGTACAAAAACAAGTTTAGTTTCAACAAATTGTAAAGGAACAATGAAAATAACATCATTGTCACAATCAGATTAATGAGGATTAAAAATATTGGTGATATCAAGCATTGGCAACTCTGAAAGGAACAGGGTATTCATAGAAACTTTTTCTTCATCTTAAAGGAGTCCCTTTAGCATATTTTGAAGTGCTGGTTTGATGGAGGTATATTCTTTCAGCCTTCTTTTGTCTGGGAAACTCCTTATTTCACCTTCCATTTTAATGGAGATCCTTGCTGGGTAGAGCAGTCTTGGTTGCAGACCTTTACTTTTCATGACTTGGAATATTATTTGCCATTCCCTTCTGGCTTCCAGTGTTTCTGTCGAGAAGTCAGATGCTAGCCATATTGGGGCTCCCTTTTATGTTACTACCTCTTTCTCCCTTGCTTGCTTTAGGACTCTCTGTTTGTCTTTGATATTTGCCATTTTAACGATGATGTGCCTTGGAGTAGGCTTCATTGGGTTCCTCTTGAATGGGACCCTCTGTGCTTCCTGGACTTGTGTGACTTTTTCTCTCCTCCAGTTAGGGAAGTTTTTCATCATTGCTTTTTCAAACAGGTTCTCTATCCCTTCCTCCTCCTCTTCTCCTTCTCGTATCCCTATTATACGGATATTATTACATTTCAGGTTGTCCTGCATTTCCCTAAATGCCTCTTCATTCTTTTTTAGTATTTTTTCATTTCCTTGCTCCTTCTGGGAGCTTTTTACAACCTTGTCCTCCAGCTCACTGATTCAGTTCTCAGCTTCATCTAGACTGCTTTGGATTCCTTCTACAGTGTTCTTCAATTCAGAAATTGTATTCCTCATTTCATCTTGTCTCTTATTGATAGTTTCTATGTCCTTTTTCATGCTGATATAGTTTGCAGTAAGTTCCGCGTAGTTTCCCTGTAGTTTTTGGTAATTCTCTCTGAGCTCACTAAGCTCATTGAGCTTCCTTAGAACTGTTGTTTGGAACTCCATACCTGATAGTTTACCTGCCTCTATTTCATTTAGTTCTCTTTCTGGGGATTCCTCCTTTTCTTTTGAGTGGGGCATATTTCTTTGTCTCCCCATTATTTGTGAGACTCTTCTCTTTTGATTCTGATTCTTAAGTTGATCTATCTTGATCTCCTGACTTTGTGGTGTGAACTTCTATGGTAGAAGAACGCTGTTTTTTCTTTCTGGATCTGCCCCTGATGATGTCAGATGTTGACCCTGTCTGACCTTAGACAGTCTGTTTGAGACTTCCAGGAATGTACTGTTTGTGGCTGTCTCCTTCAGCTGTTAACCTATTCACTCTTCACTTAGCAGGGTGCCTGAGACAGCTCAGGGTGGGGCAGAGTCCCTACAAGGGGCAGAGTTATTGGGTCCTCTCATGCTGCTGCTGTATGGGGGAGGAGTCTGCACTGGGATCCCACCAGCTACTCTCTCCATTCTGTCCCCAGTCTCTCCTCATGTGTTGCCTGACCTCTTTGCACCCCTTTAGCTATGGATCTACTGTCTGTGGCTGCCACTCTGCACTCAGCAGGCAGCTTAGACAGCAAGGGGCAGGGTGGAATCCCACCTGGGGGCAGGGCTATTGGGTCCTTTGACACTGGTATTACTCAGGAAGGAGTGGTCTCTGCCTGACCAAAATGGCTGCTGCCACATGGGGGATGAGTCAGCACCGAGATCCCACCAGCTACTCTCTCAGTTCTCTCCCCAAAGCCTCCTTCCCCAGTGTCTCCTCAGCGGCCTCTGGCCCACTCTGCCCCGCCTTCGCCAGAGACCAGGGTAAGTGGCTGTAAATAAAAATTTATAGGTTGGCCCTTTGAACAGTTCTTTGTGTCTCCAGCTGCCTGTCTCTGGCAGAGAACAACCCTGCCGCTTTTCGCAGCTGGCTGTTCTCTGTGTACTTTTTGGGCTCTGGTGCTGCAGGCTAGAAATCCCTGCTTTTGGCTTAGACCCCACTCTTCTCAGGGGGATCCAACTGGCCATTTCAATATCCTTCTGGTGCTGCCGTCCATGGGCGCCCTGCCCACCTTCTTGAGTCTCTACCGCACTCCTTACCAGTTAGATTGTGCTAAAGCCGATTCTTCTATCTCTGAGGTTACAAGCCTCCTCTCTCGCTATTGTTCAGTTGTTTGTTCCAGGTGATTTCTCCACAATTTAGTTGTAATTCCAGGTTGGTCCTGGGAGAAGATCAGTGTGACTTCCATTCACTCCTCCGCCATCTTGATTCTCAATAAAATATAATTTTTTAAAAAAGAAAGAAAAAACAAGCCATAGACTGTGAGAAAAATTTCATAATACACATACCTGACAATGGATTGTATCTATAAGATACATGAAAAAAATCTTACATATCAATAATAAAAAGACAACCCAGTTTTAAAAAATGAGCAAAAGACTTAAATAGTAAGCCAGTCCAAATTGGTACGTAGCAGATTTAATATTTAAACATTTTTTTATTGTTCCACAGACCCCGAGACCCCACACATGTGCCTCAGAGAGCATGTCTGGCAATTCTCCTGTTCTGTCTCCAGTGTTTCTCTCACATACTTAGGGAACTTATGAGGCTTATCTCGTGTGCTGAAAGACAAGTAGATAGCCACACCTACTTCAGAATCTTAAAAGTTTATATTGAGGCCTTAACTGGATTCAGTTAAGTATGCATCCAGATGGTCTAAACAACTCTCTCAAGGCTGTGCCTTTGAGTGGGTTCCAACTGCATGAACAGAGGGTAGAGCATACATTCCAAGGACAGGGGAGGGGGTGAGGAGCCTTCAGTTACCCAGGTCCAACTCGCATGTCAAAGGCAGTCACATCCTTCTGATGACCTCCTCCAAAATAGACACTTTACAAAAGAAGACATGTGAATAGCCAATGAACATATGAAAAGGTGTTTAACAATGAGATACCACTATTCCTCCCATTAGAATGGTAAAAATTGTGAATATCAGACAGGATATGAAACAGAACTCTAATACATTGCTGGAAAGAATGTAAAATGCAAATACCTTTTGAAAAACTGCTTAGCAGCTTCTTAAAAAGTTAAGCATACAGCTACTTCTTTTTCGAGTTTTCCTGTAATGGGAGGAGAGAAATAAGTCCTCTAGAGAAGGATATAGGATAAAGAAGTTTTTTATCTTAAAATGGGTAATATTATAGCCAATGTATATGCTGATGGGAATGATCTAGTAGATACAGAAAACCCAATGATACAGAAAAGGGAAAAACTGTTGGAGCAAGGTGCTTGAGAAGGCAAAGGAAGATGGCATCCAAAGTAACAGGAGGGAAAGGCAAAGTACACCCAGGGGGACACAGGAAGTACACAGATTCTCTTTGATGGTTGAAAGTGAGAACGAGGAAGAAGGTATAGGAAGTTTCAGGTGTTAAAGAATCATCTAGAAGAAATTCATTGCCCTCTTCCTATTTGAAGGAACTGCTGCTCTCAGTACACTATCAAATGAAACGGGTTCTTAAGTGTTTATATGTTAGACCTAATGTAGATACTTACTCTTCACCGTGAGATAACAGAAGTGATAAACATCCCTCGCATAAAATAATTACACTGTACTCTCCATTTGCTCTGATCTCAACTGCATAGTTTAGGAGCTACTTATACTAAAATTATCCTTGTACACATCACACCCATTACTTGAAGAAGATAATCTATTATGGAAATGACCTAATAATTTATATGAAGAAAATCATTTCTCAACTTCCCTATAAAGTATGTTAAGACCAGAACTATGATTTAATGCCAAGTATGTCTTAAGTATTACATTTTGAAATGTATTGTGTTTACGTAAACAACAAGATAACAGCCTGGAAATTCAGGAGCAAATAATGCAGCTTTCAAGCAACAATCATGAAGGTTCAATTTCTCCACTCAAGCCCTGTCCAAGCTGTTCATACATCCTTCACAATGTATGAACAGCTTCAATAAATGTGATGCTGAGTAGATTTTCCTCACCCTGGTTGGTGTTGGGGCCAGGGGACCAAGACACTAAAAGTCAAGGAACTATGTGTATTCAGCTCTCCTCCCCTACCGTATACACACTCAGATTGTAAGTAAATATACCTGCAGACAGAAACTTCACTAAACAAAGAACCAAGACCCCAGGACCCTGAGGATCCTGTCCCTCACCCATACTACACACATACACACACTAGGATTATGTTAAATATACCAGGAGATGTTGTGGTTCAAGGTCAGCTATACTGGAGCAAGAGCCAGCACTCCTGAGGACTCATCCCAGTCTTGACATTAAGGAGAAGTGGGCTTGATAAGCTACAGTGAGGACCTGGTCTTGACCAGACTGTGATGTGACCTTCAGCTCTGTTTCTAACCAGCTCCCTAGGTGAATCTCATGACATCTTTGGACCTAGAGTATTAATTTCCACCCTGCAGGGGTGTTAGGACACACTAGAGATTCAATGAATATAATTATCATCATTACCTCATCTCTCTACACCTGTTTTCTAACCTTTACAAATGCCGTGGCTCCTAGTACCCACTCCCCTTACTCTGAAGGGCTGCTGAGAGGATCCAGTGAAATCACAAAAATGAAATATGGGCACACTACAAGGTGGTTACCAAAACAAAAAATTGTCACCTGTCACTGAGGCTGAAGGAGAGATGAAATGGTGGGAATGATAAGACCATTTATTTAACACAAATAAAATGTTTCTATTTCAGAGAAGTACACTTTGTCACAGAAGAGCCTGGATTAAAAAGAGAGAGGGAAAGAGAAAGAGGACTAACTAAAAAGTGGATAATTGTGAGAGGAAGGCTAGAGGAAGCCTGGCTTAGCACATGGTGAAAATTAAGGTGTAAGTTTCTATGTGCAGTCTATTCTTCCTGCAGCCTCCAGAGAATAATCTATTAAGGTTGCCTGTAGCCAAAAGTGGTGTTTCCCAAAATATGGCTCCAAGGACCATCTTCTTTTGACACCATTGGTAGCCAAGGCCCTGGAGCAGCAGAGAGGCCAGAGCCATGTTCTCCAAAGGCAGGAACACTGTCAGACCCTATGGCATCAAGAGAAACAAACAGACTGTCATCACCGCACAGTCCATGGGGCAAAGGCAGAAGAAATCTTGGAGAAAGGTCTAAAGGTGTGAGAGTACAAGTTACCAAAAAATAACTTCTCCGATACTGGAATCATTGGTTTTGGTTCAGAAACATATCGATCTGGGGATCAAATATGAGGCAAGCATTGGTATCTATGGCCTGGATTTCTATGCAGTGCAGAGTGGGCGAGTTTTCAGCATTGCAGACAAGAAATGCAGGACAAGCTGCTCTGGGGCCAAGCAGAATAAGCAAAGAGGAGGCAGAGGTATGATGGGATCATCCTTCCTGGCAAATAGATCCCCATTTCCATCTGAAAGGCCAATAAAATGTTTTCAGTGAAGTGTAAAAAAGAAAAGAATATGTATCTGCTTGAATAATGCTGTATGAAGTCAGACTGTCTAAGAACTCTCCTGACTTCTTCACAACCAGATTGGTTCAAGAAGAGCAAACAGACATGCTGCCCACCTGTGAACCAACCAAACTCTACTTTGCTTCTCAGGCAAACACTGCTTAGAATTCAAACAGAATTCTAAAACCTTTCCTGTCAAATGAGTCACTTCATTACAAGGTCTTACCTGCCATAGAGATTCCCTTCAGTATATTTTCTCAACATAACTTGTCATTTGAGAAGTTAAAGGCACTTGAATTGTTTTCAGTAATAAGTCAAAATGTTTGAACAGGTTGTTATAATCAGGCCTAGAAATGTCATTTTCACTGAGTATTGGATCAATTTAGATGTTGTTATTCATTGAATAATAACAGCATCATGCTGTCTTTCTAAAACTCCAACACAGAGTAATGAGACCAATTACTGGGTAAACTCAGCCCTCAGGAGGCCAAGAGGGCGAATATTCTTGGCAGCTATCCAACGTGGAGAGTCTGGAGAAACGGCAGATGTTGTACAGAGGCTGCTGGCAATGCAGGGCTCAGCCAGGAGGCTCAAAGTATGAGGGGGAGGGTGGATTTAAAGTATTTGCCAAATACAAAGCAATTTCAAACCTTTTAATAATTCTGCAAGGCATTAGCTCTTAGTCATTCAGTAAGTAGCTATTGAGCATTGTTTCAGAGCTGGAGGTACAGTAGTGGGAGAAACATATTAAACTAATAACCACTCAAGTAATTATAAAACCATGACAAATGTTCCAAAGGAAAAGTGCAGGGTTCAACAAGAATATTAGTCTGGAGGATCAGGAAAAAGGATGCTCTGAAAAAAATTTTTTGTTAAACATTATTTTGAGATAGTTGTAGATTTATTATATGTAGTTATAAAAAATGATAGAGATATCTTTTTTTAACATTCAGTTTTGAGAGTTCTTTACATTTTATATGTATTAGTGCTTTGTTGGATATGTGGTTTACAAATATTTTCTCCCCGTCTTTAACGTGTCTTTTTATCCTCTTCATATGGGCTCTAGTAGAGCAAATGTTTTTTATTTTCATGAAGTCCAATTTATCATTTTCCCTTCTATGGATTATGCTTTTGGTGTCAAGTCTAGGAACTCTGCCTAGTTCTATATCTTAAAGATTTTTCTCCTAGGTTTTTCCCTAAAAGTATTGTAGTTCACTTTACATTTTGTGTTATAGGTTGAGAATCATTTTCTACCTATGCATGTCCAATTGCCCCAACTCTGCTGAAAAGCTGTGCTTCCTCCTCCATTGAATTGTTTTTGCACTTTTGTCAGAAATAAGATGGGTATATATTTGTCTGGTTCTATTTCTGCATCATCTATTTTGTTCCATTGACCTATGTGTCCATCCCTTCTCTGCTATCCCACTGTCTTGAATACTGTAGATGTGTAGTAGGTCTTAATATTGGGTTGGGGTGTATTTTATTATTTTTAAAATTGTTTTAGTGGCCCTAGCCCAGTAGCTCAGTTGGCTAGAGTGCCATCCTGTACACCAAAATGTTGCCAGTTTGATTCCTGGTCAGAGTACATATCTAGGTTGCAGGTTCGATCCCTGGTTGAGGCACATACAGGAGGCAACAGGTCAATGTTTCTCTCTCTCTCTCTAATCCCCCCACCCCCCGCCTCTTCCTCTCTTTCCAAAATCAATAAAAATACCCTCAGGTGAGAGGTTTTTTTATTTTAAAAATTGTTCTAGTGATTCTATGCCCTGTGGCTTTCCACATAAATTTTAGAATAAGAATAGTGCATCTGTAAAATACCCTGCTGGGATTGTATAGGAACTGCTAACTTTTCCTAATCTCCCTATCAATCAATTTAGGGAGAATAGATATCTCTACTATGTTCCAGCCTATGAATGCAGTATGTCTTTTCATTTATTTAGGTCTTCTTTGATTTACTTTATCAACATTTTTCAATTTTCAGTATATTGATCCTGTACATGTTTTATTAAGTTTATATCTAAGCATTTCATTTTCTTTGGAGCAACTGTAAATATAATTGTGCTTTTAATTTTGGATCCCACATTGTTAGTATATAGAAATGCAGTTGTTAGTACATAGTTGTTGTTTGTGTATTGATCGCGTACCTTGTGATCTTCCTGAACTTGTTTATTAGTTCTAGAGGGGGCGCTTTTTTTTTTGTAGATTTTTTGAGATTGTCTATGTAGATAATTTGTAAAAGACTTACAAATAAAGTCTTTTTTCCTCCAACCTGCATGCATTTTATTTCATTTTCTTGCCTTATTGCAGTGGCTAATACTGTATTAATAAGAGTGGTAAAAATATACATCTTTACCTTGTTCTTGATTTAAAAAGAAAGCATTCAGTCTTTTGCTATTAAGTATTTGTTAGCTATAGGTGTTTGTACGTGTTTTTATTGAGTTGAGGAAGTTCTCCTGTATTTCTAGTTTGCCAAAAGCTTCTATCATGAATGGGTTTCATTTTTTCAGATACTTTTTGTGTCAACTTTTAGGAGTATATGATTTTTTTTCTTTGTTTGCATGCTAGATTACACTGGCTGATTTTCAAATGTTGAACTAGCCTTCCATATTTGGAATAATACCACTGGTCATGGTATACAATTCTTTTCACACATTGCCAGACTGAATTTCCTAGTATTTTGTAGAAGGTTTTCATAATTAAGTTAATTAAAAATATCGGTCTATAGTTTTACTTTTGTTAGTATCTGGTTTTAATCAGGTAATCCTAGCCTCATAAAATAAGTTAGAGGTATTTCCTCCTCTTCTATTTTCTGGAAGAGATTATATAAAACTGGTCAATTCTTCTTTAAGTCTTTGGTAGAATTCTCCACTGAAACCATCTGGGCCTGGATTTCTTTTGGGGAAGCTTTTTAATTGCAAATTTAATTTACTTAATGGTTGTAAGATTCTTCAGGTTGTCTATATCATCTTGATTTTTAGTAAATTGTGTTTTTTTGAAGAACTGGTTCATCAATTCTAAGTAGTTGAATTTGAAATCGTTTGTAATGTTCCCATATTATCCTTTTATTTACTGCATGACAAGTAGTAATATCCCATTTATTCTTGATATTGATGAGTTGTCTCTTCTCTCTCTTTTTTTGTCAGTCTTCCTTGAGATTTATTAATTTTATTGATTTTTTTGAAGAACCAGTTTTTGGTTCATTGATTTTCCCTATAATTTACTGTTTTCAACTTCATTAGTTTTTGTTCTTTATTGTTTCCTTAATCCTGCCTGCTTTGAGTTTATTTTTGCTCTTTCTCTGTTTTCTCAATGTAGGAACTTAGATTATTAATTTGAAATATGTCCTCTTCTCCAGCATTTAGTACTATAAATTTCCCTCTCAGCACTGCTTTAGCTATAGTCCACATATTTTGATATATTGTGTTTTAATTTGTATTCAACTTCATGTATTTTTCACCTCTCTTAAGGTGGTGATGTAAAATTTAAACTGCAACTTGGATAATGAGTTGGCCAAGAGAAGTGGAGAGTAAAAAAAGAAAACATTAGGTTGGTGGACTGAAACTACATCTCCCAATCTTCCTCTCTCAATAATTAACAAAATAAATGAAAACTCCTAAAAACAAGTAATCATATTCTCCATCAGGAAACAAACAGATATAGGCTTCTAATACAGCATAATGCAGTCACCTAATACACCACAATAACTTCAAAATCTGGTAGACCATGGACATAGAAAGCAGAATACCCTTAGACAAGACAGGCTTTATGGGCATTCCACCCATATAGTCACATAGGGCCCATACTCAAAAGGGACCCAAGTTCAGTTTAATCCCCTGTTGTCACCATCTTGAAATTCTCAATTACTTTATCTTTGAAAGTGAAGTCAATGGGACATTCGGGCAGAAGAAATAATGCAATATGTTTGCCTTCCACTTCTTACTCTTCTTTTGCAAATAGTGTTCATGATATCCATGTTTGAGAGTTCAATGAGAATCAAAGCAAGTACAAGGTAACTATGTTACTTCTATGACTGAGTAAGCAGGAACACTGATAACCTCAACTTTACATTTAAACCAGAACTTGCTTCAAATACAGAAAGAAAGTAATGCTGTTCTAAGAAAACACTAATGACCAAGAAACCTTACTGTAACCTTTCTTTTCTGTGTAACTGCCCTGTATTAGCCAACCACTTATGCTGGAAATGATGACATAGAGGGAAAAAAAATTAGGCAATCCAAGTTCCTTTTCCTGTCAATCCTTTTTGACTCATCAGTACCCTGAAAGTTGATAGTGTTAGTAGAATGTACACATATAAATAAGTGTAACAAAAACAGTTCATTTAATTTCGTTCTGCTTTTCTCCTCGTAAGAACAAAATACATATGCAGGCACCAGCTGTGAAATATGAATTTTGTATAATTTTGGTAATTCTACACTAAATGCTTATAGATATGCATTTAAAAATAGCATGTTACAATAGAAAGGTCAACAGTAAAATTATTGCTAATAAATTTTTTATTTTTCTTTACTTAGTATGATATTAAATAGCTAACAAAAAGAAAAGAAAAAGAAACACCATGACAAGTCAAGAGAGAGACCACTAAAGACAAAAAGTGTTATATTTTAGTATCTTTAATGATACTTCTATTCTATCATTTTTTAACATAGACCCCATATTTTCATTTTGCCCTGGGCCTTGCAAATTATGCGGCCAGTCCTAATTGCCACAGCCTATAAACTATTCTTAACAGTTCTAGTAACCATTACATCAAAAGAAAGCTCAGTCTCAAAATTTAAAGTATCAAAAATTATGACACTAAAAATAGTATATTTGCAATTTTAAGTTTATGTTTTTATTCATTTACCACTTTTACCCCTATGAGATTTGATAAGTAACAGAAATATTTTTAAAGGAAAAAAACTTTATCCTTTGGTACGCGTCGTGGTACATTTTTCCTGCTTTTTGAAGTAAGCCCCACACTTCTTTTTGCACTGGGCCCCACAAATTTTGTAAGCACCTTGTTTGCAGATCAAGCTCTCACCTGAGCAATCCCCCATTCACATCTCTATGCCACCCATATTGGCCATTCCTTCGGAGCACAGAAAAGTGGGTAACACAAAAAGAAATATCCAGCCCTCACTCTATGGCTCCTGAAGGAAAACAAATTGCCCAGATACTGTAGAAAGACTGTGAAGAAGTCATCTCTCTTGAGTCGCCTCAATAATGGCTGGTGGATTTCCCCACATGCTGAGCTGCCCATGCATGAGCAGGCTGAAAGGAAGCATCATGCAGCGTGCAAACACAATCCCAGGAACTTAGCACACAAAACTAACACTGAAGAAAATTAACACAAGAACTCAGGAACACTTCCCCACAACTGCTTCTCACTATACCATGTCAAAAAGTACATGAATTTAGTAAAGCTCAAGGACATGATAAAAAAACAACAGAATGGTATAAAAAATTAAGATCGTAGACTTAAGGAAAATGAGAATTCAAACAACATTATAGAACTAATTAAGACATTAGAAATGGCAAGAAATAAGCTAAAGCACAGCTGATGATCAAATTAATGACAAAGGTGGGGTGGGGAAATGATTTACAGGAACAGCAGTGAACAAAGACTGAAACATCAAAAAAAATTAAAGCAATTACAGGGAAACATACAGCTATGGAGATCAGATGAAGATGATCATGTATTAGGATGATCAGTGTCCCTGCCAATGGAACAGAAGTTTTCAAAAACAAAGCAGAATATAATTGCCCTGAATTAGAAAAAAGTCTGTATTTAAAGAACATATCATATAACAGGAAATTTTATATGAAGAGCTTGGTGTTCTGTGAAGCCACTGAACTTCAATCATAAAGATTTCTTCAGGTACCAGGTAGAAGAATCAGGATGATCTCACACTTCCCCACTGCAGCATTCATAGCCAGAAGACAACACAGAAATGTCCTACAAGTGGCAAAGGAAAGAATGTGTACATGTGTATATGTGTGTGTCCGATATGATATTCATTTAATGTTAATAAGAATTGTTTCTGGGGAGTGAAGAAGGGGAAGGGTAATATATTTTTCAAATTTTATCAATGCAGTTTTCTGTATTATGTAAACTCTTTAAAATGAATAAATATCATAATCAGCTGATGGTGGTGTTTCTTTAATCCTGCAGAGGTTGCAATCAAAAAAATTATAGCATAGGTCATGTGCATCTGAGAGATACATCTATTACTAGCATGTGCTGAAATGTGAAAAAACAATTTAAAAACACTGCAAATTTGCACTTATTATGTTTATATAATAAAATACATAATTTTTATTTATTTTCAGTTACATCCTAGAAATTATTAAACTAAGATATATAAAAACATAAAAAATAAACATTTTTCTTTTCAAATAACAGAAAAATGGATATTGCTAAAAATTACAACCAAAAAATGTTTTTAACATTAATTAACCAGAACTTTCAATCGTTGGCTTTGCAAAGCATTTGTAACAGTCATCACAAACAATATTGCCACGCTCGAGGCATAAATACCTTCCACAACACTTGCAAAAATATTTAGTTAAGTGTCTTAAATAACATTTGCTGAAGTTCTTAAACATCTCTTAGGTTATCAAATTGATATATTTTTCTAGCCATTTTCAACAGAAAATGAAAAAAACACAACATTAACGCCGAAGTTCGTGAAAAAAACTACACCAACACTGACTTCGGAGTTCACAGTTTCTGTCAGATACAATTTACTACCGAATATCACACACCCTTACAAAACACGTGTTATAACCAAACTCACTGCTTAAACATTATAGCTTAACATTATTAGTCATGTTCAAATGTGCAGCTAATCATGACCTTAAACCTATGCACCCAATATACATAACAATATTTAAGAAAAGTGTTTGTTTGTATCAGATTAGCCTCAACCTCTTCAGGGTTAAAAAAAAAAAATTTGGCTTCCAGTCAGGAGGGCAGATAGGTAAAATGCAGTACTTACATCCTCCTACCCTCCCACAACCACACCAAAATTACAACTAAATACAGAACAATCATCACGGAGAACTGCCTGAAATCTAGCTGAACAGAAGTTCTATAACTAAGGATATAAAAAGAAGCCATGTGGAGACTGGTAGGAGGGTCAGAGATATAAAACTGCTGGTCCTACACCCACGTGTGGTAATTAAAAATCAGAAGGGATATCTTGGCTGCAGAGGTACTCCTGAGGAGCAAAGAGTCCCAGGCCTACACCAAAGCTCCCAGCCCATGGTTCCAGTGCCTGGAAGAAAAGTCCCCATAACCCCTCGCTGTGAAAACCAGCAGGGACTGTGGCTGAGTGAGATGGAGACCTCTGGAGCCCCAGGCAGTTCCTCTTAAAGGGCCCACACATGGACTTACTCAGACTCGTTACACTGAGCTCCACAACTGGGGCAGCAGCTCAAAAGATGTATCAGGGATATATGGGGGAAAACTGAATTGTCTGGCTTCTCGGTGAGAGCTGAGGGCCCAGCTTTCTCTCAGGCAGAAGTGCTAGCAGAGACCATTTTTCTTTGCTGAGCCTTTCCCAGATGGAGCCAGCAGGCCTCCACCATATCTGAGTCTCCATCAACCTGGCTAACAGTTCCCCCCTGCCCTGGTGACTGCCTGAGATTCCACCCCACACAAGTTGTAGGTCCACCCAAGCCTTTTCCAATGTATTTTCCATACAAACAGCCTCTGTTGACTCATGCTGCACTTTCCTAAAATCTCTCGAATATTCACTAATCCCAAGCAAGCATCATCTGTCCTTGATATGCCCTATACCTCTTGCTAAGTGGCCCCAGGCCTGGCATTAGTGGTATCCAGCTTCAGTTTGCAGCTTGGCCTATCCCAGGCACCTTCAAGCCAAGCACAATTAGCACCATCTGCAGATCACTTTGTAGCTTATGATGAATGGCCCCGGGCAGGACACAGGTAGCAACTGATCTTGGTCTGCACCTCCCAGGAGGCCCAAGAGCCAGCAAACCTAGTGGCTAGCTTCAGACCACACTGGGGCACCACCCAACCACCTCCACCAGCAACACTCAAGGGGCAGACTCATCAGGCACTAGAGCCCCGCTGAAGTGCTCCGCAGGGTTGGCCCCTACACAGCAGTTCACCACTATGGCCTCAGCCAGTCCTTGAAGTGGATTGGCCTAGGGGTAATCCATTCCAAATTGCAGGCTCACCCAAGCCATTCCCAGTGGTTTTCCATACAAATTACCTGCCTTGACTCATACTGAAAGCTTTTTTAAAATCCCTCAAATAACCCCATCAAAGTACCCCCTACCTCTTGCTAAGCGGTCCCAGGCCTGGCACTAGCCACAGCTTTCTTGGTTCACAGCTTGGCCTCTCCCAGGCAACTCTAAGCCCAACACAAGTAACAGCCATCTTCAGATCACTCTTTAGCTCATGCTCAGTGGCTCTGGGCAGGGCACAGGCAGCAACTGACCGTGGCCGGCACCTCCCAGGAGGTTTCGGGGCCAGCACAACAAGTGGAAAACTTCAGAACATAACTAAGTACCACCTACCTACCTCCACAAGTGAAACAGGGAATGAACTCAGCAGGCATCAGAGTCCTGCTGAAGCAAGTCCTCTGTGGCATTGGTCCCTGCATAGCCGGTCCACCACATTGGCAGCAGCCAGGCTTCACAGCCAATCAGGTAGGGATAAATCCCTACCATTGACATGTCAACAGCAATCAAGGCTCACTACAACAAGAGGGTGCACACAGCCCATGTAGGGTCATACCTGGAGCACCCAGATCAAGTGAGTTGGTAAGCCGTGCGACTGGGACACCTACTATCTAAGACTACTCTACCAAGACCAGGAGATGTAGCAGTTCTGCTTAAAATATAGAAACAAACTCAGAGAGGCAGCCAAAAGGAGGGAACAAAATAATATCCCAAATGAAAGAACAGAACAAAAATCCAGAAAACTAACTAAACAAAATGGAAAAAAAGCAATCTCCAGATGCAGAGTTCAAAACACTAGTTAGAAGAATACTCAATAAACTTAGGGGAAGAATAGATGATCTCAGTGAGAACTTCAATAAAGAGATAGGAAACATAAAAATGGATATAGAAAACATAATAAGAATAAGTCAGGAATTAAAAATATACTAACTAAAATGAGATTTGTGGCATCAAATTTTTGTTGACAATACCTAAGGAATCGCTGACACAGGATGTGTGTGTGTGTCCAACAGCAGGACAGTTCACACACTGTCTGCTGATTTTTCAACAGAAACTTTGCAAGCCAGAAGGGATTGGCAAGAAATATTCAAAGTGATGAAAAACAAGGACCTACAACCAAGATTACCCGCAAAGCTGTCATTTAGAACCAAAGGTCAGATACAGATCTTCCTAGACAAGAAAAAGCTAAAGATAGTCATCATCACCAAACTAGTATTACAAGAACTATTAAAAGGTCAAGAAGAAGGAGAAGGAGAAGGAGAAAAACATGAATAATAAAATGGCAATAAATACATATCTATCAACAATTACTTTAAATGCAAATAAATTAAATTTTCCAATCAAAAGACATAAGGTGGCTGAATGGATAGCAAAACAAAACCCTTACATATGCTGTCTACAAGAGACCCACTTCAGATCAAAAGACACATTCAGACTCAAAGTAAATGGATGGAAAAAGATATTTTATGAGCATGAAAACAAAAAAATCGTGGGCAGAAATACTTATATAAGACAAAATAGACTTTAAAACAAAGACTATTACAAGAAACAAAGAAGGACCCAGCAATTTCACTTCTGGGTATTTATCTGAAGAAACCCAAAATACTAAATTGAAAAGACATATGTACCCATATATTCATTGCAGCAGCCTAAGTATCCATCAAGAAATAAATGAATAAAAAGTGAAATGAATAAATGAATGAATAATGAAAATATTCATATAAATGAAAATATTCAAATATATGAATAAAAAATGAAAAAATGTACACACACACACACGATAGAATATTACTCAGCTATAAAAAAGAACGAAATCTTGCCATCTGCAACAACATGGATGGACCTGGAGGGTACTATGCTGAGTGAAATAAATCAGAGAAAAACAAATGCTGGATGATTTCACTTATATATGGAATCTACAAAACAAAATAAATGAACAAGCAAAACAGAAACAGACTCATAGATAAAGAGAACATTTTGACAGTTGCCAGCTGGGAGGGATGATGGGGGATGGGTGAAAAAGGTGAAGGGATTAAGAAGTACAAATTGGTAGTTACAGAATAGTCACAGGATGTGAAGTACAGCATAGGGAATACAGTCAATAATACTGTAATAATTATGTGTGGTATGAGATGGGTACTAGATTTATTGGGGTGATCAATTCGTAGTTTTATAAATGGCTAATCATGGGGCTGTACAACTGAAATTATAATAATATAGTATTGTATGTCAACTAATTGAAAAATTAAAAAATTATTTAAGAAACAAAACTAAATAAATAAATAAAAATAAAGATTTAAAGCAAATGTGAAAATGTGAGCCATAGCTGATCCTAAGGTACAGGAATGTGGATGATTGTTGCTTTCATCTTTGAATTTGCTGTGCATTTTTTAATTTAAAAAAATTTAAAAATAAGTAAATATGAGCAGAATGTTCCTGTTAAAAGAATCAGCATATATGCCAAACCTAAGGGAAGAAGGAGATTGGTGTCACCCAGGAAATGAAAGGACAGTTGAAAAAAGTCTCACAAAGCAAGGCAGAGGAAAGGGAATGCACCAGCAGAGCTTGCCGGCCACGCTGAAGACATGGAATGTCATATAACAGCTTTGCCCTGATGAAAATTCAACCCACTCCAAAAACTACACTTTTCATTCTCAGCCCACACCTAAAAATATTTTTTTAAATACTTAAAAACTGACAACATTCAGAGTTGTCAGCACACCGCCATGGCCAAAGCAGTGCACTTTGCAGACAACACTATTGTTCCATCCACTGTAGTGCCTGCCTTCAAATAGCCTTTCTTGTGTGCTGGGATAGTTTGAGTAAAAAGATCATACTAAAGATATTAAACATGTCACATAATTAAATGTTCAACCAATACCAACAAGCTGCAAATAAAAAATTAGTTTCATCCTGCGTCAGTCTCTGATTAGTGTTTCAGAAAGTTTCTCCAGCTTCATTCCAAATGTCAGCAAAGATGATGGTTAAATATATGAAACTAGATGGCAGCACTTGCCTGCCTTTTCAGGTCACAAATTGAAGTCACACTGCTATCATCTTTCAAACATCAAAAATAATCAGGAGTCAAAAAAGAAAATTACGTGAGACAACACAATTTAATTTTGTTTATAAAATTCCAATCAGTATAAACATTAGTACATAGTTAAGTGCTGGGGGAGTCAGAGGCTAGATGCAGACTTTTGACTGTGTGGGGAATCAGCACTCCTCAGCCCTGTGTCTCACTGGGGTCAGCTGTTCACACTTTTTAAAACTATTATGTTTATCTAAATTAAATGTAAGTCCATGAGTTTTTAGCAGCATACTTGTTTCGCTATGAGAGAAAGAAAAGATCCACAAGGTCAGAAGGATTTTTATTAAAACCATCATGGATCCGTAAGAGCCCAGAGCAGAACACAGACACTAAATGAAGAATTGGTGGCTACTCTGCTCCCACCGTCAAAGTCCCCTTAACCTGACCTGTTTTCTGGCAGCCAACAAGCAGCTGCCTTCTCAGGAACAGACACCCACAGCTCTGCTGGGAACACCAGTGGTCCAGAAACTCATATGGCCCAGGTCTCTGCTTCAAGGTCCCACCAAAGGGGTGTGGCTTGCAATCATCATCACTGCATGAACTCCAAGCAGTCATTTGAGAAAAGGAGTAACATCATGTTTTTATAGCTCTTTTTTTATTTAAGTATAGTTGGTATACAATCTTACATTGGTTATATTATTTTCATGTGTACGATATGATTCAACATTTTTACACCTGACAAGATGATCACCCCTCTAATTCTAGTAATCAACCTTCTGTCACCCTGTGAACTTATCACAATATTATTGACTATATTTCCATTCTCCTTTTCTCCCATTCTCCCATCCCCACTTTTGGTAACCATCCCTTTGGTCTGTGCTTCTGAGTCTGTTTTTGTTTTGTTTTGTTTTGTTCTTCTATAGCTCTTTTTAGTTACCAAACATTTCACATGCACCATCTTATTTATTTTCATAACACTGTAAGGCAATTATGAATACCTTCATTTTACAAGTGAAATACTATACTTCAAAGATACTGAGAGTTTTACATGAGGTCACAGTGGCTAAGATGGCTAGAGTCCAGGACTTCTTGGCTCTAAAATCAGGGGACTCTTCACCTCACAACACTGGGCAAAAGTAGTTGACTACCACCTCCCTAAACTAGACTCCTGGTCACCATCCCTACTTCAGCCCACCCAGTCACTATCCCATCACCCTCTTATTTCCTTCCAAAATTATTTTATATATTGTCTGTCTCCTTCTTCCTCCCTCAAGTCCTAACAAAATGGACATGTGTTCTCTTTGAACATATCTCCTAGAACATATGTTCTACCAGGGTAGGGATTTTGTCTGTCCTGTCCACCTCTAAATCACCAATACCTAAAGCAGGGTCTGAAACATAGCAGGCATGCATTAAAAATGGAATGAATGAATGAATGAATGAATGGTTTCTGGGGCACAAGACACGTTCAAAGGTCTTAGAGTCCATGGCATGCATAAGGGCATTAGAAAGTAATACACTTTTCAGACTCCTGGTGAAATCAAGAAATTGACCCAATTACTGTCTTCCAATATGAATGGTCTTCCAGAAGACATGGCATTCTCAGTTCTGTGCATTGTCACATCATGCCTGGCTCCAGGAAAACTAGTTGTTTTTCTTATGAAGATCTGGTTTTGTAAGATATCCCTGATGTTTTTTGGCATATAGTTTTATTTATCTTAATTTTTACTGTTAAATTAAAACACATACACTTATGTCCTTATTAAGGGCCTATCACTCGCAAGTCATTAGCTTAATGCAGTGATACATAAAAAGTAACCTGATTTTTTTTAAGTAACTTGACAGTAGGGACTTTGTGTTAAGGAATTCACAAATTGTTTAGAGGGGGGGAAAAGCAAAGAAGAGGGAAGCAAAGGGGAAAAGATATAAATAGAAGTCTAACATAAAATATCATATGGTGGCACAAGATTAGTTGCCAAATTAAATATGAACAACTTTTTTTGCTATAGAAATTCACAGGAAGAAAAACACATGAAGCTGGAATGAAAGGAAAAAAATCTTCATGGAGGAGAGAAAATGAATTTGAATCAGCCCTTGAAGACTGAGTAGGCTTTATAAAGTCACAAAGAATGAAAATGTCATGAAATTTCAAGTAAATAGCTTTGCTAAAGAAAAGTGTACAGTTTCGTGAATAATCTGAAAGAAGACTCAACAGAGTGAGATCAACTCAGTGAGGACCATTAATGCAAAGATGAAAAGTCTGAAATTTATTTTATAGGCAATAAAAGCCACTTAAAAGTTTAACCTAGGGTCTTCCCATGATCAGCGTGGTATTAGGAAGACTACTCTGGCATAGAGTGAGACTAAAGGATGAGAGGAAGCTGTCACTAATCCACTCCACCTCCCTGTAGGGAGATTTCCTTTGCCTTACATAACCGTTGAGAAGAGTTATTCTCCAACAACTGTTTCTAGATGAACATCTCCAGATGTTCACTTCTAGATGTTCCAGATGTTCCAGAACATTGTCACTTCTTCACATACATTATTTAACTGGAAGAGACCAGAGGTAACCAAATCACAGGCTGACACATTCAAACTCTGCTGCACAATGTGGCTAAAAAAGACAAGTCACCTTCTTATACCATATACAAGAATAAACTCAAAATGGATTAAAGACTTAAATCTTAGGTTCTAAACCATAAAAATTCTAGAAAAGAGAACACAGACAGTAAAATCTTAGGCATTTCTCATAGCAATATTTTTTCTGATGTATCTATTTGGACAAGGGAAACAAAAGAAAAATAACCAAAAGGGACTACATCAAACTAAAAAGTTTTGCATGGCAAAGAAAGCAATCAACAAAATGTAAAGACAACCCACTGAATGGGAGAACATATTCAACAATGATATATCTGATAAGTGGTTAATATCCAAAATTTATAAAGAACGTATAAAACTCAACACCAAAAAAACAAACAATCAAATTAAAAAATGGGTAAAGGACCTGAATAGACACTTCTCCAGAGAGGACATATAGATGTCCAATAGGCAAATGAAAAGATGCTCAACATCACTAATCATCAGAGAAATGCAAATTAAAACCACAATGAGATATCACCTCATACCTGTCAGAATTTCTATCATCAATAAATCAACAGAGTGTTGGCAAAGATGTGAAGAAACAGGAACCCTCATGCACTGCTGGTGAGGATGCAGACGGGTGCAGCCACTGTGGATAGCACTATGGAGTTACCTCAGAAAATTAAAAATGGAACTGCCTTATGACCCAACAATTCCACTTCTGGGAATATGTCCAAAGAAACCAAAACACTAATTTGAAAGAATATACACATCCTTATGCTCACTGCAGCGTTACTTACAATAGCCAAAATTTGGAAGCAGCTCAAGTGTTCACCAGCAGATGAGTGGATACAAAAGCTGTGGTACATTTACACAATGGAATACTATGCAGCCATAAAAAAGAAGGAAACCTTATCTTTTGCAACAGCATGGATGAAATTGGTATTAAACCAGACAGAGAAAGACAAGTACCATATTAGTTCACTAATATGTAGAATCTAATGAACAAAATAAACTAACAAACAAAGTAGAAACAGACTCATAGAGACAGAGAACAGACTGACAGCTGTCAAAAGGGTGGGGGCTTGGGGAACTGGGTGAAGAAGGTAAAAAGATTAAACAAAAAAAAAAACCTCATAGACACACACAGACCCTTCGGTGATTACAGGAGGGAAAGGGAGTGACCAGAGGTAGAAGAGGGTAAAGGGGAGATAAATGGAGATGGAAGGAGACTTGACTTGAGGTGTTGAATACACAATGCAATATACAGATAATGTATTATAGAACTGCACATCTGAAGCCTATATAATTTTATAAGCAAATGTCACTGAATACATTCAATTTAAAAAATAATAATAATAATAATAAAATGAAGGCATAGGTAGATACACTTTGCCTCCTCACACACCAAAAGGAGAACAACAAATTAAAAACAAAAAATAACCAGAACTGCCAGAAAATCTCACTGTATGGAAGCCAGACAACCAAGGAGTTAAAGAAGAAACATTCATCCAGATCAGTAGGAGGGGCAGAGACAGGCAGCTGGGGTGGAGAGCACACATGGAAAGGTGGCAGCTGGAGGACCAGGTGGGTGAGGCTGTGGCTGGTGGTCTGGGCAGTCCCACATTTGTTTGTGGGTAAACCATGAGGACCAGCTGGGCAGCGAGACAGACCACGCAATCCAGGGTCCCAGCACAGGGAAAGAAAGCCTCAAAACCTCTGGAGGTAAAAACCTGTGGGGGTTGCAGCAGAGGGAGAAACTCCCAGCTTCACTGGGGAGTGCATTGGAGAGACCCACAGGGTCCTAGAACATACAAACCTACCCACCTGGAATCAGCACCAGAAGGGCCCAATTTGTTTGTGGGGAGCTGGGGAAGTGCCTGAAAGCCGGCTGAGAACTGAGCAAGCGGGTTTTGTTCCCTCTCAGACCCCTCCCCCACACACAATGTCACAAAACAGCAACCTTTTAGGGTGAATACCTAAAGCTCTGCCCCTCCCAATGTAACGGGAGCACTGAGACAAAGAAGTATGGCCCAAGTGAAAGAACAGATCAAAGCTCCAAAAATAGAACTAAGCAATGAACAGATAGCCAACCTACCAGATGCACAGTTCAGAACACTGGCAATCTGGATGCTCACAGAATTGGTTGAGTATGGTCGCAAAATGGAGGAAATAGCGAAGGCTACACAAAGTGAAATAAAGAAAAACATACGGGGAACCAACACTGAAGGGAAGGAAACTGGGACTCAAATCAATGATTGGGAGCAGAAGGAAGAGATAAACATTCAACCAGAACAGAATGAAGAAATGAGAATTCAAAAAAATAAGGAGAGGCTTAGGAACCTCTGGGACAGCTTTAAATGATCCAACATCTGAATCATAGGAGTGCCAGAAGGAGAGGAAGAAGAGCAAGAAATTGAAAACTTATTTGAAAAAATAATGAAGGAGAACTTCCCCAGTCTGGTGAAGGAAATAGACTTCCAGGAAGGTCAGGAAGCTCAGATTCCCAAAGAAACGGGACCCAGGGAGAAACACACCAAGATACATCATAATTACATTACCCATGATTAAAGATAAGGAGAGAATCTTAAAAGCAGCAAAAGAAAAGGAGACAGTTACCTACTAAGATGTTCCCATAGGACTATCAGCCGATTTCTCAAAAGGAACTTTGCAAGCAAGAAGGGGCCGGCAAGTTTTCAAAGTCATGAAAAGCGCGGACCTACATCCAAGAGTACTCTATCCAGCAAAGCTATCATTTAGAATGGAAGGGCAGATAAAGTGTTTCCCAGATAAGGTCAAGCTAAAGGAGTTCATCATCACCAAGGCCTTATTACATGAAATGTTAAATGGACTTAACCAAGAAAAAGAAGAAGATCAAAGCTATGAACAGTAAAACAGAGGGGAGGGGGAAGAATGAAGGGAAAAGTACATGGAAGAAGCAGCATAAATAGTAGGTACAAAATAGGCAGAGGGAAGTTAAAAATAGTATAGGAAATGGATAAGCCAAAGAACTTACATATACAACCTATATACATAAACTAAGAGAGGGATTGGGAGGTGGGGCGGTGCTGGGTAGAGGGGAATAAAGGAGAGGAAAAAATGGACACCTGTACCAGCACAATCAATAAAATATACACTATTAAATTTTAAAAAATGAAAATAATAATAAATAACAAATGTGCATCATGGGAAAAAAAAAGGAGACAAGCCTTTACTCAACCTATGTCCACTGGGCAGGCAGGAGTATGCTCCACGTGGCTTCCTCCCCACCTACACCCAGTCAAAAACACAAACATCTCCAGGCCACCTCCTTTTGTTCCAATCAGGTCCATTTGTTAGTTTTTAAATGAGATCTGTGAGTATAAGGTAAAGATCATAACACTGTCCCTTACCTTCTCCTTGTACCTGACATCATTGCTTGTGCTATTGAGTCCTAAGACTTTGGGGCTTCAGATCCTTTTGCTTTGCCTTTCTTTGGCTGAGACAGCAATGGTCATCTCTCTACAGCTGAGACTAAGACCAATCATTTGCATTTTGGTCTCTACTCTTTATCTTTAATGGCTTTATGTTCTGGGGTGTATTCTACAGAAAGGAGAATGCAGAAATGTTGTTGCTATGTGATGCCAATAAGTTGTTTCTACTATTCAAAGCACTATAAATATGAAGCTAGTCTGTGCATTCTGCAAAATGGCATCTTGGGAAAGAAACTTAAAACACACCCACTCCCACCCTGTAGTCGGCATAAAATATACCCACTAGCAGAATAGTAGGAGATTGAAACTCTAATACTTCAGTCTCAGGCTTACCTTTATTTTATTAAACACTTTAAACGATATATCAGTTAATGGTATATTTTCTGCTGAAATAGTACCAATATCTCCTAGTATCTCCAAATGAAATCCTTTGGAAAAAAGGAAGCTAATATTTTCAGAGGTGCCTTAGGTACCAGATCCTTTTGTAAGCAGTTTTCATACATTATTTATTTAATCTTCAAAACAGCTCTTGTAGGTGGGTACTATCCCCATTTAACAGATGAAAAAGTTAAGGTTGAAGAAGGTTAAATAACATGGCCAAGGTGGCATAGAATGTAAGAAGTGGACCCAGATCCAATCTAACCCCATCTCTGTGGCGGTGCCCGGCCCACCTTGCCTTCGCATGGCATTCAGGCTCTGAACAGTGTTGTCCCAAACTGCCTCTCCAACCCAGTGCACATTTTCACATATTTTATTTTGCTATATAAATCAAAGTTGTTTCTCCAATCTAATTTCATTATTTCAAAAAATAACATTGCAGAAAACCAACTAGCAGTAGTTGCTAAAGCTAAATATATACATACTTTACAATTAGCAACTGTAGTCTTAGATAAATAACAAAAACATGCATATATTCATGAAAAGGTAGGTACAATACTCATAACAGCACTGCTCACATGAGACAAAAACAAAAAATGGGCATATCACAGTGCTATCTACAGCAGAAAGGATATATATTTATACAGGAAAATATAAATAGCAATGAGAAGAAACAAACTGCCAACAACACATTAAAGTATGAATCTCACAAACATAATGTTGAGTGAAAGAAGCTGAGCACAAAAAGTACATATTCTATGATTCCATTTATATGAAGTTTAAAAACAGGCAAGACTTGTCTATCATATTAGAAATTAGGATGGGGTCACCTGCTCTCGGCTGGAGGAGAACAGGTATGACCAGAAGGGAGCTGATGACACCTTAGCACAAATCAAGGCAGTGCCACCAAAATGTCATTGACTCACATTGGGGAAAAACAAAAAACTTTTTAAAAAGTTTCATTAAAGACTCACCTACAAGTGGAACCTAATCAACAAAACAAACAAGCAAGCAAAATATAACCAGAGACATTGAAATAAAGAACAAACTGACAGTAACCAGAGGGGAGAAGGAAGGCAATAACCAGTGAAAGAAGGGGAAGTGTCGTCTAGAAAGATATACAAAGAGCCCATGTACAAAGCCAAAGGGAATTAGGACTGAGGGTGGGGGGTGGGCGGGGTGAGGGAAAGCGGTGGCGTGAAATTGGAGACAACTGTACTTGAACAACAATTTAAAAAAAGACTATTCTTTTTAATCCTCTTCTGAGGATGTGTTTATTGATTTTAGAGAGAGAGGATGGGGAAGAGAAAGAGACAAAAACATCAATGTGAGAGAGAAACATCAATCAGTTGTCTCCCATACGCACCCCAACTGGAGATGAAACCCGCAACCTAGGTATGCGCCCTCACCAGGAATCAACCCATAACCTTTTGATGTATTGGACAGTGCTCCGACCAACTGAGCCACCCAGCCAGTGTTAAAGACTCATCTTGACGAAGCATAAATACAATTAACTTTGTTAAATCTTGCCCTCGAATATACTTTTTTTTTAGCAAGAGAAGTGAAGGGAGGGAGAAATAGAGGAAGAGAAACATTAATGTGAGAAACATTGATCCGTTGCCTCCTGCACACGTTCGACCAGGGACTGAGCCGGCACCCCAGGCATGTGCCTGGACTGGGAATCGAGCTGGCAACCTTTTAGTTTATGGGACAATGCCCAACCAACTGAGCCACTCCAGTCAGAGCAGAATATACATCTTTTTAATATTTTTATATAATATGTAATATGTAATGAAATGGCAAGTATAGAAAGCACTTCTGTTACACGTTGAAGTACTTTGTCTTAAGGAACAGCACTTGTGGACAATTTTAGTCACAAGCCAACCTAGCCACCCTTTTGACACAATGTCATTTTTAGTTAAAGAGCAACTGACAAACAGGTTACAAACTGAATACAGTCTTGGGTATATGGCACATAATTTCTCAAAAATGAACTACGTGAGCCTATCATTTCAAGGGAAAACAACTGATGGTATTTGTTGGTAATGATAAAATTCAAGCTAACAGCAAAAATTATTTGGGAAAACTTATACCTGACAAAAAGAACTTGACAGCTTCCCACTACTTAAGGTTCTTCTGATAGATCAGTGGAAAAGACTTTAATTAATTAATCATTGTAGGGTTCTCTTGCTTTGTTTTGCTTTTGTATAACAAAATGTATCAACATTTGGAAGATCTCAATAAGCAGAACTCAATGAGCAGAGGTCTAGAACAAGTAAACCCTTAGAGACAAAAGAGTGTTGTCTCGGGGCCAGGGCAAGTGGTAAAGGAAGAATGGAGAGTGACAGCTAATGTGCATAAGGTTTCGTTTTGGAGTGTTCAAAACATTCTAACATTACATTGCGGTGAGGTAAATATACTGAGAAAAAAATGTACTGTGTACTTTAATTGGGTGAATTGTATGGTGTGTGAAATATATCTAAAAAAAGTTGTAAAATAATAACTACCAAATGTAATAATAACATAGCATCTGGAGTGTATTAAAAAAAAAAAAAAAAAAAAAAAAAAAAAAACAGGTTATCAAGTCACCAGCCAAGATTTGCTGACCTCTTTTACTCTAAAAATGTACCATTATCTTTGAGTTTCTCATTCTAGGACATCTTTGGTACCCAGTATTTCAAAGTCTACATTTAATTTATTATTTTTTATTCTCCCCAACATGCCCTCTTTTTGTCTATACATTAAAACAATTTTCATTAAAGTTGGAATTGCTCTATTAATGCAATGTGCTTACTTCCAACTAATACCCCACAAAAAAACACAAACAACAATAACAATAAAAGAGAACAGGTGAGGTTATAATCACCTGAACACTTGATTGGGGCTGAAGGATCATTCAGGCTCACTCATATGGCTGTTGGCATGAGGCCACATTTTCTCAACTCAAGGATTTCTCCATCAGTAGCCTGAGTTTCCTCATGACATGTCAGCTGACTTCCTCCAGAGAAGCACTCTGAGAGAGAGCAAGGAAGAAGCTCAGTGCCTTTGATTACCTAGTTTCTAAAATGTACAACATTACTTTCACTTTATTCTTTTCCAACAAGTAGCCAATATTGCCCACACTCAAGGAGAGAGGAATTAGTCTCTACCCCTTGAAGAAAGGAGTGCCAAAGAATTTGTGGACATATCTTAAAACCACCACAGCCTCTTGATAGTGTACAGACTGTCATCTCCTGTGGAAAGGCAGAGAAACTGAAGACCAGTCCAAAACTTAATGGTCAGAACAGCCAATGTTAAAAGAAGGAGAAATTCCCAATGAAGGCAGGGCTAGCCCCTGATGGGTAAAATGGAATGGAACTATCTGGATTATGTCCCTGAAACCCTTGAATCCCCATATTCCCCAGAACCCTGTGACCCTACAGAAGTAACCCACTCCTTCTCAGTAAGAGCTAACTTCTCACTCTCCCTTGCTTGTGGGTGCTGCAGAGCCTGCTCTCCAACAAGACAGCTCACCCATCCCAGCAGGGATGTGGATCCTCAGTATCTGTCCTTTCTGGCCACCAGGATTTTAATCCCAAAACTGATTTACTCTTAAAATTAGGATTAAGTCCCAATTTAACCTGTTGGGACTGAGAAGGGCACAAAGGACTATACCCTGAAGGAGCCATAGAACTTACCCAGCATACACCAGCAGAAGCGAGGAGTGTACAGGTGAGATTGTATTCTAGAGTGCTTGATCAAGAGGACTGGAACATAAGTTGAAGAAGGGAGAGTTCATCCATTTGCAAGTGCTTTCAGAGGATACAGGATTTAACTTTCACTTCATTTAGAATAGGAATAAACAAGCTACAAATTGAGGAAAATTTTCTCGATACCTGTATGTATCTGACAAGTGACTTGTATCTAGAATATATAAAAGACTTCTACAACTTAGTGATAATAGACAGTACAATTTTTTTAAAGAACTTGAGTAGACAGTTAATAAAAGATATATGAATGGCAAACAAGCACAGGGAAAAGGCCTCAACATCGCAAATCATCAGCAATATTTAAATTAACCACAATGAGATACCCATATATACCCATCAGAACAGCTAAAATGAAAAAGACTGATAATACCAAGTGTTGCTGAAGATGAGAAACAAGGAAAATGCTCATTTTTTCTGGTAGAATGTAAAATGGTACAAACACTTTGAAAAACTGTTAGGTACTTTCTTAAATTAAACCCAGCAATCCCACTTCTAGGTATTTATCCAAGAGAAATACAAATGCCCACAAAAAGCCTTGTAGAAGACTGTTCATAAAAGTTTTATTTATATCAGTGTCAAAACTGAAAACAGCCCACATGTCCATAGGTAAAGAGATAAAGTGTGGTATAGTCATATTAAAGGAAAACTATTCAGCAATAAAATGGAATGAATTATTGATACACATAACAACATAGATTGATCTCAAAAAAATTATGCTGGGTGAGAAAAGCCAGGCACAGAACAGTACATAGTGCATACTTCCATTCAGAAAGTCTAACACAGGCAAAACTAATCTATGGTGATAGAAATCAGAATAATGGTTGCTTCTGGAGAGGTGATTGACTGGGGAGGTGCACAAGGGAACTCTCTGAGGGTGTGGGCAATGCTCTATATCTTGATAGGGTTATGAGTTACATGAGTATATGTATTTAGCAAAATTGACTGAACTGTACACTTAAGATCTATGTATTTCATTACATGTAAAATTGATTGAACTATACACTTAAGATCTATGCATTTCATTATATGATTAAGAAAAAGAATCAAACTCATCATTCTTCTTTCCAAACCTCTTTTCCCACTTTTTATTTGGTTAACACATCACCGTCTATTTAGTATTCTTCAAACCCAACACATCCTAGACTTTCCCTCTTCCTGACACCTTCATCTGAGCTATCACCAAACCCTTTAGAGTACAGCCCCTAAATAAATCTGTCACCTCATTTCCATTACTAATGACTCATGCTTAGTTCACACCCTGGACTAATGAACAGACTTATAATTGGGCCTAGCCTTTCCTAATTAATTCTCTACAATGCCTACAGAATGATCTTCTTAAAATTCTTAACTTATTATGTCACTCCCTCACTAAAATTTGTTAATAAATTTATGCTACCTGTAAAAGAATATCTAAACTCCTGGAAGAACAACAAGCCAAGAGCTACCTGGTATGATCTATGAACATGCACAAGGAATTTTCATGTCTGAAGTCATCTAGTTCCCATTAGTCCACAGTTAGATTTTCAGTATCCTAGAGATTCCCATTTTCCCTGGGTATCACCATAACTGCTGCTTTAATTGAAGTTTTGTATTACAAACTTCAAAAAGATTAGCTAAAAAATGAGGATTCTTAGTGATCAAATCAGCTGTTCATTTTTATAGTTCACTCAGAGGCTAACACCAAAACAAAGACTTACTTTCATCTCTTTGAAAATGTTTGAGCAAATATTGAACTGCTCTTCTTGGGGGTGTTATTTATAAAAAGCATTGTCCAAAGCATGGCATATTAAAAGATATTAACTCTGAGATTCCTTCTAATGAAAATTTTTTTAAATATTCAATGCAGTGGATTAAAGATGGTCATAAATTAACACCCCTCCCACTACAGGTGGGGTCTTTATCACCTCCCCTTTAGTTTGAGCAAATTGCATACTGCTTTGACCAAGAGAATTTTAAAAGAGTGATGTCAGGCCCAGTCCTTAAGGGACAAGTAGCATCCACTTCTTGTGTTTGAAAGAGTCACTCTTGGAGCCCTCAGCCACCATGTAAGAATTCCAATGACCCTAAGGCCACCATGCAGTAGGAAGGTCCCGAAACTACATGAATAGAGAGAGACTGCCAACCAGCCCCCAGATGAGGTCTTAAACAACATGTAGCATAAATGAATCTTCCTCACTGTGTTTTATCTGAATTCCTGCCCCACAGAACTATGAGAAAAATAACAAAACGATGCTTTATCTCACTAAATTGTGGGGTAGTTTGTTATCCAGAAGTTGATAACTGGTACAATAAAAACCTGACATCCCTGGCGGGTGTGACTCAGTTAGTTGAAGTGTTGTCCCATGGACTGAAGCATTGCGGGTCAGGGCACATACAAGAGGCAATCACATCGATGTTTCTTTTGCATCAATGTTCCCTGTTTCTTCTCTCTCTCTCAGCAATGAAAAGAAAAATGTCCTCAGATGAGGATTAAATAAATAAATAAGTAAACAAACAAATAAATAATATCTGACAAAATTAGAAGTTTTGAATGGAATTCTCATTCTACAGAAGTATGTTACTAATGAAAAGAATCTCATCACATGACCTGGGGGAAATGGCTGCATTGACTGCAGAAAACTTGGAAGCACTGCAGAGCCTGCTGAAGGCCTCCTTGAAAGGTGTTGTCAGCTGTGCCAAAACAGCTTTTCCAGTTCAGCCCTTGGCTCAAAAAATCTCTTGGATACCACGTGTTTCAGCTTGTCTGTGACCCAAGAGGAGGCAGAGCAACTCCTCCAAGCCCTGCAGCTCCTCACTAGGCTAACAGCGTTTTATGACCTGGCCTCCACGAGGCAATTATGGCTCTTTTTCCTGAAAATTTCCACCAGAACCTCAAAAACCTGCTAACAAAAATCATCCTGGAGCACATATCTACTAGGAGAACTGAAGCCCAAGCAAATCTGACTCTCTGCCACACCTGGTCAACCTGGCCTGGACAGTGGACATCAAAACCACATTGTCAGCTTTAGCCACATGGTCATCCCCACCTGCCTGCTCCAGATGAAGATCCAAGAAGATTCCAGTCTATATGGGAACAAACCCTTCATCTCAGCTGTCGCCATGGAGCTGAGTGAAGAAATGCTGAACACTATGATGGACAGGCTGGGAAACATCGAGACCAATTTTCTGCTGTGGCCAACAAATGACCATGGCCAGCTGCCAGCCCTAGCTGCTGTCAGTGGTGGAGCGCCTTGCAACACCCAGTGGGCCACCCTGGTTGCAGCAGCTGCTGCAGCCAGCAGCGGGCAGGATGATGGGGACAGAAAGGGGCTGCCATCCAGAAGGCACGGTTGCTCCGGGAAAAAGTAACCATGCCCCGACACTGTTCTCACTCATCTTCTCTGTCCTCTTTCCAATACTGTTGAGCAGAAACTCCATCTATGAAAGACTCCTGCATGTAAAGCAGGTGAGCAGGCATTTGCTTCATCCACTGCCTCAGCATGGCTGCTTGGAGAGCTTGGCTAGTAAGTTCCATTCCAGTATTAGCTCAAATTAGTTCATTCTCAGCCCTGGAGCATGTGGAAGGAATCAGAGGGCGACACCAGTGTCTCCTGCTTCTCTGTCAGAGAAACCAGGCAGACCCCAAAGGGCAGGGTCATCACAGTGTGACTGGTTTGCCCTAAGTCCAGAACCTTCCCAGCTCCCATAGCCCTGCTGGACCACCTGCCAGCACAAGAAGTCTGAAAATGGGGCTAAATCCTTTCTTTGTGAAGATAGAGTCCCTTGATAAATGCAAACACTCCATGGTGAAGAAGTTGGAATGACTGGGAATAAATAGTAGTTCTGAAAACTCCAAAAAAAAATAATCTGATTATATTTTTCAGATATCTTTATGAAATTATAAGGTAAATCAGTTAGATATGAAACAAAGAGTGGAAACTGTGTTTGTGTGTATGTGTGTGTGTGTGTGTGTGTGTGTGTGTGTGTGTTTTAATGAGAGAATTGGAGGTTAATATTGGAATACTGCCAATTTTGCTCTTCGGAATACACATCCTGGAGGACATATCAAATTCCACTTCTGAATGACTCCTAAATTCACACTTTGACACTCTTTTCAAAACAAAACATTTCATTAATTTATTTGTCCAAAGAATATGTATTGGATTCCTACTATGTGTCAGGTTTTATTATGAGTCCTAGAAATACAGTGATTAACAAAACTGACAGTTCCTATCCTCTGGGAGCTTACAATGAGTGATAAAATATAAAAAGAGAAAACCTATAAGCCACAGTTGTGTTAAAGAATAAGAAAATCAGACTTCTGGTCAAGATGGAGGCATAGGTAGATACACTTTGCCTCCTCACACACCAAAAGGAGAACAACAAATTAAAAACAAAAAATAACCAGAACTGCCAGAAAATCTCACTGTATGGAAGCCAGACAACCAAGGAGTTAAAGAAGAAACATTCATCCAGATCAGTAGGAGGGGCAGAGACAGGCAGCTGGGGTGGAGAGCACACATGGAAAGGTGGCAGCTGGAGGACCAGGTGGGTGAGGCTGTGGCTGGTGGTCTGGGCAGTCCCACATTTGTTTGTGGGTAAACCATGAGGACCAGCTGGGCAGCGAGACAGACCACGCAATCCAGGGTCCCAGCACAGGGAAAGAAAGCCTCAAAACCTCTGGAGGTAAAAACCTGTGGGGGTTGCAGCAGAGGGAGAAACTCCCAGCTTCACTGGGGAGTGCATTGGAGAGACCCACAGGGTCCTAGAACATACAAACCTACCCACCTGGAATCAGCACCAGAAGGGCCCAATTTGTTTGTGGGGAGCTGGGGAAGTGCCTGAAAGCCGGCTGAGAACTGAGCAAGCGGGTTTTGTTCCCTCTCAGACCCCTCCCCCACACACAATGTCACAAAACAGCAACCTTTTAGGGTGAATACCTAAAGCTCTGCCCCTCCCAATGTAACGGGAGCACTGAGACAAAGAAGTATGGCCCAAGTGAAAGAACAGATCAAAGCTCCAAAAATAGAACTAAGCAATGAACAGATAGCCAACCTACCAGATGCACAGTTCAGAACACTGGCAATCTGGATGCTCACAGAATTGGTTGAGTATGGTCGCAAAATGGAGGAAATAGCGAAGGCTACACAAAGTGAAATAAAGAAAAACATACGGGGAACCAACACTGAAGGGAAGGAAACTGGGACTCAAATCAATGATTGGGAGCAGAAGGAAGAGATAAACATTCAACCAGAACAGAATGAAGAAATGAGAATTCAAAAAAATAAGGAGAGGCTTAGGAACCTCTGGGACAGCTTTAAATGATCCAACATCTGAATCATAGGAGTGCCAGAAGGAGAGGAAGAAGAGCAAGAAATTGAAAACTTATTTGAAAAAATAATGAAGGAGAACTTCCCCAGTCTGGTGAAGGAAATAGACTTCCAGGAAGGTCAGGAAGCTCAGATTCCCAAAGAAACGGGACCCAGGGAGAAACACACCAAGATACATCATAATTACATTACCCATGATTAAAGATAAGGAGAGAATCTTAAAAGCAGCAAAAGAAAAGGAGACAGTTACCTACTAAGATGTTCCCATAGGACTATCAGCCGATTTCTCAAAAGGAACTTTGCAAGCAAGAAGGGGCCGGCAAGTTTTCAAAGTCATGAAAAGCGCGGACCTACATCCAAGAGTACTCTATCCAGCAAAGCTATCATTTAGAATGGAAGGGCAGATAAAGTGTTTCCCAGATAAGGTCAAGCTAAAGGAGTTCATCATCACCAAGGCCTTATTACATGAAATGTTAAATGGACTTAACCAAGAAAAAGAAGAAGATCAAAGCTATGAACAGTAAAACAGAGGGGAGGGGGGAAGAATGAAGGGAAAAGTACATGGAAGAAGCAGCATAAATAGTAGGTACAAAATAGGCAGAGGGAAGTTAAAAATAGTATAGGAAATGGATAAGCCAAAGAACTTACATATACAACCTATATACATAAACTAAGAGAGGGATTGGGAGGTGGGGCGGTGCTGGGTAGAGGGGAATAAAGGAGAGGAAAAAATGGACACCTGTACCAGCACAATCAATAAAATATACACTATTAAATTTTAAAAAATGAAAATAATAATAAATAACAAATGTGCATCATGGGAAAAAAAAAGGAGACAAGCCTTTACTCAACCTATGTCCACTGGGCAGGCAGGAGTATGCTCCACGTGGCTTCCTCCTCACCTACACCCAGTCAAAAACACAAACATCTCCAGGCCACCTCCTTTTGTTCCAATCAGGTCCATTTGTTAGTTTTTAAATGAGATCTGTGAGTATAAGGTAAAGATCATAACACTGTCCCTTACCTTCTCCTTGTACCTGACATCATTGCTTGTGCTATTAAGTCCTAAGACTTTGGGGCTTCAGATCCTTTTGCTTTGCCTTTCTTTGGCTGAGACAGCAATGGTCATCTCTCTACAGCTGAGACTAAGACCAATCATTTGCATTTTGGTCTCTACTCTTTATCTTTAATGGCTTTATGTTCTGGGGTGTATTCTACAGAAAGGAGAATGCAGAAATGTTGTTGCTATGTGATGCCAATAAGTTGTCTGCATATGGCAGAATATTCACAGAGCCATTGGGATGTTTGACATGTCTTTATTCAAGGGAGCCACGCAGGCCACAAGCCCGTGTCTATGTCTGTGCCCACACTAAGAAGCCCCTACCTTCTTAAGTACTAGAAGGAACAAAGCCAGCCTCAGGCCAAAAAGATAAATAACAGCATGAGCTGCGCACAGGAGCCAACTTCCTGTTATGGGAACCGTTTATCCGACCCAGACTCAAAGGTGTGAGAACAGTCCTTTATCAGACCTCATTAAGGTTGTGAGAAACTGCGTCCATTAGTTATCCAGACACCTAGGTGAGGAAGCCAGACTGCCTCCATTTACCCTACAATACCCAACATAAATGAGTGCTTATGTCCACCAAAAGAATGCTTAAAGCAATTTTATTTGTAATGACGAAAATCTGGCCCTGGCTGGAGTGGCTCAATGGATTGAGCGCTGGCCGGTGAACCAAAGTGTTGCCAGTTCGATTCCCAGTCAGGGCACATGCCTGGGTTGCTGACCAGGTCCCCAGTAAGGGGCATGTATAAGAGGCAACCACACATTGATGTTTCTCTCCCTCCCTTCCCCTCTGTCTAAAAAGAAATAAATAAAATCTTAAAAAAAAACAAAAATTGGAAACAACCCCAATGTCCATCAAAAATAGAATGGATAACTATGTTATATTCATAAAATGGAATATTACCATAAGGAATAAAATACAGCAGGTTCTCAAGTGGTGTCATCCCATTCAATGTCCTTTAATTATACCATTGAGAGATGTCTTGAGAGATGCCATAAGAACTTAACTCTTGTTTATATTAATTAGCCTATGTTAAAAATTGGTTTCATTATATGTCATTTAACTTAAAGCCGCAGAACCTATGGATAATATTAAGTGAGGACTTATTGTACTACAATAATGAAAAAAGAATAAACTACTGTTACATGCAAGCATATGGGTAAATATCAAAAATAAATGTTGATCAAAATAAGTCAGCCACAAAAGCTTACATCTGTATGATTCTGTTTATGTGAAGTTCATAAACCCCATGATTATTTTTGATGGGGAGAGTGATAATGACTAAAAGAGTACAAGCAAAGCTATTGAAGCACCAGAAATGATCCATATCTTGATCTGTGTGGTGGTTAACTGCATATATACACATGGAAAAATTCATTGTGCTGTACATATAATAGTTATGTGTTTTATGTGTGTAAGTTATATCAACATTAAAAAGAAAGCTAAACAAAGCATCTGTTTCTGAACATAATTATTCAGTTCTACTGATATGTATGCCTATTTTTCTGGCCCAAAGCTATACTCTTAGTCACTATAACTTTCTAGTAGTGTCTACAAAATAAGTCTAATATTTTTGCACATGTATGCTTCCAGGTGAACTTTAGGATCAATTTTCCAAATTCCTTAGAAAAATTCTATTGGGATATTTATTGGGATTATGCCATATTTATAGCTTACTTGAAGAGCACTTATGTCTCTTCAATATTGACTCTTTTCATTCAGTTAACATGGTTCATTTATTCAGGAATTATCAATCAAATATTAAAGTATTCTTCACATAGAGCTTGAATATCTGTGGCATATTATGTATATGATGTATATTAAGTAATAATGGTTTATGTTGCTATTTTTAAGAAATATTTATCCCATAACACTCTCTAATCATTGCTGGTACATCAAAAGGCTTTTTTTAAAAAAGAAAATCTGGTCCTGACTGGGAGGCTCAGTTGGTTGAGTGCCATCCTGCAAAGTGAAAAGTTGCTGGTTCAGTTCCAGGTCAGGGCACATGTCTGAGTTTCAGGTTCACTCCTCAGGCAGGGCCCATACAAGAGGTATTCTATTGATATTTCTCTCTCACATTGATGGTTCTTACCTCTCTCTCTTTCCCTCCTTTCCCTTCTCTCTAAAATCAAAAAGCATATCCTCTGATGAAGATTTTTTTTAAAAAAAAGATGACATCTGGTATAGAATTATACATTTTGGCTAGTTCTTCCCAAATTTCTGTCTTAGGTATTGTTGCCTTCCCAGGGTGAAGGACATCGATGATCATTTTTTCCACTGAAAAAATGTTGGTCGTGTTGGTCATGAACTTCCTGTTCTGGATAGTTACTGTGTCATTCATGATAGCAACTGATCTTCAAGCAGCCAGGGAGGAAAAGGATCTTGTCTTCTTGCACCTGAAAGGTCTTCTGAGTAAACTGCTACAAAAATTCTCACTGCTAGGGATATCTGACACTGCCTTGCTGGCATGTGTGCTTCCTGTCTTATGTCCTTCCAAATAGGCCAGGTTGTATGTGGCCTCCAGTAGTCTTGTGAGTCTGAATGTTTAGTTAAACCTAAGAAGAAGACCCTACTATAGGCATTGAAAAGCGGTAGCAACAGGAAGGTAGACTTTCACACCCTCAATTCAATTTGACCAATGGACTATGAGATAAAGGAATAAAGAATGAAATTCTGACAAGGCACTGAATGCTTTGTCACTTACCCATTCTTCAATGTTGAGAACTCTGCAATATATGATGGGATAAATCATCCCCTTGTGGAGCAGATGCAGGTTGGAGTAAAACCAAATTCACACTGAGAACCGCTCACTGTTCATGAAAGGGACGTAGCCAGAAACCCAGCTGCAGCCGGGCTACAGGAACAAATTGATGTCTGGCTGAGTGGGTGCTGGATGATGGCTGTGAAGACAAGAGAATGAACCCAAAGATTCAATGCTTGCGATGGGACTGCCACCTGATAAAGCAGCTAGAACAGCAAGCTGACAACAACTCCATTCACACTTTAATCTACATGGAGAAATGTTTGAGAGCACCCAGGAATGTAGCGGGCAAAAGCATACAAATGGCTGTGTGGTAGCCGGCAGTTCCAAAAAGGCTACAATGAAAACAGTTTAATAGGATTCCCAGTCACCAGTAAAAGAAAGGTTAAGGAAAGCTCTTCATGTGTGTTAATGCCAGGCCATCCCCAAGGTGACAAAAGCTATGGACTGAGTGCTTGAGTGAATTTAGGGCTGCACTGAAGCCTGATTGGTGTCCTCTGCTGCCACCTAGTGAAAAATTGATGGGGATGCCAAACATTTCTAACGTGCCAGATGAGATTTTTAAAGCAGTAATTGGTTATTTTAGAGGTCTAAACTGTACAGTCAAACTACATAAGACTTTTGACTTACACATGGTATGTAGGGAAAAAGACACTTTTTCTAAAAATATTAAATATATTTCGCAGTAGTATTTTAGTTTTGCTAAAAACTATTGTGTGATATCATTTGATGTAAAATGTCTAAAATCCCCATAATAAAAATGTCACTCTAAAGACAAATGACTAAAGACTATTTCAATCACATAGGATATTGAGGGTACAGTCTTACCCTACTGGGTAATAGAAATTTTAGTGATTGCAAAATTCCCTAACTTGTCATTTTTTTGTTAAGGTGTTAATCACGGGACTTCCATTCAAGATGGTGGGATATGTAAACATGGCACATGAATCCTCCCATAATCACATCAAAATTACAACTAAACTACAGAACAATCATTACTCAGAATCACCTGAAATCTTGCTGAACAGAAGCCCTACAACCAAGGACTTAAAAAGAAGCTACATTAAGACTGATAAAATGGGTGGAGACATGGAGTGAGCTAGTCCCACACCCACATGTAGATGGTTTAAAATTGGGATAAATATCTTGGCTGCAGAAGTTCCCCCAGAGGAACAAAGAGTCCCAGCCCCACAGCAGGCTCCCAGCCCAGGATTCCAGTGCCAGGAAGAGAAGTCTTCATAACTTCTGGCTATAAATACCAGTACGTATTAAGGTTGAGGGAGATAAAGGGCTCCCAGAGTCCCAGGCAGTTCCTTTTAAATGGCTCACACATGGACTTACTCACACTCACTCCCTCTGAGCTCCAGTGCTGGGACAGGAGCTTGAAAAAAAAAAACAGGAACATACAGGGGAAAATTGAATTTTTTACATCAGGTAAGAGTTGGGGGGTCAGCTCTCTGCCAGACACAAGTACTGGCAGAGGCCATTGTTCCTTTTCTGGGAAACCCCTGCCACAAAGCGAACAGGCAGATGCTATGTCTGAGTCTCCATCAACTTGGCTCACATTGTTTGCCCCACTCTGGTACTCCCTAAGACCCTATACCACCCCCACAACTGGCAGACCCATACAAACCATTCCCAGTGGATTTTCCATACAACTGGCCTCTCTTGCCTCATGCTTCAGACTTCCCTAAAATGTCTCAAACAAGCACCATCTGGCTTCTGCATACTTTGTACCTTTAAGTGGCCCCAGTCCTAACACTAGCGGCACCCCACCTTGGTTCACAGCTTGGCTTCTCCTGGGCACCTCCAAGCCCAGCTCAAGTGACAGCCGTCTGCAGACTACTCTGTAGCTCATGCTGGGTGGACCCAGGGAAGGCACAGGCAGTGGCTTACCTTGAACACCCCAGGGGGCCCCAGACCCAGCAAACCTTGTGGACAGCTTCAGACCACACCAGGTTACAACCCAACCACCTCCATGAGCAACACACTCAAGGGGCAACAGAATCAGTGAGTACCAAAACCTTGAAACATGTCCTGCTCCATAGGGTCAACTCCTGCATAGCAGTTCCTCTTCCATGGTTGCAGCCAGTCCTCTCAGATAATTAGCCTGGGACTCAATCCACCCTAGTGATGCCAACAGCAGTCAAGACTCAACTACAATAGGACAGTGCACAGAGCCCACACAGGGGAGCACCAGAGTACCCACCTCGAGTAACTGGGGAGGTTGTGCCACTGGGCCATAAAGAACACCTACTACATAAGGTGACTCTACCAAGTCCAAGTGATGTAACAGCTCTACTTATTACATAGAAACAAACATAGGGAATCAGCCAAAATGATGAGACAAAGAAACAGGTCCCAAATGAAAAAACAGGAGAAATCTCCAAAGAAATAACTAAGTGAAATGGAGGCATGCAAACTACCAGAAAAAGAGTTCAAAACAATGGTTATAAGGATGTTCAAGGAACTTAGTGAGAACTTCAAAAGCATGGAAAAGGACATAGAGACCATTAAAAAGAACCAGTCAGAAATGAAGGATACACTGAATGAAGTGAATCAACAGTAAAATAGATGATGCCAAGAATCAAATCAGAGATTTGGAATATAAGAAAGCAAAAAACACCCAATCAGAACAGAAAGTAGAAAAAAGAATCCAAAAAAATGAAAATAGTATAAGGAACCTCTGGGACAACGTCAAGTATACCAACATTCACATCATGGAGGTGCCAGAAGGAGAAGAGAAAGAGCCAAAAATTAAAAACCTATTTTAAAAAATAACTACAGAAAACTTTCCTAACCTGATGAAGAAAATGGACATACAGGTCCAGGAAGCACAGAGAGTCCCAAAGAAGATGAACCCAAAAAGGCCCACACCAAGACACATCATAATTAAATGTCAAAGGTTAAAGACAAAGAGAGAATCTTTTTTAAAAAAATTTATTTTATTTATTTATTTTTAAAGAGAGGAGAAGGGAGAAAGAGAGGGAGAGAAACACCAATGTGCAGCTGCACCCTTGCACCTCCCCCAGTGGGGGACCTGGCCCGCAACCCAGGCATGAGCCCTGACTGGGGATCAAACCAGCTACCCTTTGGTTTGCAGGCCAGCACTCAATCCACTGAGCCACATCAGCCAGTGCAAAAGAGAATCATAAAAGCAGAAAGAGAAAAACAGTTACCTTCAAGGGCACTCTCATAAGACTATTAGCTGATTTCTCAACAGAAACTTTGTGGGCCACAAGGGATTGACACAAAATATTCCAAGTGATGAAGAACAAGGACTTACAACCAAGATTACTCCACGCAGCAAAGCTATCATTTAGAATCAAAGGAGAAATAAATAGCTTCCCAGGCAAGAAAAAGTTAAGGAATTCATCACCACCAAACCAGTTTATATGAAATCTTAAAGGTCCTTTTTAAGAAGAAGAAAAAAAATCAAAAATATGAACAATAAAATGTCAATAAATACATATCTACCAGCAATTGAATCTAAAAATCAAGCAGAACTGAAGCAGGCTCATAGATACAGGGAACATTTTGATGGTTGCCAGATGGGAGGGGAGTTGAGGTGATGAGTGAAAAAGGTGAAGGGATTAAGAAGTACAAACTGGTTGTTACAGAACAGTCACTGGGTTGTAAAGTACAGCATAGAGAATATAATCACTAATATTCTAATAACTATGTATGGTATCAGATGAATATAAGATTTATGGAGATGTTCACTTAGATATATAATCTATATAGTCTAATCTATAAAATATTTAAATTACAGTTGATATACAAGCTAATAAAATATTGTATATCAACTGTAATTTTAAAATAAAAATGATTAAAAAATAAATGAATGGGCATCAAAAAAAGATTAACAACAGCAAAAGAACAGCCCTGACCAGTGTGGCTTAGCTGGTTGGGCCTCATCCCACAAAGCAAAAGGTAGCAAGTTCAGTTCCCACTTTGGGCATGAGCCTAGGTTGCAGGTTTGGTCCTTGGTCAGGGTGCATGTAAGAGGCAACCAATCAATGTTTCTCTTTCACATCGATGTTACTTTCCCTCTCTTTCTCTTTCCCTTCCTCTCTTTCTAAAAATAAATAAGTAAATAAGAACAATTGGATATTCATAGGAGAAAAAAACTCAGCCTCAACCCATTTCACACTACAAATAAAAATGTATTTGAAATGGAAAAAATATGAAAAAGATTAATTAGCTTTAAAATGTTTATGATATAATAAGATGCAAATGTATGTAACAATTGTAATCATGTTAAAACATTTATGCACTTTGACAAAGACTAGCAGGAATTAAAAATGAAAAAGGATTAGTGTACTGGGCTCACAGATTATTTGTTTTACCCTATTTTCCCAAACTTTGATTGTATTTGTTTTATAATGCCTGATCTGGAGCATAATGAAGTTTGACATCAGTCAGTGCAAAGTTCCAGGATAACTAATCCCCAGTCCTGTAAGACTGCACAGTACTTACTAAATGTTTCATGACACACCATATGGTGGAATGCTATGCAGACAGTCTTTTGAATATAGATAAATATATAATGTCAGGGAGAAATATTGATGACATATTGTTAAATATATGATTCCAACTTTACTTGGGCAAACAGGTGATTGAATGATTGATAGACAGACATGTGACAGAGCACTATGACTGTTGGAATATGTACCAAAACTACTATCTCTAGATGGTGCAATTACAGATGAGTTTTATTTTCTCTTGCATGCATTTTTCTAGTTTCCAGAATTTCTAATTTCTACAATGAATGTATTTTATATTTGTAATTATAAACTATAAGTTTTTTGAAGATTTTATTTATTTATTTTTAGACAGAGGGGAAGGGAAGGAGAAACAGAGGGAGAGAAACATCAATGTGTGGTTGCCTCTTGCGCGCCCCCACTGGGGACCTGGCCTGCAACCCAAGCATGTGCCCTGACTGGGAATCAAACCAGTGACCCTTTGGTTCACAGGCTGGCACTTAATCCACTGAACCACACCAGTCAAGGCTAAATATCATTTTTAAAACTAAAAAAATCCTTCATCTCTCAGCAAACCATCAATAAAAATTAACTATATGTATAATATATAGTTATATATATTGTATAACATATTATATATAATTATATATAATATATAATTATATAATATTAATAACTATATATTATATATATCAGCCAGGACAGATATATATTAATTTACATATTATTATATATCTGCCCTGGCTGGTGTGACTCAGTGGATTGAATGCCAGCCTGCGAACCAAAGGGTTGATTCCCTATCAGGGTACATGCCTGGGTTGCAGGCCAGGTCCCCAGACCAGGGTGTGCGAGAGGCAACCAATCCATGTGTATCTCACACATCAATGTCCTTCTCCCTCCCTTCCCCTCTCTCTAAAAATGAAAATACAGATATATTTATAAAGTGTTGACCAAAGTCATGAGGGTGGACTATGAGGGAAAAGTCATGAGGGCAAAGGTTTCACAAAACTCTTCTGCTTGAGAATCTAATTTAGGTTTATTTTACTTAAAGTATGTGTTAACTGTGTTTTGGGGCAACTACTTATAGTAAAAATGATCATCGGTAAGTTGCATCTGGACTGACAGACCAATTAGCACCTGACGGGGAAACCACTGCTTTCGACTTTCTGAGTGTGGAACTCTTGTAACTGGGCCCTTCCCTTGCAGAGACCAGGGAAGCTATGCGTATGGAATTGTTGTGAGAATGTCTCCTGTGAGGCATGGGAATTTTAAATCAGAGCTGCTATTGTAAAGGCCTGAAGTGCATCTCGGCCTCTTGCACCTACTGAGTCAACTGTAGCAAGGACTCTTGGCTGCAAAGAACACCTGAAGCTGCCCTGCTGATAGCTGTATTTCCTGCCCTATATCTTTCCAAGTAGGCAGAGTGTGACTTGTGATCACCTTGTAAGTCTGAGTAAGCCTAAGAACACTACTGATGGGCCTTGCATAGGTAAGTACATCAGATGCCAAAAATGACTTTTTTTCTTTTCCTTTCCATAACTATACTAATTTCCTATTCATTTATTTGTTATAATTTGTTGAATTATGGTGAACATAAAGGTGGGAGGGAGGGATCCCACGCTGAAGATGAGATAGGAAATACCTCATTGCTACATTTTGTTTTTTCACTTTTTATTATGAAATAATTTTGAACTTATAGAAAAGTTGCAAAGAGGTGTAGGTAGATACACTTTGCATCCTCAAACAACCAAAAGAACAGCAACAAATTTAAAAACAAAAAATAACCAGAACTGCCAGAAAAATCAAACTGTATGGAGTCAGACAACCAAGAAATTAAAGAAGAAACATTCATCCAGATCAGTAGGAGGGGAGGAGACAGGCAGCCAGGGCAGAGAGGATGTGCAACAAGGTGGCAGATGGAGGACCAGGCAGGCGAGGCGGTGGCTGGCAGACCTGGCAGTCCTATATTTGTGTGCAGATTAAACCATAAGGAACAGCTGGGGAGTGAGACAGACTGCGAAACCCAGGGTTCCACTGCAGGAAAGGAAAACCTCAAAACTTCTGGAGGTAAAAACCTATGGGGGTTGCAGCAAAGGGAGAAATTCCCAGCCTTACACTACAGTCCATTGGAGAGACCAACAGGGTCTCAGAATGTACACAAACCCACCCACCCAGAAATCAGCACTAGACAGGCCCAATTTGCTTGTGGGCAGCTGGGGAAGTGACTGAAAGCCGGTGGAGAGCGGAGCAAGCAGGCATTGTTCCCTCTTGGATCCCTCCCCCACAAACAGCATCATAACTCAGCAACCTGAGTTGTCCCACCCTGGTGGATACCTAAGACCCCGCCCCTTCCTATGTAACAGGCTCCCCAAGACAAAGAAATGTGGCCCAAATGAAAGAACAGATGAAAGCTCCAAAAATAGATCTAAGCAATGAATAGATAGCCAACCTACCAGATGCACAGTTCAAAACACTGGTAATCTGGATATTCACTGAATTTGTTGAGTATAGTCGCAAAATGGAGGAAATACCAAAGGCAACACAAAGTGAAATAAAGTATACAGGGAACCAACAATAAAGGGAAGGAAACTGGGACTCAAATCAACAATTGGGAGCAGAAGGAAGAGATAAACATTCAACCAGAACAGAATGAAGAAATAAGAATTCAAAAAAATGAGAAGAGGCTTAGGAATGTTTGGGACAACTTTAAATATTCCAACATCCGAATCATAGTGGCGACAAAAGGAGAAAAGGAAGAGCAAGAAATTGAAAACTTATTTGAAAAAATAATGAAGGAGAACTTCCCCAGTCTGGTGAAGGAAATAGATTTTCAGGAAGTCCAGGAAGCTCAGAGAGTCCCAAAGAAGATGGAACCAAGGAAGCACACACCAAGGCACATCAAAATTACATTACCCAAGATTAAAGATAAGGAGAGAATCTTAAAAGCAGCAAGAGAAAAGAAGAGAGTTACCTACAAAGGAGTTCCCATAAGACTATCAGCTGATTTCTCAAAAGAAACCTTGCAGACAAAGAGGGGCTGGCAAGTTTTCAAAGTCATGGAAAGCCAGGACCTACATCCAAGATTACTCTATCCAGCAAAGCCTTCAATTAGAATGGAAGGGCAGATAAAGTGCTTCCCAGATAAGGTCAAGTTAAAGGAGTTCGTCATCACCAAGCCCTTATTATGTGAAATGTTAAATGGACTTATCTAAGAAAAAGAAGAAGATCAAAGCTATGAACAGTAAAACAGAGGGGCAGGGAAGGGAAAAGAATGGGGGGAAAGGTACAGGGAATAAACAGCCTAAATAGTAGGTACAAAATAGTCAGGGAGAGGTTATGAATAGTATAGGAAATGGAGAAGCCAAAGAACTTATGTATGACCCATGGACATGAACTAAGCAGGGGGGTGGGGGAAAGTGTTGGAGGGAGGGGCAGTACAAAGTAAAGGGGAATAAAGGGGAGAAAAAAATGGGACAACTGTAATAGCATAATCAATAAAATATATATTTTTTTAAAGTTGCAAAAAGAATATAAAGAACTCCTAGAAAGACTTTACAGAGATTCACCAGTTAACATTTTGCCACATTTGCTTTATTTCATTTTCTCTCAACATAAATATGTATTTTTATTATTATTATTATCATCATCATTATTATTATTGAGTTAAGTTGCAGCCATCATATTCCTTTACCCTTAAACACTTTATTTTGTATTTTCTAAAAATAAGACATATATTTACATAATCAGAGTATATTTCTCAAGTTGGGAATTAACATTAATACAATGCTATTACCTCATTAACAGACCTTTGAAATTTTACCCATTGTATCGATATTGTTCTTTATTGTACATTTTTTCCTGGTCCCAGATGCAATCTTTCAGTCGTCTCATTACATTAGTTGTCATGTCTCCTTAGTCCTCTTTAATTGGGAATAGCTCCTCACCCCTTCTTTTGTCTTTCATGGCATGAGCATTTTGTTATAACAGAATGTCCTTCAACTTAGATTTGTCTGATGTTACCTAAAGGTCAGATTCAGGTATGGGACACCTCACTTAGGGAACTTCACTCTGGCCATTCCCTAGCTGCATCTCTCAAGCCTAGAGTCAAAGGAGGCAGGCCCACTGGAGCCTGCCCCACTTCTAGACTAGAGGTCAGCAAACTTTTTCTTTAAAGGGCCAGAGAATAAATTCATTCTCTGGAGCCAAATGATCTCCGTTGTAGCTGAGCATGATTGCTGTTTATACATCAATGGGAGGGATTAATTCCCATCTGATTGCCTACAAAGGTTGGCTGTTACCACTGTGGAGGGTCACTGTGCACAGGCCAACTCCACAGAGTAGGACTTGCTTCAGGAGAGCTCTGGTGGGGCCATCCCTTGATTATATTGTTTGTGGAGGTCTTCAGTGTGGTTTGAAGCTGTTCGCTGGGTCCACTGACCCTGAGTCCTGCTGAGTGGTACAGGTCAATGTCAGCTGCCACCTGTGCCCGGCCCACAGCCACTCAACATGAGCTACAGAGAGATCACAGATGGTTGCTACTCATACTGGGCTTAGGGGTGCCTGGGAGAGGCCAAGATGTGACTAGTACTGAGCCTCAGGCCATTTAGCAAGAATGGAGGCACACTGAAGCCAGATGCCACTTGTTTGAAGGATTTTTAGAAAAGTCCACAGCATGAGCCAATACAGGCTGTTTGTATAGAAAAGCCACTAGAAACAGCTTGCGTGGGCCTGCAACTTGAGCAGTGTGGGATGGGATCTCAGGGAATCACCATGGTGTGGGGAACAGTGTTAGCCAAGTTGATGGAGACAGACACGGTACCTGCCTGCCAGCTCTGTGGGGACTGGGCTCAGCAAAGTAATAATGGCCTCTGCCAGCACTTCTGTCTGGGAGAAAGCTTCCCTTTCAATCCTCCCCCTGATGCCAAACTATTCATTTCCTCCCATATGTCCTGGTGCCTTTCTAGATGCTGTCCCAGTGCTGTAGCTCAGAGACTATGAGTCCAAGTAAGTCTGTGCATGGGCCCTTTAAGAGGAATGGCTGGGACTTCAAAAAACCTCTGTCTCATTCAGCCACAATCCCCAGAGGTTTTCATAGCCAGCCAGAAGTTATGGGGACTTCTCTTCCTGGCACTGGAACCCCTAGTTGGGGGGCTGGGACCCCTGGATCCTCAGCAGGGACCTCCACAGCTGAGATAGCCCTCCCAACTTTAACTTCCATGTGTGGATGCAGGACCAGCCCATTTCATGTCTCTGCCCCTCCTACCAGTCTCCATGTTGCTTCTTTTTTATATCCTTAATTACAGGACTTCAGTTCAGCTAAACTTTGGTCAGCTCTGAATGATAGTTGTTCTGTAGTTTAGTTGTTATCTTGATGTGGTTGTGGGAAATGCAAGCATTGCATTTATCTACTCTGCCCTCTTCTGAAATTTCTGTTTTTGCTCTACCTCAAATCTTGACTAATTTTATGGTCTGATAGTTAACCTGATTTATTGAGATATAAGTAAATTATGATAATAGGGATAACTATTGGCAAATAAAAGTGATAGAGTAAGTCAATATATTATTACAAAACACTTTCATAAAAATTTCTATTTTTCTTTAATTTTTATTTATTTACTTTTAGAAAGAATGGCGGGGGCAGAGAAAATGAGAGGGAGAGAAACATCAATGTGAAAGAGAAACAGTTCAAATGGGGGTAAGAGGAGAGGCTGTTCCACTGGGCCCTACAGAGCACCTACTACATAAGGCCACCCTACCAAGACCAGGAGATGTGGCAGCTCTACCTCATACATAGAAAGAAACAAAGGGAGGCAGCCAAAGTAAAGTAACAAAGAAGCATGTCCCAGCGAAATAACAGAACAAAACCCCAGAAAAGAACTAAACAAAATGAAGACAAGCAATCTACAGATGCAGAGTTCAAAACACTGGGTATAAGGATGCTCAATGAACTTAGGGGAAGAGTAGAGGAACTTAATGAAAACTACAATAAAAAGATAGAAAACATAAAAATAACCAGTCAGAAATGAAGACTATAATAATTGAAGTGAAAAATCATAAAAGGGAATCAAAAGTAAAGTAGGTAAAGCAAACGATTAAATCAGCAATTTCAAAGAGAAAGAAACAGAAAACACCCAATCAGAACATCAAAAAAATAATCCAGAAAGGATGATGTAAGTAGCCTTGGGACAACTTCAAGCATACCAACATTTGCATCATGGGAGTGCCAGAAGGAGAAGAGAAAGAGCAAGGAATTGAAAACTTACTTGAAAAAGTAATGATGAAAAATTCCCCCAACCTGGTGAAGAAAATAGACACACAAGTCCAGGAAGTACAGAGAATTCCAAACAAGATGAACCCAAAGAGACCCACATATTATAATTTAAATGTCAAAGATTAAAGACAAAGAGAGACTCTTAAAAGCAACAAGAAAAAAGCAGTTAGTTGCCTATAAGGGAATTCCTGTAAGACTGTCAACTGATTCCTCAACAGAAACTTTGCAGGCTAGAAGGAATTGCTACAAAATATTCAAAGTGATGAAAACCAAGGACTTACAACCAAGATTATTCTACCCAGCAAAGCTATCATTCACAATCAAAGGACAGATAAAGAGCTTTCCAGATAATAAAAAGCTAAAAGAGTTCATAGCACAAAACCAGAATTAAAAGAAACGTTAAGGATCTTTTTCAAGAGGAATAAGAAAAAAATAAAAATATAAATAATAAAATAGCAATAAACACATATCTATCAACAATTACTTTAAATGTAAATGAATTAAATGCTCTAATCAAAAAACCTATGGTGGCTCAATGGATAACAAAACAAAACCATTATATATGCTGTATACATGAGACCCCCTTCATATCAAAAGACGCACATGGAGTAAAAGTAAAGGGTTGGAAAAAGATATTCTATGAAAATGGAAACAAAAAAACTGGAGTAGCAATACTTATACCAGATAAAATAGACTTTAAAACAAAAGCTATAACAAGAGATGAAGAGAGATCCAGCAATTTCACCTGAGTATTTATTTGAAAAATTCCAAAACACTGAATTGAAGACATATATATCCATATGTTCATTGCTGCACTATTTATAATAGCCAAGATATAGAAGCAACCTATGAGCCCATCAATACATGAGTGGCTGAAGAAGTGGTATATATGTACAGTGGAGTATGACTCAGCCATTAAAAAAAATGAAATCTTGCCACCTGCAACATCATGGATGGACCTAGAGGGTATTATGTTGAGTGAAATAAGTCTGACAGAAAGACAAGTGCCAGATGATTTCATTTACGTGTGTAATCTATAAAACACAATAGAACAGAAACAGACTCATAGATACAGAGAACATTTTGACAGTTCCTATATGGGAGGGGTAAGTGAAAAAGGTGAAAGGATTAAGAAGTACAAGTTAGTAGCTACAGAATAGTGACAGGGATGTAAAGGACAGCATAGAGAATGTAGTCAATAATATTGTAATAGCTATGTATGGTGTCAGCTAGGTACTAGATTTATCAAAGTGATCACTTCATAAGTTATATGTGTCTACTGTACCTGAAACTAATATACATTAACTGCAATTGAATTTTTTTAAAAAAACAAGAATTTTGCACACAATCAAGTAGAGCTGTATTCATTATTGAGTAGATTACTTCTCTTCTAACTATAATAGAAAGAGCTGAGATTTGAACTAAAAAGATTTGAGTACAAGTCCTGTCTTAGTTATTGACCACCTGAGATCAAAACCATCATCTTCCCTGGTCTTATTTGTCCCACTGTAAAGAAAGCAGCATAATAATATTTTACTAGCTCTCTGCTCTACAACATTGGTCATGTGAAGAACACAAATGATAAAATGCTATTTTGTTTGTTTTATTTTTAATTTTTTATTGTATTTTTCCAATTACCATTTAGTCCCCTTATGCCCCTCTCCCTTACCCCGCAATCACCACACTGTTGTCCATGAGTCCTTTTTCCTTTCTGCTCAACCCCTCTGCCCACTAACCTCCCCCGCAACCTTAGCTATCATCCTGCTCTCATTATCTATGAGTCTATCTGTATTTTGTTTGTTAGTTCAGCTTGTTCCTTAGATTCCACATATGAGTGAAATCATATGGTATTTGTCTTTCTCTGACTGACTTATTTCACTCAGCATAATATTCTCCAGGTCTATCCATACTGTCACAAAAGGTAAAATTTTCTTTTTACAGCTTATTAGTATTCCATGGTGTAAATGTCCCACAGTTGTTGTATCCACTCATCCACAAATGGACACTTGGGCTGCTTCCATATCTTGGCAACTATAAATAATGCTGCAATGAGCATAGGGGTGCTTATTTTTTTTTCAAATTAGTGTTTTAGGTTCCTTTGGATATAGTCCCAGAAGTGGGATTGCTGGGTCTTTAATTTTTTTGAGGTATCTCCATACTGCTTACAGATAAAATGCTTTGTTAACAGTAGATTAATATGTTAGTTGTTATCTTATGGATCCAAAGTCAGTGTGTTGGATCATAATCACTAATGCCATGGTCATATTACTTTCCTTTAACAGATTTTATTGAGACTTTCTTAAACAGGTAGCCATGTTCTGGAAAAATCCCCTCTCTCTCTATTGGCATTGTACCTGGACAATGACTTCTTTAAATTTTGCACCCTAGGTGCCTGCCTTACCTCGCCCTAGCCCTGGCCCTGGTAGCTTGGAGAGAGATGCTCACAAAGTCTGCAGATGCAAGAATAAGCCAATGTAATTGTTTTCTGGCCTACTATGCTCTGGTTACTGAAGTTCCATCATAGTGAGGTTGCCTTTCTGCATTCCTCTGCATGGCGCTGACAGTGGGCCTAGAAATCATTGGATTTTTTTTAAAAGATTTTATTATTTATTTTTAGAGAAGGAGAGTGGAAAAAAGGGAGAGAAACACCAATGCGCTCAAGAGTAACATCAATTGGTTGCCTCTTGCATGCCTCCAACCAGGGGCCTGGCCCACAGTCCAGGCACATGCCCTGACCAGGAATCAAACAGATGGCATTTTGGTTTGTAGGAAAATGCCCAACCCACTGAGCCACACCAGTCAGAACTAGAAATCATTGGGTTTTAACTTCATGTCCTAATATGGCTGCCCACACAAACTATTTCCCTATGCAAACTTTACACCTGCATATATGCTTCAGAAAAAAAAAGTACAGAAGCACCTAGAAGCCCTACTGTAGACTCTGTTTTGATTCTTGGACATGTGGGTCAACGTATCTCACTGAATTTGGGAAATTTTGAAATACTAATCTTTGAAATATTTTTTCTGTTCCATCCTTTTTCTCCTCTTCTTTTAGGACTCTAAATATGCACATGTTAGACCACTTGATATTGTCCCACATTTCCCTGAGAATGTGCATCTTTTTCAATCATTTTCTCTCTATACTTTATTTGACTAATTACTACTGACCTGTCTTCAAGTTGACTCTCCTGTATTCTACAATTCCAGTCTGCAATTAATCTATCCATGGATGTTTTGATTTCTGGTAACCCTTAGCCCTGAACTTACTTGTAAGGCATGGCCCTTTCGGGTTTCGAAAGAAAGCTTTAGGATTTCACCAAGGCCGTCCTATTTCTAAGAACTTAAACTTCAAACTAGTACTAAAATTTTTGCCTAAAATTATAGCTAAAACTTTCAACTGGGTTCCCTGAGATCTTGCTCTGAGGATATTTCCTTTAGGAGTTGGCAAAGGATTTGAAAGGAATTTATATGCATGTTTTATAGCATCTCCCTATGACTCCCTCCTTTCTGGGATGCCCCACCCCACTCAATTTCCAGCTGTTTTGGCAACCCAAAAATCAAACCCCAGTCTCCAGCTAATAAGACCACCACTTTATATTTTAGCTCCATTTTACCATATGTCATATGTGGTTGATAACTGGAAGTGCTCTCAAAGGAAAAGCCTGATAAGTTAGAGCTAACCCAGCTTCCTTCCTTTCTTGCAAGACTCATAGTCTCTTCAATTCCTACCTCCTTTGGATTGCTCACCATTGCCTTCAAGCAGTAGCAGTTTTTTGAGGGGGCCCAGGGTTACTCATTATTATCAGCAGGTGAATGGGTGCAGAACAACAAGATACTGTGATTGCCAGAATTAAATCCCCATCTTCCACAGCATTTTGAAGGAGTGACGTTTCCCCAGACACTTGATTATAGTAAAATGATATACAGTAAAGATAGAAAGTTTAAATATTCCCTTTTTTAAAAAAGTTTTTATTGTAATAAAATATGTATAACATAAAATTTACCATTTTTACCATTTTAAGTGTATGATCTGACATTAAGCATATTCACCTTATTGCACAACCATCACCACCATCCCCCCTCCAGAATTTATCATCCAAAACTAAGATTCCACACTCTTGAAACAATAAAATTCTCCACAGCTCCCTGCTCCCAGCCTCTGGTAAACACCATTCTACTTTCTGTCTTTATAAATTTGACTATTCTAGATACCTCATATAACTGGAATCGTACAGTATTTATCCTTTTGTTGAAGTATTCTTTTTTCAAAATGAGCAAACTCCTGGTTAATGATCACCCTTTAACCCCAGACTTTCCTCTCCATGGCCTCCCCCTGCTAAAATAATAGTAAAGGAGATAAAGGTGCAAATCCACAGGAAATGGGCATTTCAACAAATTAAGAGAGAAGAAATTTCAACAGGCGTATTAAAGATGCAAAGTAGAGGATGGACACAAAGAACAAATATTGTATTATTTCACTTTCCTGAGGTATCTAGAGTAGTCAAATTGATAGAGACAGAAAGTAGAATGGTGATTTCCAGAAGCTGCAGGGAGGGGAGAATGGGGGCAGAGTTTTGGTTTAAGTTGATGAAAAAGATTAAAAGTGGATGGTGGTGATGGTTGCACAACAATGTGAGCGTAGTTAATGCCACTAAAATGTATACTTAAAAAATGGTAAAAATTGTAAATTTATATTATGTATCTTTTACTAAACACCCAAAAATACGGAGTGGAGGCACCTGATGAAGCCAGGTTCAGGAGGCCAAGAACTGGAATGCACAAGGTGGGAAGTGGAGGGGGAGGGAAACAGCAGCCAGGCAGGAGTAAATTACCCTGTGGACCCTATTACAGCCCACTACAGCAAACGGTAGGAAAAAGACATTTTGAATCTTAGATACAGCTCCCCGAAAATTGCAGAAGTTATTCTATAAAAAATAATTGGACACTCCAAAACTTCCACAATCTGACATTTAGAGGTTCACCAGTTAAATGTCTAGAGAGTGGCTTCCCACCTGATCATCTTAAGCGAAGTCTCTCAACCAGCGAGACTGCTACAAACACAGAGGCGTCATCACAGAGGTGATTTATGATCTCGTTCTCATATATGCTCCAGTGAAAGCCTCCAACAGGAAAGATTCTAAAATAAGCAAACAAAAAACATAACCAAGAAAAAGGCATCTGCATATATGGAACTGTCTGTATAGCAAAGTCCTTACATAGTCAGAACGGGCACCACCTGGGCATAATGGGCACACCTTACAATGCATACAACCTAAACCTCAGTCCTGCGTGGATGAAATAAAAGCAACTTGGGAATGGAAAAGGACACTAAGATATCCCTAAGGACATGCCCTGTGAAATAAACCCTCATTCATTATACCTGAAAATTTGATAATGCTTAAAATGGATGAATCAAGAACTAATGTTGTAACTATATTATTTAGAGACAGAGATAACCACCAAGAGAAACAGCTGAAAGAGTTAAAAGTGGCTGTCTCTACAGGACCACGTTTGGGGACAGGTAGTCTGGGAATAATTGTTATGCATCATAAGCCCTTCTGCATGATTTGATGACTTAACCTTATGCAGGTATTAGTGGCACTTTGATTTTTTTTTAAATTTTTTTCAAAGAAAATGACTGGAAGGTTTTTTCTTGTGTAACATTGTTTCATTCTGGAATTTTCCAGTTAAGCTTTTGGCTAAACACATACATATGATAATGATAATTATTCAGGAATAGGGGGTTTTGTAAAAACATTGTGTGCCATTAGAGTAATCAAGCTCAGCTCTAACACATCTTGGCTTCTCAGAATAATTAGACCACACTGGAGGCCCAGATGGGGTGTTTTTGAAAGCCATGGGTGTCTTCCATAATAGTAACAAGAAAACATCACACGGAACTATTCAACTGACAATTGAAATTTGCATATTAACTTAGTACACAACAAAAAAATGAATAAAAATGCTTAGATAGGAGCAAAACATTACACTTTAAAAACCAATCATGGAACAGGTGCAGTAATGAATGTCCTACAGAACTTATTTTAAGCCCACATGTATTAAAATACAATCTTTAAAGCTAGAAGTAGTTCCCTCTATAACTTCCTTTTTTAAGATTTTTACTTATTTATTTTTAAAGTGAGGGGAAGAGAGGGAGAAAGAGAGGGAGAGCAACATCAATGTAAGAGGGAAACATTGATCTCTTGCTCTCATATGCACCCGAACCACACCAAACCTGCAACACAGGCATGTGCCCTCACTGGAAATTGAACCTGTGACCTTTCACTTTGCAGGACAACACCCAACCAAATAAATCACACTGGTAAGGGCATATATCTTCTATTTTTAATAAGGGCCACCTCCTACAGTGAACATCTTTGTTGTAAATTCACAAAATTTTTAAAAAATCATTAATCTATTAATTCATCAGAGATATATTGAAAGTATACTCTGTGCAAGTGTTGGCATAAGTATGTAGTTAGCTAGTTATTAATAAAGTAAGGATGCAAAGGGAATCAGATATTAAGAGGCCTGCTTGCTTCGCCAGGAAGTTACAGCTTCACACATTCCAGGGGATTGGCGCATTTCCCTGCCAAAGGGATTAACACCCCTCCCTCCTCCATACAGGGAGGAAAAATCACTTTTCAATCTCCCTGGTCCACCCATCCAGACTACAGGGAGTGGGGAGAGTGGGGTGGGGGCGGGGGAGCAAAGCATTTGCAAAATAGGAGCCAAAATGGCGACCATAGAGGCCTGTCAATCTAACCTGGGAAGAGAATAAATGCATTGGTTTGGAGATGGGCCCATCAGAACATTGATTGGTTACTTTGAAAAAGTTCCTGGTCCTTCCCAAGCCCAAAATAATATAATTCCAGCTAACAAAGCCCTTCTCTCTCACCCAGTAGCCCTTGCCCCATTTTGTTCTGGCATTCTCTTCATGGCAACCATGTAGACCTAGCAGCCCACAGGGGCTGGCAGCTGATGGGCTCCAAAGGACTAAGCTCTAATATGACAAAGAAACTCTGGACACTGACTGGCCTTTGTTTTGGTCTTGATAAAGACAAGGTTGGACTTTTTCCAAACTTGCAGGATAGACAGAGGTGGGATATTGGGAACCCAGGAGGGGCAATCTTTTGGTTTTGCATCTAGCGCCACAAATAAATCTTACCACACCACAGTCTCTCATATGTGGGTCTCCTGGAATGATTTCCTTACAATGCAAGAACCCTAATTCCACCAGCGACACAAGGACCTGAGTTGGTGCTAAGAATGCAATGGTGGAAGGCATATATAGTCCCTGCTCTCAGCACAACTTACAAACTAGTATAGAATATGGATAAGTAGCAGCAATTTCACCGCAATGTGATTAGCACAATGGCAGAGTTAATACAGGTTGGATAAGATCACATGGAGAGAGCAACTATCTCAGATGGCTGATCTCAGGACAACGAGATGGCTCCTGGACTGAAGTGGTATGTAGCCTGAGAGCTTCTGGGAAGTCTCCAGGGGGAGAATCTGAGAGACGTTTAACACAGCTTTTGGAATGAAGGACAAAGGCTGGGAGGAGTGGGGAGAACAGAGGAAAGTGAGGGGGAGTGGCAAGAAGTGAGATAGGAGAGTTAAGCAGAAGCCCACTCACACATTTATGTTTTGAAAATGACATACCCCAGGAAATTCGAAGAACATAGAGCAATGATAAGCCATTGATATTTTTGGGTGGGACTTGCTGGCCAGGTCTGGCATCATCAGATTTTCATTTTAGAAATGTATAAATTCATCATAAATTAATATCCATTATTTTACTTACTTACCAATCACCTACCCTTCTTAAGCACTTCTATTGTTTTTTGTTAAGATTATCAGACAAATATTTGAGTAATGGTAAGAATAATATAATTATAGTTATTAGGCTTACAAATCACTTTACCATATGTACCCTCACTGCATATACTTAGAAGGCAGATGGAATAGAGAGAGATTTGGGCCTGGTTTCATCCTTCTTCCATCCTGTGTCCATGAAAGATGCTGATAATTGGTCATGACACAAGGTCCTGATTGTAACACAACCTCAAAATTCTTGACACAATTTCCCAGCAAGCAGTGTCATCTGCTTGAGTTGTCACTTGATGAAAAATTCAATTTGCCATCCTAAAATAGTGTAAAGCACATACATTATGAAATCATACAGACTTCATTGAAATTCATGATTTTCTACCTGAATCCTAGATCTAAATTATTTGATCCCTCTAAGCTCCAGTTTCATTATTTTAAAATTAGGAATAAAAACATATCATTCTGAGGTCACTGTTACTTAAAAAGCAGCAAAAAATGAAATTATATTATCTGTGAATTTAACTATGTAAATTTGATAATCATGCTCTGAAAAGAAAAAGTGAGACAGAAATCAGGAACAATTCCATTCAATGTGCATGCACCCCAGAGCAAATACGAGATGGGAGACATCCTCCATAGCACCATTAATTAGCCTCAATTTCAGTGTGTCTCTCAGAATGAGCATCTCACTGCACTAAGAGTGGTTCTCGTGTTTGAAGGGATATGTTTTCCAAAAAACACAACCTTAATTGCAAGCCAACAATGTCATATGTTTGTTAACTGAAGGACTAAGCAATCTATTCCAACTGTAGAGGAAAACCTGGTTGTAAGGACCTTACCACAGGTAACCTCAATGTCTATAAACATGGCCAAAAAAACTTCCAGTTTCCTCTTCCAAGTAGGCTGTAATCATATGGAAAAGTGTGTAAAATACCATATTTATTTTTACAAAGATCAAAAAGTGGTATAAAGAAACTAAATTCTGGAGCAGGGGACGAGATTTCGTAAGTGAGAAAAGATTAATGGCTACTGGGGCATTTATCGAGTCTTGGCACGGGCACAGGCAGTCAGAGGGCTCTACTTGGTTAAGAAGAAACAACTGACACTTTTTCTTTCTTTTTCTTTTTTTATTATTTACATTATTACAGATGTCCCCATTTTCCCTCCCTCCCCCACTCCACTTTCCTCGGGACATCACCACACAGTTGTCTGTGTCTATGGGTAACACATATGTTTTTTGGCTAATCCCTGATACTTTAAATGTCTGTATGGGCTAAAGTAACAGATAAGAATATTTAAGAACCCAAAATACAGAGCTATCCCTCTTCTTTGTTTAAATGGGAGGCAAGATAGCAGGCTGGGGCCTGGACTGAAAGACAGATAGAAACCTCCTTCAACACCCAATGTTTGAATCCAAGTCCCATTAGAAGGAGGAGCCCCTAAGGCCCTCAGACTATATCTTGCCCTTAAGACATTCAAAGCCCAGGTGAACTTAAAGTGACTAAAGCTATACTTCAACCCTCATTCTGCTCGGCTCTCGTTTGGATCAGAATGATCAGTTGCTCTTTCTAGCTGACTGGCAGAGGAAAAAGTATGTATGTCCTCTCTGGGGGGAAAAAAAAAAAAGAATATATATATATATATATTTGCTTCAGTCACTTTGGTACTTTTAAATACAATGTCCAAACATACAATAAAAATTATGAGGTGCAAAGAACAAGGGAAATGTGACCCATAATCAAGAGGAAAAAAATAATACATGCAGATCCTCAAGTGACCCAGGTGCAAGAATGAGCAGAAAAGAAATTTAAAATAATCATTACAAATATGTTAAAGAAATCAGAGCATAAGAGGGACAGAGTAAAAAAGATGCAGAGTTTCAACGGAAAACAATAGACTCTCTTAAGAAGATCCAAATGGACAGTCAAACCAGGGGCGTCCAACCTGAGGCCTGCAGGCCGCATGTGGCCCAGGGTGGCCCTGGATACAGCTCAACACAAAATCTTAAATTTACTTAAAACACTATGAGATTTCTTGTGTGATTACATGTCACAATGAACTTAATGTGTGGCCCAGGACAACTCTTCTTCATCCAGTATAGCCCAGAGACACCAAAAGGGTAAACACCCCTGATTTAGTCCATTTATATTTAATATAATTGCTGATATCAATGCCCAGTCAGGGTCCATACAAGAGTCAACCAATGAATGCATAAATAAGTGGAACAGTCAATGAAACAACTGACCCGATATCTTATACAAAGTAGACCTTCAATAAATGTCATTTGCTTTTCTTTTCACATCATTTAGGACATGCATGAACTGGAATAAGCAGGTTGGGAAAGAATGATCTAACTTGTTTTTATTGATCTTTCTTAAGTGTATGGTTAGATAACATTTATTTTTATGTTTAATATTAGAAGTGTTTTAGGTCTTTATTGAAAAGTTTTGTGATGTTTTTGTGATAGGAAATATGCTGTAGGAAATGAACTCTTGTTTAAATCAATTAGCCTATGTTAAAATTGGTTTTACTATATGTCCTTTTGCTTAGTCACTGTTTCCAACACTCTGTTGATGGCATTAAGCAAGAGCTTACTGTATAATAAAATGTTTTTTTGTCTTGAATTATAGAATCTTGGGGTGGTTTGTTAAACTGCAATAAATAACCAGAGCATATCTCCTAATGAGTACATACATAAAAACTTATACCTAACACTTTGGTACAAAAGCATGTGAATGTTATTTTTCTGATTCATTTTTATTTGTTGCCTGTTTTTTTCTTTTAAAAAATCTTTTACACCCATAAAATTTGTATTTAGCTTTTTTAATTTAAATATTATAAGCATGGGCCCATGTTGCTACATAACCTTGGTCATAATATGAGGAGACTATAAATATTTTTTTATTGTCATGCAATTCACATATCATAAAATGCATCCTTTTAAAGTGAAAAATTCATAATGTAGTACAACCATCACCACTAATTTAAGACATTTTCATCACCCTAAAAAGAAACCTTTGACCCATTGGCATTCACTCCCCATTTCTACTTTCCAATCCTACCTCTCAGCCCTTGGCATCCACTTATCTACTGATCTATTTTATGTCTCTATCAATTTTCATATTCTAGACATTTCACATCAGTGGAACTCTGCACTTTGTAGCCTCTGTGTTTCATTTCTTTCACTTAGAATAATCTTTTTAAGGTTCATCCATGTTATAACATGTAGCAGTACTTCATTTCTTTTTATGGCTAAATAAGATCCCATTTATGAATATACCATATTTTGTTTATCCATTCATCAGGTGATGGATATTTGGGTTATTTTCACTTTGGTTATTTTAAATAATGTTGCTATAAACATCTGTGTAAAGTTTCTGTGGAGGTGTGTGTTTTTAATTCTCCTGAAAATATACCTAGGAATGGAACAGTTGCATCATATGGTAACCCTATGTTCAACTTTTTGAGGAACTGTCAAACTTTCTTCCCAAGTGGCACAAGCAATATGTGAAGGTTTCAACTTCTCCACATCCTAACACCTACGATTGTCTGTCTTTTTAATTACAGCCATCCTAGTAGGTATGAAGTGATTTTGATTTGCATTTCCCTAATGGTAAATGGTGTTAAGCATCTTTTTCTTTGTTTATTTAGCCATTTAGATATCCTCTTTGGTGAAATGTCTATACAAATCCTTTACCCATTTTTATTTTTGAAAAGATTTTATTTTTAGAGAGAGGGGAAGGGAGGGAGGAGGAGAAGGAGAGAAGCATCAATGTGAGAAAAACATCAGTGCCCTGACCAGGGACAGACCCTGCAACTCAGGACAGTGCTTTGACGGGGAATCAAACCGGGGGCAACTTTTCACTTCATGGGACTACTCCCAACAAGCTGAGCCACATCAGTCAGGGCCTTTTACCCATTTTTAAACTGGGAAAATTAATTTGTGTTTTTATTGTTGATTCTAAGAACTCTTTATATATTCTGGACACAAGTCCCTTATCAGATTTGCAGGTCATGCTTGCTTTGATTTGCAAATATTTTCTCCCATTTTATGCGTTATCACTTTCTATATAGTGTCCTTTGAAGCACATAATTTTATATCAAGTCCAACTTAACTATTTTTTCTTTGGTTGCTTAAGCTTTTGGTGGTATATCTAAGAATCCATTACCTAATCTAGGTCAGAAAGATTTGCTCCAATGTTTTCTTCTAAGAGTTTTATAGTTTTAATTCATATGTTTAAGTCTTTGATCTATTCTGATCTAATTTCTTTATATTGTACAATTACAGTTGTCCCCAATTTCCCCCCATTACTCTCACCCTGCCCTATCCACCTCCACTGCCCACATTCAATCCTCTCCTCCGCCTGCCCCCCTCCCCCATTGTCTTTCTCCATGGGTTCATTATACATGTTCCTTGACTTGACCCTTCCCTTTCTTTCCCCTGTTATCTCTCCCCTCCCCTCTGGTTACTGTCAGTTTGTTCTCTATTTCCATGTCTTTGGTTCTATTTTGCTCGCTTGTTTGTTTTGTTGGTTAAGTTTCACTTCCAGGTAAGATCATATGGTATTTGTTTTTCACCACTTGGCTTATTTCACTTAGCATAATGCTCTCCAGTTCTATCCATGTCGTCATGAAGGGAAGGATTTCCTTCTTTCTTTCTGCTGTGTAATATTCTATTGTGTAAATGTACCACAGTGTTTTGATCCACTCATTTACTGATGGGCACTTAGGCTGTTTCCAGCACTTGACTATTGTAAATAATGCTGCTATGAACATTGGGGTGCATAAGTTCTTTTGAATTGATGTTTCAGGATCCTTAGGGTATACTCCCAGTAGTGGAATTGCCAAGTCAAAAGACAGTTCCATTTTTAGTTTTTTGGGGGAAATTCCATACTGTTTTCCACAGTGGCTGCACCAGTCTGCATTTCCATTAACAGTGTACTAGGGTCCCCTTTTCTCCACATCCTCACCAGGACTTGTTTGCTGATTTGTTTATGATGGCCATTCTGACCGGTGTGTTTTCTGAGCTATTTTTATCTCTAGAATGAGGGTGACTGTGAATCTTGCCTGTCAAATGGAGCTAGGACAGAGAATCTTTTATATCAATGGAGATTAAGGAATGAGTAAAGGAGGAAGAGCAAGATGTTCTGAGAAGCAATTAATTCAGTGTGACCGTAGCCTAAGGCATGCTGAGAGTATGTCGGGTGTTACAGTGAATAACAGCAACCACACCAAAAGATGATGAAGGGCAGGAGCATTGTTTTCTCCTTTTTCTTCATCAGCTATTCCCCTACCTCCTCAAGCAAAGGCAAATGTAAGAAAAAACAGTGTACTAGCTAGAAAATTAGCTTTGGACTGGCCTCCAATCCTCCCCATCGCCCCTTCCAACAAGATTACCTCTCCTTAGCCCCTCCAATGTAGAAATTCTAGAGCATCTATTTCTGAAAACATTCAATGGGAGGGAGTTCTTTTTCCTGTAGGCTTCCAGAAGTCATTAATGGGAAACAACACAGGATTTGGGTTTTAGGAAGCCATGGTAGTTATATGTGTCACAGTTCTCAACTTTTTTCTTGGCATATGAATTAAAAAGTCACATGGATAATACACTATGGGCTACCAAACTGACCAGCTGCATGTGTTCATAGTTTCTGGTGCCCTAGGGTGCAGGAAACCATGAATTATGAAACATAAAGTAGAATCAATAAGATTGGTGATTGGTTGAGTATAGGTAGATAAGGACTCTTGGTTTCAGGACTGGACACCTGGGTGAGTCCTTAGGCCAGTTATGGGGATGGGGAACATGGATAAAGAACAGGTTTGTGACTTCCAGGCAAGGTGGTGATGTAGGCAGACATGGCTTGCCTCTTCACACAACCACATCAAAATTACAATTAAAATATAGAACAACCATCACTCAGGAAAATCAGAAATTGAGCTGAATGGAAGTCTGAAAACCATGTAACTGAGATGAATGGAAGTCTGACAACTACAGAATTAAAGAAACTACATCCATCCAGACAGGTAAGAGGGGTGCAGATGCATAATGGTGCAGACCCACACCCACGTGGATAAAAATTTGGGATATCTCAGGAGCAAGGAGTCCCACACCTACACCAGGCCCCCCAATCCAGGATTCCAGTGACAGGAAATAAGTCCCCACAATGTCTGGCTGCAAAGACCAGTGGAGATTCATTGGTGGAAGAAACTTCTGGAGCCCCAAGCATTTCCTTTTAAAGAACCCACAGACAGACTCAACTACTCAGACTCACTCCCTCTGAGCTCCAGCACCATGGTAGCAGCTTGGAAGGCACCAGTGCTATAGAGGGAGAAACTAAAGTGTCTGGCATCAAGGCAAGCAGAGGCCATTGTCCCTTTGCTAAACCCTCCCCTGACAGAGCCAACAAGCTGAAGCCATATCTGAGACCCCATCAACCTGGCTAACACTGTTTGACCTGCCTTGGAGATCTCCAGAGGCTCTGCCCCACCCAGTTTATGGGCCCACCCAAGCTGCTTTTCCATGAGAATGGCTGGTCTTGGCTCCTAAACTCCTATCAAACAAGCACAAGCTGGTTTCAGTGGGCCCCAGCAGCAGTCACTTTAAATTCACAGCTTAACTTCACCTGATCTCCCTGCCCAGCACAAGTAGCAGCCTTCTCAGATTGCTTTACAGCTCAGGCAAGGTGTCCCAGGTGAAACACAGATGGGATCTGACCTTGGCCTGTACATTCCAGGAAACCCCAGGGCCAAAACACCCAGTGGACAGCTACAGATCACCTCAGAACACCTCCACCCTGCCCCTGCACAGCTGATCTGCCATGAATGGTGGAGATCGATGGTCAGTCTTCACAGCCAGTCCTTGCGGCTGACTTGCCTCCCATTAGGTAAATCCCTCCCATTAGTCTGCCAATAGCAACCAAGACTCAACTACAAGAGGAGGGTATATTCAGCCCACATGAAGGGTGCACCTCAAGTACCAAGCTTGGGTGATAGGGGAGGTTGTGCCACTGGACCCTACAAGACACCTACTATATTAGGCCACACTGGCAGGACAAAGCAGCTCTACCTAATACATAGAAACAAAAACAGGGAGGCTGCCAAAAAGAGGAGACGAAGAAACGGCCCAAATGAAAGAACAGATAAAAACTCCAGGAAAAAAAAAAGCTAAACAAAGTAGAGATAAGCAATCTATCAGATGCAGAGTTCAAAACACTGGTTATAAGGATGCCCAAGGAATTTAGTGAGGACCTCTGCAGCATAAAAAGACCCAGTCAGAAACAAAGCATGCACTCATTGCAGTAACAATTTACAGGGCAACAATAGTGGAGTGGATGAAGCTGAGAATTAAATCAATGATTTGGAACATACGGAACAAAAAAACAACCACACAGAAGAAGAAAAAGGAATCCAAAAAAATGAGAATAGTATAAACAGCCTCTGGGACAACTTCAATAAGTCCAACATTCGCATCATGGGGTGCCAAAAGGAAAAGAGAAAGAGCAAGAAATTGGAAATCTGTTTGAAAAAATAGGGAAAGAAAGTTTCCCTAATTTGATGAAGGAAATAGACATGCAAGTCCAGAAAGCGTAGAGAGTCCCAATTATGATGGATGCACAGAAGCCCACTCCAAGACACATCATAATTAAAAGACCAAAGGTTAAAGATAGAGAGAGACTCTTAAAAGTTGCAAGAGAAAAGAAGTTAGTTACCAGGTCATTGAAGGATGGGAGGAGAGAGAGGGAAAATGGGTGAACAGGTGAATGGATTAAGAAGTACAAATAGGTAGTTATGGAATAGCCATAGGGATGTAAAGTACAGTATAGGAAATGGAGTAGGCAAAGAACTTATACATATGACCATGATCATGAACAATGGTGGAAGAATTGCCTGAGGAAGTAGGTGACACTGAGGGGAGGAGAACAAAAGGGGGGAAATCAGGATAACTGTAATAGCATAATCAATAAAATATAATTTAAGAACTTTTTTAAAAAAAAAGAACAGGTTTGTTTTGGGGAAGAAGAAAATATAGATGTAGATAATTTTAAACATGTGGAGTTGGAAGTGCAGGTGGGACACCCAAGCAATCACATGTGGTAAATATGTAGTTAATGTGACTCTGGAAGTCAGGAAACCTGTAATGAAGATGTAAATTTAGAAACTGTCAGCTTATTTCAATAGATGGGGCGCGGGTGGGGCAGAGAATTAGCTCACTGGGCAAGCACGGGAAGGTAAACTAGGTTTCAGGCCTGGAAGGGGGAGGAAAGAACAGATATAAGAGTTCAACTCCCTGGCCACGATCTTTCACTTAAGCAGGTATTTCACAGCTTTCCTTTGAAGCCACTGCCTATCAGCTCCAACATAGCCTCTAGTGCTTTCCACTCTCTCCAGCTTCCCCATCTCAGTGTTGCCAGGCTTTTCACTATTTGTTCACTCAGCTCACCAGACATCCTGCCTTCTTCTAACTGTTCATTCATATAGCCACTTACTGATTGGCTTCCCTGTGCCAGGGACTGTACTTGGTCCTGACCATCCAGCAGTGACCAAAACAAAGTCCCTCCCTCAAAACATTTACATTCTAGTGAAGGAAACAGATACACAAATATAATTAAATAGACATATTGGGGAGAGAGAAATGCTTTGAAGAAAAGGCCAGCAGAGTAAGAAGTTGTAGAGTGATGCAGGTGTTCTTATTTTAAGTAGGACATTAGAGAAAGTCATTCCTGGAGGAGACATTTGAGCAGAGATCTGAATGAACTGTGAAAGCTCAGGGAAAAGAAGGGGTGGCTGAAACAAAATGGGGAAGTAGGTAACCTGGGGCTAAATCATGTATATCTTTGTAAGACAAAGTAAGAAGTCTGGCTTTCACTCAGTGTGGCATGGGATTATGGGGAGAGGAGTATTGACTAGAGGAGGAATATGATCTGGCTTAGATTTTAACAATACCCTTCTGGCTGCTTTGTTGAGAATAAACTATTGGGGACAAGGGCAGAAGTTGAGAGACCTTTTAGACCATTGCAGTAATTCTGACCAGAATAATAGTTGCATGTTACTGAGAAGTAGGGGTGGAGATGGTGAGAAATGGTTAGATTTAGGTGGGTGGTTATAAGCAAAAGTTCATTGGACCAGAGTAAAAGTTCCAGATGGTGGGGGCTTCTCATTGGCTGAGTGTGGTGGTTTCTCACTTGCTAGGCAGTTACTGGACGAGGAGAAAAACCTTACTCCTGCTAGGGTAGTAAAATAAACTTCATGCCTAAATTTGTAAAGAGGCTGTGATGGGTGGTACCTTCCAAAAATTTCCCCTGAACGGCTTCCCCACTCCACTTTCAATGTGGTTTTCCTTTATTCATTTTCACACCTCAATGGAGAACCATCGAAAAAGTTAGGTTTAGAAAGGAAATCAGGATTAAGGCTTTGGACACACAAAGTTGCCAACTAGACATCCAATTAAAGAGGTTGAGTCTATTGTTTATGTGAATCCAGAATTCACACAGTTGAACAAAGCTAAATACTCAGGATTGGTATGTGTATAATGACTTTGAAAGCTTTCAGCCTGAATGGGACCATCTGAAAACGTTGGACAGAGTCCCTGCTCCAGGAACAGGGAGTGGGGGCGGGGGGGGGGGGCTGTAGCGCGACCGTGAGACCTCTGTAAGGGGCACACTGGCCTCAAAGGGTGAAGGACTGGGTCTTAAGGAAATCGTCAGGAGTTTGGAGGCGGGTGGGCAACTTTCAGGCAGAGGATCAACATTTGAAAGACATGGGACTCTGGACAAAATACGAGTACGGACAGGTGAAGGCCACAGCTGAGGTCAACAGGGCCGCGCGCGCCCAGTGTCCGAACGCCACGATGCCTTTCGCCTCTCCTCAAACTCTTCTCAGCTGGCCCAAGCAGAGTCGCGATAGACCAGCCCAAGCGACGAGGCCGAGACGCCCGAGTCCGCGGCGAACTGCCAGACCACTAGCAGCCGGCCGAGTCTCGCGAGAGCGCGCCGTCGCTGGCCCAGCATACCCCGCGCCGCCGCCGCTGCTGCCGCCGCCGCCGCCGCGCCGCGGCTTGAGGGCGGAAGGCTGGGGGAGGGTAGCGGAGCCGGCGCCGCCGCCATGTTGAGTCTGAGGCGGCTGCTGTAGGCACCGACGGAGCGAGCGGGCGTGCGGAGCCGGGACCGCAGCGTGGGTTGTGCCTCTCTGCGAGCAGCCCAGAGCGGCGGCGGCGCCATGAGTGGGGGCACCCCTTATATCGGCAGCAAGATCAGCCTTATCTCCAAGGCGGAGATCCGCTACGAGGGCATCCTGTACACCATCGACACCGAGAACTCTACCGTAGCCCTCGCCAAAGGTACTCCGGGGTGGGGTGTCGGGCCGCGCGCATCGGTCTCGGCCTGCGGCCTTCTCGCTCCTTCCCTGTCCCTTCCGTCGTCCGCTGGGAGGCCGCTTCTTTCTCTCCCTCCAGGCCCTAGCATCGCGGGCCGGGCCGCGCCGCGGCCTCCCCCAGGGGTCCCCGGCTTCTACTGCCGAGGTCCGCGCCTTCCATCCGGGAATTACACGACCGAGAGCTGGGCGGGCGGGGCGACCCTGAAGTCCCAGAACGGGCAGGAGAACGCGGAGCGACGTGTCTTCCAACTCTGAAATTCCGTGGTCTGTCGTCTTACCACGAAACAAAGCCTGAGTAGTCAAAGAATTTTTCCGTCTCGCTTGAGTTTAGTGCTGATTTCTTGATTCTACAGCACCATTTTCTCACGTTCTCAATTTCAATTTGTTGTGATATTCCTCAGGTGAACTGTAACTAATGTGCTAAAACTTTGGGTTTGCTCTTCAGTGCATTCTCGAGTGGACCACATCCCTCTTGTCTCCTATGTGGCATTTACCTGTTAAACCGAATCCTTCTCAAAGTCTGTTCAACCATCTCTAAAAATGCTTGCTGCACTCGCGTCTGCCCTGTTTCTGGAAGCCTGGTGGGGAGGAGGGGTCAGGCTGGAACCTGGACGCTTGTTCCAGAGGCAGAACTGTGTGGCCCGTGGGTGCCAACCGACCCTTGTGAAGGCTCCCTGGGATAGGGAGTTCTGGGTGTTGAGAACGAGGGTATCCTACTTTAGTTTTTAGCTTCGCCACAGTCTGTGTGTATGGGTTTTGTTTCCTTCCCACACGCGCTAGGCCTTCCTTCCGCCAGGAAACCAGGAGTAAATAAACTTTTTAGCTCTCGATCTTGAAAGATATCTCGCAGGTTTGGCATACATATGAGAGGGAAGCACGATAGCTAAGGTAATTTTGCCAGCACATCTGGTAGACTTAGGGAATAAGTAAGTAGCTTGATAAGGACAGAGGTCCAGGGCTACGAAGGAATTTTCTAAATCTTTAAAAAAAGAATTAATCTTTAACTGGTAGGAGACTCATTTCACGGTATAAAACAAGTATTTAATGACATTTTTTTTTGGATGCTCTGGTAGATCTTTCTCGATAGCACTCGTGTTGGGACAAATCTTGACTTAGTTTCCTTTTCTGTTCTTTTTCCAGACGGGTATTTTGCCGGGTAGTGTTTTTGGTTAATGACTTTATGAAATTATGAAAAAGGCTCTCTGAAGTTCTTGGTGAGAGCCATATAGAGATTGAAAACACTTTTCCTTAGTAAAGTCGTTTAATAACTTTTAAAAAACTACTATTTCACCTAATCTCAATGTTAAAGTATCTGTTAGTTTAGTGACTTGTCAGTTAGTTGGCTGTGCCGCCACCTCTCAAAGAAAAAAACCTATACATTTTTAAGATTTCTAATGTATTCCAGTCTATTAAAAACCTATGAATATACTCTTCTGTGCAAGAAACCAAAATGTCTGTATTTTGTTAATGACCCACATTTAAAAAAAATATTCCTTTAACCAGCTTCTAGAGTCAATAACATTTTATTAATCTGTAATAGTTAAATCCACATGCCAAACATAATATTAATTTTATATCATGACGATAAATATGTGATACAAGGACAGCAATGAAAAGATTAAAAAATCTTTTTATTTTTATAAACATTTTTATATTTAATCCCACATACATAATATATGCTTTTTAAAAATTAATGAGTTATTTAATGTGTTTGGTAATTTGTGTTTGCAAAAAATTAGAGTTATCAAATCTTGGCATATGTATTCTCCTTAGCAATATCTAATCTAAAACTGCTTTATAATTATCCAGTCAACACTAGACACTTACCGGATTTCAAAATTAGAAGTGGGGTGTTTGGTATTAAAATTTTAGAATTTGCATTACTTCTTGAGTAATTTGATAACTGAAATTCCACCTTTATTTGGATGAAGGATGACATTCCAATACTAAAGCTGAAAATTTATTCATGGAGTTTAGAATACAGTAGGTATTTGTATTTAGAGGTCCTGATTAGTTTTTTAAATTATAGATTGAGTTGATCTCTCTGAGTAACATTACTAGAATTCTCTTTAGGATATTAATTTTTTTTAATACTCTCTAAGGAGAGTGTTTTCCTTTTTTTTAATTGCAAAATATAACCACAAACATTGAAAAGATGCATAGCCCTTGCAGGGTGGCTCAGTTGATTGGAGCATCATTTCGTACACTAAAAGGTTGTGGATCGGATCCCTGGCCAGGGCACATACCTAGGTTGTGGTTTTGGGCTCCATTTGGGTCCTATGGGAGGCAGCCGATTAATGTTTCTCTCTCCCGCTCTCTTTCTCCCTCTCCCCCCGCCCCTTTCTCTAAAAATCATGAAAACATCCTCAGGTGAGGATTTTTTTAAAAAGAAGAAACATAGATAAAAATGAAATATTTTAAAACAAAGATCCTTGTAAATAACACCCAGGGCAAAACAGGCATTGCCAAGATCACAGAAGCCTCTTACCTCTTGCATCTTCCCATCATGACTACTGCCCTTTTAAGGCTAGATATAAACGTCACTCTGACATTGATAGCTTTGTTACTGAAGTTTTCATTCCTAAATAATAGAGTTTAGTTTTGTCCATTTTTTAACTTCATATAAATGGAATCATCTTGTATATAAAGAGGTGGGCAAAAGTAGATTTACAGTTCTTATGGAAAAACATATAACACAAGAATAAATAATAATATAAGAATAAACTTGTGTTTCACATACAACTGTCAACCTACTTTTGCTCACCCCTATATTTCATTTTGGGTTTCATCATGGCATAGTAGTCCATCATAAATATAACACAAGTTTATCTATTCTGCAGGTGTTTTGGATATTCGGCATTTGATGTTTAAATTGCTTACATGTTTTGGCTGTTATGAACAATGCCTTTATGAAAATTGTGTTTAAATGCAGTGATGCACATTTTTGTAAATTTTTGAGGGTATACACTTTGAATTGCAGGATCATGAGGAATGCGTGTCTTTATTAGGTAATGTCAAGTTTTCCAAAGCAGTAGTTCACTAGTTTTTGTTTCGGTTATTAGTATATGAGATTTCTAATTGTTCCACATCCCTCACCAACAATAATGCTTAGTATCAGATATTTTCATTCTAGTCAGTCTGGTGGGTATGTGGCTGTACCTGGTTTTACTGTCCCTTATTACTAATGAAGTGCACAAATTCTCGTATCTTGGTCATTTAGATTTCATTTTTCATGAAGAGCCTTTGAAATCTTTTGTCCATTTTTCAATTGAATTGCATGTGTTTTTCTAGAGTTTGGTCTTCTCAATGTGAATCTTTTGCTGCATCTATCTGTTGCAAATAAATTGTCTTATTCAACAGTTTCTTTTGGTGAACAGAGAAGTTCTTCATTTTGATGTAAAGTTGTTTATCACTCTTTATCTTTATGGCTAGTGTTTCTTTTCTTGCCTTTTTTTAAGGAATTTTTTTTTCTACCCCAAGATCATGGAGATATTTTGATGGTCTTTTCAGAACTTTTTTGCTTTTGTCTTTTCACATTTAGGTCTATAGTACATCCGAAATTGATTTTGTGTATGGTGTGAGATATTTAAATCTTTAAATTTAGTTAAGGGATTCACTTGGTTTATATGGTCCACATTATAATTTGGACCATTTACTTGGATATTACTTATAATTTAAATTCACCTGGAACTCTGAAATACTGTTGAAATTTTGAGCTAGTCACATTTGATGTGATATATAATTAGGGTGACCACATGGCCTTGTTTGTCCTGGTGGAAAATCCTTCTTTGTGCCTATGGTCTGGCATAATTATTATGCTTCTTTTCTCTTTTGAAAGTGTTTTAGTTTGGGTGATAAATTGTATGGTCACACTATAGCTAATCAAAAACCCAATCCCAAAGGATTTCACAGATTAGTTCTTAATTCTTTAAAAGTGAAATTGAGGTAAATTGATAGGCCTTGATACTCACAATCTTCTAAATGAATGTCAAGAAGTCTTACAGGCAACCTTGAAAGACTTAGACGTGAGTCTGAATTGTAGTCTGTCATCACATCTCTGAGTTTATTTTATTCCTAGCACTGATTATGACCTAAACATAATAAGCTCATAAACATAAGCTTATTTGCATGTGTTTATTTTGTGTCTTCACCTTCTCCCCCTCCCCCCCATACAGTGAGTTCGTGGGATGAATGAATGTTTTATTTAATGAATGGGTAAATGGAAATTACTTAGCATTTTAGTTTATTAGTCTTGTAGAATTCTCTTGGGCATATCTCCAAATAATGCTTTTTATGTTCACAATTGTATTTGTCTTCAAAATTAAAATACCTAACATGTTTCTCCCTTCCATGCAAAAGAGTAAGTAGTTTTGGAGAATTGGGATACAAGAGGATAAAATCTTTTGACAAAATTGATATTGTTGAGGAGACGGTTTTATTTTATGGCTCAAGCTCAATTGAAGTTTTCAAGATTCAATTCAGGATACTTGAGAGAATGGCAAAGTTGTGACATGCATGAATAATTTGTGGAATATTTCCAATTATGTATGTAACTACGATGCCCAAGCACATACTAGATCTTGGAAGCACCATGAAGTCAGGATTTTTATTTCATTCATTGCTCTATCTTTAGTGCCTAGAATAGTGCCTTGCAAGCACATAGCAGGCTCTTGGTAAATATTTGAATAAATGAAGGATATTTGTAGTTATTGAAGGTTTCTAATTATGGGAATTTAAAAATTCAGGGAGTACACATTTCCTGTAAACAACATATAGATTTTAACACTTTAAATAAAATGAATGAAATTTATATCTAACATATTTGGTTAGTTGTAACTAGTTAGTTAGATGTAACTGGATAATTCACTTCTCAAGTGAAAACCAGATTGCCACTGTATTAGGAAAAGAAACTTTATGAAGAATGATTATATAAGCCAGCTGCTTTTAAAATGGTTTGTCCTTAAAATTAAAGTATTGGTGGAGGGATATAAAAACAGGTAACTTAGTAATAGAATATTTCCTTAATTATCTTTTAAGTGTTGCCCATTGGCATTGCTTACCCACTTTTTGATTGTTAATTAACCACTTAGTCATAAACTCCCATGAAAGAGTGGGAGAGCCTTGTATAGTGAATGAAATACTTGTGAAGTGCTGTATTGATTTCTTGCATTCTCACACTGGGGATCTAAAATCAGCAATTCACAAAATCACTGCCTAGAATGTCAAAGATCTAGTGAAACTTGAAGCTGTAATTTCTTTTGGTTGCCCTATTTAATCAGGTTGCCAGAATTTGGAGTGTTGGAAATGGTTTACTCTTTCTGTGTAGTCCACAGAAATACTTGATAATTATGGGAGTCTGAAGTCAGATACCAAAAACTAACTGCATTTTCCAGTGGAGTAAGATAAGCTGTGACTTTTGGAATCAGAGTAGAGAAGCAGAAAGCCTGAAAACAATAATGGAAGGCAGGAAATAGAATAAAGAAATCTTAATTTTGGTATGCGCATGACATAATAGCAGTAAATGCAGATGGTTTGATTTGAATGTATTACTATGTGGTAGAAGAGGCCCTCTATAGGGATAAATTACCTTTTGTCTATGATGCTTTAAAGTAATATTTCAATTAACCATTTTTAAAATTAGATGTCATAAAAGTAAAATTTTTAATGGGTAAAATGTTAGTCTGTAAAATATTTTATTCACAAGGTTCTTATTCTAATTTTTGTAGGGTGTGTTTTTGTTTTTAGAAGAAAATGTGATCCCAAAGGTCAGTTGAATACATAGTTACTCTTTGACCTTGGACAAGTTATTTAACCTTAGCTTTAACTTCTGTCTTTTAAATAAGTATATAATAAGTAAATAAATATAAACTGGTTTATTGTAGTCTCTCAATAGAGTAGCTATCTCATTATTGATTATATCAACATAGGATATTGACCAGTTTCTCTCTAAATTCATGTTCACTAATACAAGAGTCATATCATATTTCCATAGTTTGTTCATTCTCTTTTTCTGCTTGACTGTCCCATTCCTTCTGTTTTCCTCAGATCTTCAACACCTCCTCCCCCATCTTCACTTTTAGCCTGTGAACTTGCTTCCTATTTAATTGAGAAAAGAATAGCGAACAGAAGAGAATTTTAATCAACTCATCCTGTATGTACCCAGTTACCTGCATCTGTGCCCGAAACCTTAACCTTCCCTCTCACTATAAACTGTTCTTTCTTCTTTCTAAGGCCACCCTTCACTGTGCAGTAGGTTTCATCCTCTTTTGATGATTCAAGGACACTGTTCCATCAGTTCCCTATTCTCCTGTATATTCGGTTTTTCCTTTTCTACCAGATCTTTTCTGTTTCATTACATATAGGCTGTTGTTTCACCCACCTTAAAAACAGCAGCAACAGCAAAACACTACTACTATTAACTGCGTTTCCTCTTTTCTACCTTTCATTTCTGTTCTGCCTATATACCAAAACTTCTTGAGGGAGTTTTCTGTGTCATCTGTTTCTATAATTTTTTTGAACCCACTTTATTTAGGTTTTTATTCCCACGAAAGAGAAGCTGTTCTTATCAATTTTACTAAGAACTTTTTTGTTGCTAAATCCAGTGATTGCTTCTTATCCTCAGACCAGTCTACATTATACTGCACAACTGGTCTTCTCATCTTGAAACACTTTATTCACTTGACATCATCCTGATTTCTCTCATACTTCACTGGTTGCATCTCGGTCTCTTTTGTTGATTCTTCAACTCCTAACCCTCTAAGTGTTGGAGAGCTCCAAGGATTAGTTCATGTTCGTTTGTTCTCTCTTTTTAAAAATTATTTATTTTTATCATCTGCACTCTTCTCTTGATGATCCCATCTAATACATGGCTTCAAATTCTATCGATACATTACTGACTATTGCCTCTAATCTGGACCTTTTAACACCCAACTTGCACAGTAAGTCCTCACTTAGAGCTGTTAGTGGGTTTTGCAACTTTAAGTGAAACAACACATAATGAAACCAGTTTTCCATAGGCTACTTGATATAAAAAAGAGTTGAGTACCTACAGCATCAACGTTATAATGAAAAGATGTTATTCTAGAACCTGTTAAATATCCAAGTACCTCACTAACATCATCTGGAGGAATGTCTGTTGGACATGTACCCTTCAATGTGTCCCAAACCTGTTTCTCCATCAGGCTTCGCCATCTAATTGAATGACAACTTATTCTTTTTGTTGGTAAGACCAAAACCTCTGAGTCATCCTTAATTCCTTTATTCCTCTCACATCTCATGTGTTTCTGAACCTATCAGCTAGCTCTACTTTCAAAATATATCCAGAATTTGACCTCTTACCACCTCTACTGCTCTACTTTGGTCCATTATCTCTCACTAGTCTGTTTATAGATAGCCAGGGGTTCCTGTATCTTGTTTACAGTGTTGACCTCTGACTTGATCCTCTTTTCCCCCACAAAAATTGCCTGAGTGCATCTTTGTCATCGCAAAACCAAAAAACATGGAATATGTGAATGGCAGATTTTCTTAGCGAACCATAGTTTTCTTAATTACTTGATTGATTGGTTGGCTATATTATTCCAAATTCAGAATCTTTTTTTCCTATGGAACTTTGAAGTTATTGGTTTGTTGTCTTCTAACATTCTAGTGTTGCTGATACCAATGTGATTCTCAATCATTTTTCTCTCCAGAAGTTTTACCCTTGGATTTCAGAAGTTTTGCAACACTGGGGTATTTTTTTTACTGAGTGGTTCTCTGTGGACCTTGTAAATCTGAAGACTCAAAGTTTTTTAAACTATTCAGTTCATTCATTCTCCCCTCTCCCCTCTCTCGCTGTCTTTGTGGCTCTCAGATTAGTTTCTGTTTTTCCCTTATGTCATGTTTTCATATCTCTGTCTCTTGGTTTTATAGTTTGGGAGATTAAAATGTAAAACCAACCAGAAGGAAGAATACCTAAATGAAACCAGTTTAAGAGTCAAGTTTAAATTTAGACTGCAGATTGAACATGCTTTTACTTTTCCTTCCTGTTGATAAATCCTGGTAAAACTGTACTAGAGGGACTTCCTTTTAAAAGGCATATAAACCTGTAAAGGACAAGGTCAGTTTTGAAAGGAGGCAACAGCAACAAAATTTTGGAGGCTGAAAAGCAAATGGATGAGTGTAAATGACTTCTTAGCAGAACTGAGAAATCTGGAATCTAAATGAGTAGTTGGTAAAGCCAATAAGTAACTTAATTTGCACCTGGCCTCCTAAAAGGTTCAGGAATTGGCATCACCTGGTGCTACAGAAACAAGACTATGAAGTAATTAGGGGAGAAGATGGAACTAAAAACTGGAAGATTAATGCAAAATTTGTTTCAGCAGTGGTGATGTTTCCAGTCACCTTGTACATTTCATACAATTGGATAGGTATTCTTCAACTCTGGTACTCTCTGGGAGGATGAGGTAGAGGTTCTGGAGAAACCTAGACACAATTCAGAGCAGAGGTTACCTATTGGGTGTCCCGCCGGCAGCCCAGGATGCCTGTGAATGTGGCCCAACACATAATAGTAAATTTGCTTAAAACATTATGAGATATTTTTTTTGTGACTGCATTGTCACCATGTATTTAATGTATCACCCTAGACAATAGGTCTTCTTTCAGTGTGGCCCAGAGACGCCAAAAGCTTGGACACCACTATAAGACAGCATGAAGCAAATGGGGCAGATAGAGGGGAAGCTTGTATCTGCCTGGTGCTTATTATTTGATAAGCTGTTGATCCAGGAGAAGTACTGAATGCCTGCTATGACTGCATGCTAGATATAGTGCTAGGTGCTAGGAAACAAAAGAGAGCAATACAGACGAATTTTTTGAGGACACAGCATCTGAGCTAGGGCCTGATGGATAAGTCACAATTAGCCTCATGAAGAGGGTATCTAGGGAGAAATGTTCAGTCCAAGGCCAGAGGGAAGCAAACACACAGACAACCACTTATCCTGGCTCATAACACCTTGCAGTTCATTTAAGGTGGGACTACACAAGTTGTCATTTAGGCCTTCAGGTCAGTCAGATTCCTTCAGGTCTGGGACCTTTTTATAAGGTTCCCTTGCATTGGAATGTTCTTCTCTAAACTCTATGTGGCTGTGTTGAAGAACTGAGCAGTGCAACATATTGAGATAGGAGTCACAAGGGAAAGAGCACTAACAGCTCTGGAAGGCTCCAGTGCCAATGAAAATGTGTCAAATAACAGACTCAGGACCACACCCCCACTCATTCCCTTTCTTATTAGCTTCCTTTGCTGAATTAATCTTAATTTATTCAGTTTGTTGTTTGAATAGCAGACTAACAAGTCTTGAGGGGGTTTTTTGGTGGGTTATAGGGAGGCATTGAAAGTTTTAGCCAATAAAGTGGCATTCCAGAGTCCAGCTTTAGGAAGTTTATGCTGACAGCATTGTAGAAAAATTGATTGGGAGTGAGGGAAGAAACTGACAATAGTGAGGTCAGTTGAAATCTTTTAAGAGTTTGGAAAAGATAAAAATGTAGGCTGAAACTACTTAAAATAGTAAGGAACAGATACCTGAGAAATTAGGAGAATGGGTTGGACTTTTAAAAATTGCCTGGACAAGGAACAGGGAGAAAATGAGCAGTGGTCCACAAAGATTAGTTTCTATCGACCAAAATTGGGCATGGATCAGGAGGGAATCAGGTTTATCCTTTTGGATTTAGCTTGAGCATTATCATTCCTGCAAAGCATTCCCTGATTCTTCTAGATAGGAATTGTTAGGTGCACCTGTGTTCTCATTTGACCTTCTGTTTTTGGAGGGGGGTGTTTATCAAGCTTTTCTTACTGTTTCACTGCCAGACATCAGCATATTTTCCTCCTTTGTGTCCCTTTTACAGAGCAAATTAACTATTTGTTGGTCACATGAGGAGTTACTGTTTCTGGAAATGTATCTTGGTCAGAAAATGCATAGTTGAATAATAACTTAATATTTTATAGAAAAAGGATGATAAATGAAGACGGTATTAAGCATAATGTATTCTCTCAGAAAAGTCATCCCCCACAATTACAGGTTTGAAACTTTGCTCAGTTAATTAGCTCCTCTTATCTGCAACTTCACTTGCTTCCTCCATGCCAGATTCTTCCCCTTGAATTACTAATATATGTAGATTTACTCAGACATATCTTTTCTCAATCATGAGAATTTCAGGCTGAATGTAAGGGGACAATTACTAGTGAGAATAAGAATTTAGGGAGAGTTGCTCTGGGTGTTGTGGCTCAGTGTGTTTGAGCACTGGCTGCTGAACAGGAAGATTGAAGGTTTGATTCCTATTCAGGGCACAAGCCTTGTTGCCAGCCAGGTCCCTGGTTAGGGGGCATGCAAGAGGCAACTAATCAATGTTTCTCTTGCATATTGATGTTTCCCTCCCTGTCTTTTTCCTTCCCATCCCCTCTCTCTAAAAAAAAAATAAAATCTTAAAAAATATAAAAATTAAAAATTTAAGGAGTAGCATGAAAAGAGAATTGTAAAACCAAAAAAGCTATTTAAAAATTTAGATGGTGATATAACAAAAGTAATAATGTAAAACACATTTACAAGAGCCTCTTTGAAATTGTAGATAAGAAAGATCTTGAAATGTAAGTCACAGGACGACAAAAGAAATAATTTCAAAGAGATTTCTGAGCCACACCACTGATCACACCACAACCCACTGAGCAACACCACCCAGAACGACTCTCCCTAAATTCTTATTCTCACTAGTAATTGTCCCCTTACATTCAGCCTGAAATTCTCATGATTGAGAAAAGATATGTCTGAGTAAATCTACATATATTAGTAATCCAAGGGGAGGAATCTGGCATGGAGGAAGCAAGTGAAGTTGTAGATGAGAGAAGCTAACTGAGCAAGGTCTCAAACCTGTAATTGTGGGAGATGACTTTGGGGAAAAAGAAATAAGGGTCCTGCTGGCGGCGGCTCTTGGTGGGGCAGAGAAGAGCTGGAGGCACCCACTTATCCCCAAGGCCACCCTACAGAGCCCAGAGAGCCAGGGAAGGGAAGCCCTTTAAGCTCCTAGGAATTTTAGATGTCAAGAACATTCCCTGTGCATGGAATGTGCTATTACATATGGTTCGTTAGGACCTGTTGTAACTGACCTTAGAAATTTTTTGTTGTCTGGTAAAATTAGAAGGTCATGTGATGTTGGAGGAGGAGGATTTATCTTGGTGACTTTAGGATGCCGGTTCCGTTGTAGATATAATAACTCAAAGCCCATATGAAAGTACCTACTTTGATCCTGAAAGAAAACAAACCAACAGCAACAGCAGCACTTGAGCAGAGTCTCCAGTATAGAAACCCAAATACAACTCACTGAAGTCAGTGAGAACAAAGTAGAGATCAACTAAATGAAGTATGTGTAAGTTGTAAAAAAAGAAAGAAAGAAAATATAAGAGTCTGTCTTCCCACTCAAGACTGTAAAAAAGCATCAAGAACATATCACTTCCACCTGGGAATATCACTGGAAGAGTAATGTGACAGTAAATTTTTTATCAACTTGGCTGCGTCTCAGTGCACAGATATTTGATCAGATATTCTGGATGTTTCTGTAAAGTTGTTTTTTGGATGAGATTAAGTCTGTGGGCTTTGAGTAAAGCAGATTACCCTCCATGGTGAGGGTGGGCCTCCAATCGGTTGAAGGCCTTATTAGAACAAAGACTGACTTCCTCAGAATAAGAAAGAATTCTGCCAGCAGACCACCTTTGGACTCTCTTAGGTCTCCAGCCTACCAGCCTACTGTACATATCTGGGGTTTTCACTGCCAGTTCCTTAAAATAAATGTGTGTGTGCATCCACATTGTGTTGGTTCCATTTCTTTGGAGAACCCTGACAAATACAAGTAGTAAAGTATTTCTAAGCTGAAATTTAGGATAGGTTGGATGTGGGGAGGAGCTATAGTAGAGGAGAGAAAACCTGCTCTGTGAATTGAGAAGGATGAGTGTGGTTGAAACTTGTTAGTGTAAATGGGTTCGAACCAGTTCTTACCACTAATACTTGACAGGAATTTTAAATTTAAAACTACATCATAAATCTTATTCTAATTTTTTTTATTTGAATTTAGCCTTAGTCTCCTTACTTTTGGGCATTTCTTCACTAATTCAGTCATTTGTTTATTACTGTCACGTATTGGTATTCAACAGACTGGAGTGTTTTTTTTCTTTATCAGTTGATATTAGAGTCTTAATTTTTAATTTGTATCAAAAAAAAATTCAGGCTTTTGGGCCCTAGCTGGTGTGGCTCGATGCATTGGAGTGTCATCCCGTGCACTGAAGGGTTGCAGGTTTGATTCCTGGTCAGGACATATGCCTGGGTTACAGGTTCATTTCCTGGTCAGGGTGCATGCAGGAGATGGCTGATGGATGTTTTTCACATCATTGTCTTTCTGTCTCTCCCTCTCTGCCCCCACCCCCAAAATCAATAAATGTACTTTCAGGGGAGGGTTTAAAAATTAAGGTTTGTGGAAAATACTGATGAGGTCATTTGGGGGTACTAAGTATATTCAATTACGTATATGTTTATCTTATTAAACTTAGAAAGCTTTGGTTTTTTAATACTGTAAGTACTGTTTTGGAAAGTTGGTCACTTCCCTCTAGCCATGTACTATGACTATATATACAGGTGTTAATTCACTGGTAACCATGTTTGATTCGTGTGATGTTTGAACTTGCCTTGATCTGCAAATAAAGGTTTTTAGACGACTTTGCCAGAAATTTGACCTTATGAATTAGAAAAAAAAGACATGATTAATCTGATGCATTTCTATTAATAAACGTTTGCTATTTGTAGCCATACCAGGGAGTTGATTATATTCTTTAAGTCTAATAAAGAAAAGTTTTCTTCCTATTTCACACACACTTCTTAAACGCTGGTCTAGATGTAGGTTTTTCTAGCTTGGGGAATAAGAAAAACTAGAATACCTATTAAAGCAGTGTGACAACTTTATCGAGTTTAGACTACAGAGAACAACCACCCCTAGTTTCAGCATTCTAACCTAACTATTCCCATTTTGTGTGTCCTCTTCCAGGCTATATTTGTAAGGAGGGGTATATGTGTGTGCTTTATTGAGGTAAAATGTATATGATGTACAGTAACTTATAAAGTATATGATGTAAAGTACATGATTCAGGAGCATTTAGTCTACTTACAACGTTGTTCAACCACCACCTCTTAGTTGCATATTTTTTCGTCACTTTAGAATACCCCTACCCATTAAGTAAATCCCTCCCCATGATCCCTCAGTAACCACTAATCTGTTTTCTTTCTCTATGGCTTTTATTTTGGATATACACTATCATATTTAAGGGATCATAAAATATGTGACATTTGTATCTGACTTCTTTCACTTAGCATAATGGCTTTGTAGCTTCATTCTAATTATAACGTGTATCAGCATTTCATTCCTTTTTATGGCTGAATAATATTTGTGTGTGTAATTTTTTTTTAAATTTGTTTATCCTCTCATTTGTTGATGGGTGTTTGGGTTGTTTCCACCTTTTGGCTACTCTGAGTAATACTGCTTTAAACATTCATGTGCAAGTTTCTGTGTGGACATAGGTTTTCATATATAGTGAAATTGTTGAGTCATTTGGTAATTCTCTGTTAAATTTTTAGGGGAACCACCAAGTTGATTTCCTAAGTCGCTGCACCATTTTACATTTCCACCAGCAATGTGCAAGGATTCCTGTTTGCCAGTATTTATTTTTGTTTTTTTATTATTAAAGCCGTCTTAATGGTAATGAAGTGGTATTTAATCATGGTTTTGATTTGCATTTCCATATTGACCAAAAGATTAAACATTTTTTCATGAGGTTGGTTGTTGGTATAATCTTTTTATGAGAAGTGTTTCCAAGTTTTTGTACATTTTTAATTGAGTTGTCTTTTTGTTAAGAATTCTTTATACATTCTAGATACTAAAGCCTTAAATGTGGCTTGCATTTCTCCCTTTCCATAGCTCGTCTTTTAACATTCTTGAATTGTTCGTTGATGCACAGTTTTTAATTTTTATGAAGTTTTTCTTCTTTTGTTGCTTGTGATTTTAGTGTTAAATCTTAAAAATCTATTGTCAAATTTGAGGTCATAGACTTATTCCTATGCTTTCTTTTAATAGTTTTATAGTTTGGGCTTTTGTTTAGTGCGTTAAGCCACTAAAAGGAAAATGTGGTTCTCCTCTTCTCACCAACTTATTCTCAGTACATCTTGTCACCAAATGTGTGAGTGTTTTACCCAATTCTCCAACTCCCCGGACACCAACTGGGAGCCCTACAGTTCAGTTCAGTTCTGACACTATCTGTCAACTTTTTGGTGTATAGGATGACACTCTAATCCACTGAGCAACCCAGCTAAGGCTAGATAATTTATTCTTTTGGATTCTGTTATAAGTGGAATTGTTTTCTTAATTTCCTTTATGGATTTATCATTGTTAGTATGTAGAAATGCAGCTGATTTGTGTGCATTGGTGTTGTAACTAGTTCTTTTTAATGAATTTTATAGTCTTTTCTATATATGAAATCCTAGCATCAAAAACAGATAGTTTTACTTCTTCCTCTCCAATTCAGATGTGTATTATTTATCTTGCCTACATTGTTGAATTCCGTTGGTGAAAATGGGCGTCCTTACCTTGTTTCTGATCTTAGGGGAAAGCTTTCAGTCTTTCACCGTTGAATACATTAGCTGTAGGTTTTTCATTTATGCCCTTCATGTTAAGGTCCTTTCTATTTCAAGGTCACTAAGTGTTTTTTACCATGAAAAGGTGTTAGTTTTGTCAGAAAAAAATTTTCTGCATCTTTTAAGATTGAGTGTGTGAGGTTCCCCTTTTTACTCTGTTAGTGTTGTATATTACACTGATTTTTTTTTCTGTTGAACCACCCTTGCATACTTAGCATAAAATCCCAACTGATCTTGGTATGTAATTTTTTAATATATTGTAGGGTTCAGTTTGCTTTTCTTCTCTTTTTTGGGGGGGGGAGGAGTTTGGGTAATTCTTTTTTAAATGGGAAAATTCACTAGTGAAACCATCTGGCCCTGGTTTTGTTGTTGTTGTTGTTGTTGTTTTGAGTTGACTTTTAAAAATTAAGTTTATTAGAGTAACATTGCTTAATATAGGGTCATATAGGTTTCAGGTGTACGTTACTGTGCTATATGATCTGTATATCCACCACCTATAGTCAAATCATCCTCCATCACCGTATGTTTGCCCCCTTTACTCTTTACCACCTCCCCATCCCCTTTCTGCTGGTAAGCACCATACTGTTTGTCTGGTCTCTTGAGTCTCCATTTGACATCCCACATATGAATGAAATCATAAGGTTCTTAGCTTTTTCCGAGTTACTTATTTAACTTAGCATAATATTCACAAGGTCCATCCATGTTGTTGCAAATGGCAGTATTTCATCTTTTCTTATGCCTGAGTAGTATTCCAATGTATATATGTACTGTATCTTCTTTATCCAGTCCCCTATCAAAGGACACATTGGTTGTCTCCATGTCTTGGCCACTGTGAATAATGCTGTAATGAACATAGGGTGCATATATCTTTGCAAATAAATGTTTTTGAGTTCTTTGGGTAGATAATCAGAAGAGGGGTTGCTGGGTCATATGGTAACTCTATTTTTCAGTTTTTTTGAGGCTCCACCATTCTGTTTTCCATACTGGTGAAACCATTTTACATTCCCACAAGCAACAAATGAGGGTTCCTTTTTTTGTCCACAACATCCCCAACACTTGTTATTACCTGTCTTGTTGATACAGCCATTATAACAGATGTGAGGTCGTATCTCATAGTTTTGATTTGCATTTCCCTAATAGCTAGTGAAATTGAACATCTTTTTATATATCTCATGGCCATTTGTCTTTTTGAGAGAGGTGTCTGTTCAGGTCCTCTGCCCACTTTTAATTGGATCATTTGTTTGGAGTTGTATGAGTTCTTCATAAATTTTGGATATTAGCCCCTTGTCTGAGCTGCTGTTTGTAAATAACGTCTCCCATTCAGTTGGTTGCCTTTTTGTTTTTGTTGTCAGTTCCTTTTGCTGTGCAGAAACTTTAAATGGTCCTGGTTTTTTGGAGGTTTTTGATTACTGGTCCAGTCCCCTGTTGAGATTTTCTGTTTCTTCTTGAGTCACTTTTGGGTAACTAGAAATTTTTTTGTTTCATCTGGATTATCTAGTTTATTTTGGCATACAAATATTATATCTTATAAGCCTTTTAATTTCCATAAGGTTGGTAGTGGGTCTTTGTTTTCATTTCTGATTTTAGTTATTTTCAGATTGTTTCCTCCATCCTTAGCCACTCTAGCTAAAGGTTTGTCAATTTTGTTGATCTTTTCAGAGAACCAACTTTTGGTTTTGTTGATTGTTTTTCTCTTCTCCATGTTGTTTATCTCTGCTCTAATCTGTATTATTTCCTTCTGCTGGATTTGAGTTTGTTCTTTTTCTAGTTTTTTACAGTGTAAAGTTGATTTATTTTTTTTAAGGTAGCAGTCACAGATACAACTTTGCCTCTTGAGTACAGCATTCTGTTCACCCCATAATTTTGGCATGTTGTATTTTCTTTTTCGTTTGCCTCAAAAAAATTTATTTTTCCTAGTGATTTCCTCTTTGATTCATTGGTTGTTTAAACATGCATTGTTTAACTTCCATGTACTTGGGACTTTTCCAATATTCTTTCTATTACTGATTTCTAGCTTTATTCCATTGTGGTCAGAGAAGATACTTCATAAAATTTCAGTCTTTTTCAACTTGTTGAGGTTTTTGTGTAACATGGTCTGTCCTGAAGAATGTTCCATGAGAATAATGTATATTCTGCTGTTTTTGAGAGGGAAAAAAGAGTATTTTCTCTCTCTTAAATGCCTTCACCAACACTACAGGGGAAGCTGCTTTTGCCCTTGAAGGTTGAAAAAAAAAACAGCCATCTTCTGTGCTGACACCTCGGTGGATTGCCAGGCAGGTCAAATCATGCAGCCCCAATTTTTGGAGGACAAGGTTTCTATTGCCCACCTCTCACCAGCAAGTTGTACCTAGGAATATGGACTGCCATACCCATAACTTGCCTGTCATGGGGATAGGTGATGAATTATAACAGCCATCCGCTATGCAAAATGTCAGTATTAACCAAAAATTACCAGCCTCTTTCTCTAAGAAGTACTCCCATGGATGCTACAAGTATTTGACTAGACTCCATAATTCCAAAATGGTTTACAGACTGCACTTGTCAGCTCAGTAGTAGTTTTTGATGTTGCAAATAATGTATCAGTCTATTGTAGGGATGTGTGTGACCAGAGTTGGAGAATTTAAGTAAGAAGTTTCATTCAGTAAGTCATGTTATTTTGGTGAGCTGGAGTCTCTTTAAGACTGATCCCGCTTTCTGGAAGTACCTCTTCACCATCACCCACTTGTCCAGTAACTTCCAAACTGGTCTGCTTCCATTTATTTTCCATAGTTACAGGACAAATACTATTGAATGGTGGTTGCCATGGACTGGAGAAAATGAAAAGTTGTGGTTCAGCAGGTATAAAGTTTCAGTTAAACAAGATGATTAAGTTCTAGAGCTCTACTTTTCAATGTTTTGCTTGTAGTAATGATACCGTACTGTACACTTAAAAATTTAAGAGTTTAGATTTTGTTATATGTTTTTAATCACAATTTTTAAAAAATAATTGAAATGAAAACATTAACAAAAATGCTGGTGAAATATATCCATCCAACAATTAAGTTGTTGGTAAGCTTAAAAGAGAAAAACCGAAGGCAGCCTGATGGAAGAGGGTATAAGGATATAAGGAAGATGTGAGGCGACTGCTGGAAGAGGGTATAAGGATATAAGGAAGATGTGAGGCGACTGCTGGAAGAGGGTATAAGGATATAAGGAAGATTTGAGGCGACTGCTGGAAGAGTGCATCAAGATCAGGGGTGCTTTGAAAGTGCTTTGAAGACCAAATATGTAGGCAGGTTGAGCCAAGAGGAAATTTGGCATTAGTGGGCATCTTAAACTGTTCTTCCATGGCTTGCCCCCTTTTTTTTTTTTTTTTTTTTTTTTTTTTTACTATTACCTACATGTGGAAATAATAAACAGGCTAGGGAAAATTGTGTGAACCAATGTGATTTCCAGCTGTACTGACATGATTTTTATTGAGTGATTCCCTATAAAAGATGAGAGTATTAGTTTTTGTATTACCTTTAGTGCTTTTCTCTTTTCTCCACTCATTCTTCATCTCCCAGTTCTTGTTAGAATACTGTGTGATGCTGTGACTTAGAGTTGAGAAGTCTCCTAGGACTGTCCTGACTTATCTTGCCATACTTTAAAACGGTAGCCTTTTTTGGAACTATTAAAGTTAAAATTTGTTCTAGGACCATAGTAAAGTGTCACATACATTTATATGCTTAAGTGAATTTATTGTTTATCTCTTATCTTTTGTTACCACTGTTTCTGAGTTTGTTTTGATAGAGCAAAAGGTAAGTCTCTGTATGTCTTATAGTGCAGTAAATTTTTTTCTGTAAGTACAGTGAAACCTTTTGATCAAATTAGGTCTTCATGTCAGGAAATTTCTCCTATATCTTTCATTATATTTTTTCTTACTTAATCTGTTGTCCTTCTCAGAAATAGCAGTTAACTCTTAGGTCTATAAAAACTCATTTTTCTGTCCTGGCTGGTGTGGCTTAGTGGATTAAGCGATGACCTGTGAACCAAAGGGTCTCCAGTTCTACTCCCAGTTGAGGCACAGGCCTGGTTTGTGACCCAGGTCCCCAGTAGCGGGGAGGTGCATGAGAGCAACCACACATTGATATTTCTCTTCCTCTTTTTCTCCCTCCCTTCCCCTCTCTAAAAATAAATGCATAAAATATTTTTTAATCATTTTCTAACATTTGATTGCTGTCCTTTTTCTTTACATCTTGTTTAATGATTGGTTTTACTGCTTTGACTGTTCTGTTGTTGATTTATTTACTAGTCCTCCTGTTATAAAAGTGGTGTCTGTTTTTCTCTTTCCTTAACTCTGTAGGCTACCTTTTCATTTCAGTGTTAAATTTTTATCATAAGTTTTATTTTTCTTAACAATTTAAAGTAACCTTTTGAATATGTGGTTATAGTTTTGATGGTTTTGTTAGGCCGTGGAAAACTAATGGAGCTCCTTTTATTTTGTAGAAGGGGAGGCCTTTGACTTTTACCCTCCTCTGCTTCAGGATGAGCTAATCTATCACTTCGGAGGGCTGGGACATTATACATTGTGTGGTGATGGTGGTGGTGCTGAGGTTTGGAAGGAGATTGAATTATTTGTAGTCTTCTTAGTCCTGCTTTTTTTTTTTTTCTTCAATTTTAACTCTTTGTTTAGCCTTCATTTTGGATAAAGGACAAAATGTAGAACCTTGTCACTTTACTGATAAAGTACTGTTTGGCTACCTGGGAAGGGGAATTTTCACGTTTTCTGCCTTATCTGCATCTCTCTCCCGATCCTAAGTTGGTGGATGTCAGTGAAAATTGGTGGGTGGTATGCTACATATGGTTTCTAGGATTCATCTTCCATATGAATCTTAGCATCTGATGATACTTTTTAACAAAATTTCATGGTATGAGTTTGAGATCACTTCCTGGATTAGGGATATTTTTAAACTTTTTTAATTTTGTGTAGTTTTCAGGAGGAATATTTTTCTGCAAACCTACACCTATGCCACTATCTTCCCTGGGAGTCTTATAAAGACAAGGAAGAATTTTTAGGATTTAAAAAGGCATTATTCAAGCTGGAATAACATTTGCCTTCAGTCTAGCTCTGGATCAGTTCTGTGGGAAAATGTATACATTCAAAACTTTGGGCAATGTTGAAGGGTTTACTTCCTCTAGAATGCTCTTTAAATGGATAATACATGATTTTTCAAACTTTCTTATCTGGAACTTTTATACGGATGCAGACATTTTCCGAAGTTTCCTAAGACAGTGAAGATATAACTTCGGTATTCATAAGAAACTCTTGGGGAATTGTGCAGATTTGTGGACGGTCTTTCCAGAAAGTCTGATTCAATGTATTTCAGTAGGGTCTCAGAAATCTTTTTAGCTTACCCTGATACCAGCAGTCCACAGTTTCACTTTGAGTAATGCCACTATCTTAAGTGTTAAAATAATCAGATTTAGTTTTGAGATAGGTAATTTAGGTAACCTGGGCATCTCAGGATGTCCCAAGGGGCTGGATAGCTGATAGCTACTTCTCTCAGCTTCTAGGTGACCTATTACTCACCAGGATAGATGTTCCTTTCATTGTTTTCTCATAACCCCAAAGTTCAGTTCCCAAACTTTGGTATTTAATGGACTATATAAATCTTCATGCACTCCCTCCCACACACATATGCACAAATATTACATAGGTTTCCAATTTTTTATTTTGCTGAACGAGGACATTAAAAACAAATCAACAGTGGAAGAAAGGACATTATAACACTTCCTCTTACAAGTACCAAAGATATAAATAAATAAATAATGTAGGAAGAACACAAGCTTGTAATACAGTCCTTTAAACAATACATTTAGCTCTACGCAAAGCCCACGCATTTTCCTCTTTTTAAAAAAAAATTACTTACCTACAGATTAATGAGTGCTTCTTCATGGGTAACATTTAAGAACTGCTGCTTAAATGTACTTGGAACAGTACACTTACAAGAGGCACTACCTAAATATGAGTAGTCACATATCTCATATTCTCTGTTTTTTTAACAGTTCGGTCCTTTGGTACAGAAGACAGACCAACAGATCGTCCAATACCACCTCGAGATGAAGTATTTGAATACATTATATTCCGTGGAAGTGATATTAAAGACCTCACTGTTTGCGAACCACCAAAACCACAATGTTCTTTGCCTCAAGACCCAGCTATTGTTCAGGTAACCGATAGTAAATGTCTTGGAATTCAGATTAACTTAATGCCCGTGGTTAGCCTTGGTTTTTGCCCCTCCCAGGGTTTTGAGGTTTTTTAATTTTCTCAGTTGAATGTTCATTCAGCTTACCATTTTCTAGTTCCCTAGATACCTTAAAATACCTGGATAATGTTTTCATCTAGTTTTTTCTCTTTAGATCATAAAGGACTAAATAAAGAAAAGCTGAGGAGTTTATTGTTATCATAAAATATTTTCTTATTTCAAAAACAGTTAAAATAGCTAACATTTATTGAGGTCTAATTATATGAGAAGCACTAGTCAAACCACCGCACATATATCAATCCTCACAACACCCTCTGAAGTTGGTATTATAATTATTCTCAGTTTTTACAAGTAAGATTGCAGTAGAGCCACAATTTGAACATACTCCGGCAGGCAGTCTGGCTCTGGAATCCAGGGTCCATGCCGCTATATTAATTCTCATGTGATTGCTATTATAAACCAGGGTGGTGATAGCTACTCTTATGTAAGATTACTAGTTTAAGGGTAGTGGGAGGAGCTAAATCACATTATATTGTGCATTTTGGGAGGGGGGGTGTAATATACATGTGTTTTATAAGATAGCCAAACATAAAAAAATTTTAACATAGGTTCAATTCTTTAAATAAGGTATTAAAAAAGAAGGCTAAGTGTTCTCAGTAAATGAATTGTGTATTTTATTAAAAACAGTAGCATGTAATGTCCAAATGACTTTATGTTATGGATTAAAGAGGGTGTCCATTTTAGTACCTGTTTGCATTTTAATTGGAAGCATTAAAGAAATTGTCAAGGCTCAGAGAGCCAGCTCTCTCTCTCTTGGATTCTAGCACAGAAGACACACCCAGGATTCAGGTGTTATAGCAGAATATACACAGACTGCCCTTTGGCATTTGTGGTTTATAGAATATAACCTTTAATTTGTGCAGTCTTATTTTCTGTCATTGGTCTGTTTTTCCAGGTCAAGTGTAAACTTGTTGAAGGCAGGACCAGATAAATATAACATAACTTTTTAGCCTAATCTTATTTTATTTAATCTTCACAGCATCAAATGAATCGCTTAATGAGATTTAAGCCAAGAAATCTCAATATTAAAGTAGAATACTTGAAGTGTTTATGGATGAAGAAAATTGTTAGCTTTAACAGCAGAGGAAGCAGGTTCACATAAGAGAATTTTTATTTGAGGGCATAGCTGATTAAAAGCTTGTGGCGCCCTTAGTTTTCCTCTGAATCCATTTCCTCCTCAACCTTTTTCCTTGTTAGAAGTCTTTGCGCTAAAAATTTGCATTAAAATATGTCTACTGATTTATCAGTGTAATACTTTTAAATTAACTTTCCCTTTTTGGGCTGTGAGTTATAAAACCTTAGTTTTCCCCAAAACAGATTCTTAAAATAATATGCAGGGGACAGCACAAATAGCACCCTTTTATAATAACAAAATCATAAGCATGTAATTCTGTAACATAACAATATCACACTCAAGCACACCATATGACATTTTAGGTGAAATGTTCATGTTAAAACTATAAATTATTACACCCATATTATTACCCTGCCAACCATGCTCAAGAAGGCATTACTTCTGCCAGTTTCTGTATTATCTTGCATAGGCTTTGTCTTCTAGTTATTGAAAGAACATTCCTCATGAACTTTTCTAATATGAAATTAAAGCAGAAAAAAGGAAAAGGACATTTTAACATGTATTTACTCTTCATTTGTTAAATGAATATTAAAAAGATAAGCTTTTTAATAAGAAGTGGTGAATTTCATTGTTGTAACATAAAATGGAGAAATTCTTTAGTCTTATCTATCCTTTCTTTAAGTCTTACTTTTGAGAAAGTAAATCTGAAGGAATCCTGAGAAAACCTGAACTTTCTAAATGGAGGGAGAAGAGAAACATTCTAATAGAAATAGCTGCCTATACCAGCGATTTTCACCTTTGTGCCACAAGAATTTTTAAAACTTGTGATACCTGACTTTGTCAGGGTCACTGACCTCTTTTTCCTTAGATTGTCAAATTTAAAAATGACAAGCCAACACAACAATAGCTATCCAGTGTGAATGGATCAAAATTATACCTTTTTTTCCTTTTTGTCAGATGGGCAAAAAAATATTTTTGGTGTGCCACAAAATTTTAGTAATTAGTTAATATGTACCATGAGATGAAAAAGGTTGAAAAATCTCTGTTCTATACCAAAGAGTGGTGGTATCTGTCAGACAGACAGACAGACAGATGATAGATAGATAGATAGATAGATAGATAGATAGATAGATAGATAGATAGATAGATAGATAAATTCTCCAAGGAAGCAGTTATTTAAATAATCAGCTTTATAAAAAGAAAAATCAAGAGAGCACAGATCAGAGTGGTATTGAATAACTTTTTCTAACTATCATAAATTTTGAACTTTCACCTTTTGATTCACCCTTTTGGTTGTATTTCTTGAGCACCTGCTATGTGCTGATACTAGCAGTGAATACAGATACAAGGTCTTGACATCAGTGAGCTTGTATCCCAGTAGTTATTCATGCAGTTCATATTTATATTATAAAATATTTTACATTGATAAGCTAGTATGTAACTTTGTATATATACATATTAAATTATATTTCAGGTTCAGTAAGTTAAGATTTTTAAAATTCTTTAACTTAATGATAACTATATTTAAAAATGTAAATTTTGTGTGGAATAGTTTGTTTTTGCATCTCTTCCCTGTAAACTTATTTGATACCTCAAATAATCAAAAATAAGAGTAAAATCAAAAGTGAGATGTCTTATTTGTCAGCACCAGACTTAAAATTCATTATTGCTAATTATGATTTTTCTTACATATTTTTTAAGCAATTACCTTACTTGATACTCAAATAACTTTTCCTCAGTTCTTCCTAAATCTGCTACAAAATGCTTTATTAAAGGGAAGAGTTTATTGTAGAAAAAAAGTTTTTATAGATCACATTGAGTATAGTTGGCACATATAGAAAACCCTTGAAACAACGCAGAACTCAGAGGCACCAGCCCCCATACAGTCAAAAATCCACATGTAACTTTTGACTTCCCTAAAACTTAAGTACAGTTGTCCCTCCGATTGCACAGGGGTTTGGTTCCAGGACCACTTGTAGATACTAAAATCAATGGGTGCCAAGTCCTTTACATAAAAAGGCTTAGAAAAATACCTACAGTCAACCCTCTCCATTTGTGGTTTCAAGCAACCAGGGATATGGAGGGCCAACTATAATATTTATTGAAAAAAATGTGCATGTGAGCGGACCCCCACAGTTCAAATCTATGTTGTTCAAGGGCCAACTGTATATATAAATTGTGAAATTAGAAGGTTATTCAACAGTTGTAATGTTAAATGTATCTTGTAAGTTATAATTGCTTTTGTGTCTAGTAGTTAAAATTTAATAGTTCTCTTAAAAATGTAAATATCCAAATTTCTTTCCATTATACGTGTGTTGTTTAGAGCCTGGAAAAATAACCCATGGTTTTTCTTTAGTCTTCACTAGGCTCGTCTACTTCTTCATTCCAGTCAGTGGGTTCCTATGGACCTTTTGGCAGGATGTCGACTTACAGTCAGTTCAGTCCAAGTTCATTAGTTGGGCAGCAGTTTGGTGCTGTTGGTGTTGGTACGTTTAGCTTTTTTCTTTCTTTCTTTTTTTTTTCTTACCACAAATTTTCAGACATCATGTTTGATGTTCCTTTATATTAAAGCCTATTGTATTAAAGTCTTCATTTAATGTCCTTATTGACTAGTGGTCCTAAAATGGTCATTTTTTGGCCCTGGCCAGGTAGCTGGGTTGGTTTGAGCATCTTCCTGATATACCAGGTTTGCAACCAATGAATGCATAAATAAGTGGAATAACAAAATTGGTGTTTCTCTTTCAAATCAATAAGTAAAATGGTCATCTCTCAGAATAATCACTTTTAAAAAAAAACAACCTAGATATATCCAATTACCAAATTTCACTGAATGTTATTTTAAGTTTATATAAGATATATACATTTAAAATAAGTATTTTTCCAACAGGGTGGGTTTTCAAAAGGGTGATTGGAGATAATGCCATTAAGGAGTATTTATATTATTTTGAATGTAGCAATTATCCCATTTAACACCACTTATGAGAGAATCTCACATATAACAAGCACATTTGGGGGCTTGATGCTTTGTTTATACTAACAGTGTTTTAGAAATATTATATTGTAAGGAAAAGAGTACTATAAGATGGACTAATAACAGTCCTACTTATGTTTGGTGGACCAAGACTATTCATTGCATGCAAAAGGTAGATGTAATCAGACCAACTCAGTGTTGTTTTGTTTTTATAGCTCTGCATTTTGTTCTTACGTACACCTGTATTAAAAGTCCCACAGTGGGCTTTTTAGATGTCATACTCTAGCCCTTAATCTTTTTTAAGTTTCATTGAAATAACCATTTATCAGTTTAATAAGTTTACTTTGTCTCACTGAATCACAAATCCAGTTTCAAATGTATCTTAGTATGCTAACAAGTTATATTGAAATTAATACCTTTTTTATATAGTTCTAATTTTTCCAGTATGTAAATGTTTGACTTATTCACAAAATAAAAAAGGATAGTGATTCAATGTTGTGAAACACAGAGAGACTTGTGGAGACAAGAGAGAAATAGCATTCAAATATAATAATTTAATTGGATCTGGATTTTTGTAAAAAGTTGATATAAAGAACGTCATAGGGACTACTGAGAAACTGAGCACAGACTGAATGTTAGATGGTGTTATTGTTGATTTTCTTAGATGTGTGTTGTGGTGGTGTGGTTAACCATATAAGAGAATGTTTTTGTTTTGGAGCGATGGTTTTGAAGTTTTGTTTTGTTTTTTAAGATTTTATTTATTTATTTATTTTTCAAGAGGGGAAGGGAGGGAGAAAGAAAGGAAAAGAAATACCAGTGTGTGGTTGCCTCTTGCACAGAGGACCTGGCCCACAACCCACGCATGTGCCCTGACTGGGAATGAAACCTGCAACCCAAAGGGTCACAGGCTGGCACTCAATCCACTGAGCAACACCAGGAGGGCAGTTTTGAAGTATTTAAGGGTACTTGTGCTCTATCTAGACAAAAGAGAAATGTGTACTTCAATATAAATAAATGAAGAAGCAGAATAGGCCTGGCAAGATGTTTGCGGTCAGTGAATCTAGATAAGGATTATATCAGTATTCAAGTGTACACTTGCAATTTTGACATAGGTTTGACATTTTTCAAAATTAAAAACTAAATATTTAATTCCTTTTAGATTTATTCTTGGATAGGTGAAATAATATAACTTTGGTTCGTGTACTTCCCAAACCTATTTAAGTAGTAAGACCAATGTTAATTACACATGTTAAATCTGTATATACCCTATGTTAGCTATAACTACTAAAATCCTATTCTTAGGATTCAAATAAGAGATGGTTGCAAATTATATTAGCCTTTTGAAATTCCTTTCACTAAGTTGAATAGTTGGCTAATGCTGGAATTACTATTATATTGGATTGGCCAAAAAGTTCATTTAGTTTTTTTCCATACAGTGGCTCTAGTTGTCTCTAACTTCATTTGAAACAATTCTGTTATATTGTATTGTGACAGCTGTCATATCAGCATGCATTTTTTTTTTCTAAAAACTTACCAAAATTGGTGAATTTTTGTGCAGCCATTTTAATACTGAAGATGGAAGAAAATACACAGCATTTTCTGTGCATTATGCTTTATTTCAAGAAAGATAAAAATGCAACTGAAACACAAAAAGATTTGTGCAGTTTATAGAGAAGGTGCTGTGACTGATCAGACCTGTCAAAAGCAGTTTGCAAAGTTTCTTGGTACTATTGACATATGACCAAATGATTTTTTGCTGTGGGGCTATCATGCATTGGGAGATGTTTAGCAGCACCCCAGCCTCTACCTACTAGAAGCCAGTAGCGGGAGATAGCCGACATATTCAAAATATCCAAATCAATAAAGTTATTAGTAAAAACTAAAAATGTGTCTTTTATTTTATGGAAAAAACTAATCAGGCTTTTCAGCCAAAGCAATACTTACCTTCTACACTACTGTGAAGTTTGCATTACTTAATACATATATATGTAGAAAAGCATTTGAACAGGGTCTAGCACATTGTGTCTACATAGTAAATACTGCTCAGCCTTTCTTCAGAGGCTGCCCCTCTAATCAGAGTATTTTGTGGTGGTGAAATATATGTTCCTTGTGAATGACTTTATTTTTAATATTTTTAGGAGTTACTGGTTTAGTATTCTTTAGGTATCACAAAGGCAGAGGATTTTAGTTGTGCTTTTCATGTTAATAGGGTAATTTTGCAGTGGTGGGTTCTTTTTAGATTATTTTATTTCAGTATTGATAGGATAATTTGTGGAGTAGCTAATTTGAAAATATATATATAAAAGTTGTTAAATGAAGAGGAAGAAAACTGTAGTGTTGATTAAGGTGACAGATGTTTCATAGAAAAGGATTTAACTCAAATACAGTCAAATACAAATTAAGCCAGATTTTAAACCATGTAAGAGACATGGTTTTCATTTTTGGTCCCTAGTATTCTGATTTTTTTAATTTATTGATTTGAAGGGGGAGGTGGAGAGAAACATTTATTTGTTGTTGCACTTATTTATGCATTCATTGGATGAATTCTTGTATATGCCCTGACCAGGGATCAAATCTATAACATTGGCCTATTGGGATGATGTTCTAATCAACTGACCTACCCAGCCAGGCCTAGTATTCTGATTTTAAATGGAAGTTTAAATAAATCAGGATTATACTATTTCTCTTTTATTAGGAAAAGTTTTTTTCCACTTTAATTTTCATATGTTGTTATAGTCTTTTTACAGTTTTATTTGCAATTTATGTCATGAAGGATTAATATCCTTATAGAGCTTTCAAAAATAAAGGTCTGCAACCCAACAGAAAAATAGGCAAGGGTTAAGAACTAACTTTGCCTTTGTCAGAAAAAAAGAAATACAAATGGCCCTTAAACATGGAAAGGTGATTAAATCTTGCTTAATAAGAGAGATACAAATTAAATCTACATCAAGATACCATTTTTCACTATCAACATGACAAAATCCAAAAGTTTGAGTATATTCTCTTTCAGCAAGATGATGGGTAAACAGAGACTATCATACATTGAAAGGATGTACCAGAGGGAATTAAAGCACTGTTTATTTTAAGCCAAAATAAGTGTTATATCCAAATATTAGGTCATTATTGACCTTAATAATTTATGGATGCTTAAGAAAAATTATCTCTTAATGTATCAAGCAGCAAAGCAACCATGGCATGCTAAGTCTCAATACTGTTAGGGGCAAGATGAAGGAGTATTGGCTGAACAGACTGACAGATGGGTATATTTTATCTGGTTAAATAGTCAAATCATACTGCACGATGATTCTTTTAGGTCTCCAGTGTTTTGTACAAGTTAATTTTTAATCACTGAGTTTGATAAATACTTAGAAGGCATGTTTATGAATTTTACACTTAACATAAAACCAGGAGGGTAGTTCATGCGTTATGGGTGACAAACTAAAGGATTATTAAAGATTTTGGTGGCCCTGGCCAGGTATCTCAGTTGGTTGGAGCATCATCCTGATATGCCAAGGTTGCAGATTCATCCTGTCATCAGGGCACATAAAAGAATCAGCCGATGAATGCATAAAGAAGTGGAACAACAAATCAATGTATCTCCCTCTCTTTTCTTCTTCTCTCTCTAAAATCAATAAATTTTTAAAAGCTTTTTAAAAATGTACTTTGGTGAAGGGTAAAGGAATTAAATATTCTAGTTAAAAGGCAGAGGTTATCAAACTGAATTTTTTTTTAAAAAAATCAGGCTATATGCTGCTTATAAGAGATGCACTGTTTGTAAGAAATACAGAAAGTAAAAAATACAGACATGACGTACCATACAAACACTGATGACAAGAAAACTATGTTAGAGAAATGATTGGACAAAAAATTTTAAAGATCAGGAGCACTATCAGAGATAGAGGGATTCTTCATAATGGCGCAGGGAGTAGTTCATCAGGAAGCTGTAACAATCCTAAATGTGTGTTTAACTTTTATAAAAATAAAACACCCAACTTTTGCAGAAAATAGTTTCTTTTCAAATAAAAATAGTTTAGTCAGTGGGATAGATCAATTCCTGATCCATAAAATGTTACATTAAATTCAGAAGGATTAAAGGCATACAAAGTCTGTCCTGAGAGTATCCATCCATGTCCAATGAAAAATAGAGGCATTTATTGAAGAAGGTACAAAATACAAAAAACATTGTACATAGGACAGTAACACTTCGGTCCCCTTCAAAGTAGGCATCTTGGGACCTCACCCAGTTCTCAGTCTCCATCAGCAGCCTGGTCATATTTTCCTGAATCTCATCAACATTGTGAAATATGTTCCCTTTCAAAGGTGATTTTAGTTTTGGGGAAAGCCAGAAGTCACAGGGCACCAAATCTGGCTGTAGGGGGGCTGAGTCACCTGGGTAATTAGATGTTTCGCCAAAAGACTTGATGAGACGTGATGCATGAGCAGGCACATTCTCATGATGAAGGTGCCAGTCATCAGTTGCCCATAGCTGTGGCTTTCTGAATCATCAGAATAGTTTCCATGGATGAATGTTCAAGCTTAACACAGAATTTGTTGCAGATTCATTGTTCTACTTGCTCAGTCATTTTGAAATCAACAGGCACACAGTATATACGCTCCCTCCTTGGCACCTGCTGCTCCAGCTGACTGGTACAGTACAGTGAAGTCGTCACTGTTCGTGCATGCACATTCCAGTCCACTCTCCTTGGCTACCAGGTGACATTGATGTCATCATACAAACCGTTCTTGTTATATCAACAATGGTTGGACTTTTTCCAGACAAACCTCGTACATAGTATCTTCTCAAATCACAAAAGAAATTAAATTTGGAATTAATAATGAAGATAACTTGAAAATACCCAAATAATTGGAAATTGAGTAAACTTGTAAATTACTAATGAATCCAAGAAGAGATCATATGGGAAATTAGAAAGTATTTATTAATTTAATGATTAAAAAGTGCAATATACCAAAAAAGAATGTAGCTAAAGCACTGCTTAGGGAAATTTCGTACCTTTAAGTACATATTTTAGAAAACAGGAAAGTTTTAAAATCAGTATCCTAAACTGCCCAGCTTAAGAAGCTAGGAAAAAAGGAAAGAAATTTAGCTCAAAAGTAGTAGAAGGAAGAAAAAAAAATTTTTTTAACATTTTTATTTTTAAAGAGGGAAAGGGAGGGAGAAGAGGGAGAGAAACATCAATGTGTGGCCTCTTTGAGTGCCCACTTCTGGGGCCCTGGCCCACAACCTAGCCACGTGCCCTGACTGGGAGTGGAACCTGCGACAAAGGGTCACCGGCTGACACTCAATTCACTTAGCAACATGAGCCAGGGCAGGAAGAAAATTTTTTAAAGCAGAAATCAACAAAATAGAAACAAGCCAAAATATATATGACATCACTTCTAAGAGTTGGTTTGATGAAAAAATTTCATAAAATTTGGTAACATACAGAGATGTTTTTGGTTGTCACAACTAGAGGTTACTACTAGTATCTAGTGGGTAGAAGCCAGGGATACTATAACATCCTACAATGCATAGGACAACAGGATAACCCCTTACAACAGAAAATGATCTGACCAAAAATGTCAGTAGTTTTGAAGGTAAGAACACTGCTCTACAGTGAAAACCACAGAATATTGCTGAGGGAAATTAAAGATCTAAATCAATGGAAAGTAAGTTCATACTTATGTGTTGCAAGACTCAATATCTTTAAGATGATTTTTTTCTTTTTTTTTTTAAGATTTTATGTATTTGTTTTTAGACAAAGAGAGGAAGAGAAACATCAGTGTGTGAAAGGTGCATCAATCAGTTGCTTCACACACCCTCAACTAGGGGTACCTGGCCCATAACCCAGGCATGTGCCCTGACCAGGAACCAAACCGGTAACCTTTTGGTCCACAGGACAGCGCTCAGTCCACTGAGCCACACCAGCTAGGGCAAGATGATTTTTCCCCCAAAACTGATTTACAGGTTGAACATAACCCTGATCAAAATCCCATCAGATTTTTTTTTTTTTTTAAGATTTTATTTTTAGAGAAAGGGGAAGGGAGGGAGGGAGAGAAACGTCATTGTGTGGTTGCCTCTCATGCATGCACTACTGAGGAAATGGCCCACAGTCCAGGCATGTGCCCTGACTGGGAATCGAACCAGCGGCACTTTGGTCACAGGACAGCACTCAGTTCACTAAGCCACACCAGCCAGGGCTCCATCAGATATTTTTTAAATAGTAATTGACACACTGATTAATTTTATGGAAATACAAAACCTAGAATAACCAAAACAGTCTTGAAGAGGATGAAAATTTGAGATTTTTACTCAGTTTCAAGATTTACTATAAATTTATAATAATCAGAACAGTGAATTGTTAACACAAATACAAGAGTAAAGAATAGTTAAGTACAGACTTCTGGTCAAGATGGCGTCATGGGCAGATATGGCTCGTCTTTTCACACAACCATATCAAAAATACAACTAAAATATAGAACAGCCATCACTGAGAAACATCAGAAATTGAGCTAAATGGAAGTCTGACAATCACAAAATTGAGTTGAGTGGGAAGACTGACAACAATGGAATTGAGTTGAGTGGAAGTTTGACAACTATGGAACTGAAGAAGCCACATCCATCCAGACTGATAGAAGGGGCCAGACATAGAACAGGCTGGCTCCAAACCCACATGGATAAAAATTGGGGAAGGGGGTATATCTTGGGAGTGAGGAGTCCCAGACCCCCAGCCCAAGATTCCAGTACCTGGAAATCCAGTGATGTCCCCACAACTTCTGGCTACAAAAAGTCCGTGGAAGAAACTACTGGAGCCCCAAGCAGTTCATCTTAACCCACACATAGACTCACCTACTGAGACTCGCGTCCTCTGAGTTCCAGCATCATAGTAGCAGCTTGGGAGGCAACAGTGGTATAGAGGGAGAAACTGACGTATCTGGCATCAATGGCCTCTGCTTAGAGGTCATTGTCACTTTGCTGAACCCTTACCCCACAGAGCCAGCAAGCTGGTGCCATATCTGAGACTCCATCAACCTGGCTAACACTATTTGACCTGCCTTGGAGATCCCCAGAGGCTCTGCCACTCCCCCCACCCCCAATTTATGGGCCCACCCAAGCTGCTTTTCCATAAGAATGACTGGTCTTGGCTCCTAAAATCCTATCAAACAAGCACAAGCTGGTTTCAGTGAGCCCCAGCAACATCAAGATTAGATTCACAGTTTGGCCTCATGTGGGAATCTCCATGCCCAGCACAAGTAGCAGCCTTCACAGATTTCTTTACAGCTCAGGCAGGGTGACCTGGGCTGACCACAGATGGAGTATGGCCTTGACCTGCATCACCCAGGAAACCCCAGGGCCAGTGCACCCAGCAGACAGCTAACAGACATATCGTAGCATGACCACTCTGCCCCTGCAGTTGATTTCTCTGTGAACACCGGAGGTTGGTGGTCAGTGGTCACAGCCAATCCTTGCAGCTGACTGGTTTGGGTAAATCCCTCCTATTGATCTGCCAACAGCAGCCAAGGCTCAACTACAGGAGGGGAGTGTACTCAGCCCACACAAAGTGCATACCACAAGTACACAGCTTGGGTGATAGGGGAAAGCTATGGTACTGGACCCTATAGGACACCAACTACATTAGGCCACACTACCAAGACAGAGTCAAAGCATCTCTACCTAATGCATAGAAAAAAACACAGGGAAGCTGCCAAAACGAGGAGACAAACAGCCCAAATGAAAGAACAGATAAAAACTCCAGAAAAAGCTAACAAAATGGAGATAACCTATCAGATGCAGAGTTAAAAGCATTGTTTATGAGGATGCTCATGAAACTTAGTGAGGACCTCAGCAGCATAAAAAAAGACCCAGTCAGAAATGAAGGATACACTAATTGGAATAAAGAACAATTTACAGGGAAACAACAGTAGAGTGGATGAAGCTGAGAACAAAATCAATGATTTGGAACATAAGGAAGCAAAAAATAACCACGCAGAACAAGGAAAAAGAATTTTGAAAAAATGAGGTAGTATAAGCAGCCTCTGGTACAACCTCAGGATGTCTAACATTCGGATCATAATGGTCCAAGTAGGAGCAAGAAATTGGAAATCTGAAAAAATAGTGAAAGAAATCTTCCTTAATTTAGTGAAGGAAATAGACATGCAAATCCAGGAAACTTAGAGTCCCGGTTATGTTAGGTGCACAGAAGCCCACTCCAAGACACATCATAATTAAAAAGCTAAAGATTAAAGATAAAGGGATACTCTTAAAATCAGCCAAAGAAGTTAGTTACCAGATGGTTGCCAGATGGGGAGGGGGAGGAGGAGCATGGGTGAAGAGGTGAGGTGAGGGGATTAAGAAGTAGAAATAAGTAGTTACAGAATAGCCATGGAGATATAAAGTAAGTATAGGAAATGGAGTAGCCAGAGAACTTACACACGTGACCCGTGGACATGAACAATGGGGGGATTGAGTGAGTAGGGGGCTCTGGGTGGAGGGGCAACTCTAATAGTATAATCAATAAAATATAATTTAAATGAAAAGAATAGCGAATATATAATGGGCACATTTAAATACTGATTTAAAACAAAAATGCCAGTATAGTACAATGGAGGGAGGAATATCTTTATCATCTTTTTTTCTTTTTAAAGACTTTATTTTTAGAGAGAGAGGGGAAAAGAAGGAGAAAGAGAAGAGAAACATCAGTGTGTGGTTGCCTCACAAGTGCCCCCTACTGGGGACCTCACCCACAGCCCAGGCGTGTGCCCTAACTGGGAATTGAACCAGTGACCCTTTGCACTCAATCCACTGAGCCATACTGGCCAGGGCTGCTGCGGCCTTTTTTTTTTTTTAAAGAGTGCGCTAAAGGAACATCAATTCGTTGTTCTACTTATTTATGCATTCATTGGTTGCTTCTTGTATGTACCCTGTCTGGAAATCAAACCCTTTGCCTAGGCATATGGGGATGACACTCTTAACCAAACTAAGCTACCCTGCCGAGGCCCTGGAGATGGAGATGTGTTTTTAACAAATGATGTTGCAGCAGCTGGATATCTGTTTGGGGAAAAAATTACAATGACCCTTATCTCACACCATATAAAAAAATAATAATTTGAATTAAATTAGTAGCAGAATTGGGGGAAGGGAGGTAGTTGTGGTATGACCAGCTCAAAGAAGAGATGTAGGATATAGAAGAGTCTGGTAACCAGGGAGAAAACAATAGAAGGTTGTCAGGTAAGGAAACCGAACAGCTTGGAGATATTAACATATATCACCAGAGTGTCCTATGTCTTGATCATTGCCCAGACATAGTAAGAAAAATGGGATAGATTTAGCTTCCCACAGAATTACTAGGAGCACTGTCCCTACATTTCTGTGGGTGTGTGGGGGGTTCTGTTAGGCTTCTCCTGGGCTAGCTGGGGCTGCAGCCTGACTGGATCACATCCCCAAGAGAGTCCTGTTAGTTCTCATCTAAGAGACTGTGCTAGTCCCTGATGCCCCATTTTAGAATGGATATTTATTAAATTAGGAGGCAAAGGGTAGGGGTAGATACCACATGAGGGTGAGTAATGGTTGAAGGAACAGGAGTTGCTTAGCCTAGAAATCAGAAGACTGATGGGCATGATGATCGTAGTCTTCAAATATTTTAAGAGTAAATGGATAAACTTCTGTGGAGTAGACTGGTGAAAATAAGGAAGGTCGTGAGAGAAGAAGTAGGCATACAAGGGAGGTGCTGAGGTGGTTTGAACTTTTATCCTGAGAGCAGTGGAAAGCCATCAACATTGTAGTAATGTGATTATACAATATTTGAATTTCATAAAAGATTACTCACTACCACCTTTAGATTGGATTTTGGGAAGGGAGAAGGGATATAGAGATAGTTCATCCCAGAGAAAACCTACATAGATTAAATAATAAGTAACAAGAAAGCACAGCATATAAAAAATGAATAATCCGTTAAGTACTATGGAAACTTAAAGAAGATTGTCCTAACCTAGCATAGCAAAGAATTTGGGCCCTTTCTAGGAATTTGTTGCTTGCATGACCGAAACTTTGTGGTGGCAGTAGGCAGAATGAAGCCACACAGTGCCATCCTGAGTAGAAGTATTAAAATGGACTGGAGTCCTTTGTCTGTTGCCTTAGAAATGCGGGGAAAGGACTTCATAGACCTGTGTTCCAGTCTGACCTTTTGTGCAGATATTCGGGATTAAAATTATTGAACCTTAATGTTGGTGTAGAATGTACCATTTCGGCCACTTCTATCTGATGTGGGTCCCTGCTGTCTCTTTTGCACAGCTGCTTAGAACAGTATGGCATATTTTAGGAAAATTTTTGCATCTGGGATTCTAGAGAATATATTGGCTTGTATTTTTTTTCCCTGTACAGTATTATCAGAGTAATTTTTAATTACTCAAACTAATTTTTAATGCACTTTCATTAATTTCTAGGGTGATCAATTTGTGATACAGGAGGGTGGTGAAAATTATTAAAATAGTATGTGACTAAATATAACTGAATGGTTTAAAATTTTAAAAAAGATTTTTTTGTCATTAAAAAAAATCTCTTAAAGCTGGAAGCTCCTTGACATCCTTTGGAACAGAAACATCAAACAGTGGTACCTTATCCCAAAGTAGTGCAGTTGGTTCAGCCTTTACACAGGATACAAGATCTGTAAAAACACAGTTATCTCAAGGTAAGCTGTTTTTTCCTTCAAATATTTTCATTCTAAACTTCTATAGTGGTTTTTACCCTCTGTGAATGTAAGAAATTTTGCAGCTTGTAAATCACATGTATAATTTCTATTTGGTTCTTTTAAAATTTTTCTCTTAATTGCTGTTGCAATAAGTATATTAAAGAATGACTTCTACTATTTAGACTTTTTACAATTCTTAGATCATAAAACTGAAGCAGTGAATTTTCTGTAAGTTTGACTTTTTTGCAAAACAAGTATAATATAAATTGTATAATAATACTTAAGTATATCAAATTAATTCGAGTTATCACTGAAGATGAACTCTCCTTAATGAATTTGAAATAAACAGATGAAAAAACAAATTACTCATTATGCTCTTGCATCTTTCGTACCATCCTCACGGGATTTAGATCAGTGATTTTCAGCCAGTGTGCTGCAAGAATTTTTAGGCCCTGGCCGGGTAGTTCAGTTGGCTAGAGTGTCAACCTGATACACCAAAGTTGCAGGGTTGATCACCAGTCAGGGCACGTACAAAAATCAACTAATGAATGCATAAATAAATGGAACAACAAATTGATGTCTCTCTCTCTCTCTCTGTCTCACACTCTCGCTCCCTTCCTCCCTCTCATCAAAAAAAGCAATTAAAAACAAATTTTAAAAACATGCAATACCAGACTATTTAGTCAGGGGCACTGACCTCTTCCCCTGAGATTGTCAAAAAAATGGCAGTAGCCAACATAACAGTAGCTGTCCCAGTGTGAATGGATCAAAATTACAAGTGTATTTTGTCAGATTGGTAAAAAATAAATATTTTTGGTGTGCCACAGAATTTTGGTAATTGTTTTGTGTGCTATGAGATGAAAAAGGTTGAATGTCACTGATCTAGAGCAGTAGTTCTCATTGTGGACCACCCACAACTGGAATTACCTAGAGTGCTTAAAAATGTAGATCCTGAGAACTGCTATATCAGAATCCCTGGAGCTTGTGGGGTCTGCATCTTAAATAAGATGCTTAAACTATTCTGTTTCTTTTTTTATTTTTTTTTACCCCCACCCAGTCTTACAGCCTTAAGGGCTCCCAAGATTTCATACCTATTTTATCTGCTGCCAAAATAGATATTATTAGCTCACTGCTTTATATGGGTATTTACTTCCACCCCCGCCCCCCAATATAGAGAGAGGGGAAGGGCAGGAGAAAGAGAGGGAGAGAAACAGCTATGTTTAAGAGAAACATTAGTCCAACTGCAGACCTGGACCACAAATAGGCATGTGCCCTGACTGGGAATCGAACTGGTGACCTTTAGGTTCCTAGGCTGGCACTCAATCCACTGAGCCACACCAGCCAGGGCTGGATGTTTACTTTTCAATAAAAACAGTGTGAAGTCCTTTCAGAAAGATACTGTTATCACAGGACAATATTTTTAAAAGCAATTGAGGATAAAATCAAGCTAATGCTAAACATAATTCTATTTCACTTGAGATATTTTGAAATAGTTGTTACTATTATTTATATTGATTTAAAATAACTTTTAAAATATACTAAAGATTTGTTGTAGATGGATTATAAATACAGTAAGCATAAGAAAGAAAATTAAAATACAGTCTCACTACCCAAAAATAAGAAATATTTATATTTTCTTGTGCATACTTCCAGACTCTCTTTAGATTGTGTATTTTTATTATGTGTATTGGTTTGTTATTTTATTTTTTAATTTTTTCTTAGGGAAAATATTTAATCTTTTTAAGCATTAGTTTCCTAAACTATAAAATGAGACTTTACTGGTAACTAACAGACTTATTATGAGGATTAATTTTTTTTAATATATGCAGTGCCCGTAGGATAGTGTCTACCACGTAGAACATGATCAGTAGATGTTAGCTAATAACTAATAACCAGCATTAACCTTAATATGAAAACACCAGAAGAATTCTTATTAAAAGCATAAATAAGGATGCCTATTATCAGTACTGTTCAGCATTGTTCTGGAATTTTTAGCCTAATTAGGAACACATGAAAAAGGAAAAAGGCATAGATATTAAGATCCACATTATTTGTTAATGCCATGACTTTCTACTTAGAATTAAGAATTCACTGAAAAGTGAATTCCTAGAAATAATAAGGGACTTAGCCCTGGCTGGTGTGGCTCAGTGGATTGAGCTTTGGCCTGTGAACCAAAGGGTCGCTGGTTCGATTCCCAGTCAGAGCACATGCCTCCCATGCTTGGGTTGCATGCCAGGTCCCCAGTAGGGGGTGCACAAGAGGCAACCACACATTGATGTTTCCCTCTTTCTCTTTCACTTTCTCTAAAAATAAATAACTAAAATCTTTAAAGAAAAAATAATAAGGGACTTAAAGGGAAAATGTAAAGTAAATATACAAAAATCAATAGTCTTCTAACCTAACCTAATTATGTAAGGGGGATGAAATAGGATGTTCAAAATAATGAGAAATAGAAATTATGTATAAAATACATAATGAGAAATAAGACCAACTTCTATGATGAAAAATATAAACAGTAATAGAGGGACTGAATAAGAAAATAAAATTTGAAAAACATCTTATTTCTAGATACAGAGATAAAATATTGGGAAAGCTTTACTTGTCATATTAATTAAATTTACTGTACTTCTAATAAATGTAAATGAGATAATATGAGAATTTAAACACATGCATATACTATCTTAAATATAAATGTGGATGCCCTGACCGGTGTGGTTCAGTCGGTTGGGCATCATCATGCAAAGCAAAACATTGCCAGATTCCTGGTAGGGTACATGCCTGGGGTGTAGATTTGGTCCCCAGTCAGGGAGCATAGGAGAGGCAGCTAATCGATGTTTCTCTCCCTTTCTTTCTCCCTCCCTTCTCTTTCAAAAAATAAATAAAATCTTTTTAAAAAAATAAACATGGCAGTATAACTACATATTTTAAAAATCAAAGCAACAAGATAGGGCTTACTCATTGATAAAATATGCGTAAAATAAAGCACTGTAGGAATAAATTAAGGGATGAATGGAACAAAAGTCAGAAACACATCCCAGTATAAATAAATAATTAATGTATGACAGAGATACTATTTTTAAGTTAGAGAAAGTCTAGCCCTGGCCGGGGTAGCTCAGTGGATTGAGTGCCAGCTTGCAAATCAGAGGGGCTGCCAGTTCGATTCCCAGTGTGAGGCACATGCCTGGGTTGCAGGGCAGGTCCCCAGTAGGGGGCGTGCAAGGGGCAGCCACACACTGATGTTTCTCTTTCTCCCTCCCTTCCCCTCTCTAAAAATAAATAAATAAAATCTTTGAAAAGTGAAATAAAAAAAATTCTTTTTAAAAAACACTAGCTGTTCAATAAATGGTGTTGAGACAGACAACTGCCTGATCATTTGGGGAAAATTAACTAGATTCCTTCCCTCATACCTAGGACTAAACTAAATTTTTTTTAAAAATTTAAGTACATATTTATTAGAAGAAAGGGGGTATATTTATATAAAGAATGGCAGAGAAGGCCTGGGAATCTTTTTACCTTTACCAGCTATAATTTCTGAATTTTATAAAATTAAAACACCTAGAATTTTTTTTACCTGTGTCAAGAATGTGAAGTGAGCTCAAGAGGTGTGTTGTTGTTATGCTAAAATAGCTATTGTATTTATTCCTAATAATGTTTCTAGTATTGTCTATATTTCCATATTTATAACAAAATTGCCATCATGACTAGTAGATGTTAATTACAGTGGTTTTAAAGTACACAAAAAATGAGTTCTTACTTGCTGTGATTGTCCTATTGCTTGTGATTCTGCAATACTTGCAAGAGGGTCTTTTCACAAAGAAAAGTCTGATGAAGTTAGTTTTATAAACTTAGAAAATTATTTGATGTAGAATCATAAAACTAACTAAACAATAGGATTTTCAGAAAACTTAGTTCTTATTTTATAAATTAAATCCCTTTGTAAGGTTTAAGTGATTACAAAATGTCTTCTCCTTGACCAAAACTTACATAAACCTCCATGATTTCCCATTATAACCAATGGGAAAGTAAATAGTGTTTCTATTAATGGCAGAGTAAACTTTGGCATTAATAGCTGGAAATGGTGATTCACATTTGCAGTTGCATACTTTAGATAACCATAAAGTTGGGGACCGTTACTAATAAATGGTTGCTGAGGCATCCAGTGCATAACCACCAATGCTTTGTCAGCATTCACCAGTTCACCAGTTGTTTGGAGCCTGTGCAGATATGCACAGGTGGCTAGTGACATTTCCAGCATATTTGGGATGTTTTTAAGTAAAATGAACATAATTTATTTTAAGCAAAATATTTTGGTGCTGTATGGTAGGATATGAGAGCACCTTGAACAGAGATTTATCACAAACAATATAGGGACAAGTATGATGGGAGCACCTGGTATTGCATTCTTCTGTTCATTTTGTAAGTACAAAACGTATATTAAACAAAAACTTGACAAGATATCATTTAAATGACAAGGAATGAATATCACTGCTGTGTAATTATCCGAAGGGCTTTTTAGTATTAATGTTTACCCAAGCCCCTAAGGAATTGAAGAACTTCGCCTAACTTTGTAGTTCTTGACTTCCTTCATAGAAATAATTTATTGGAGCTAGTACCTGTAGCTATAAAGATACCATTTTGGACATATCTTCAGAAAGTACTAAAAATATCAAAGCCTCTGGAAATAATGGCTAAAGTATCAATTGAATCTTGTGGTTATAGTTACTGTGGGAAACTGGTATCTAACCCTACAGCATGATCTTGGGTAGTACTCCTAGGGAATCTTGTACCAGGCCGAAATTTTTGAAAAACTTATTTAAACCTTATTTCAATGGGTAGAAATACAGGTAGAATGCCAGAGTTTTTTGTTTCAGGGTTTTTGTTTTGTTTTTACCTTTTTTTTTTTTTTTTCCTTTAAATGACCAGCCCACTAAAGAGAATCAGTTTTAAACTCTGGACTAGTGCATAGATTAACTCAAGTTTGTGCTAAGGATTTTAATTGGTAGAAGTAAAACTGGACTTTTTTTGTAGGGTCTAGTTTATTTTGAAATCCCCAAAGGATAGGGTAGTTTCTTATCTTTTGGTTACGTTTTAGGTCGTTCAAGCCCTCAGTTAGATCCTTTGAGAAAAAGTCCTACCATGGAACAAGCAGTACAGACCGCCTCGGCCCACTTACCTGCTCCGGCACCTGTTGGGAGAAGGAGCCCTGTATCAACCAGGCCTTTACCATCTACCAGCCAAAAAGCAATAGAGAATCAAGAGCACAGGCGAGGTAGAACTTTAGCTATTTACTAATTCCTTAATTGACTCATCAACATTTTCCATTCACCTTATTTTCATTAAAAAGATACACTTTATATGAATTATCCTAGAAGGTTTAAACTGAACTTAAGAGAATGTTCATTCTTTCAAATTTGGCTCAAAGTAGTGATGGTGGTGGGGGTATAGATTTGGGAGTGGTTGTTTTGGGGGTTTTTTTTTCCCCTCATTTCTAACTTTACAGAAGTTTTTGATTATGTGTCCTGAGTTAATTTGTTACTCTCTGTGTCCTTTATAGCTGAAGTACACAAAGTTTCAAGACCAGAAAATGAGCAACTCAGAAATGATAACAAGAGACAAATAGGTAAGTTACTTGGATCTGAAATCCATATTTTATGCTTCTTTGTTAATAGAGAACATTTGAAATGTGTAGTGAATAATTACAGTTAAAAAAAATGAATGGCAAGGGTTGGTGGCTATAAAGGAGTAGCTCGGGAGTTTCACTGTGGTTACAAAACAGTTTTTTATCTTATTTTTGAGGGTAGTTGTGTGGATCTGTATGTGTGGCAAAATGTCATGGAACTATACATAAAGACTGCTGAAAAATAAGTATATACAATATTGTTGAAAACTGAATGAGATCTGTAATGTGGTTAATGGTATTGTGCCAGTGTCAATTTCCTGATTTTGATAATGTATAGTAGTTAACTAAAATGTTAGCTTTAGAGGAGAAGTTGGGTGATGGGGGTGTAGGACCACTCTGCTAATTTTTAAGGGTTTTTTCCTAGTTATTTTAAATTAAGTTTCTTTTAAGCATCACTGCATTTCTGGAATAAACCCTACTTGACAGTAGGCATTTTGTCTTTTGATATGTTCTTGAATGTTACTCTGCTGATAGGATTTGTCCACTTAATATTTACATAGTTGTGTGGCTTCATTTTTTTGTACTATCTTTTATATTCATTTTTTACACTTTTGTGTCTGTTTCATATTAGCATTATAAAATTGTTTTCATTGTTTTCTGTGCTATTAAGAATAGAATTATCTGTACCTTAAAAGTTTGATGTTTTCTCATTAAAATTATTTAAGCCCTGAGCCTTTTTTTAAAGTAATTGTTCAAGAACTAACTTTCTCTCATGGTCACTTATTTAATAAGGTTGTATATTTTATCCATTTTTTAATCTATATTATTTATCCCAAATTTATCTATTTTATTAATATTTTCTAATTTACTAGTAGAAAATAAATAAAGCTCTTTCAAATTAAAAAATTAAGGCAACATGTAATCACCTGACTTGGGTAAGAATTGGAAAGTGATCTTTCACTTAATTTTGGAAAGCTAGATATATTTTAAGTGTATAAACCCCTCATTTGTCCTGTACACTTTTATATGTGTTTTTATTTGTGCTGTGTGCCATAGGATACAGAGTTTCTAGTTTATTATATTTCACTTTTTTTTTTAATTTGGAAAAAGAACCGCTTCTCTCAAGATGAAATAATTACTATACTGTCATCATTTAAAAATAATATAAAACAGCCCTGGCTGGGTGGCTCAGCTGTTTGGATCTTCATCCCACGTACCAGAGGGTTGCAGGTTCCCTCATCGGGGCGTGGGTAGGAGGCAACTAATTGATGTTTCTCTCTTGCATCAGTGCATGCTTGCGCGCCTGCCCCCCGCCCCTTCACACACTCCCCTCTACACCCCACCTTCCTTTCTTTAAAAAAAATTATATAAAATAATGCCTTGGCCGGAGTGGCACAGTGGATTGAGCACCTGCCTGCAAACCAAAACCTCACAGGTTCAGTTCCCAGGCAGGGCTCATGCCTGGTTTGCAGGTCATGTCCCCAGTTAGAGGTGTTTGAGAGGCAACCAATCTGTGTATCTCTTGCACATTGATGTTTCTCTCCCTCTCTTTCTCCTTCCCTTCCCATCTCTCTAAAATCAATAAATAAAATCTTTTAAACATTATTTAAAATACTAAATAAAAGTATATTTCACTTCTCTTCAAAACTCATCACCCAGAGCCTCATTAACAGAGCAGTGGCTAATCTTTTAGATTTTTTTCTCTTATAATTTTACAGATAAAGACTATATTTAAACTTTTTTAATTTTAAAGATTTTTATTTATTTATTTTTTAGACAGATGTGAAGGGAGGGAGAGAGAGAAGGAGAGAAACATCAGTGTGTGAGAGATGCATCGTGAGAGATACATCAACTGGTTGCCTCTTGCACACTCCCAGCGGCGACCTGGCCCACAACCCAGGCATGTGTCATGACTGGGAATCGAACCAGCAACCCTTTGGTTCACAGGCTGGCACTCTGTCCGCTGAGCCACACCAGCCAGGGCTAAATCTTTTTTTTTTTTTTTTAAGACAGAAAGATCATGCTGTACTTCCTGGCTTCTGGCCAAGACATTTTTAATAGTAAAGTTTAATGTTTTAAATATCCTGCTTAACTAGATTTAAGTGTCTGGATGTGCTGCTGCAGGGGGGTTGTGATTTATTTTCTCAAACCTGGGCAGTTACCCAAACTTTAGTAAACACAAACCTGTCATTCTGTAATCACTTCTGATCTTTGTCAGCATGTATTAAACATTACACATAATTCTAATCATTGAATTGATACTGTTTTGTGCTCTGTATGTTTCTGTTAACTCACATCAAGTACTATTCCGTGTTCCTGTTTTGCTTTGTTTTTTTAACTATTACTCTTACATTGGATATTTGAGTTCTCAAGCTTTCACTATAATTCATGCTGCTTTTGTGTTGCTTTATCATACCTTGTAAATCCTATTATTATATTATATTGCAGAAAAAGACTAGGTACAGAAAGACTTGAATAATATGGAGCCACTTAGAGGGAGACCAATAAAGATGGAATAGAAAAGGGTTGGACTGGTTAAGACCTGGTGCTTCTTGTCTTTTGTGTTATCTGTAATGTAGAAATAACACCACCTACCTTGCAGTTTGTTCTTGTTCATGTTCATTTATTTTTCTTACTATACCTTTGGTCCCTGTGATCCTTTCCATAAAAAGCTTCCTAAATTTTGAGAACACACTCTGTGTTTGGTACTCTGTAGGTGTTACTGATATGAGCAAAACATAGCCTCTGCCCTCAAGGGGTATACAGTAATTTTGTACTAACGTCTCCCAAATTGGCTGTGTGTTGTATCAGTTACACATATGAGTGTGGACCTCATAAATATGAATTTCATGTGTGCTATATATTAAATGTTAATGAAACTTCACTTTTTACATAAAACATACAAATATAATATATGGAGACTTGTAAGCATTTCTGTTTACCATTTAACATAAAAACTACAATAATGGCTTCTGTCTTAAACTGGCTTATTTTTTCTTTATTAACATAGTTCCAGGTGCTCCTTCAGCTCCAAGGAGAGGGCGTGGGGGTCATCGAGGTGGCAGGGGACGATTTGGTATTCGGCGAGATGGTCCTATGAAATTTGAGAAAGACTTTGACTTTGAAAGTGCAAATGCACAATTTAACAAGGAAGAAATTGACAGAGAATTTCATAATAAACTTAAATTGAAAGGTAAATTTTTACTTTACTCAGAAAATACTCTTATTTGACTTGTGAATCATTGCTGTTTAGTAAAAGTCTTGACTTTTATGGTATGTGCCCCCTTTTTTTTTTTCAGTAGAAGATAAACTTGAGAAACAAGAGAAGCCTGTAAATGGCGAAGATAAAGGAGACTCAGGAGTAGATACTCAAAACAGTGAAGGAAATGCAGATGAAGAAGATCCACTTGGACCTAATTGCTATTATGACAAAACTAAATCCTTCTTTGATAATATTTCTTGTGATGATAATAGGTACAGTCCTTTAAGCTGCTCTTCAGCTCTTAAGAGGTTGAAGTGTGAAATTATTTCTTATAAATTCATAAAGTTTAATGACTACTTAAAAATATCTAATGGTTTATTTTTTAATGTTTTACTTTGCTGAAAGAAAATAAGTGTGCTAAAATTAGAATTAGTGATTAAAACAGAAATGGTCATCTAACATCTAAGACAGACCTTTTACTTTACCCCTCTACAATGTAGTTCAAATAAAGCCAGGGCCAAAAGTACCAATGTTACTTTGAAGTCTGCTAATGTAGTAAAACTCTGCCACATTTCAGTTAATGTGGATCCAGAAAATTGTCAGGTTAAGTAAAGGACCTAGCATAACAAACTTAAGAGTCCCAGGGTTTCTGCTGACCAATCCAAACTGCCCTTCTGGCTGCAATTTAGTGCCACCTGGTGGCAGTTGTCTACTTCAGTTTAAACATGAATGGGGATAATGCTGGGTCCTGTGATTGGGCTCTGTGATAGGAACTCCAGCAGCAATTCAGACACTTGCTTCATGCATCAAGTTCAGGAATTGGTCAGGATCATAGTGGGAATTCAGGGATTTACCTCCTACTCCCAGATCCCTGAGACAGAGTTTCCTTTACTGGCTTTGCCTTCTCTTCCACTTGAGCTAAGTGGAGGGTGGAGTTAATTGCCAATTCCATTATATCAGTGCTGTTACCATGTTTTATCAACTATATTTGTAAGAATCTAAATACCAGTCATATTTTCACATGAAATTTAACAATATGATAGGAAATATTGCCATGGACAGCTTGTGGTGACTTAGGTAAGGTGCTTATTCTTGATCTTTAGAAATTGCTTCTGCTTAATTTGGGAATTAGTGCTACATAGTTTTTCTTGAAAATGTCCTTTAAAAATGTTCTTTGATATACGCTAAAGATTATTTGTTCTTATAATAGAGAACGGAGACCAACCTGGGCTGAAGAAAGAAGATTAAATGCTGAAACATTTGGAATCCCACTTCGTCCAAACCGTGGCCGTGGGGGGTACAGAGGCAGAGGTCTTGGTTTCCGTGGTGGCCGAGGACGTGGTGGTGGCAGAGGTGGTACCTTCACCACCCCTCGAGGATTCCGTGGTGGATTCAGAGGAGGTCGTGGGGGCAGGGAGTTTGCAGATTTTGAATATAGGGTAAATATATGCTTTTCATAAAACTACATGCCAAACAGCATGCATTTCAGTGAAACTCAACATGTGTTATTTATTTTGGGTGAATATTCTTAGGGCATTTGTATAACTTTCATTTTCACCTGATTATTATATTGATATAATTTTACAGAGCAGTAACTTCTTGGGTAATAAGTATCTTTTGTCTATTATAAAACTGTGGTTTTAGATTTTTATGGACTGGTAAAATTTCCCCCCAAAAAACTATTAAAGACTGACCTAGGATTATTTTTTTTTTAATTATCTATTTTAAAGGGTTTTTTTGTTTGTTTGTTTTTGTTTTTTGCTGGAGGCTCAGGGGATCGTTAAAGGCACTATCCAAAAAAGAATTATACCATCTGTATTTCAGATTACAAAGTATGCTTTAACACCAAAAGAGTCTAGGAAGGATATACTTAATAACAGAAGACAAACCTATGTGTTTAATAGCAGCTAACATTTCTATACTATTTTTCACTTACTAGACATTGTTCTAAATGTTTTTCATATATTAACTCACTTAAACCTCACAGCAACTCTGTGGTGTAGGGTTTTTTTAATCGCCATTTTACAAATGAGGAAATAGGTATAGAGATAATAAATAATTTGCCCAAGGTCAGCTTGTAAGTGATGCTAAGTCTTGAACCTAGTAAATTTGTTCCTCAGTCAATGCTCTTAATTTACTTTTGTGGAAAACTCAACTACATTTTATTTTGCCAGGGTCTTGAAAATCTCATGACATAATGACATTCGGTAACTGTTGCTAAAAAATTGTATAGCTCTGTATAGTATGTTTATATGTTATTCATTTAAAGGAGTCTGTAAATTAGTGTCACTATCCTAGTTTATTGACTTTTAGGAATGGTGGAGAGGAAGGTATATACTCACAGAAAGATCAAAATCCCCTTGTAAAGAGGTCTAGGAATTGCCAAGAACAGCTAGACACAAAAGGACCTGCTGGTAGGAATTTCATTGTCCAATATTTAAAACTGACTGTTGCTGAGATCCTTCTTAAATGTTCAGTTTTAGTGACTTTTGCGTCTGATCTGTTAATTTTGATGGCTTTGGTATTTGTCTTATCACAGCCAAGACTGCCTTGTCATTAGCTCAGTCTCTCCAGTAATCGTTGTCTAGTGGAATTGCAGCACTTCTGCAAAATTGCCATAGCACCTGGAAGACTAGAAAATGTTTTTTGCTTGCCACTATTTCTGCTCTTGCCAGTGACATTTTGCTTACAAAATTCAGTAGCCTTTTCACAGATATTTGCCCTTAATTCCCCTGCAATATTTGACATTCATGACCAACCACCCAACTTGAAGTCTTTCTTGTTTTTTTTAACACTCTTGATTTTTTAAATACAACACATTTCTCAATACAGTCTATAAGATGCTTCATGCTCTTCCTGTTTTCCAGTTTAAATCTAGTGCTGTCTCTAGTCCTTTTAGCCAGTGGGTCTCCCCTTCCCTTAACTCTGCCACAGATAATGTGGGCTTTGCTCTCGTTTAGTGACAAGCTTATTCCTATCTCAGGGCCTTTTTATCTATTCCTTCTGCCTGGAACATTCTGTTTGTTCCTTATTGCAAACATTCATCCTCATGTTTGCACTCTGGCAAGTGTTCAGGCATGTCTGAAAGCATTCTTTCTCTTTCTCTCGCCCTCCCCCCTCCTTTCCCCTTTCCCCCTTTCCCCCGCCTAATCTTCCCCCTTCTCCCCTCCCCTCCCCTCCTCTCCCTTCTTCCCTCCCATTCCTCCTTCCCTCCTCTCTCTTTCACTTTCCCTTTCCACTTTCCCTTTGTGAGTTTGTGGATGCATAGCTTCTAATATGTTTTTCAGCTTGGACCTTGTATGCTTCCAACTGCATTGCTCCATCACATCTGCTTTGTGTCTGTGATCAACTTAAACTTAACCTTCCTCAGAATGACCTCCTCATCTTCTTGTCTTCCGATCATCTAGGCTTTGCCTCTTCCCGGTATTTGATTGGCTAGTAATAAACCATTCTTTTTGTTTCCTGGGTTGTGGCAGTATCCACAGTTGTGGCCCATTTCCACATCAGTACATTCATTCCTTTGACATGTCCCTGCCAACTACCACAGTAACCCCCGATTGATCTTCAGACCCTCTCTCTCTTTACCTCACTTCAAGCATATCATCTACCTGTTGAAGAACTTAGGACAACTTACTGAAGACTGCATTGAGTCAGCTTGGTTTGAGAAAAAGTACGTTTAAAGTAGACTTGGGTCCCAATGAGAATTTTTGTTAATTATTGCTAGGGTGACCTTAATTGAGTTGTTAAACCTTTCAGGCTCTCAATTTTGACATTTGTGTAAGAGAGCTGCATAGTCTTATCTCAGATACACCTTTTAAAGATCATTAAAAGTCTCAGTTGGAAAGTGAGAGGTCTGACCTCCTGGCCCAACTGTATACTATTTCTGTAGTATCCCTTATAGGAGCTGGGGCCTTATTCTTCCTGAGGGCATCATCCTGCTCCAGGGATGCTCTAAGTATTTGGATTTCACAGACATACACACAGTTTGATTGCAAATCTTTTTTCTATATCTTCAAACTATTATAAACTCTGTAAACACACAAAGTATATATACTCTTCATAATTTTTTTATATATTTAAAAGAATAGCTGTCATGTTGGTGTGAGACTGGACTGTTACTTCACTATATCTAAACTATGAGTAATCACGGCATGTGTGGTATATGCACTTACCAGTGCAAACATTTTTTTGAAGCCATGTCTCACTGTTAAGTCATTTTGAGCCTTTAGGTAAAACCCCTACCCCATACACTGTAGAGCAAAAGTAGGTTTACAGTTGTGGGTACATGAGAGTTTATTCTTATTTATTAAGTATTGTATTATTTTCCACATGAACTATAAACTTACTTGCCCCATCCTGTATATTGCAGAATTAGAATGTATTGTAGACGTAGTCTTCATGAGCCTTTTTCTGCACTAGTGTATCCCTGACAAAATCATCTTGGGTGTTTCAAGGAGTGACAGAGTCACTGGACTCTTTAAGACATTGCCCTAGTGATTAAAAGATTTTCATGTGATGTTGCATTGCCACCTCTTACTGTGAGGTTCCCACTTGACATACCCAGCCCCATTTCTCATTACCCTTTAACTTATCCAAGCAAGTTGATTCATGGGCATCTCTTACAAAAACTGTGCTTGATTCCAACTCTGACCTCATTCATTGACCAAATATATTGAATTCTTCTTAGATGCCAAGTACTGAGCTGGACATTGCTGCTAAGCAGAACAGACTCAGTCCATCCCGGCCTTCTTGGTGTTTATAGTACAGTGGAGAGTCAGACACAGCAAAAGTCAGGATCTCCTTTTCACTTACCCGTCACATTCTTGCACAAGGTTTCCTTTATCCTTGGAAACTTCTCTTCCTTCCTCCACTGATTTCTTTTTCTCACCTCCTGTAGTATCTGCTTTCATTAGCATACATTTTAAATACATTCATGTTCCTTATAGCATAGTGTTTTGTTCTGTATCACCACCTAGATGCAAGCCTCTTGGCATCATGACTATGTATTCTACATTTTTCACCAAAAGACCTTGCTCAGCATGGAGCATAATGGGCTTAAAGTAAATGCGTAGCATACGTTACTTGGAAGTACACTACTTTAGCCTTTAATGATGCCGAAAGTCCATCAATGTGGCCAGCCCTTGACTGTCCATTCCAAAGTTGAATGACCCTTCTCTCTGCCAGGAGAGCCCTGGCCTTCTCAGCAGCCTGTGCCTTCTAAATCATATCATCTACCACCTATAAAGGTAGAAATAGTGAGTGATGACTGTTAGATTAAGGAGATTGGCCTGCAAGGATTAAACTCACTTCTCAAATATCTAATACTTCTCAGTGGTGGATGTCAGTGGCATTTGCAGCAGCCTTCATGTAATGGTTGGCTTTGTTTTTTGTGGCATGAAGCATTACATTTTTAGGATGAGCATAAGCAAATCTGATTGTTTAGTGAAAACATGGGTTTGATAGGATTATTGATTTTTAGAACTCTTTAGAAATATTAGCAAAACTTGAACCTCTCTCCCACCCCACCCCAGTACACAGTTAGGAAACCAAGGACCCAGAGAGGTTAACTCTTCCTGATACAGGTACAATCTTATATATACAGTAAAGCCAGAACTTACTCTTTGACTTCCAGTGCAATTTTCTTTCTTTTCTTTGAAGGGAAGAAATCAGGCCAAGGATAATAAGAGGACACTCAGCCCCTGTCCTCTTATGTGTCTTTTATGTGCTTCTACTAAGAGGTTAAGCTACCAGGGTAGATGAGACAAACTGCCTCCCAAATGAGTGTCCAGGCACAGTGGGGTGTCTGAAATGACTCATTGTGGTTCTCTCCATCCCTTTCACCTTTTTCTCCTCTCTGTCTCTCCTTCATCCTCTCTCTTCTTTCTTGCTTTTTTTGTTTTGTTTTGTTTTTCTTTCCCCTTTCAGAAAACTACAGCTTTTGGACCTTAATATGTCTGGATTAATCAGATAGCTTTCTGAAAGATTAAAGAAATCGGAACATATGAAAATTGGCTTTGTGGGGGCAGGTGGTAGGATCATTGGCAGAATCATCTACAGTTTAATTCTTTCAGCACCAACTTACACCATGCTATATAGATATATTCCAATTTAATAACATTATGCAGATGGTTTGGTGTTGTATGCAGAAATCAAGTTAAGTCCTTAACAGGATATGTGTATTTCTAATGGGGTGTGAGAATCAGCAGTAAAAGCCAGGTATGTGTTAGTAACCAGTCCTGAGGAAAATGGAAGCCCGTGTATCTGATGCTATGTGTGTACAGGCCTTTAGTTTAAGTTTAGTCTCACTGGAAAGCTAGAAGCTCCATGAAGTTTTGTTTGTTTGTTTGCTTAAAATTTTTTTAATTTATTTTTTAGAGGGGACGGGAGGGAGAAAGAAAGGGAGAGAAACATCAATGTGTGGTTGCTTTTTGCATGCCCCCAGCTGGGGACTTGGCCCGCAGCCCAGGCATGTGTCCTAACTGGGAATCGAACCTATGACCCTTTTGTTCCTAGACCAGCACTCAATCCATTGAGCCATACCAGCCAGGGCTCTCCTTGAGGTTTTTACTGCTTTTTTCCCTGGTTTTTTTAATTTCCCAGTCAACTCTCTGATTTTCAGAACTTACTCAAATGTAAAAGTTATCCTTTAAAATGAATTTCTAAATCGCTGCTTGCTTCTGGCATGACCCTTTGGCAAGAAATGTTATTTTACTGTCATTTTATTACTTAGTTAAGGTGTCAGAAACTTAGATTTTATTAAGATTTTATTAATCTTCCAAAATATGTTCGTTGTATTTGATGAACTTGAATGGTATGTTGAAGGTTGAAATTTTTGTCATTGTTTTTAAAGATTATTAGAATGGCAGCCGAAGATAGTGGGATACATCTGTATCTTCAAAGGGGGTGCTTCTTGCTGGGACCAGCCCACAACACTGCTGCTTTAAATTCTACTAATTAGAAAATGCAGTTAACAAATAATGAGCTCCTGCTGGGTGTAGAAGTTGTAGAAAGTATTTTTGGAACTCAGTGGTACAGATTTGTACATGAAAGTAAAAGGAGGGTGTGTTTAAAGTTAATGTAAAATATATTTAAGCAAATTAGAAAGAAATAAGTATTAATTAACCAATAATTTGAAGCATGAGCTAATTTTTTTTTCCTTTTTTAGAAAGACAACAAAGTTGCTGCATAGTCTACAAACAAGTCTTTGAAAATAGTTGAATTTCTAGCCCTTCAAGGTCCTGAGAATTGGTTTCTGTCTTTACCAAGAATGAAGAAGTGAATTCGCTGTATATTTGTCACCAGCACTGGGTTTTTGTTTGTCTGTTTGGTTGGTTTTTCTGCTTAATTTCAAAGATACAATGCAGTTATATTGGGCAAGGGTGGGGCAGCTCATCTTTAAAAATGAGCATTAAATATATTTGAAATAGCAGAAGGTTAAGTAATTTCTTATGTATAGTTAAACTAAAGCAGTAAGTACTTCAGCGGAACTTATAAAAGTATTTTTTCATCACTGAAAGGATTTTTCTTATCATTAAATTGTATTTGGCAATTATTGCAGCTTGCCTGCAGATAAGGCCGTGATTCTGTGTTTTGAGCCACAGAAGGTTGTGTGTGTGTGTGTGCGCGCGCGTGTCTTTTTACCTTCCTTTCTTTCTTTTTGAAAACACTGTAACACCCTTTAGTCAATTAATTAGGTTGCTGGAAGGTAGAGAATTTTGTCAGTGAACTATGTACACACAGTAAATACTGTTTCTTAGGCAAAGGTAACTTTTTTATATAGTTGTAAAATTCCATTATATTCCATTGCCAAAGAAACATTAAGAACTTTGTATAGCTGTATAAAAAGCAACTAATTTTTTAAAGAATAAACATTTTAAAGTCAGCAAACATACTGTGTCCTTGCAGAAGTTGATGTGCTGAAGAGCAGAGATATGGATGGGTCTTTTTTTCATAGTTTTCCAGGCTTAAGATTTTTTATTTTCATTTCTTTTTTAATGTTTGGAACACAAATGAAGATTTGATACATTCTTTACATAAAAAGGATAAATTACTCATGCTCATTGTAAGAACTTTATAGTAAATGGCGTATCACAGGATTTGTCCAAATAATAGATATTTTCAGTATATGAATGTAAATAATCATAGATAAGAATGTACTTAGCTGTATTTTCAAATAATCCCCCCCCCTTTTTAAAACAATAAAACTAGGCATCAATTAACCTGTCTTTCTGATAATGCCTGGAATTTTGTCTGATAAGTTGACTCATTCCATTATATTTCAAGAGGAGTCGGAGTGTAGAAATTATTTTGGCAACTATGAGATACCATAACACTGGTCTTAGTCCTATAATCCACTAGTGACTCAGAACAGAGTTCATTGCTAATATAATTACTAGTAAATCTTTTTTTATATTTTAAGCTATAGTGAAGGGGGGAGGAAATCTGGCCACTTCTGTGTTTTTATGAAGGCCATGGAATAAAGGGATCCAAAGATTTAAATATTTTTATCTCTTGATTTTATTAACTTTCTCCTTAAACTATTTAGTAGTGATAAAGATGTGGGAAACGGCACTATAGGAGAAATGGAGTATTTAAAGATGGTTGATATTTTAAATTTTATATCTTTTGTATAGCTGTACAAGAAAATGTTTTGTAATTTGGTTTCATAATTAAACTTCAGTACTTGGCAGCCATAATTTAGATGATATCGCTTAATACTGTTTGCTTGCATGTTAGCAACAAAGCCTTTTAGAGAACCCACAAATCATGACATTGAACACATTTCTGAGGCATTCTGAACATCAAAGCAAGTGCTATGTCAATACCTGTAGACTGTCTTAGATGTCCTTGGCTGATTTCAAGAAGAAAAACTGTAAATACCAGTTTTACATGCTCTAAAGGTATGAATTCTTGCATTTTCCAAGCTCTCTGGGTCACTGACTAGGGCATTTGGTGCTCCAGTAATAATTGGCAGCATGGCATACCTGCAGTGCACCTTACAATATTAAAGCAAGGTTCCTATTCTGAGACAGAATAAAACTCTTCAATAAAAAATGTTCGTCAAAGTTCTTTCTCTTTAAATAAACAGCAGTATTTTCTTAAAATAGAGAGTGAAAGGCATCTTTAAAATGTCAGAGAATTATGATCGTGTTTATATTCCGTAAAATAACTAAATTAACTTCTTTTATTCTAAGATGTATTTATTTTTAGGCTAAATACATCTTAGCCTAAAGGCTAAGGCTAAGTACATCTTAGCCTAAAGGCTAAGGCTAAAGGCTAAAGGTAGAAGCCCCCTTTTCCCCTTCTAGAGTGGAGACCACACCTTAGTTCAGATCTGACAGGAGGAGACAGCCAAGTGGGAAACCTTAGGCTAGACTGCTTCCTCTGTGGCCAGGTAGGTACAAAAGAGAAGAGAGGGAAGGGCTGGCTCCTCCTAAAGTCACCTATTGGACAGACCCTTTCTCCCTCCAAAAGTGGAACTTAATGTGAAGGGTAGGGAGATAGGAATGTGAGGGATGTGTTTTTCGGTTCTCTCAACGAATAGGAACCCACTGTTGGCATTCAAGAATAAGAGTCAGGGATGGTAAATGTCCTACACTATGCTGGATAGTACCACATAATCAGTTATCCAGCCCTAAGTGCAGCTGTGGTCTGTCCTTTTAGAGAAATACTAGCCAGATTCCCTCCATGTGGGAAGACAATCAGTGGGGAATTAATTCCACTCCCACCCCTATCCCCCATCTTCACATAGTACATGAAAGGACAGGTATAAAGGGACCTTAATTCCAGTAGCAGTGTCAATGTTTTGGAAATCAGTTATCAACAGTAGGAGTTACCACTCCATTTCTCTCTTACTGGTTCACAAATCTCAGAATCATCTGAGAAGCATTTTTAAAGTAAAAATGTCCATGCTTCACATGAGAGTCTGATTCTGAAGTTTTGTAGTGGAGCCTGGGAATCAGGCCAAGTCCCACAGGTAGTTCTGGTCAGCCAGGTTTAGAAAGGTTTTTTTGTTGTTTTTAACTTTTTTTAAAATTGTTGACCCTCTTACAGATGTCCCCATTTTCCCCCTCTTTGCCCATATCCACCCAGCCCTCCCTTCCCTCTGCTATCACCACACTGTTGTCTCAGTCTGTGGGTTATGCATATATTTTCTTTGGCTAATCCCTTTACTTTTCATCCAGTCCCCTCTCTTCTTCCCCTCTGATAGCTGTCAGTCCATGTCTGTTCCATCCTATTCATCAGTTTATTTTATTCATTAGATTCCGCATAAAAGTGAGATCATATGGTATTTGTAGAAAGACATTTTTAAAACATGACAGCTGGCTCATCTAATGTAGCCCTCTCGTTTAAGGGCCTTGGTGAAGTTTTCTCAGTAGGATTATTTTTTCATTTCCCCATCCTTCCAAATCCAGTATATTCAGGTTGTGACTGGGGCGGGAAGAGAGTGAACAGACTAGTAAGTGTGAGGGGCTGAGGGGTGGGACGTATTTGCAGCACAGAATTTGAGGTGAAGAGATTGAGGCTTAAGTTTCCTCCAAGGTTTGACTGCTTTTGAATACTGAGATTGAGTTTTTTGTTCCTGACATACAGGAAATGGACATGTGTAGTGTCTGTGTCTCAGATTTACATGGCTATTGTCCCTGCTTCTGGATTATCTGCCTGACAACAACTTCTGTAAGCCCTGGTGGTAATAGTTCAGATCTAATCATGTCTGGGTTCAGTGTTGCAGAATACTACTGCCCTAATCATTTAAAGACTAAGCTTATTTAAACTGACAGTGGGGAGTGTCATGATACAATCAAGATGAGCAATCTCTTAAAGGAGCTAAGATGTCTTCAGTTTGCTTAGTTTACTGATTTTAACTGTGTTTTTTAAAAGATGACAAGTATTAGTATAGTTGGACTCAAACTTAAAAGTAGCACCATTTATCCCTGAATCTGAGGATACTAAACAGGGATTTGCTTAGAGCAGGCTGCCTTAGCTTCTCTCAAAATGGAAACACGGACTTCTCGAAAGAGGTATCCCCTTAGTAGGAGTTGATGAAGCTAGGGAAATAAGGGAGAATGTAGCTTTGAGCAGCAGGGGCCAACGGCAGCCAGCCAGCCAGTGTGCTCTAGGAAGCTAGAGATGCAGGTCCCAGTCACTGCTCTTGGGGTAATTCCAGCCTTTTGAGGAGTGCTGCAAACATACCCTATTTCTCAGAGCCAGTATTAATAAAAGCATTTTGGTTTTGGACTTTTATAAATCTGGCTTCAACAGCACATGGTGAGGCTATGAATCTAGTGCGGTTTCCATTCTCATGGTGCAGAGCTGTGAGCCAGTGGTATGGGTATCCTTTAAATTCCAGCTGTTTTCATATTTAATGAACTTCACTAACTGATAAAAAATGTTCTTAGATTTAGCTCATAAACATCAAAATAGTCTTATTCCAGTTCATAATGAATGTTGGTTTTAAAATGCACTGATGTCCAGTGTTATGGTTTATAAAGAAACAGAGCAGCTCTGTGAGACCAAATCATATTTCAGTTCAAAAGTGAGGCTCTCAAGAGTGATTCATACTTGAGGTGCACAGAGACAACTGAGGGCAGCCAGCAAAGAGCAGCACATGGCCTAGAAAGTGTTGCCTTTCCCTCCAGACTTGAAGAGTAATGATTGTAAATGGTTTACAGTCATCCTAGTAAGAAAACACTAACATGTTTACTAGACGTCTGGAGTGTGCTTCTGTAATCCTGGTACTCACCTAATCCTGATAATCTATGGGGTTAGCCGCACAGAAGATTGTTGAGAATGCAAATCCCAAATTGCAATTAAGGATTTTGCTTGTGCTAAAATTGTTCTGTAAATTTTTTTAAGGGTTGGCTGAGTGATGGTTAATCTCTTTTTTCATTCTCTAGTATACTTAATAGCATTTCTTTGTCCCAAAGTGAGTGTGGAATCTTAACATGTTGCAGTTTATAAAATGCAATTAGGTATAGTTTTGTTTTTGTAAAAGTGATACATCATAGCCCTGGCCAGGTGGCTCGGTTGGAGCCCTCTGCCCACTAAAAGGTTGCGGGTTTTGACTCTACAGGAGACAACCAATCAATGTTTCTCTCTCCCTAAAATTGATTTAAAAAACACATCTTTGGGTGAGGATTTAAAAAAGAAAAAGGTTGTTCATTGCAAAAAAGAATATGGGAAGTATGGAAAATGGTTTTTTAAAATAGGTAAAAGGCAGGGGGGGAATTACCCAGAGCTAACCATCATTAACACTATTTGAGTGTATATTCTGCCTAGTATTGTTATGTACAGTCACATGCTTTTCAACAAAAAACGGATCTATGGTAAATGTACTGTTGTGAAATATGTACTTGCTCTTTTTACATATAGTGAGTATCACTTTTATTTTGAAAGATATGCACACAGAAAAGTACACATATTGTAGTTACCTATGTAACAAGCACCTGGATTCGCCATCAGAATATCAACAGTACTCCCATCCTGTAAGTTGTTCCAACACACGCACAGGGGTCTTCCAGTAGCCCCCTGCAGCCTCGAGGATAACTACTATCCTGACTTCTAACAGCATAGATTGCTTGTTTTTTGTTCTTCATATTAATGGAATTACAATACAGTGTATGCTTTTGTTGTGCTTAGCTTCTTTGCTCAACGTTCTGTTTTGGGGAGTCAACCATATTGGATTTGGCTGTGGACTGTTTTCATTGCAGTATAACATTCCATTGTGCTAATATACTACAATTTATTCTGATGATGTCACATTTGGGTAATTTCTATCTTTTGGCTGTTAAAATAATTCTGGCAATGTCTTTTCCTCCATGAGAGAAGCCAAACTAGAGTGAGTGAGAGGAACATTGTTTTACGCTTCAGGACTTAGAATATGGTGAAAGATGGTGCACAGCTATAGTGCCGCTCCATACCAGTGTGCTCAGCAGGTAATTTGTTACCATCAGGTACCAGAAAACCCTGATGTACTGTCAATGTAGACGTAAATAGATGTGTATATTAGAGCAAATTCAGGGTTAATCCTCTGTATACCCAATCTCTGACCCCGAAGAATACTGCTCCCACCAACCACCTTTCCCAGGGGTCGCACTGGAGTATTTCTTGCCCTACAAACCTGTGTTCATAATGTGGGCCTGAAGTCCTTGCTCCCTTACCTCTTCTTTGTTGAGACTTGGGTGATTCTCACTCTCCTGATGTGATTATCTAATTAGGTAATTATTGCCCATCATTTTGAAAAACCTGATAACCTGCCTTCCCCTTCTGTACTGCTATCCTTCCAAATGATTTTAACATCTATGGCCATACCACCCTAAAGGCACCCAGTCTCATCTGATCTCAGAGGCTAAGCAGGGTCGGGCCTGCTTAGTACTTGGATGGGAGACCAAATGATTTTAACTTTTGTGTGGTCTACCCATGATAACCATATTCATGGCTATGATTTCTTACAGCAAAAAGACACAAAGCAAAATTAGCAAAGGGAAAAGCAGGCTCAAACTTTAAGTGGGGTCTTTGAACGTAAATAGTTCAGGCTCAGTGAGACATTCTTACTAGTTTGGGGAATGGTGGAAAACCTGAAATCCAAGTTTCCAGATGTCAGCCAAGGGCAAAATTTGTATGCAGGCCTCATAGAGCATAGTCAAGTCTGCTGCATTAACTCTTCTGGACCCACCCTGGTTCTTGTTCCTTGTCCTGTGACTTTTTCTTCTCATCCCCTCCCACCCAAAACAATACACCTGGACCTTGTCCATCAACCTCAACTGCATCACCTCTGAAATCAAGTTAGACACCCCATACTTTTATCTTTCAACTGGCTTGCTCAAGAAACTTAAAAACAGCTTTCTACTTTGGATTCATTAGTTATCTTTCTTTCGCTTTCCCCTCCACTATCTCCAACTAGCCCAGACTCCATGATCTTTCATCTGTCTTGCAAATACCCTAAACTCCCTTGTACCTCTTTTGAGCTGCTTGAACTCCTGCCTAGAGAGACTTCAGCTCTGAAAGCATCTGCCCATCTACAATGTTAATATTCACCCAGAGGGCTGAGTCCTATGGAAGAAAATCACTAAAGAGTAAATTAGTACCACTGTGAACCTGATTACTGCTGCTTACCAGGCCCTGGACATTGCCAGCAAAACTTAGTACTTTTTTGTAATCATTTCTCTGCAGTCAGCAAATGGCTTTGCCCTCTATTTTAAAGAGAACTAGAGGACATTAAGTGGAAACTGCATCAAGCACTTATCATACTTTTTAAACCAACCTCATCTGCAGTCCAGCCTTTTCCTGGTAGCCCAATAAAAAGAGAAAAACATCAAAAAATGGCTTGTGCTCTCGCTCCCTAACTCCCAGACTTAAAATATTGATTTATATCTTTTTCTACCTATGTCTTCCTTAGTAATGGATCCCTTCTTTCACATTTAATTTTTTGAGCTGGCATACTACATAGCATAATCATATATTAATATATAATAGTAATTATGTGGCATATTTAGTAATTACAAACTTGAATCCTATATCCTTTCTGCTCCTGCTTAGCTTTTTGTCAAGAGGCCTGATTTCTCTTTTCACTTAATGCACTTGCTCTGCTCCTTTCGATTAGGTCACCAGTGGTCTCCAGTGAGCCTATCCAGTTTTCCCCTGTTTGCTTTGCAGAAGCATTCCATACAGTTTACCTTTTCCTTAAAATACTCCTATCTTCCTGGTTGCTGTGTTTATCTGGTTTTCCTCCTCCCCCGGCTAGCTGCTGTTCCTCGGTCTGTATCCGATTCCTTCACCTCCCCTTCTTGAACTAATTGTGTTCCTCAGGGTCCTACATTAGCTTTTTTACTCCTTTTTTACCTATATACTCTCTGGCATCAACCCCTATGGTCTTAACTATATGAAGTTATTTTCAAATTCATATATCTAGCACAGTTCTCTCTGAATCTAGATCTGTTTGTTTTTTTTTTTAACCTTTACCCAAGGATTGAACCTGCTACCTTTTGGTGCATAGGATGAGACTCCAAGCACCTGAACCACCGGGCCAGGGCTAGATCTGACTTTCTGATATCTGTATTTGAAGGCCTCTCAAATTTAATGTTTCCCAAACTGAAGTAATCTCCCCTCTACTTTTCTTCCAGTGTTTTTGATACCAGTATTTAGCAACATCACCATCTACTAACCTGAGTCTACCGGAAATATAGAAGTCCTTTTTGACAGATTGCTGCAATATTGCACCAGCCTCATACCTGTTACCAAATTCCATCAGTTCTACTTCCTAAATATACTTAGTACCTATTTTTTTATTAAAAGTTTATTAAAAGTACACATAGGTATGTGTACATGTATGTGTTTTAAGGTAAATTCCTTGGAAAGGTGGTTGTGTTTTTGTATTTGATTGATTTTTATCCTCACCTGAGGGGTTTTTTATTTTGTTTTGTTAATTGACTTTAAAGAAAGGAAAGGGAGAGAGACTTCGATCACCAAGGATCAAACCTGCAACCTAGGTATGTGCGCTGACCAGGGATCCAACCCACAACCTTTTGGTGTACAGGACAGTGCTGCAACCAACTGAGCCAGCCTGCCAGGGCCCCCAGAAAGGTTTATGAGGAAAGGCAGCAGTCATGCTAATAGTCTTACTTCTTCCTACCTCTAATACTCTGTTTTTAGTTTTTCTGATATACTGTGGAAAAGAGGAAAGAGTGTAGTCAACAAATATTTGAGTATTGTGGAAGAGGTATAGTTCTAATTTCAGGATAAGCAGCAACGATAAACAATCCCAGCCCTTTTTAGAGCTTGTATTTTGGAAATAAGTGAGTAAACTGTAATACGTTAAGATGCTTGGAGTACTTGAAGAAACAGCCAGGAAGAGACGGGGCGGGGCAGGATCTGGAGGGGGGATTGTTGCTTCCAATTTACTGTGGTTTCTCTTCAGATAGTATAATCTTTCATCTTTTAAAATAGGATAGGGAAGCTGACATTTGAGAAATGACTCAAAAAGGTGATTGGATATTCAAGCAAAAGAAATTGTATTGCAAAGATCCTGAAGCAGGAGTGAACCTAGTATGGCTGGAGTGGAGTAAGGAAGGAGGGTTGGTAGAATATGAGGCTAGAGAGGGAACAGTGCGGGCAACTGTAATGATTGTCATGTATTCTGAGGTGGAAGCAATTGTAGGGTTTTGAACAGAGGAGTGACAGTATGGGGGTTTTTTTTAAGAGAGGGGGAAGGGAGGAAGGAGGGAGAGAAACATCAATGTGTGGTTGCCTTTCACGCACTTCTTACTGGGGACCTGGTCCACAACCCAGGCGTGTGCCCTGACTGGGAATTGAACTGGCAACCCTCTGCTTTGCAATCTGGTGCTCAGCCCACTGAGCCACACCAGCCAGGGCACTGTGTGACTTAATTTAGAAAGAATCTCTGGGTGCTGTGTTGAAATTAAGCTACACAGTAGGGCAAGAAGCAGAGAGGCCAGGTAGGAGGCCAGTGCACTACTCCAGGGTGATTCTCCTTGCTCACTGCAGTTGGAACATGGGCTCAGACTCCAATAGTGAATCTGTTGCAGAGGCCTTTGTCATGGAGTCCTGTGATATGAGGGTCAGGGTAGTACCCTCAGCAGATTGTTCCTCTGGCCAGGGTTTTAACGTATGCATTCACACTGTTCAAAAATAAGTAATAGGATACAGTCAAAAGTCTTCCTCTCTTCATTGTCCCTCAGACTTATATTTACCCTCTCCATGTAGAGTGAGGTGTTTTCCAATTTTTGCTAGTATAAACTGCCGTAATGAAGAACCATTGTGAATCATTTCACAAATAGGTAAATTTATCTGTAAAATAAATCCAATAACTAGAAATTCTTGATAACAGGAGACATAGCTTTGTAATTCTAATAAATATTCCTGTGTCCCTCTTAGTAGAGATTATACCAGTTTACACTTTAACCAGTTTTTGAGGGTGTCTCCTAGTCCATATTCACCAGTAGAATGTTACCATTCTACTGATGTTACCAAACTTTAGAATGTTTGTTACCAAACTTTAGAAATTTTTTGCAAGTCTTATAACTGAAAAATGTTACCTCAGTACCCCATGCATCTCACTTTGTGTGAGGTGAACATTTTTTTCATAAGTTTAAGTTAGTACTTTTCTGTAAACTGCATATAAATATTTGATTATTTTTCTCCTTGGATGTTAGTCTTATTTACAAGAGCTCTTTTTCTCATTAGGGAAAAATTGGTTTTTTAATTGAATAATACCTATACATAGTTACTACAAATGAAACAAAGTAGTGTACATTCAGTCTACTTCTTTTCCTTAAAGGAAAAGACTATTGCTTATCTGTATTCTAGAAAGTGTTCCTCTCCAGATTGTGCACACATGCATGTGTGTGTGAGAGAGATACCCACATCCCCCTTTTTACTAAGTAGGAACAGCCTGTATAAACTATTCTTTGTGTTTTTCACCTGTTCATCAACTACAGGCCTCTGATGTGAGGATACACTTTTAACACCTCACATACACACAGATTCACATACCATTGCTCTGTATTTTATTAATATACTTACCATAATAATTGGTTATAGTTAATACATATTACAACTAACTAAACACAATTATGCATAACCAAAGTAGTATAAACCCCACCTATATTTCCTTTCTTACAAAATGGTAGTCTTCCTGCCATTAAAAATTTCCTTATATACACATGTTGGTTGACTTTAAAAGCTGAAAACCAACAAACAATATTCTGCTATGACTTTTTAAGAATTCTTCAGCACAGAGCCAACTGGTATGCGTTCCCTGCAGTTCTAATCATAAATACTATACCTTTAAAAAATATATTACTATGATCAAGATTAAATGGATTATCTTAGGTTCAAAATCATCTACATTTTAATTTGCTTCATAATTGGACTTTTCTCCAATTTTTAAATTGTTTTTCCTTTTATTTTTCCTTTTGCACACTTAATACATGCATCAGAATATGTGACCTATAATGCGATGAGTAACTGAACCCGTCACTTAACCCAAAAACTAGGGTGTTTCCAACAACCTGCATGTATGTATTACAGCTCCCCTATTCTTTTTCTGCTTCACTGAAAAGGAAACTGCTCTCCTGAATTTTGTATGTATTGTTATCTTGACTTGTTTTTATTTACAAAATTTTTCCCTAGAATTTCCAGTTGGCTCTTACACATGTTTTCTCCCTCTCATGTTCCCCCTCACACAGGAGTGTGTTTTCTTCCTCCTTCCCTTTCCTCCTGCCCCCTCCCCCGCCTCCTCTCTTTCTCTCCATCTCTCATCTTTGTGTCATCTCTCTCTCTCTCTTTCTTATTTCCTATTACTTGGAATTCATTCTTGAGCTTACCGATTTTCTGATCCAATTTAGACTATTTTTTTTTTTTTGGACCATTATTTTCTCTACAGTTTTTTTGTTCGTTTTTCTTGGAGTTTCTGAATTCTCTTTGTTTTTGTTTTTGTTTTGCTTGTATTTGTTTCCTTTATCAAAAAATAAAGATTTCCCTAACGCTCAACCGTACTATTTATTTTATTTAGTCACCTCCTTTATTCCCTAGAGATGGTTATAAGACCTACAGATTCCCTAGGTCTTATAACCTTCCGCCATCCTGCTAAAGTCCAAACATGTTGCTTTCAAGATCTTCATAAAGTTAGTATCCTGGGATTTCTTCTCTTACTGTTCTTTTAAGTTAGAGTCATAGTTGCCTGGATGCTGTGTTTTCTATTCCCTTGTTTCTACAATCCTTCCTTAGGAAACTTTCTAAAAAAGTATATACAGAGGGCCAGATAGTAAGGTTTCTGTCACATCTTCCTCTCCCTTTTACTTAAAATCCTTTAAAATTATAAAAACCATTCTCAGCTCAATTGCCAATCCTTCCCCTAACATGCAGTGGTGCTTAATCCAATTCCAACCTGGTTCTTTAAAGATGATATTCTCTCTCTTTCTCTCTCTCTCTCTCTCTTTTCCCCCTCCCCCGCTCCTTACCCCCTCAACTTAGAACTGTCTTTTATGTTAATTTTTACAATGACTTCTCTGGGTGTGGGTGATCTTCGTTTTATTGCAATGTTATGCTGGATAGTTCATAGACCCTTTGATTTAAAGATTTGTGTTTTACCTTTTAGCACATTCTTACATTATTAGATAATTTCTTTGATACCATCCAACATGTTCTTTCACTCAAAATATAAGAGCTGTGGGATCC